>NC_053390.1:77428781-78057281 GCF_905171765.1 Bufo bufo
GCCGACCCATCATATCAGGTAATGGTGGGTTATGTGAGAAAATTGGTCAATTCATCGACCACCACCTCAAAATGCTTGTCAATACCTTACCATCTTTTATTCAGGATACAACAGCAGCGCTGAATCGACTTAACAACATGCAAGTTGAAGAAAACATGATTTTAGTTACAGCTGACGTTGAAGCGCTGTATTCAAATATCAAGCATGAGGATGGCCTAAGAGCAACAGCCGAATACCTGAAAGGTAACAATATGGAAGGGGGATTTAATGAGTTGATCTTGACCCTCCTGAAATTTATACTAGAACACAATTTTTTTCTGTTTAATGATGATTTCTTTCTACAGACACAAGGCGTAGCGATGGGGGCCACCTGTGCCCCATCTTATGCAAACTTGTTTCTAGGGGCCTGGGAAAGAGAAATATTTATGAATGAGACAACACCGTACATCAATAGAGTGCATAATTGGATGCGATTCATTGATGACGTTTTCTTCCTATGGGAAGGCTCGCAAGAGGATCTGAGAAAATTCATCAATATTTTAAACAAGAATAATCACAATATATTTTTAACCTTTCAGATGGGTAAGGAAGTCACGTTTTTAGATTTAAGGATACAAATAAAAGAAAATGGAACACTAGAAACTGATGTCTATAGGAAAGAAACAGCGGTGAATGCACTCCTACATGCTGAATCATCCCACTTAAAATCTACCATAGATGGAATACCCATTGGGCAATTCGCACGGATAAAAAGGATCTGCTCGGATGAGAGTAAGTATAAAGAGCGAAGCAATGAAATGATAGAAAGATTTAAAATCAGGGGATACAGCAACAGACAGATTAAAAGAGGAGTTGGGAAAATCAAGAAAAAGAAACGAGAACAACTACTGTGCCCCAATATGATCAAAACTGAAAACACGACACATAATATCAGGTTTCTAACGGAGTATAACAGCCAATGGTGGCAGATAAAGGAGATCTTGGAGAAGCACTGGAATATACTGCAAACAGATGTGATCTTAAACAAATGCATCCCAGACAAACCCCTAGTAACAGCAAAAAGGGCAAAAAACTTCAAAGATGCACTAGTTCATAGTCATTTTATAAGTAGGATAGCCAACACCGGAAATGAAAAATTAAAAGGGTCTTTCCCCTGTGGGACATGCAAGGCATGTAAAAATGTGATAAAAACCACAGAATTTACTGGTCTAAAACACGAAAAAAGATATAAAATCAGAGAGTACATTTCCTGCTCCTCAAAAGGCGTTATATATCACGCCAGATGCCCGTGTGATAAAATCTATATAGGCCTAACAACTAGGGAATTAAGAGCGCGGATTAGGGAGCATGTACGAGACATCGAGAAAAGTAAAGAGGAGGAAAATCTAGATAATCTCAAAACTATACCGAGACATTTCAAAATATTCCACCAAAGTAATGAAAAACTGTTGAAATTCACGGGAATAGACCAGATTCATATGGGGATACGGGGGGGAGACCTCAGTAAAAAACTAGCACAAGTCGAGAGTAAATGGATTTTTAGATTAGGCACCATGGTACCAAAAGGATTGAATGAAACCATGGGTTTCAGTTCCTTTCTATAAACTGTAGGAGGTTTTAGACAGTATTTTATAGTGTAAAAAAATAAAAAAAAGAGATATATAAGATTTTAACATTGTTTTGTTTGATTACTGTAGAAACTTACGTGATAGTATATGGTGACTTGTGGCTGGAATCCTGCGTCCATTGAAATCTGTGGAGAAAGGAAAAAACAGAAAGGAGAGAAAAAAAGAAAAATTAAACAAATGCATCCAGCAGTAAAGAACACTTTGAATACAATATATGAAGCTGGTATTGATTTACATCATATATAGGGACAATGTTAACAACGTATGGGGATAGGTGTGGGTCCTATTGAATATATAATTGCATAAGGGTCAATATAGAGCAACAGAGATTGAGGCGGTGACTAAGGCTGTGAAGAGCAATAGACATCCGTCTGGGCTTTTCACGTGCCTCTCGATATAGAGAATGAATTGATAATAATGCACTATAATAGAATGAGGGAGCATCTTATGTGGGAATTAAGCTAAGGAGAAGATTGTAAGCAACCTGACAATACTATTACTCACATATTAGATGTAGATAGTGAGATTGTTTAAAGCATGGCACTTTTGTAGATACATGAATATAGATATATAAATATGAAATGTATTAATATCATTGGATACACATTAGAAATTGATAAGCAAATAATATGCACGGCACTTTAAATATATATGATCATGAAACACATTAGAAATTGATAAGTAAATAATATGCACGGCACTTTAAATATATATGATCATGAAATAGGTCTAATTTTAGAGATTATATATTCCTTTACATATGATGACAAATAAAAAGCACTTTTCTGCACGTGGCACTTTGGTATATTTAATATATGTATTAGATGGTACATTCATGAATGTATGGGATGAATCCATAAATTGGAGATATCCCTCATTCATGCATGGTTTGGATGGAAAGGATGAATATGCTAATATGCGTATTGAATAGTTTCACTATTAGAGTTTGATGATAAATATAGATTCTCGGTGAGAGGCATGTGATGCATGTATGTGCAATGTAAATGTATGTACGGAACTGACGTATATAAAAATATAAACTATTTGGTGCACACGCGCATCTACATGCTTCTATCTGAGTATGGGAGGATACCGACACCCCTAACACCTATGCACATGGTCGTATATTCTTCCTGTATATCCACTTTTAGGGGGTAAATTATGGTATGACTCATGTCACCAGTTTCTTATTGAGTATACTGGAGTGCTATATGCATCTCCTTATTTTTATTTGTATTTTTGTATGAAAACAACATTATTGTCATAACTAATTTCTGGATGTAATAACATGTTAATATAAATTGATATAAAAATGATTCTGTGCAGGAGTAATGAAAGGGGAGGAAAAACTTATAGCTGATAGAGACACGATCTGAGTCCTTCACGTAACTATATCTAGTGACGTGGTGGGCGGACCTCAATAGAATACATCTAGGGATATATAAAAGTAAGAAATGATCGATATTGAGATCAAGTAGATAGATACTCCTATATGGTAGACAAGCTTATAGATAAATCACCTCATGACTCCTGCGCGCATCCCGGATCGGGGGTGGGAGGACTTCCGCCGTTCCGACGCGCGTGATCGGAGTGACGTCAGACGTGGTCTGCCCTCGCTCGGATCGCGCTGACGGAAGGGCGGAAGTTCCAAGAACATCCTTACCCGGCGAGTATGGGATGCGCCGTAATAGGAATCGCCATTAGCCTAATCACATGACGCAGGAACGGGCAGCCATAGGCCACTAGCCACTTTAAAGAACCTCCGTAGCCATTAGAAAGAAATCCTCCTGAAGAAGCAACAAGCGAAACGTACGTCGAGGAGACGCCGCACAGAGACAGCTCACACGCACGCCACTAGATATCGGGTAGGTGAAGGATTTAGATCGGTCTGATACATGGGCTTCAGTGCCTGATGATTAATGATTTGAACAGTCACGATCTCAGCATATATATGCAACCTATGCCTGCCTGCATTCATACCTATACCTGTTTTAATTGGAGAAAGGAATGATTACAGGGCTGGATATAGCTTCAAATAATATATGCTGATCCAGGCCCTGCACTCACAACACCCTCCAGGTGAATGCAGGCATTTAAACAATTTAGATCTGCTACTAGTGAATGCATTGTGAACTGCCTCTAGAGGCACACTGTATGGGCTCTACATGTATGTTTGTATGTTAGTTTTATGTCACAATAAAAATTCTACTTTATTAGGTAAACACGTTGTACCGATTCTCTTTGTTGAAGCGTACTTTCAGGTTAGTTGACAGGTCCAGGGGTCGGTCCTCGCTGGATCACAGGACATTCCTTCCGCATGGGCGCGGCAGCGGCGGCGTCCATGCATAAGGTGCCAGTACATGTCATCAAACGGTTGGGTCGTCGCAGTTCCGTGTGTTCCATACGTAATATCCCGGATCCTTATACGAAATATCATTGGCTTTCGAGTTTTGGTCTGTAGTTTCTGTTATCAAGTTTTCTAACTCCTATGCATGGTTCTTTTGGCCCCTTTAGGCTACCCTTCGATAAGCAGTTCCGGCATAACTCTGCTGCTTCTAGGTTGGGGGGGTGGAGTATAGGCGTAGGTAGGGGACCCTCTCAGCATGAGCCGATCCGAGCACAAGTGGTAGGCAATTAAGAGTGCCGTATTTGTGTGAGGGGAGGCGGGGCGTTCACTATTTAAACCTGGCCCTCCTCCCCCCACTTGTCGGTTCGAACGATTTCAACCCACCCAGGAGCCCTCCCTTCTTTCAGGTCTCATTATTGGGGTAGCCCCCTTTAGGCTACCCTTCGATAAGCAGTTCCGGCATAACTCTGCTGCTTCTAGGTTGGGGGGGTGGAGTATAGGCGTAGGTAGGGGACCCTCTCAGCATGAGCCGATCCGAGCACAAACTGATAAAACAGTATGCAGTAAGCTCCCCCTAGTGGTGACGACAGGCAAACAGAATTTTACCTCTTCAGTTTATGCCTAGACATTTAGAGCTCTATGTCATTAAAACAGAGCTCTGACCCCCTATAAACACATATTAAGAAATTTAGTAAGCACTGAATGTTAGATGTAAAATGACATGAAGTTTAAAGGTGGGCATTTATGTCAAGGCTGCATCCTTTGAGGGTGCCATCATTTTCTGTTAACAGCGACAGTCATGTACAGTAAATAGCATTTCCACGGTCTCTTGCCTGCTTCCACCTACTTGTATTTCCAGCTTCTGTGGTTTAGTGTTAACCTTTATCCAGCCTATAAACTCATATAGGTTTGGCTGAGATTATACTTTGACCTTATATAGTTACCCCGCATTATTTGTTAGTTTTTTTGTTTATTGAAGTCACCCAGTAGACTGTGTGCACCTTGTGACCTCAAGTCAGTGACCCGTAAGAAAATGGGGAAGTTGTATAGGAATGGCTTCCTATAGGAAACAAGCACGTACATAAGGTAGGTAATGACAGTGTGGGCAGTGTACTATGGAAATATGAAAATCACGGGAAGACCACACCTGTCCATAGACATCATAAGAATTCTCGACCTTTCTCTATGAGCCAGCACCAGACAGACTTAGGCCATCACAAATGGCTACCATATCATACAGGACTTGGAACCCCCTTCTTTGTTCTAGGATGGAAGCCATAATGAATGGCAGCCATGTCTGGTTGGCCACGGCTTTCCCTGGCAAAATCATCCTGAGGGTATGGAGCATGGCTTTTTTTGAAAAGGCGTTTATTTTGGAAATTAACCTGTTTCAACCATGGACAATCCACCTTTGCTTGCATTCAGTTGTGTCTGTCATGCTTTCCAGTACGATCAGTGTGATATAACTGAATGCTGGGTTATTATAAGGGTACTTTCACACTAGCGTTAAAGTTTTCCGGTATTGAGTTCCGTCCTAGGGGCTCAATACCGGAAAAAAACGCATCAGTTTGATCCCAATGCATTCTGAATGGAAAGCAATCCGTTCAGTATGCATCAGAATGTCTTCAGTTCAGTCCCTTTGACGGTATTTGGCCAGAGAAAATACTGCAGCATGCTGAGGTATTTTCGCCGGCCAAAATTCCGGAACACTTGCCTGATTGCCTAATTTCCATTGAAATGTATTAATGCTGGATCCGGTACTGTTCTGGAAAAACGGATCCGGTTTCCCAGTCTGCGCATGCGCAGACCTTTAAATCTGTGAAAAAGATAAATACCGGATCCGTTTTTCCAGATGACACCGGAGAGACGGATCCAGTATTGCAATGCATTTGTCAGATGGATCCGCATCCGGAAACAAATGATATCCGTTTGCACACGGATTTCCGGATCCGGCAGGCAGCTCTGACAACGGAACTGCCTCCCGGATTCTTCTAACACTAGTGTGAAAGTACCCTAAGAGTCTATATGAGTCAGATTACAGCAGAGCATGTGACGCCTTTATAACCCTCATAACCTTGTGTGTGCGAGATAAAGCAGGTCTTCATTCTCTTTATACTTTTAAAGTAATGGAAGCTCCGCTATTAGCAGTTCAGCCATTATTTAATAAACACCCTAGAGCAGGGGTGCACAACCTGCGGCCCGGGGGCCACATGCGGCCCTTGATACCATTCTGTGCAGCCCCCAACCATCTGGTAACAGACATGTATTTCTATGTCTTGTGGCTGCTCACATGTATTTTTCATGTATTTCTCCCATTAGATGGGAGTCCTGGAAGTGTAACTAGACATTAATGTTATATAATGTGTGTTCAATAGGCCATAAGTACAATATTTCAGTTGTTAATACACCTTTAAATTTTAAATGTTGTGCACCCCTGCCCTAGAGCCACCATACATTCAGTAATCTCGTACCAACATGCTAGGATGACCGTAATATCATGACAACATGTAGAATCAGGTGCAACTGTATTGTCATAGGTTTCCTGTTCCCATCTTTCCTGCTTACACTTGTCAGCACTGCATTTCCACTGTATATACAGTACAGACCAAAAGTTTGGACACACCTTCTCATTCAAAGAGTTTTCTTTATTTTCATGACTATGAAGGCATCAAAACTATGAATTAACACATGTGGAATTATATACATAACAAACAAGTGTGAAACAACTGAAAATATGTCATATTCTAGGTTCTTCAAAGTAGCCACCTTTTGCTTTGATTACTGCTTTGCACACTCTTGGCATTCTCTTGATGAGCTTCAAGAGGTAGTCCCCTGAAATGGTCTTCCAACAGTCTTGAAGGAGTTCCCAGAGATGCTTAGCACTTGTTGGCCCTTTTGCCTTCACTCTGCGGTCCAGCTCACCCCAAACCATCTCGATTGGGTTCAGGTCCGGTGACTGTGGAGGCTAGGTCATCTGTCGCAGCACCCCATCACTCTCCTTCATGGTCAAATAGCCCTTACTTTCAAAGTTTTCCCAATTTTTCGGCTGACTGACTGACCTTCATTTCTTAAAGTAATGATGGCCACTCGTTTTTCTTTACTTAGCTGCTTTTATTATTGCCATAATACCAATTCTAACAGTCTATTCAGTAGGACTATCAGCTGTGTATCCACCTGACTTCTCCTCAACGCAACTGATGGTCCCAACCCCATTTATAAGGCAAGAAATCCCACTTATTAAACCTGACAGGGCACACCTGTGAAGTGAAAACCATTTCAGGGGACCCTCTTGACTACCTCTTGAAGATGGCCTGGCCTCCACAGTCACCGGACCTGAACCCAATCGAGATGGTTTGGGGTGAGCTGGACCGCAGAGTGAAGGCAAAAGGGCCAACAAGTGCTAAGCATCTCTGGGAACTCCTTCAAGACTGTTGGAAGACCATTTCAGGGGACTACCTCTTGAAGCTCATCAAGAGAATGCCAAGAGTGTGCAAAGCAGTAATCAAAGCAAAAGGTGGCTCCTTTGAAGAACCTAGAATATGACATATTTTCAGTTGTTTCACACTTGTTTGTTATGTATATAATTCCACATGTGTTAATTCATAGTTTTGATGCCTTCAGTGTGAATCTACAATTTTCATAGTCATGAAAATAAAGAAAACTCTTTAAATGAGAAGGTGTGTCCAAACTTTTGGTCTGTACTGTACCTCCAGCCACATAATCACTTGATGTTTTCTGTCCAGTGAATGCCTAATGTTTAGGGCCTGTACTCCACTGGCCTGCAGTAAAATTGATATCCATTGACCGTCTAATATACCTCCAGCCACATAGTCACTTGATCTTTTCTGTACGATGAATGCATAATTTTTGGGGCCTGTAATCTAACTGGCCAACAGTAAAATTGTTATACGGTGACTGCGTAATGTACCTCCCGCCACATAATCACTTGTTCTTTTCTGTACGGTGAATGCATTATTTTTGGGGCCTGTACTTCACTGGCCTGCAGTAAAATTGTTATTCAATGACCGTCTAATATTCCTCCAGCCACTTAATCATTTGATCTTTTCTGTCCGGTGAATGCCTAATGTTTGGAGCCTTTACTCCACTGGCCTGCAGTAAAGTTGTTATCCAATGACCGCCTAATATACCTCCAGACACATAATCACTTGATGTTTTCTGTCCGGTCAATACCTAATGTTTGGGGCCTGTATTCCACTCGTCTGCAGTAAAATTGATATCCAATGACCGTCTAATATACCGTCAGCCACATAATCACTTGATCTTTTCTGTACGGTGAATGCCTAATTGTTGGGGCCTCGGAGGAATTCAACACCTGTGACGACCACGTGTTATCGAATTTCACCTATTATCATTTGGTGTTTATTCAAGAGGGGGGATTTTGTTAGCCATGTTTTTAATCCAATTTTATATTTTAAGTTCTTTTAAACATATACACTCACCTAAAGAATTATTAGGAACACCTGTTCTATTTCTCATTAATGCAATTATCTAGTCAACCAATCACATGGCAGTTGCTTCAATGCATTTAGGGGTGTGGTCCTGGTCAATACAATCTCCTGAACTCCAAACTGAATGTCAGAATGGGAAAGAAAGGTGATTTAAGCAATTTTGAGCGTGGCATGGTTGTTGGTGCCAGACGGGCCGGTCTGAGTATTTCACAATCTGCTCAGTTACTGGGATTTTCATGCACAACCATTTCTAGGGTTTACAAAGAATGGAGTGAAAAGGGAAAAACATCCAGTATGCGGCAGTCCTGTGGGCAAAAATGCCTTGTGGATGCTAGAGGTCAGAGGAGAATGGGCCGACTGATTCAAGCTGATAGAAGAACAACGTTGACTGAAATAACCACTCGTTACAACCGAGGTCTGCAGCAAAGCATTTGTGAAGCCACAACACGCACAACCTTAAGGCGGATGGGCTACAACAACAGAAGAGCCCACCGGGTACCACTCATCTCCACTACAAATAGAAAAAAGAGGCTATAATTTGCACGAGCTCACCAAAATTGGACTGTTGAAGACTGGAAAAATGTTGCCTGGTCTGATGAGTCTCGATTTCTGTTGAGACATTCAAATGTCCGAATTTGGCGTAAACAGAATGAGAACATGTATCCATCCTCTGATGGCTACTTCCAGCAGGATAATGCACCATGTCACAAAGCTCGAATCATTTCAAATTGGTTTCTTGAACATGACAATGAGTTCACTGTACTAAAATGGCCCCCACAGTCACCAGATCTCAACCCAATAGAGCATCTTTGGGATGTGGTGGAACGGGAGCTTCGTGCCCTGGATGTGCATCCCTCAAATCTCCATCAACTGCAAGATGCTATCCTATCAATATGGGCCAACATTTCTAAAGAATGCTATCAGCACCTTGTTGAATCAATGCCACGTAGAATTAAGGCAGTTCTGAAGGCAAAAGGGGGTCCAACACCGTATTAGTATGGTGTTCCTAATAATTCTTTAGGTGAGTGTATATTTGACATGTATTTGTACTGGCCTGCAGTAAAATTGATATCCAATGGCCGTTTAATATGCCTCCAGCCACATAATCACTTGATGTTTTCTGTCCGTTGAACCACGTGTTATCGAATTTCACCTATTATCATTTGGGGTTTATTCAAGAGGGGGGATTTTGTTAGCCATGTTTTTAATCCAATTTTATATTTTAAGTTCTTTTAAACATATATATTTGACATGTATTTGTATGGGCCTGCAGTAAAATTGATATCCAATGGCCGTCTAATATGCCTCCAGCTACATAATCACTTGATCTTTTCTGTACGGTGAATGCCTAATGTTTGGGGCCTGTACTCCAGTGGGCTACGGTAAAATTGTTATTCAGTGACCGCATAATGTACCTCGAGCCACATAATCACAATTTCTTTTATGTCAGGTGAATGCCTAATTTTTAGGGCCCCCGTGGCCTACAATAAATAATTTTTAGGCTCCAGCAGGGCACATTTTTGAGAATTTCCCTTTAAGACGCATAAAAATGATTAAAATACATATTTTTTGTGGAAATTTATGTCATTGATCCTCCTCTAGTATGTCACTGTCCATGTTGTGGGACTATTTGTGCACTTCTAGTAAGTATTTGGTGGCTGCAAATATGACCTGAAGGTTTTTCAGGTTTGCCTGCCATTAAAGTGAATGGGGCCCGCCGCGAACTTACGGTTCGCCAACATTTGATCGCATTCGAGCGATCGAGTTCGCGAATCGTCCCGGCCGATGTTCGTCCATCACTAGAGCCCAGGCCAGTGAAATAGCCGTGATGTCACTGGCCTGTGGGAAGCCTGGGTATCAGACACAGACCCCTATCCAAAGGATAGATCATCAGTAAGGAAAAAGTGTAGAACCCCTTTAAGTATAGCTGTTGATGTCACAGCCAAGGGCGTGGCAGTTGGTGACATCACAATTTTTACCACGGATATAATTTTAGTACTGAGACCTGTAAGTCTTAAGGTGCAGTTGAAACGGGAGTAGGGGTAGCGTCTTCAAAGATAGCACAGCGATATTACAGCCATGTTGCAGAGGAAGCATACAGTCAGCAGGAGAGGGACCTCCTTTCACTCCTTTCATTCTTTTACTTTTGAACATCTTCTGGCCAACCCTATCCTGTACCCCTCAGCTAGGAATTACAGCCGCCATTTAAAAAATAATAATGCCATCCTTAGCTTCTGCAGAAAGACACATTGGAGAGATAGAGAGGAGTAGTACAACCCCAACTTAGCTTATATCAATACATTGCTATCTCAGAATATTTGCACTGAGAATTTTTTGGAACTGTGTTTTGAATACCGTTGCATGTGCTACAACTCTCATTCTGCACTTTAGTAAAGAGAGATGTTTATTTTCTACCACTAGCCTAGTTACTAACTCCAGCACCACTCACCGGCCACTGCACCTATACCTTCTGCCTTGCACTCGCATCAAACCCACACTACCAAAGTATCATAAAGCAGGAGCCCCAACATGAGGGTGTGCCCTTCTATCCCTGCCCTGGCCCTTGGAGCATCTATGTGACGATTGCCACTGTGAGTGATTATTGCAGCCAGAGCCAATACCACTCCCATCCTCCGCTCTGCTGCTTGTGGGCTTGCGGCACATGATCACTGCATCAACTCAAGAGTATCCTCTCTTGGCATATTCTGGATTCATATGATATACTGTATGTTACTGTCTTCTTATATCAGCTGCTCAGGACCCAAATAGTAATTTTTCTAAATGCAATGATTGCCTGTTGTGTGAAATGTTTCTAGAAATCGTCATGATGTATGGTGGCTAAATTGTTGTTGTTAATTGCGTGGGAAACGTTCTTCCCAGTCACATTTTTTAAGTGTAGCGTGAACTCAAGCCAAAATAAACAAGAAATGAACAACCGTAATCTCATTTCCTGTTAATAAACATGGTGAAATGACTTTTTAAAAGGGTTTTTCCCACTCCAGATATTTATGGCATATCCATAGATAGGCCTCTGGAATAATTGGCAGCAGCCACATATAGGAGGAGACCAAGTAAAGAGGTAACATGAGTAAACAGGACCCTCTCCATTCAGTCAATTAAAGGGAATGTAACATCTTATTTTATGCAACTAATTTTAAAAATACACTTATTTTTGTGTATTGTTTTTCTTTTATGAGTGTATATACAGTATCTTTTGCTTTATAAGACACACCTGATGATAAGCTGCCCCCCCCCCCCCCCCCAAGTTTTAGAGGAGAAAAATATGAAAATAATATTTTTAATCAAACCTCATATCAGATCCTCAGATCAGACCCCCAAATTAGGACCTCACATCAAGCCCCCATATCAGGACCTCACTTCAGACCACCATAAGACCTTAGATCAGACTCCCATCAGACCTCCATGCCAGACCCCTATCAGACCCCCATCACACCTCAGATTAGCCTTCTATGCCAGAACCCCTTCAGACCTCCATGTCAGACACCCATTAGACCTCCATTTCAGACCCCCATCAGACCTCAGATCAGACTTCCATGTCAGACCCCTACCAGACCTCCATGTCAGTCCCCCATCAGACCTCAGCTTAGACTTCCTTGCCAGACCCCTATCAGACAGCCATGCCAGACCCCCATCAGACCTCAGATCAGACTTTTAAAATAAATAACTTTACTTACCTCTCCTGCTCCGCCTCTACTCTCCAGATCCGGCGGTCTCTGCAAAAGTCCTGCTCTCTTGTCTTCTGCGGCCCACGCTGCCTGTCATCTGACTGTGTGCAGCGTTGGGTCATAGTGCGCACACTACATCCTGACAGTGTACGTAGTCAGGACCTGCAATGCAGAGTAGCCCCAGGGAAGAAGACCAGGGAGGGTGAGTACCGGCAGAGCTCACAGCGCTTCACTCCCCACACCTACTGCATACTATGCATAATGGAAGTGTTCACTAGCATTTGCTTTATAAGATGCACAGCCATTTCCCCCCCACTTTTGGCTGGAAAAAGTACGTCTTATAAAGGAAAGAAAACAGTATATTTTTTTTACATGATTAAGGGGGCAGCCATCTTGCCTGAGCTGCTGCTCTGAGCTGAGAACAGGTTGTAACTGAACGCCTAGCACCCCGACCGGGTACCTCCGTCGATAGATGCTCCTAGTGCTTCCAGAGGACTCCAAGCACTTCACTTGACACCGTCAGCACTGCAGACCCCACGAACCGCCGAAGCTTGGTGTAGGTCTCGCCGTCTCCTACCCACCCTGGACCTACGACAAGGCTCCAGTGGGGTCTGCAGTGCTGACGGTGTCAAGTGGAGTGCTTGGAGTCCTCTGGAAGCACTAGGAGCAACTATCGACAGAGGTAACCGGTCGGGGTGCTAGGCGTTCCGTTACATTGGTGGCAAGCAGTGGGATGGCGTCCTAGTGCGAGGAGAAGCAGCTCAGAGACACTGGTAACGTGTGGAGTTACAAATTGAGGGCAACGCTAGCACTCGTGCAGCGCCCCTGGGAGAAGAGGTATCCAGCGACCTGGAGCAGACAAGTCTGGAAGGCTCTGAAGATGACTGGCTGGCCGAGGTGAGGCAGCGAGTGGCCCAGTATGGAGATAATGTGTCCATGGATATATACCAGGCCATCTGGAACCAGGTCACAGCCAAGCGACACGCAAGGATGGAACGAGAATTCCGACTGGCGAAAGAGAGAGAAATTGCCCAGCGGAAGGAGTGTTACAGCAGCCGATCAGAGGCTGCATCTGAGGAGGTTAGCAGTCTCCCCCTGAGGCGGCCAGAGGAACCCGAAGTAGGGGTCCTCATAGACTGGTCCTGTGAGGAACCACAACAGGCAGGTGGAGACGGGACCGAGGTCTCTCCACCGGGATGCTGGGCAGCTGGCCCAGACCCTCAACAGCAGCCGGAGTTGCCAGGTGTGGACGCAGGTGGTCCTTACTCGCAAATGTTGAGGGACCTCACAGACGGGTCCTGGGAGGACCCACAGATGGCAGGTGGAGATGGGACCGAGGTCTCTCTACCAGTCCTACAGGGATGCTGGACGAGTTCTGGGGGCAGGGGATAAGCCTGCGATACCCACTGATCTCTCTCCCCAACCACAGGGGGACAGCACAGCCGATCTGCAACAAGGTCCTGGGGATAGGATTCCCTGACCACATCCCAGCGGAAGAGCTGGCATCTGGGCAGAGCGCAGTCAGCCTCTGCCCTCCCCTATCCTCTTCTCCACAGCCGATCTGCAACAAGGTCCTAGGGATAGGATTCCCTGACCACATCCCAGCGGAAGAGCTGGCATCTGGGCAGAGCGCAGTCGGCCTCTGGCCTCCCCTATCCTCTTCTCCAGAGCCGGACATCCCACAGGCTACCCCAGCACAAGAGCTGGCATCTGTGCAGAGTGCAGTTGGCCTCTGTCCTCCTTTATCCTCTTCTCCAGAGCCGTACTTCCCACAGGATACCCCAGCGGAAGAGCTGGCATCTGGGCAATCCAGTATTGGGTTGTGGGTGGACTGCCAGACTAACTCAGATACCGACCGGCATGAGGTCAGGTATCTGCTTAGTCTTCCCTGGGAGGGGGAGATGTGTGGCGAAACCACTGTTTACCAGCCTCTTGCCTCAGGATTATGGCCCATACTAACTTTAAAGGAGAAGACAGACCGGCCGCACAGCTTAAATCTGTCTTTGGAATTGTATTTTGTTATGTGAGGGTACCCAGATAGCTAATTTTATTGTATTCGTGTATTCTGAGTGCCATTCTCCTAATCATATGCACTCAGACTTGAGCTATCTGGGGCTATGTTAAATGTCTGTGTTTGCTGTGGGGGTGTGACACTGGGTGTTTGGGTGGTGATTTCTGTCCTGTTGTCTTCACATGTGTATTGGCGATTTCCCTTTGTCCTGAGAGATAATTGAATTGCTCCTCGGGTGTCTCCAGGGCAGAGAGGAGGAAACCCTGATGCATTGTGGGGATGTGTTGTGTCTGTGTATCCTGAGTGCTACGTATCTGTCCTGTGTCACAGTCTTCGTTCTGGTCCCCTAGGGCGTGTCCACCAGATGGGGACCTGCATAAATACGGACAGGTAGCCCTCAGTAAAGTGTTCCTGTTTTATACCTTCATGAAATCTTGGCTCATGTTTGGGGGATGGAATAACTACACTCTTGGGGATTGCTATATCACAATACTCCCCTGAGTATAAGCTCTTGTAAGAGCTTGCTCCTTTTTCCTGCCTCTGGATTTAGAAGAGGTTCACCCACTGGAGCCTGGAGCCTTGTCGTAGGTCCAGGGTGGGTAGGAGACGGCGAGACCTCCACCAAGCATCGGCGGTTCGTGGGGTCTGCAGTGCTGACGGTGTCAAGTGGAGTGCTTGGAGTCCTCTGGAAGCACTAGGAGCATCTATCGACTGAGGTACCCGGTCGGGGTGCTAGGCGTTCCGTTACACAGGTGTTCCGAGTTTTGCTATACAGCAGGTACTCGAACATAATCTATTGCTTTGTATGACAAAGTGTTGTGTGCATGCTCTGTGATATGTACAGAGGTCACTGTGCAGGGTGAGGGAGGAGGTGAGATGTGATCATCATGTTTTCAAAAGCGTGATCCTGTATCTACCTTTAGTTATATAGCAGAGGTTTTACACATCTTTGTAACCCTGCCTGTGATAATAATGAAATGACTGCTGAGAAATGTGACTGCTAAATGACTGCTGAGACTCAGGGAAAAGTGCAAGACATCAGAATTTTTTAGGGACAGAAAGTAAATGAAAACTTTACCAACTTTACTTTAAAAACAAACACATAATGTTATGGACAGTGGGTGTGGAACTACTGTGCCAACCAACAGGTTTGACTTTAGGCTAAACCTAAGGGCATTATCCCTACAGTCCCCTGGTACTTACCTTTTAAACCTTATGCAGGTATCTAGATTTCACTGCAGGGGAGACACCATGACGCTACAAAGAGTTCTTATGTGGTTGACATCTGACCTATGGGGGTCTGAGACTCTGACGAGGAGCACCAAGGGATCAGGCAAAGCTGTAGTCATGAACAGGCCAAGATCAGGGCAGGCAGAGTACTTGCAAATCCAAGAAACAGTCTGTGATCATAGCAGGCTGCAAAGGGTCAATACCATGAACAGGTAGAGAAGAATTAGAGTCAAGAATCGCGCTGAGTTTGGTACACAGACAAACGAAACAGAACATTTGCAGGGAACAGCATGACACAAACACCTATGGCTCAGGTACCCTCCCTTAGGGGAAGGTGTCTAAAATACCCAGGGCCGACCAGCCATATGCTGGGGAAGAAATAGGGTGTGCACGCATTAGCCCCTTAAAAGCCAGAGGGTGCATGCGTGCGCGACCTAGAGATAGGATGGCGAGGCCATGGAGCCTGCAAGGAAGACAAACCTAGGACTCCAGCGACCAGTCTCGCTGCGGACGCGCAGAAGAGGATAAGCAGCTCCACACCGCTGGAACTACAGCAGCAGGGTGAGTAAAGCGACCCTGTGCCCTCCCAGAGTAATGGGACGGCAAGGGGTACGGGCCGCTTACATAACACATAAAAAATAAAACATTTAAACAGTAGGCAATTTTTTAACCAAATGTTCACTTTAATTCTGGCTATGTAAGTTAGATACTTATCTGAGAAGGAGCTTTGGACCTTTCCTCCCTGCGATTGTGTGTTCGTTCATCAATATTTCTAGAATGCCTTGTGTGCTTCTTGAGGTCATGCTACAGAATTTCAGTAGGGTTAAAGGGTTTCTATCACTTCGTATGCCATAATTAGCTCTCAGACACTAGCGATCCGCTAGTGTCTGCTCTGGCAAACCATCCTAATATAAGAGCTTTTTGGGGCAGCCGTTTTGCTAAAAAAAATAACTTTTATAAATATGCTAATGAGCCTCTAGGTGCTATGTGGGCCTCATTAGGACCTAGAGGCTCCGTCTACCTTCATACACAGCCACCGCCCCGCGCGTCCCTCCAGCCCGCCCATCTCCTGATGAATGCGATCCTCCGTGTGACGCAACGGACGAATTCTCGCGCATGCGCCGTGCGCGGCTGTATTCAGCGCATGCGCAGAGAATGTCTGACCGCTTCCCTGCTCAGACATCTCCACTGTGCCTGCGCCGATGACGTCATAGTGCTCCAAGGAACAGGCGCAGTGGAGATGTCTGAGCAGGGAAGCGGTCAGACATTATCTGCGCATGCGCCGAATACAGCCGCGCACGGCGCATGCGCGAGAATTCGTCCGTTGCGTCACACGGAGGATCGCATTCATCAGGAGATGGGCGGGCTGGAGGGACGCGCTGGGCGGTGGCTGTGTATGAAGGTAGACGGAGCCTCTAGGTGCTAATGACGCCCACATAGCACCTAGAGGCTCATTAGCATATTTATAAAAGTTATTTTTTTAGCAAAACGGCTGCCCAAAAAGCTCTTATATTAGGATGGTTGGCCAGAGCAGACACTAGCGGATCGCTAGTGTCTGAGAGCTAATTATGGCATACGAAGTGATAGAAACCCTTTAAGGTCCGGTCTCTGACTTTGCTATTTGAAAACACATGTCATCTTTTTGCAACCATTGTTTAGTTGATTTATCTATGTGCTTGGGGTCATTGTGTTGTTATTTCACCAAATGTCTCTTCAGCTTGAGGTCATGTTCTGCTGCCTTCACATACAAATTAAAATTCATTGTTACCTTAAAGGTGTTTTTTAGTTTTTAAGCAGGGAACATACTAGAATAATTAAAAAAAATGTTATCATTACATTCCTGAACCCCCTCTGTTTCAGTGTGGACCATAACTAATGGAAGGATTCCGGTATCACCTGCTTACCACCCATGAAAATCAGTAAAGTGGTTTGACATGCTCTGAGGCTCTCCGGACTGAAAGACAGGAGAAGGGAGCAGAGGTCGTGACTCTAGCAGGAGAACTGTCTTGTTTAGTGGACATGGTCATGTCAGCGGAGTACAGATTGAGAGATAGAGTAGAAAGATAAATATATTACAAAATGAAAGGTCTATAGAAATAAAAATGAATGACCCCTGTGTCACAAAGTGGATGTGGGCCCATTGTTTCACTGAACAAATTTGGCTTGGGACTACTTCTAAGGGTGTCATATAAGTGGCCCCCTGGTCTTCACCCTTTCACCCCTATACAGGGATATGGACTTTGCTACATGGGATCCACCAGGTCTTGGAGTAGTCTCTGTTCAGTGACAGCTGCCCCACGCGGGTCAAGAGTCACCAGAGGAGGCAAAATTATAGTCAAAGGACGAGCTGAGGTCAGGAAAGGCATAGTTTGTTCAATCCGATCATCATTCCAAAGGTCGGGGCAAGCAACACTGACACCAAGACTGGAGAGAGATGTGGCGCATGTTCTGACAGCTGTGCCCACCAGTAGCAGGGAGGGCACAGAGTTCCACATCACACCCTGTTTATCGGTTTCCAGACAACCCCTTTAAAAGTGTGCTTAAGGCCCCTTTCACAGAAGCGAGTTTACCGTGCGGGTGCAATGCGTGACGTGAACACATTGCACCCGCACTGAATCCGGAACCATTCATTTCAATGGGTCTGTGTACATGAGCCTTGTTTTTCACGCATCACTTCTGCATTGCGTGAAAATCGCAGCATGTTCTATATTCTGCATTTTTCACGCAGCCCTGGCCCCATAGAAGTGAATGGGGCTGCGTGAAAAATGCAATGTATCTGGATGTAATGCGTTGCAATATTAAAATATGTTACTTAGCAACAGTGAAGTCACATGACACAGGGAGTTGGCTGTTTTCAAGCATCTGCTGAGCGTTTGCATTGTGAGGAGCAGCTTCCAACTTTTCTGCCAGCCCTCGCAGTGCATCTGACAAGATGCCTGTTCTGCCCAGCAGGGTTAGGAAAAATTATTACAGATCATGTCTGCCAGAGTTTTGGTATTTCTGTAGTGATTAATGTGGTTATAGCACCATCTAGCGGTGTTAAATTGTATTACACTTTGTTTTTCTTGTTACAAAGACTGCTGCATTGGGGGTGGTGAAAAGCATTGTGGGAGTGCAAAGCATCCTGGGAAAGAGAAGTCTCCAGGGCACATCAGCAGAGCTGTCCTTCTGCATATCTCCTTCTTAAACACCACTATCCTTGTAAAAGCATATATGGTGAGAGATCTACCTTTGTTTCAGGGACATTATGTTATGCAGAGCCGTTTAGTTATAATTGTTACTCAGGGAGTTACAACTGTTAGATGTTAGACATGTTATCTTATGTTAGGCAGCGATTTTACCATGTGCTTCAGTGTTATGCAAATGTTACAGTACATACTCTTCTATACGTTATACTTATACATGTTATTTGTATTCTTGTAGTTTTACCAATCAAATACTACTGTTTTACCAATAAACAAGTTAGACTACAAAGAACAGTCCTCTTATTTGGAAGACAGGAATGGTTTATGCTGAATGTCAGACTTCACACTGTGTGAACGTGTATGAAGACAGAACAGTAAAACAGATGCTAGTCACCAGTGATAGTGGATCTGACTATACGGAGCCGCCATCACACACGCGGTCCTGCGTAAAAGATTGCAGCGGTTCCCATACAGTCACAAGAAGTGAGAGTGCAGCCCCCAGCAAGTGCAGCACGATCCAGTCCACGCTGAAGTCCGTTTCTATAGAGACTGAGTCCGCACAGAGACATTAAACAGCCAGCAAAAGGCACATAATGTCCGCTAGCCAGGCATCATTATAAGGGACCAGGTCATGAGCAAGCTGCTCTAGCAAGTCCTCAATAAAAGAAAAGGCTGCTCTCGCCCATGCAAAAGCTGAGGCTGCAAAAGTAAGGTCTTCCTTTGCTGCACAAGAGATGCAACTAAAGAAAGAGGGAGAATTGCTGGAAGAAGAGAGAGCATGCCTGCAAGCGTCAAAGGAAAAAGAAAGAGCGTTACTGGAAGAAGAGAGAGCACGCCTGCAAGCTTCACTGGAAGAAGAGACAGCATGCCTGCAAGCGTCACTGGAAAAACTCTGCGCAGAGAAAGAAGCGGCAGCCGCAGTAGCCAAAGCAGAGTTCCTAGAAGCCTTGGAGTTCTCAGAATCCGAGAAACACAGAAAGTACTTGTGCCAGACCTAGGTGAACAAGATCCAACACAGCGTGTCTCAGAATACGTCCATCAGCATCCCAAGACAGATGATGACTATAATCCAGCATATCAGCCAGCTTATACAGAGTGCCAAAGATCCTATGTTGAACCGCAGTAACTTTGAGCAGGACGGTATGCGACAAAGTGATGCTGACCACAACTACCGCCCTACAGAAAGAAGGCTACAACCTTCGCTTTGACTTAAACGGACAACCTTCGCGTCAGAACGGTATTATACAGACTTCCCTAAGCCAGAAACCCATAAAAGGTATGGTGATACACCACACCCGCAGCATAACAACAGCACACCGGGTAGTATTGGCGCTAACCAGGCTGCCATAGACTTCGCTAAGTTCTTTGCTAAACGGGAGCTGGTTACCAAAGGACTTATAAAGTTCACCGATCGTCCCAAGAACTACAGGGCATGGCGAGCTTCCTTCCAAAATGCCATAAGAGACTTAGATCTTTCCTGTAGTGAGGAGTTAGATCTCTTGGTGAAGTGGCTTGGAAGCGAGTCTGCTAAACACGCCAAAAGAATCAGTGACATTAACATAAACTATCCGGGCAAAGGCCTAAAGATGGTGTATGAAAGACTTGATGAGTGTTGTGGGTCAATAGAAGCTATAGAAAATGCTTTATATAAGAGAATTGATCATTTTCCCAGAATAGTGGGTAGGGGTTACCAGAATCTCTGGGAACTCAGTGACTTGTTGATAGAGGTACAGGTTGCTCAGGCAGAAGGAGATCTGCCAGGGCTAGCATTCCTGGACAAAGCCAGAGGTGTCAATCCGATTGTCCAAAAACTAAAGATGGGCCTGCGGTAGTTTTGCAGCAAACTTTACGCATTCGCGATTCGCCGAACATGCGAACATATGGCGATATTCGCACACGCCATATTTTTTTTGCATAGCGCCCAACTTTTACCCATGACACATCCATCAGGTGGATGTTTCAGCACATGGACACACCCCCAACCCTATAACAGAACCCGATCTGGCAGATTATGTGTTTTGCCAGTGTAGAGAGAGGTTGCATTTTGGAGCAGGAACAGGCTGTTAGTAACTTAGGGAACCAAATGCTAGCTAATAGGGCCACAAAAGTCCTTTTAAGGACTGGTATAGGTGAGCTATCGATAGGTGTGACATACTGAGGGGGGGTGATATACTTTTAATATACTTTCTAACGAAAGTATATTATAGTGCATTTGTATTGTGCAGCAGTTGTGTGCGGTTCTGCTGCGATACCGCAGCTATATAGAGGGACAAATATTATTGGAATAACTAATTGCAACTGGTGTGATACACCTGAGGGGTGTGATATACCTAGAATATACTTTATAACCTTGCCATGTTGTGTTGCGGCTGTTGTGC
The DNA here is from genome assembly GCF_905171765.1 of Bufo bufo. Lineage (NCBI taxonomy): Eukaryota > Metazoa > Chordata > Amphibia > Anura > Bufonidae > Bufo > Bufo bufo. The sequence continues at coordinate 77,449,716 of NC_053390.1, forward strand.
CTGGAAGCCAAGAGCCACACCGGTCCTGCACTCCTTTCAGCTCTGCGGTCACAGGCCGATCAGTGGCTAACCCCGCTCACTTTGACAGTTGGTAAAGTGGTGTGCGACAACGGTGCCAATCTGCTGAGTCCGCTGAAACAGGGCAAAATGACATACGTGCCGTGCATGGCACACGTCCTGAACTTAGTCGTGCAGTGATTCATTGCCAAATACCCCGGGGTCCAGGACGTTTTGCGGCAGGCCAGGAAAATCTCTAGCCATTTTAGAAGATCTTACACGGCCATGGCTCGCCTTGCTGACGTTCAGTGGCAACACCACTTGGCCGTCAAACGTCTGATTTGTGACTGCCCGACGCACTGGAACTCCACCTTGTATATGCTTGATAGGCTGCTCCAGCAGAAACGTGCCGTTAACGACTACCTGTACGAAATCTGCGGCAGGACAGGTTCTGGGTATCTTGGTTTCTTTTCTCCGCGCCAGTGGCTGCTCATACGCAACGCATGCAGACTTCTGCGGCCATTTGATGAGATCACCAAACTGGTCAGTCGCAGCCAGGGCGCAATCAGTGACATTGTACCTTACGCCTTCTTTCTGGAGCATGCATTGCGTCGTGTCATTGATTAAGCCGTCGAGGAGCAGGAGCTGGAAGATGAGGAAGTCGCAATGCTGAATGAATTCCCAGAGGGGGCTACTCCATCTGAGACAAGTCAGCAGGAGTCTGAAGAGGAGTCAGAGGAGGATGGTGCATGGGGGGAGGAGGAGGAGGAGCAAGAAGAGCAGGCTTTAAACTTTTCGGGGATCACTGGTGTTGTCCGTGGCTGGGGGGAGGAGACCGAGGATGACATTCTCCTGGGCGATTAGCAGGAGCCAGGGCGCTCCACTGCTTCCAATTCATTGCAAATGGGGGCTTCGTGCTCTAGTGTTTGAAGAGGGACCCCCATATAAAAAGCATAAAGGTCAAGGACCTGTACTGGGTGGCAATGTACTTAGACCCCTGGTACAAACACAAAATGGCGGACATGTTACCAGCATCACAGAGGGCTGTCAGAATGTAGCATTTCCAGGCCTTGCTGCGAGAGATGCTGCATTCTGCTGTTGCGGGTGCTGGCAGTGGAATTTCCACCCACAGCGAAACAGGTGCGGGTACCAATCCTACCGCTAGACCAACCTATAAGAAAAAACCTCAAATTGGGTATATAGATACACTGGGGTCTAGTATGATATACTGAGCCAACCAACAAAAAAAACGAATAACCCCATATAGAATAAGAGAGCACACATATAAAATATATGTAGTTTATTAAAGACACATTAAATGACAATAAATATAACATAAAGGCAAAGGGGGTGGTGGTGCGCCCCATGTGGTGGGACCAAAATCAACCTCCCCCACATATACCGGACTAACAGGAAAAAGGGGGTCACAGATATTGGGTATAAATGGATACTAATGGGAGAGCTGTAAGTTCACCCAAAGTAACCTATAACCATGTGTAATTGAATTTCCTCATGCCAGCGCACACATATCCGCCACCACCCAGAACAAAGAATGGTCTATGCCTTATGTATATACAGCGGCATAAAAGGCCTTTTATGTCAGGTGAATGCTAACTTTTGGGGCATGTTCTGGCCGACAGTTATTTATTTTATGCACTTATATAGCACTACTATATTCCGCAGCACTTTACAGACATTAGCATGCAACTGTCCCCAATGGGGCTCAAAATCTAAGGTCCCTATCAGTATGTCTTTGGAGTGTGGGAGGAAACCCATGCAAACACGGGGAGAACATACAAACTCCATACAGATGTTGTCCTTGGTCGAATTCGAACCTAGGACCCCAGCGCTGCAAGGCACCAGTGCTAACCACTGAGCCACCATGCTGCCCATTTTTCATTCTGTGACCGCCTAATGTACTTCCAGCCACAGAATCCAAAGTTCTTTGCTGTCAGGTGAATGCCTATTGCCTAATTTTTGGGGCCTATACTGGCGACAGTTACATTTTTATCCTGTGACTGCCTAATGTACCTCCAGCCACAGAATCCAAAGTTCTTTGCTGTCAAGTGTATGCCTATTGCCTAATTTTTGGGACCTGTACTTGCCGACAGTTCCTATTTGGCGTATGAGCCACATTCACCATAAGGACCTTTTAATGTCACAGGGTCATGTGACTGTGCCCCCCACCCCGTACTGTGCCCCTCATTCCGTACTGTGCCCCCTTATGACCTGCATTGTGCCCTCTTACCAAACCCTGTGCAGTGCCCCTAGTCATTCCCTGTACTGTGCCCTATTATACACTTTTATCCGATCACGGTATGGCGTTGTTATCCGGTCACTGTACAGAGGTGTTATCCATTCAATTTATGGCGGTGGTATCCAATAACTGGATGGCCATAACTGTATCCCTTTCCCTGCCCACGCCATCGTTTTTTATACCTGGCATCAGCGGGAAAAATATGCAGATTGCGGTGCTAGGGACCTTTGCGCCACAATCTGTGTCAGAAATACGTCTAACATAGACATATTTCTTTGTAATAAATGACTACCTAATTGTATTATTATTCGGGCGTAGGGCTAATATCTTTATATTATATAGATTCTAGTGTATTATACTTTGCCCTGTATTTCCCAGTAGAAAAATGATCCTTGGGAAACACAATCCTCATCCCTGACCACCAGGACCAGGTAGCGCTCTGTCAGTACATGGCGGCCTCCCCTCTCCGCCACGCTGCTCCGCTGTGTACTGGTGCTTATTCTGACACTAGGGCTGGGTTCACATTCTATTTTTGCCATCCATTTAATGCATACCAAAAATGTATGCGTTAACAGATTACTCAGACTGATGCCGTACAGTGGCATCCGTTCACCATACATTTCCATGGTAGAAAAAAAAATTACGTTAACATATACATTTTTTTACTGGACTCTGCAGGATACAAAAACGTGGAGTGCTGCACATTTGTATACATCAAACCGAAAGGAAATAAAAAACTTCTAGGCTCCAGCAGGGCACATTTTTTTAGAGTTTCCCTTTAAGACGCATAAAAATGGCCCCTGATTAAAATACATATTTTTGGGGGTAATTTTTGCCAATGATCCCCCTCTGGTATGTCACTGTCCATGTTGTGGGACTATTTGTGCACTCAGTTTGTATTTGGTGGCTGAAAATATGACCTGAAGGTTTTTCAGGTTTGCATGCTATTAAAGTCAATGGGCGCGATGCAAATGCACAGTTCACGAACATTTGATCGCAAACGCGAGTTCGCTGAACGTCCCGGACGATATTCGTCCATCACTACCAAAAACTCCCTTATAATCTACAGGAGAAGTGGATCACGCATGGTTCCCATTATAAACAGTTTTATAATGTACCATTTTCCCCCTTCGTGGTGTTTGTAGACTTTGTTACCCAACAGGCAAGGATCGGAAATGATCTTAGTTTTGACTTTACATTGTCATGTTCCACTGACCCTGGTGTTAAACCTCATAAAACACCAGTGGCAGTCCACAAAACTAACGTTGCCTCCACAGGTTCTGCTTACAGGCTGTTTAAGTCTTCTCAAGAAGAGAACATACCCAAAGATCTTATCAAACAATGCAGAGCCGTCAGGGAGAAGTCTTTAGAGGACCACAAAGAATTCCTCAAAGAAAACAACATCTGCTTCAGGTGCTGCCCTGCAACATTGCACTTCGCCAGGAACTGTAAGGTCAGTGTGACATGCATAGAATGCGGTAGCACAGGACACAACACGCTTTACACCCTGGACCACCCTCTCAGGTATCACCCCAGGCAGAGGAGCATGACGGGAAGCAGATAGACACTACAGTAGTAATTTCTCACTGTACAGAGATCTGTAAAGGACTCGCAGGAGGCAATTTCTGCTCAAAAATCTGCCTTGTCAGAGTTTATCCGGTCGGTCACCGAGATAAGGCGATCAAAGTATATGCAATCTTAGATGATCAAAGCAACAGGTCTTTAGCTAAATCCATCTTCTTCGACACCTTCAACATCGTAGGGCCCGGTTCTCCCTACTCCTTAAAGACATGTGCAGATACCATTGAGATGGCGGGGAGGAAGGTAACTGGGTACATGGTAGAGTCCATAGATGGTCAGACCTGCTTGTCCCTGCCAACCATACTGGAGTGCAATCAAATACCGACAACTGGTCTGAGATACCTACACCAGAGGTGGCAGCATACCACCCCCACCTGAGGCGTATAGCTCACCTGATACCAGAACTGGACCCAGAAGCCCCGATAGTCTTTCTCCTTGGAAGAGACATACTATGAATTCATAAGGCTAGAGGACAGATTAACGGTCCCCAAAACGCTCCATACGCCCAGAGACTTGACCTCGGATGGGTCATCATAGGAGACGTCTGTCTAGGAGGAGCACACAAGCCGACCTCAGTCAACAGTATGCTCACCAACATACAGTACTTGAGAATGGACGTCCTTCCCTATTCCAGCCATGTCACAGCAGTTTCCTGATAAAAGATTTGCCACACAGCGCTCCTGTGCCTTGTCCTTTCACAGATCCCTCCTGTGAAGACCACGCATGCAATGGTGACCAAGATCACTTAGGGTGCACAGTCTTCCACGGGACAAGAGAAGACAACAGGGTCGTAATGTCCATAGAAGACAGGCTGTTCTTGGATATCATGGATCAAGGAATAGTAAAAGACAAGTCAAAAATCTGGGTCGCACCTTTACCGTTTAAACCCCAGACACAACGGTTATCTAACATCAAAGAACTTGTCTAGAGTTGATTTATCTCCCTCAAACACGAACTTCAGAGGACACCAGCGACAAGAGAACATTTCTTTACCTTCATGGAAAGAATATTCCAGAACAACCATGCAGAAATAGCACCCACGCTCTAAGACTCCGAGGAGTGTTGGTACTTACCTATATTTGGCTTGTATCATCCTAAAAAACCAGGGCAGATACAAGTAGTATTCGACTCGAGCGCCAGGTGCGAAGGGGTCTTGATAAATGATGTCTTACTGTCTGGTCCAGACCTCAAAAACAGACTTCTAGAGGTACTTCTCCGCTTCCGCAGAGATTCCGTAGCATTTATGGCTGACATACAACAGATGTTCCACTGCTTCCTCGTCAAGGAAGAACATAGAAACTACTTGAGGTTCTTCTGGTACCGCAACAACGACCCCAATGAAGGCATTGTAGAGTACCGTATGAGAGGGCACATCTTTGGAAACAGTCCTTCCCCTGCATTCGCTATCTACGGTCTCAGGCATTAAGCCCGAGAGGGGGAGGCAAAGTATGGGTCAGATGTCAGATCCTTTGTGGAAAAAGATTTCTACGTAGACTACTGCTTAAAAATCCACACCCACGAACGAGACCGCAATCAGTCTCCTGAAATGGGCCCAAGAAATGCTTGCTTTATCTAATTTGAGGTTGCACAAAATGGCCTCCAACAGCCGTGAGTTAATGGAGGCCTTCTCACCCCAAGAGCATTCAAGTGATCTAAAGGACTTGGCTCTTAGCACCGACTCCCTTTCCATGCAGCGGAGCCTCGGTTTGCTCTGGGATTTAAAGGCAGACGCCTTCACCTTCCAAATCAGCAAGGAAGAAGAAGGAGTATATGATCCTCTGGGATTCGTAGCGCCTATTATCATCCAAGGTAAAATGATGTTAAGAGACTTCACCACAGAGACGTCTGATTGGGATGATCCACTTCCCACAGAGAAAAAGGACCTGTGGACAGGTTGGAAGAAGTCTCTCGAAGCTTTGTCCAGCCTTCATGTGGCATGACCATATGCTTCCGTGCCATCTACTGAAGTCAAGATGCAAAGAATATACATCTTCTGCAATGCTTTAGTCAAAGCAATTGCTGCCATAGCATACCAAAAGATAATTGACGTCAAAGAACAATGCCATATAGGATTTGTCATGAGCCGGACCAAACTGGCGCCACTCCGCGAACACACGATTCCCAGACTGGAGCTCTGTGCTGCTGTGCTTGCAGGGGAGTTGGATGAACTTATAACATCAGGAATGAACCTAGAAATTGAAAAAGTCGAGTTTTACACGGACAGCAAGATAGTCCTTAGATATATTTGCAACAAAACCAGATGTTTTTACGTCTATGTCAGCAATCAGTTGCTAAGGATCAGGAGATCCATTTGTCCTAAACAGTGGCACTGCGTGCCTACACAGCATAAACCTGCGGACCATGCAACTAGATCTGTCGCACCAAGCCACCTTAAGGACATTACATGGTTTACAGGTCCTGCAATCCTGTACCGTTCTACGTCTTGCAGTACCAGAGCCGATACGTTTAAATTGGTAGACACAGATGCCGATGAAGAAGTCCTACCTGAAATATCTGTTCTACGTATGGTGACTTCGTACCACCAACTCAAATCTCATCGTTTCGACAGGTTCTTCACCTGGATGTTGCTCGTTTGTGCTATAGCCTGTATAGTTCATGTCAGGAATAAGGACCGCCTTATCCTTAGTTATTACAATGTTTGCAGCGATATTATATGTTTTATGGTTATATGTCGTAGTGTAACATATTCCGGTGTGATTTACATATGAGTGTGTATTTATGTATTTGTATCTTCAAGGCCAGCAGCCATGTTGGGGGTAATTGATTTATGAATTGGTTTAAGGCTGCATAAAGAGAGTTGAGCTGTCTGACTCGTACCTGGGAAACAGCCAAACTGCTCCCCAGGAGATAGTTAGCACAGAGATGCTAACGAGGATGGGCCCGTTTGCTGATCCCACTTCAGGACAGGGGACTGCAGACTCTCTGGCTCCTTTTGTCAGCAGGAGGGGTTCCTAACCAGAGAATGAACAATCATTTGTAGTCCTTCATAACTTGTTCAGGAGGGGCGGATGTCTCCAAAATCCAGCTCATCACCTCTGGTATGATGGGGGCATCTCATGGACACCAGACATGGAGTGTCAACTCGCCTTCATCTTCCTAAATTAAGGATCTCACCTTCCCAGCGTCCTGGATGTGTCTCGTTTGATATACTAGGACTCGGAACGGTGAGATATGAATTATGAAGAAGGGCTGGGGCCTGTATCTTCACCAGGGCAACAGGGAAAATATCTTTTGGATATTTTCACACCTGTTCCCTAGATGGCCACGGGGGCAGGCTGCATGTGTAATGAAGCTCAGCCCAGAGGGGCTGAGTCAGAGGTGTGACGGAGAATCCCCCTCAGGCCTGCACCTTGAGGAAAGACATAAAAATGTAATCCCTGGGATATTTGGGTGTCCCAAAGTGGGAGATCCACTCAAATTGGTTTGTGCCCCATTACTCTGCCCAAAGCTCCTGGGAGGAAAGGACTTTTACCACACAACTGCTAAGTATCAGAACTTTCTATGTTTTCTCCTTTTTATTTTACAATTGTTTGCCATTTATGTATGTCTCTTGTTAATCATTTTTTTGTTACCAAGTGCTGTCCATTTTTCATACATTAAACCTAAAAGTTTGATGGTTTGTCTTGTAATCTTAAGAAACTGTTAGCTCCATGAAAAGCGTGTGTGCAGTCTGAGGCTGAATGTTGTTGTTCCATGAGGCTTACTATCATGTGTCTGTCTGCTTGCGAGTGGAACACTCAGGGGTGTCCTGTTGACCTTATAACGGGCAGGTGGTGGCGGCAAAAGTTTAATGTTATTGCGTGGGTGTGCTTGCAGGCTTCAGGTGGTGATTTAAGCTTGAGTTACGGCCCGGCGCAGGGCTTAACAGCGCGTGAGGGAGTGAGGTGAATTGGCCTGAAGGGCTTGGGCAACCCTTGGTCTGGTCCCCAGTACGTGGCAGTTCATATAGCTCAATCTTACAAGTCGGCATTACCTATAAGCCAAAAGCCCTGCAAAGGTTGGCATCGCTGCAAACACGCCTTTACCGCTGCTAATCTAGAAAAGGCCAAGAACATAATAATTCGCACAATACAACGTGAGTGTCTTGCTAAAAAAATAGACTACTTCAGTGAAGGCCAAACAGTCTCCAAGGATAGCGCTTTGAAGAAGCTTGATCCCATCATTGACCAAAATCGGTTGCTAAGAAAGAAGGATTCAGTAGTGGTGTCTGTTGATGCCAGACGGGGATTGTTCTGCCCAGCAGGGTTAGGGAAAATCATTTCAGATCACGTCTGCCAGAGTTTTGGTATTCCTGTAGTGATTAATGTAGTTATAAATTGTATTACACTTTGTTTTGTGGGTGATGAAAAGCATTGTGGGAGTGCAAAGCATCCTGGGAAAGAGAAGTCTCCAGGGCACATCAGCAGAGCTGTCCTTTTGCATACCTCCTTCTTAAACTCCACCATCCTTGTAAAATCATATCTGGTGAGAGATCTACCTTTGTTTCAGGGACATTATGTTATGCAGAGCTGTTTAGTTAGTTATAATTGTTACTCAGGGAGTTACAACTGTTAGATGTTAGACATGTAATTTTATGTTAGGCAGCGATTTTACCATGTGCTTCAGTGTTATGCAAATGTTACAGTACATGCTATTCTATACATTATACTTATACATGTTATTTGTATTCTTGTAGTTTTACCAATTAAATACTTTTGTTTTAGCAATAAACAAGTTAGACTACAAAAAACAGTCCTCTTATTTGGAAGACAGGAATGGTTTATGCTGAACGTCAGACTTCGCACTGTGTGAACGTGTATGAACGCAGAACAATGCCCAAAATCCCCAGACCTCTGGACGGGGAGAAAATGATCGTCTTTGTGCAGGAGAGGACCTGCATTTGGGACACACGGTCTGCTGAGTACTGTGACCGGTACAAGAAGGAAGCAGCCGGGCTGGAGATTACTCAGGAGCTTTTTGCAAATGCTTGGTCAAAGACTACAGAGAAAAATCAGCATGTTCTTGGTAAGTTCAAATTGGAAAAACTGAACATTAGCATATATTCACTAGCCTATGACAAGTCATACCCTGTAGTATGTGGCCTAGCACATGTTATACCCTGTAGTATGTGGCCTAGCACATGTCATACCCTGTAGTATGTGGCTTAGCACATGTCATATCCTGTAGTATGTGGCCTAGCACATGGCATACCCTGTAGTATGTGGCCTAGCACATGTCAAACAGAACGGAGAATTTTAATATGATCCTTATTTTTGTGTTTTTTATTTTTATGTACATTTTAGTTGAAGAGGTTAAAAACAGATGGCGGAGCTGCCGGGACCAGTTCCGCAAGGAAATTATGCACACCCGAAGTAGGTCTGGGCTTCAGAAGAAACGCCCCTATATGTTTAAGGAGCAGCTTATGTTCCTACTTGACATCATGGATTTGCGCCCGTAAGTGATATCTTTATAATGTGTTAATGATGCTATAGTAATACAAATTATAGTATGTAACGTAAATATAAAATAACTCTATATTTTTACCTTCAATGATCTTTTTATGTGTTTTTTTGTTTTAATATTTAGAAAAATATGCAGCCATCTGTCATGTGTTTGTGTGAAAATAGTTTGTTTGGCCAGAATTGACTAAATGTGCTTGATTAGTGGTTTCAATAATGGTGGAGATTCTTCAGACTTGTGTGAAGTATAACTGGCTTAGTTGTCCATAGCAACCAATCAAATTCCTCCTTTAATTTTTCAAGTCAGGTCTGAAAAATGAAAGGAGGAATGTGTTAGTTATACATTACACCTGTTTGATAAATGTCCCCTAATGTTTTGGCCTACTTTTTCTATCAAACTGCCATACTTGCCCATATTAACCTATAATATTAGAGCTAATGTTATAAATACATTCTGTGCTAGCAAAACATGTATTGTAGCATAGGAATCATGGATCTATGACACAAGTGTATTTAAAGGGGTTGTCCGGGTTCAGAGCTGAACCTGGACAACCCCTTTAAACATCATTATGTGTTCTATTGAATGGCCCCTACATATCATATCGTTATGTCTCAACTTAATGCTGGGGGCAGATTGTTTGTAAAACTTGTCCATTAAAAATTAGGATATGACTATATGTGTTTAGTAATATTGAATGTTAGAGATATCATATTTAACATGTTGTCTTGTTTTTTGTGAAGAACGGAGAACAACATTGAGGAGGAAGTTTAGGAGACATTGGAACAGTACTCCAGTGCATGTAAGAAGGAAGGCCCATCATCCCAACATCCTACAGACAGTGGTGAAGGGAGAGCCTCCAGTGTGTCTCAGGTGACTGTTCCTCCTCCAGTTGAATTAGAACCAGCTTTGCCAGTCCAGACGTGGCGGAAGAGACCTGCTCCAGCTACAGAGACTGCAGTCAATACTCAGGTGCTGGAGTATCTGTCGAGAGCATGCCATGAGGATAATTTCGACCTCTATGTGATGAGTCTGGCAACACATTTTCGGAATCTGCCTCCAGAACGATACCTTAGAATACAATCAGCAGTAGGTATTGTTCTGGAGGCAGCCTCTCCCCCAAATGAGCCGTCAGAAATTTTTCGGGCATTGGAGAACTGGCGCAGCCATGGGAACATCACTGGCCCTCTGCCAAGGCTACCTCCTCATGTTTACCAGCACCCACAAGAATACCCTCCTCAAGGGCGACAATATGGCACCCCACCTCGACATTATGGCTCTACATATAGTTGGGAGTCCACTTACGGCCAACATGCCCCCTCATCTTCCCAACCTGGCCCTTCTCACCAGCCAACTACATCCTCACATGGCAGTTACCATGGCCCACAGTATGAGGGGCCCCCATCCACACGCTTTTTTCAATTGTAAATGTATGTTGTTTTATTTTGTTTTTTGTTCCTGCACAGGTCAATTTATTCTCATAAAGGTGATAAATCTCACTTTTATAATAAAGGACATTATTCTTTGTTCACTTGATGGTTTTTATTAATGAAAGTGTGCTTATTTTTATTTATTGTGTACAGACACATTCAAAATATCCCTCCGTAGCAATTTTTTCATATACATACCGTAACAGACCCAATGTACACTGAGGATGTCTTTGACTGTGTGCTAAAGTACAAAAATAAGTATACCTTTGCTTCAAAATAGAAATACAAACATAGGTACTTTATTACACATCTTCTTCATTACAATCCATGTCAGGGCTCAAAATATCAATGACTATAATGTACACAATTAGAAAAACAATAATGATTTTTAATTTTTACATTACACATGTAAAAAATTATTAAAGTAGGCCAAATAAAATTATTGTTACAGGTAGACATATTTTGCAGAGATTGTACATTACATTGCTCTGTTCCTAACAATCAGGTATTAGTCCATGTTTCACAGACATTTAAGAAAACAAATATGGGGGAGAATTAACCAAATGCTGTAAGCTAGTTGTACATTACACCAGTTCAGATAAATCTCCCCCAGTATGTCTGCAAAATATGTAAGCTCGCAACCCACATCAAGGGTCCTCATCAAGAGTCCCTAACTAAAAAAATACTAACTAAAAACATTATCCATCCAGGATATATACACTGTATAGTCAGCTTGAGGGTAATGAAAAATAATTATGTAGCTCCACGTGAAGATTGCTGTGGATGAAAAGGAAATGAACCAGCTGAAGACATGAAATAATCAGAAAACAATTCCCTCACTCTCAGTCCTGCTGAACCAGCTCTTCCAAGTTGAGAGGGGTCTCCATGGGCTGCTGCAGTAAAGACATCTGCATCTTCGTCCGGAGTAGCCGCATACATGCGAATGTAGTTATGGAGAACTACACAAGCTTTTATAACAGTATTTACATTTTCCGGGGCAAGCTGGATGGCCGAAAGAAGGATACGCCACTGGCTGGCTAAGATCCCGAAGGCACACTTTACAAACCTTCTGGCCCTGCTTAACCTGTAATTGAATGTGCGTCTTTTCTCATCCAATCCTCGCCTAGGGAAAGGACACATTAGGTTTGGCGATAGCGCAAACCCCTCATCGCCAACTATGACATATGGTGCAGGTGGGCCAGAGGAGCCAGGAAGAGGAGCTGGCTGAAGAATGTCCAGTTGGTTGGACTGAAGCCACTGACCCATTCTGGAAGCCTGGAAGAAGCGAGCATCTGCCGAACTTCCATAGGCCCCGATATGTACAATTATAAACCTGTAGTTTGTGTCAGCCAAGGTCTACAAAACTACAGAGAAAAACTGTTTGTGATTGTAGAATCGGGACCCTGAGTTTGGTGGCTTCTTCACCCTTATGTGCTTCCCGTTAAGGGCACCAATACAGTTGGGAAATTGTGCCCTCTCCAGGAAGTCCTGGGCAAACTGAAACCACTGCTGCCTTGTTGGTTGTGGCAGCACAGCAGCTCGCAGCTACAACCAAATAGTGGCACAAGTTCCCCTTACTATCCCAGCTATTGTGGAGGTCCCCATGCGAAATTCAAAATGTAAGGATGAAAATGAATTTCCTGTGGCCAAAAATCTGTGAACATAAAAATTAACATTAGGTAACGCTGAAAACACTATCACCATCCACTTTCTTTTACTAATATGCAACTTTAAATCATCTATATATTGTAAATAAATTACTTTTATGTGTTTATAACTGCACTCATTTTAACATACCTGAGAGTTATTATGAGCCGTTCCTCAGCTGAAACACAACGCCGCATGTTGGTGTCCATGAAGGTCAACCCAGGCCTCAACTCCGCCAAAAGCCCATCAAAAGTAGGGATGGACATTCTACAGTAATTATAACATTTTGCAGGGTGCTCACGTAGGTCTGCATACAGACTTGTAAACTGACCTTTGCAAGCCCTCTGTGAAATAATAGGATGAACCCACATCCTCTTCCTCCGCGGTTCCTCCTCAAGCATTTGTCTCTGCTCTCCAAAGCATCGATACACCAGCCAGTGCAAAAGCACATGGTCAGGATCTGATAAGGAGAAAGCGGACATATGCAAACACTCCACACCCTAGATTATATCCTCACAAAATGGAGCTTTCCCAAACAGAAGAGCATGCTGTTTTTTTTATATGTGTTTTAAATGAACATGTGACTCTAGAGAATGGTTGCGGGTTTTTTTTTCACGCGCGTTAAAAACGCATGCCATCCGGATGTCATCCGCACGGAAAAAACACAAACACTGAACGCAATCGCAGTCAAAACTGACTTATTTTGAAAGCAAAACCGCGCGTTTTTAACTGAACGCATCCGGAACGCATCCAGACCTAATCTGTCACGCCCTTGTGAAAGAGGCCTAAACAAGAGTTTGAAGCCTTTTAACAGATTCCCTTTAGATCCCATATATTTTCCACACAGATGGAAAACATGCCATGCAGGATGTCCTTAGTTATTTTCCACGACTTTCAAGTGTTCTAATTTTATCCTTTAAGAGCAAGAACATTGAAGGACAGATGCTGAGGTCAAGTACTATGTCTCCTCCACATCCATCTGTGTCACCACATATGCTATAGCAATACATTTCCGCATCAATTTCAATGAGCAAATATAATATATACAGGATATGCCGGATTTCACTTGCCGGTCCGGGCTTTGCGGACAGCCAACTCTCATCGGGCATCTGTCAGCAGATTTGTCCCTATGACACTGGCTGACCTGTTACATGTGCACTTGGCAGCTGAAGGCATCTGTGTTGGTCCCATGTCCATATGTGCCGGCATTGCTGAGAAAAGTGATGTTTTAATATATGCAAATAAGTCTCTAGGAGCAACAGGGGCGTTACCATTACTCCTAGAGGCTCTGCTCACACTGCCGCTCCCTCTGCACTTTAGGAGAAGTCTGGGCCAGGTGCAGAGGACGCAGCAGTTGCAGAGAGAGCAGAGCCTCTAGGTGTAACAGCAACGCCCCTGTTGCTCCTAGAGGCTCATTTGCATATACTAAAACATCACTTTTATCAGTAATGCGGGCACATATGAACATGGGACCAACACTGATGTCTTCAGCTGCCAAGTGCACATGTAACCGGTCAGACAGTTTCATAGGTAGAAAACTGGTGACAGATGCCCTATAAGGTGATGGAGCTGAGATTAGACACAGTATAATACACTACTGCTAGTGGTGCTTGGTCAATGATCGCAAAGCCAAGTGGGTTCTGCAGCAGGGTATATTTTGAGGCAGGGTCACATTTAGGGTCCATTCACACGACCATATTTCTGGGTCCGCATCTGTTCCGCAATTTTGCAGAACAGGTGTGGACCTATTCATTTCAATGGGGCTGTAAAAGATGCGGACAGCACACCGTTTTTCCATTCCGCGGCCCCGCTAAAAATATAGAGCATTTCCTATTCTTGTTCGCAGACAACAACAGGCATTTTCTATATAGCGCTGGCCATGTGGGGTCCGCAAAATGCGGAACGCACACAGCCAGTACCCGTGTTTTGCGGCTCTGCAAAACACTTACGGTCGCGTGGATGCACCCTAATACTGGGTGGCATTTCCCGTTGCTGCAAAATGGTTTGGATTTTGTTGCAGAAGTTTTCCTGCAGCATATGTGTAAAATTTTCCAAAATGTATGAAAATCTCTTCCACTTTTCTGCCCTGTAATATGCTGTGGATTTTCTGCACACAAACACCTCACATGTGGCCGTACCCTTAAAGTGTGTCTCCGGAACGGAGGCGCTCTGCCAGATGATACTTTGTATTTGCAATGGGCGCCTCCGCCAAGGGCCCTCTATATATAAAACGCGCGTCCCAGGTGTAGGAATGCCGAGTGGTATAGTGCGGCCTAAAATGTATCTTTATGTGTGTCACGGTGCTCCTACCTGGATACCGCTGGACCCCAGGCTTTGGCTCCGAAGCAATAAAAAGGGAGAATAATTGAGGGATTTGAAAGAAAGATTGAGTCCAGACCTTGTATGTAGTTGAATAGCAGCTTCCCTTGAATAAACGTTCATCAGAAACAGTCTTCAAGCTTTGTCTTTGCATGAATCTGGCAGGCAGGCAAACTCCACTCTGCTACATCTGTTTCTCTCTGGCTCTGCTGTACTGACAGGCTGACTGTATGACTTTGCTTCTTCTTGTATGCTGCACTTCTCTTTGTATGGTCTGTCTCTAGATTAGGCCAGGGAACTTTCCTCCTGGCTCCTGAGGCTCTAAGCTTTGGCCTCCTGAGAGTGCTCTCGCTGGTTTGGGCATGTCCAGCAGAGACGTGCCCCTCCACACCTGTCCCCTAGCAGGGGATGAGCTAGACCAGTGGTCGGCAAGCCGCGGCTCGCGAGCCACATGCGGCTCTTTTTATCCTTGAATGCGGCTCTTTCGTGCGGGCTGGCGGGTGGGCGGCCGCGCAGCCATATCGCGCCGCTCAAGCTTGCAAAATGTCCGTCATGCGCCTCCTGCCCCGTCTGTCTGCTCCTTCCACTTTATGAATGAAGCAGGCAGGCGGGGCAGGAGGCGCATGACGGAGGGTGAGATGCAGTGGCGTAGCTACAGGGGTCGCAGCGGTCGCAATTGCGACCGGGCCCCTGAGCCAGGGGGGCCCCCGGCCCCCCCACCGCCTCCTATTCAAAATGTGATCTAACAGTGCCGGGGGCAGTGCGCACGGCGCAGCGCAGTAGGCAGCTCACGTGTGTCAGAGGAGAGTGAGGAGGAGCCGCCCGGAGGCGTGGTTTCCGTGCATCTCCGGATCCCTCCCAGTCAGACACTCAGAAGCAGCAGGCGGCAGTGACTGTGCGGACGTGCGGTGAGTTTTGAATAGCCTCTGGCCGGGCCCTCTACAGTACTTTATAATACAGATGAAGGTCGCAGTCAATGGGGAGGTGTGGAGACTAACGTCGGGGGAAGTTTTAGTAAACAGGGATGAATTGGGATTAATGACTGAACTGTGCTGAGGGAAAATAGCCCTCAAAAATGAACATAGGCTCTGAGGGAAAATGTTCTGTGAGCTGTGGAAAATGTTCTGTGAGCTGTGGAAAATTTTCTTCAAAAATAAAAGTTTAAAAATAATAACCAATGACTATGAGTCTTAAGCAATATGTCCGCCATTACTGCGCGCAAAAAAGTGGTCACCCTCCTTTCCAAGAACACCGAATGGCAAATATCAAATGCCGCTTTCCCGAGTGCCCCCGTGGGCTTCATGTATTTCATGTGCCTCCTCCCTTCCCCCCACTAATACATTACTTTACTTACTGGAGGGCACTTATGGGGGATATCTGTGGAGGGCACTTATGGGGGATATCTGTGGAGGGCACTTATATAGCATCTTATGCTATATATGTGTCATCCACAGATATCCCCCATAGGTGCGTCATCCACAGATATCCCCCATAGGTGCGTCATCCACAGATATCCCCCATAAGTGCGCCCTCCACAGATATCCCCCATAAGTGCGCCCTCCACAGATATCCCCCATAAGTGCGTCATCCACAGATATCCCCCATAAGTGCGTCATCCACAGATATCCCCCATAAGTGCGTCATCCACAGATATCCCCCATATGTGCGTCATCCACAGATATCCCCCATAAGTGTGTCATCCACAGATATCCCCCATAAGTGTGTCATCCACAGATATCCCCCATAAGTGCGTCATCCACAGATATCCCCCATAAGTGCGTCATCCACAGATATCCCCCATAAGTGCGTTTAATAAAAGTAAAAAATTATAAAGATTAAATGAAATAATAATCAAGATCCAAATAAAAGAAAGTACATATAAAAGTATGTAAAAACACACTCTGGGCTCATGCCCACGAATGTAAGGGCGCCGTGCCTGTGCTCTGGACCGCAAATAGCGGTCCGTCCGCAATGCACGGACACAGACCATGGGGCAGCTGCATGAGGATCGCGGACCCATTCACTTGAATGGGGTTCACGATCCGCATCCGACTGCCCGCACCGCAAAAAAGTAGCGCATGCTAAAGTGAATGGGTCCATGATGCCAGTGTACCAGTGAGGACTATTAGGGCTCATGCACACGACCGTGTGCCCGCCGTTGCCATATTGCAGGTCTCATACGGCGGGTCCGCAATACACGGGCACTGGCCGTGTGCAGCCCGCATCATGGACCCATTCACTTCAATGGGTCCAGGATCGGGGATATGAGTGCTACAGTGTGCTTCCGTGGTGCTTCTGGCTGTGCCTCCGCACCGCGAAAAAGTAGTGCATGCGCTACTTTTTTGCGGTGCGGAGGCACAGCCAGAAGCTCCACGGAAGCACTCTGTAGCACTCATATTCCGGATCCTGGACCCATTGAAGTGAATGGGTCCTTGATGCGGGCTGCACACGGCCAGTGCCCGTGTATTGCGGACCCGCCGTATGAGACCTGCAATATGGCAACGGCGGGCACACGGTCGTGTGCATGAGCCCTAATAGTCCTCACTGGTACTGTTGACGCAATATTTTAGGTTTTAAAAATGTGGCTCTCCAAAGAAATTTCAATCGTGGTTTTGGCGATATTTGGCTCAGTTGAAAAAAAAGGTTGCCCACCACTGAGCTAGACTAACTGGACTTCTGCTCCATCCTTCCTGCAGGAAGTCAGACTCGCCCACTTCTCTCCAGGGGGGGGGGGGGGGGGGGGGGGGTTAAAATGGAATGGAAGGTTCCATTCTATCTAAGTTAGCTCTGCCATATTTGCTGCCACCTGTATATTACATATGAACATAACAGATTAGACATGCACATTGTGGAGGACCTGGAATAAATGCACGATGACACGAGGTTAGACCAATAAAGACAGTAGCAGGGTACAGAACTGGTAACACCACTCTGGGGTGTAACATATTTATGCATAGAAAGAAAAGAAAAAAACATTCCCCTCCTTCCCCCCAGCATTATTTTGATTGTGTTTTTTTTTTTTTGTTATTTCATTCCTTAGTAAATCAGATGCAGAAGTAAAAGCTTCATTACAAATCCCATTGCATCAGTTCACATGTTTTTTTTTGCCATTGTATGACCTTATTTGGTGTGGATTTGGCTCAAAAAACAGCCGGCAATTATTCTGGAATCTATAACTTTGCATCAGGCCATAAAAGTAAGTAAAATTTAATTCGGCCAGAATCAAGGAAAACCTTCATTTTTCTTATTAGTAGTAATGTGGGATCGTCTCACTGCCTGTTCATCATCTGCTGCTAATGTGACAGCTCCTGGAAGCCGGCTCCATGTGCCCCCCGTGGGTAGGGAGCTATCACTGCTCCGGAAAGTTCAGCCTGGTCTGATTGTTCCTCACACAGTCATTGGCATGCTTTATAAAAGAAGATTATTCTGGTCATGTACTGCAATGCTCCCATGCCAGTAGTAATCTCACCAATGCAGGTTCGTGCTGATTTCTATTCCCATTTTAACTACTTTTTTATGATATTGAAATAAAAATATAATTAAGAAAAAACATTTTTGTTTACCAAAAATGATAAAAATCTGCAGTCAATTGTGCCAAGGTCTGTATGTTGTCCCAGTGCATGCGTGTTACTAAAGACAGAGGTGTAATACCAGACACAGTCTATGGACAAGAGAGGCGCTGTTTGTAGGGAAAAACAATTCCTGTAAATATGTTTATGGATATCCTTTAGACTTTTTTTAAAAAATCTTTGGTCATGGAGATACGGATTTTGTATGGCATCAAGGGCAGGCATAAAACATGTGCAACTGCACAAGGACCCAGTAGGTAAGAGGGCCCCCTGTCAACCTACAAGCAGCTCCTTACTGTCTAGTAAAGGGATTGTCCATCTTTTATTAGCCCTCTTCATGGCCGGCCAGTGGAAGTTTTTTGGGATGCATTTTGTGCTGTTGGCAGCAGAAGTTTGTGATGGATTGTGGTGTTTGGCTCTGTTGGGGTTCTATTTGATATAATGTGCCACAATATGGTATGGCTGGTCCTGCCTTCCATCCATTTGTACCCAACTACAGAACGGGGCCACTTTTAGTATTTTTTTCCAGGGCCGCTTTAAGTACCGACTCCGCCCCAAGATAGGCCATCACTAGCTGATCGGTAAGGTTCTGACCCCGCTAATCAGCTGTTCGGCAGTAGCTCTGGCTCCAGAAGCAGACAGTTTCATATACTTTGCAGTGGACTGAGCTCACCACTACAGAGCAGCTCCAATTGTTAATGGCAGCAGTCCTGCAGTGACAACTCAGTCCACCAGGAAGCTGATGGAGATGTCTGCTCCCAGAGGTACTGGCGAGCAGCTGATCGGCGGGGGTGCGGGTGTCGGGACTTCGTCAATGAGCCAGTGATGGCCTATCCTGAGGATAGGCCCTCACTTAAATGTGGACAACCCCTTTATTTGCATGTAAGGGGCTCAACTAATGCATTTTATGGCTCACTATTACTGGTGGACAGTTTTAGAGACATGGTGGCTACTGGAGAGAACTGTTGTTGCACAGGGGCCCTTTGCTGTCTGTGTTTGCGCCAACTCCCTGCTCCAGACACCAGGGGATACATATTATTACCTGGCAGCCATTCAGAAGATCAATTGCCCATGCAATTCCAGGTCTTCATGAGACAACCCCTGTAGACTACACCGTCAGCCCATACCAAATGATACTCCCTTCATGCTTACAGCCCTTTTACATGGGTTGAGGATCAGACCAATTATTGGGAACATGCTCATTCCTGATAACTGGCCTGTGTAGGGGTGCGTGTTTGTCGGAGGATCGTATCTGTTACGGCTCATGCACATGACCGTATGTATTTACCGGTCCGTTTGGCCGGATCCACTGTAACCATGCCTGTGCTTGTCCGCAAAACAGACAAGAATAGGATGTGTTCTATTTTTTTACAGAATGCACACAGAGTCATTTCTGTTTTTTTGCGGACCAATTGAAGTGAATGGTTCCGCATACGGACCTGTAAAAAAATTGACAGAAACGGAAATAAAATACGTTCATGTGCATGAGCCATTACATGGACCTAAAATCCTTGTTAGCTTGCAGCAAATCGTCCTTTGTAAACAGCGTATGTGCTGCTGACAATATGCAAAGTGAATGGGATATAACGATTGTTGTCACGTTTGATGCCAAATAATCTGCATTTTATCAATCAGTGCTCCTCATTGGCCTGGTATCAGCCTGATTATCAGGGTCCTGATTCTGCAGCTATCTGACACTTTAAAGGCCGATAATATGATCTGAAATGCGGTAGGTCATTCCCAATCATTGACTTTTCCGTTTGCTGCATGGGGATAAATGATCGCTACTACGATCGCTCATTCCCACACAACTCCATTGTTTGTTGTCAGTACATCCTTGTTTACGCTGGGCGATGTTCTGCTGACAAATAAGGAATATTGGTGCTGCATGAAAGACACAATGTAACGGGGTGCCGAAGACGCACTCGGTCTCCCATCAGCCGCAGACCTGCTGCTTAGCTTCGGGAGCGAGGATCTGTGTTTGACCTTGTTCCCAGGGTAGCTTTGCTAGCTGGGAGGCTCCCTGCTCCTAGGTCTGCCTTGAGCGCCAAGCTGATCAGTCGGTCGGTCTGTGGGTCATGTGATGCTGGCCACGTCACATGACCCTCACTCCCCACTATAAATACAGGCAGCCTGCTGGCCACAGGTTGCCTGTTAATTTTAGGTATCTGGTGATTGTTTTGTTCCTGCATACTTACCTGATCCTGTGTTCCCTGACGATTCTCTGCCTGCTCCTCCTGTACTGCGCATCTCTCCTGGTATCCTGACCCCGGCTTCCACCTGACGATTCTTTGCGGACTCCTGTTGTACTTCGTTTCTCTCCTGGTATTTGACCTCGGCTTTTCCTGACTATTCTCTGCTCATTCCTTAGTACTGCGTAGCTCTCTAGGTATTGACCCGGTCCGTTCACGTTCCGTTATTTGTCTTGTCTGTCTTCCCAGCACGTATCCTAAGTTAGGGACTGCCGTCTAGTTGTCCCCTGTCATTAGGACTTGCGAGGCAAGTAGGCAGGGCCAGGGGTAAGGGTGGAGCGCAGTGGTCACTATCCTGCCCCCTGTGTGTAGTGTACGTGACCGTCACACACAATCATCTGACAAATGTGCGTTTGCACTTTTGTCGTGTGATCGATGGTTCATGTACAGTACATGGGGCAATTATCAGGAACAAACCATTGGTGTCATTACTGTACCCTCTAATAAACGGATCTCTGATAAGAAGAAGGTTGGCAGAAGATGGGGAGATATGCTTGGGACCACCGGTACTATAAAGGGAGGTTGTAAAGACAGGGTTTCACTACTTATATTCAGTGAGTTGCATTATTATATAGAATAGACCCTACACAGTGATTTCCTTTTATGAATGTTCACAGTTGGATGAAACAAATCCTACTGTACCAGGCTCTTAAAGGAAATGTGTCACAAAATCTTTTCTGCCAGATAGTAATACATATTTATTTCTCTAATGTATTTTTATTTTCTGATTGCAGATTTTTTAATTCTATTACCTGAACATGATTATGGGGGCGGCCATCTTACCTGAGCTGTTGTGTCACTTCAGCAAATAGGATTTATTATGTAGAGAAAGTTAATACAAGGCACTTACTAATGTATTGTAATTGTCCATATTGCCTCCTTTGCTGGCTGGATTAATTTTTCCATCACATTATACACTGCTCGTTTCCATGGTTACATACCACCCTCCAATCCATCATAGAAACATAGAATGTGTCGGCAGATAAGAACCATTTGGCCCATCTAGTCTGCCCAATATATCTGAATCCTATGAATAGCCCCTGTCCCTATCTTATATGAAGGATGGCCTTATGCCTATCCCATGCATGCTTAAACCCCTTCACTGTATTTGCAGCTACCACTTCTGCAGGAAGGCTATTCCATGCATCCACTACTCTCTCAGTAAAGTAATACTTCCTGATATTACTTTTAAACCTTTGCCCCTCTAATTTAAAACTGTGTCCTCTTGTGGTAGTTTTTCTTCTTTTAAATATGCTCTCCTCCTTTACCGAGTTGATTCCCTTTATGTATTTAAAAGTTTCTATCATATCCCCTCTGTCTCTTCTTTCTTCCAAGCTATACATATTAAGGTCCTTTAACCTTTCCTGGTAAGTTTTATCCTGCAATCCATGTACTAGTTTAGTAGCTCTTCTCTGAACTCTCTCTAGAGTATCTATATCCTTCTGGAGATATGGCCTCCAGTACTGCGCACAATACTCCAAGTGAGGTCTCACCAGTGTTCTGCACAGCGGCATAAGCACTTCACTCTTTCTACTGCTTATACCTCTCCCTATACATCCAAGCATTCTGCTGGCATTTCGTACTGCTCTATTACATTGTCTTCCCACCTTTAAGTCTTCTGAAATGCTTGCACACTACAGGAAAAAGCACCAACCTATGTGAACTCCCACCGTCCCAACCACCAAAGAGGCCGGTGCTTTTTCCTATAGTGTGCAAGCATTGCCACCGCTAATGGATTGCAGGGTGGTCATAACCATGGAAACGAGCAGTGTATAATGTGATGGAAAACATGAATCAAGACAGCAAAGGAGGCAATATGGACAATCACAATACATTAGTAAGTGCCTTGTATTAACTTTCTCTACATGATAAATTATGCAACCCCTTTAACAGCATTTACAAGGCATTAAAAAAATTGCTTTATGGCAGCCCCATGGGTCATAGACACAATGGTCAGGAGGGGACCTCATTGACTTCTATGGGAGAGATTTCGAAGCATCATCTGTGCCTTGTGCAGAGGTCATTGTACAAGGAAAGATAGATAAACTGTGACAATCACCTATTGTGAATGGAGGATCCTGTCTTATCTGTCATTCTAATCCTGCCTGTAATGATATCACCTCTGATTTAAACAATAGGTCCTTTTCTGATGACACATTTTCTTTAAATGTATAGGTCACAGCACTTCGATGACAGGGCCTGAAGAAGTGACCTCCATAGACCTAGAGAATGCCATTAACCATAAATAGTCTTAGAACCTTGTAACTATTAGGGCTCGGAGAAATACAAGTAAACAGTCATGAAGGATGTCTGACAAATGAAGACAAACCAGAGGTCAGGACCTAACTATGTAAGAAGCTGGAAACCAGGGCATGACGTATCAACCAAAAATATAGTATGGTCAGTAGCTGGATAGGTCCACTCTCTTGTTAGCCTAAACAGGTAAAAAGATTAGGTAATAGAGCCTAGTAAACAATGCAACAGACTCAAAAGTATACCGTTTTCTAGTGAAGAGTGCTTCATCGACCTCCCCAGCTATTGAGATGGACTGCCATAAATAAACATTGATGAACTCCTACAGGACATCAGTGATGATTGGACTAAAATTCTAGAATTAAAGCATATAGATCACACAATACATGTCACGGACAATGGTTGTGGAACCACTGTGCCAATTAACCAGTTTGACTTTGGGACATTCTTCAGGGTATTGTCCTATATGGGGATCTGGTCTTTCCTGCAGTCCTGTTGTGGTTGGCAGTTGACCCTTAGGGGTCAGGGACACTGGTGCAAAGCTCCATAGTTAGTGTGATACAGGTCTGAGTTTTCTCCTATAAATGTATGTAGTTTGTTCCCTAATACTGTCTCTACACGTTAGAAGAAAAAAATATATCATTTTTCACTGGAGAAGACTAGCTGGACCATGAGTGTCTACACCTTCCAACTAAAGGCCCTTTTACACCAGTTGAGGCCAATTATCGGGAACAAGCATTACTGGCTTGCATCTTTCACATGGCACCTAAAATAGTTGATTATTGGCAGCACATCGCACTTTGTAAACAGAGGACCTACTGACAACAATATGCATAAGTGAATGGGGGATGAATAATTCTAATGACGATCATTTGTACCACTGTCCCTTCCCACGGGCTCTCTGAAAGTAACTTTAATAAACGTACGCCTATTGACTTGTATATTGCACTCATTATTGGTCCGGCATCAGCCTGTGTAAGAAGACTAGTCTGCCCTTATGTATGGAATGGTTGACCTGATATGTTTCCTACTGGGAGAAAAATGTGTTATTGAGAGAACATCCTTAAACTACTACAATGTAGAAACCATACTGTAACGGGGAACATAGAACTGCCAGAGAGCTCATACAAGTTCTGTGTATGGATGCTTTTAGATTTTTGGCTGGAATTGTGCTCTTATGTTTTACTCTACTAAAATATACTTGCTCAGCAGACTGACGAGAGCCCCTATGGATGCGTACTACATGTCCTTGACTCCAAGGAGAGATAAGATATCAGATGTAGGGGTGTGCTCGAGGTCTATGGGAAACAGACATTTTCCATTACACAGGTCAAAATCATGGTTCAGTGCTTTAATCTTGATGAGAATCTGCTGGGTTTAGGACTATGTTGTTATGGATTTTGCACTGTATTAAGTTCTATACTGTGTATAGTTATTGCCTTCAATGGGATAAGAGGCAAAATTAACAGCTGAGGGTGGTTTGGTCCATGTGAGAGTCTAATGCTCTGGGCCAAAAATGAGTTCTGTGATTAAAGGGGTTGTGTCAGAATTAAAGATGGGTGAATTTTTTCAAATTCATTTTGGGTCTAGTTCTAAGAGAAGATACTATTCCGATAATAATAGATTTTGACCTGATTCAACTTGCTGAGATTGCCCAGAGGTCTCCTAGGAGTCATATTTTTTTTCTCTTATCTTTCTTTTTTCCATAATATATGCTATGGGCAAACGCATGGTTGATGAAAAATTTCCAACAGGTTTTTGAGAAAAAAAAGGCACAATTGGACAACCCAGGAAAAAAAAGGAAAAGATGTCCAGCACTGAGATGAAAATAAAATCTTCATTTGGCAGAAAGCAGTAACGCAACCAACGCGTTTTGATCTAACAGATCTTAGTCATGGTACTATGACTAAGATCTCCTGGATTGCTTATGAACTGGACCGGGTCCTTGAGCAAGAGATAATATGGGTAGTGCTGGCTTGGGTCCTGATTCACAGAATTGGACAACTCCTGCAGCAAAAAAGATATTTCTGGTGACAAAGTAAGGGTGGGTTCGCACTAGCGTTATGTCATTCCATTATAGGTTCAGTTTATAATGGAATATAATGGAATGCCCAAACGGAATGGAAAATGAAGGCTTTAAGAGGCAATCCATTTTGATTCAACACAATAGAAGTCTATAGGCTGCATAACGGGTCCGTCTGGTTTACGTTATGCAGGACTGAAAACAAAGTCCTGTCAACCTGACTTTTTTCCCTTTCTGCATAACGAAAACCAGACAGATCCGTTACGCTTGCCCATAGACTTTAATTAGGACGGAGCAAAACGGAATACCTCTTAAAGGCTTCCGTTTTGCATTCCGTCTGGGCATTACGTTATATTTAGTTATAAACGGAACCTATAATGGAATTGCATAACGCAAGTGCGAACCCACCCTAAGATACACTTATTTGTGAGTCGGACCTTACGCTCCTGTAATTTGCCCACTGGCTCCTGGTATTGTCCATACGGCCAGGTAGGTTAGCGTTAGATCCCGAGCTACTTGAGATACCTTGGCGCAGTGATCGGGCTCAGATATGTCCTTAATATAAAGATATATTGGCTAAATTCTCAATTTTAACACCAGTTTGAGGGTTTAGTCAGATTTGGTTGTTTGCATCCACAGTACCTTTCTTATTAATGTTTACACTTATTTGTACACCTATTAACGGTAGAAAATTTGCAACAGATTTTTTGAAAAAAATGCACCATTGCACAATGTCTGTGATGCTGGAAAATACACATATTGTATACTTATTAGTTGTAAGAGCTTTGCAACAGGTATTTGGAAAAAATGCACAATTATATAACGTCTGGGACCAAAATATACCCCGCAGTTATACTGAAAGACACACTTATTATACACTTATTGACTGTAGAATACATTTGTATGGATCGGGGATCTGGAATACACACTGCTCCTCCATTGAATCTTCACCACCAGTCCCATACAGCTGGAGCAGGGAATGAGGCAGGCTTAGCTAATTAACCAAGCCAAACAGTCAGCACCTTTATACTTGTGTTTAATTAATTTACATTTAGAAACAATTGAAGGACTTTTAGTGCTATTGGACAGAGGATCATAATGGAAGCGCTCACTAGTATTTGCTTAATAAGACGCATGGCCATTTCCCTCCACTTTTGGGGGGGAAAAGTGCGTCTTATAAAGTGAAAAATACGGTAACTAGAAAAAGTTATGGGGGTCAGAATATGGCAATGAAAGAAAAAAAAATGTTTTCAAAGTTTTTATTTTTATTTCTTCAGTATTAACCACCTCCGGACCGCTGTACGCACAGACGCGTCCTGGAGGTGGTTGATTCATTCCGAGCGGACGCGCCGGTGCTTCCTCTCGCGATGGCCGAGATTTCCTGTGAACGCGCGCACACAGGCGCGCGCGCTCACAGGAACGGAAGGTAAGAAAGTGGATCTCCAGCCTGCCAGCGGCGATTGTTCGCTGGCAGGCTGGAGATGTGATTTTTTTAACCCCTAACAGGTATATTAGACGCTGTTATGATAACAGCGTCTAATATACCTGCTACCTGGTCCTCTGGTGGTCCCCTTTGTTTGGATCAACCACCAGAGGACACAGGTAGCTCAGTAATATGTTGCACCAAGCACCACACTACACTACACCCCCCCCGTCACTTATTAACCCCTTATTCAGCCTTGATCACCCCTGATCACCCCATATAGACTCCCTGATCACCCCCCTGTCATTGATTACCCCCCTGTCATTGATCACACCCCTGTAAAGCTCCATTCAGATGTCCGCATGATTTTTACGGATCCACTGATAGATGGATCGGATCCGCAAAACGCACACGGACGTCTGAATGGAGCCTTACAGGGGCATGATCAATGACTGTGGTGATCACCCCATATAGACTCCCTGATCACCCCCCTGTCATTGATTACACCCCTGTCATTGATCACCCCCCTGTAAAGCTCCATTCAGACGTCCGCATGATTTTTACGGATCCACTGATAGATGGATCGGATCCGCAAAACGCACACGGACGTCTGAATGGAGCCTTACAGGGGCATGATCAATGACTGTGGTGATCACCCCATATAGACTCCCTGATCACCCCCCTGTCATTGATTACCCCCCTGTCATTGATCACCCCCCTGTAAAGCTCCATTCAGATGTCCGCATGATTTTTACGGATCCACTGATAGATGGATCGGATCCGCAAAACGCACACGGACGTCTGAATGGAGCCTTACAGGGGCATGATCAATGATTGTGGTGATCACCCCATATAGACTCCCTGATCACCCCCCTGTCATTGATTACCCCCCTGTCATTGATCACCCCCCTGTAAAGCTCCATTCAGATGTCCGCATGATTTTTACGGATCCACTGATAGATGGATCAGATCCGCAAAACGCATACGGACGTCTGAATGGAACCTTACAGGGGAGTGATCAATGACTGTGGTGATCACCCCATATAGACTCCCTGATCACCCCCCTGTCATTGATCACCCCCCTGTCATTGATCACCCCCCTGTCATTGATCACCCCCCCTGTCATTGATCACCCCTCTGTAAGGCTCCATTCAGACTTTTTTTGGCCCAAGTTAGCGGAAATTTTTTTTTTTTTCTTACAAAGTCTTATATTCCACTAACTTGTGTCAAAAAATTAAATCTCACATGAACTCACCATACCCCTCACGGAATCCAAATGCGTAAAATTTTTTAGACATTTATATTCCAGACTTCTTCTCACGCTTTAGGGCCCCTAGAATGCCAGGGCAGTATAAATACCCCACATGTGACCCCATTTCGGAAAGAAGACACCCCCAGGTATTCCGTGAGGGGCATATTGAGTCCATGAAAGATTGAAATTTTTGTCCCAAGTTAGCGGAAAGGGAGACTTTGTGAGAAAAAAATAAATAAAATCAATTTCCGCTAACTTGTGCCAAAAAAAAAAAAATTCGATGAACTCGCCATGCCCCTCATTGAATACCTTGGGGTGTCTTCTTTCCAAAATGGGGTCACATGTGGGGTATTTATACTGCCCTGGCATTCTAGGGGCCCCAAAGCGTGAGAAGAAGTCTGGGATCCAAATGTCTAAAAATGCCCTCATAAAAGGAATGTGGGCCCCTTTGCGCATTTAGGCTGCAAAAAAGTGTCACACATCTGGTATCGCCGTACTCAGGAGAAGTTGGGGAATGTGTTTTGGGGTGTCATTTTACATATACCCATGCTGGGTGAGAGAAATATCTTGGCAAAAGACAACTTTTCCCATTTTTTTATACAAAGTTGGCATTTGACCAAGATATTTATCTCACCCAGCATGGGTATATGTAAAATGACACCCCAAAACACATTCCCCAACTTCTCCCGAGTACGGAGATACCACATGTGTGACACTTTTTTGCAGCCTAGGTGGGCAAAGGGGCCCACATTCCAAAGAGCACCTTTCGGATTTCACAGGTCATTTACCTACTTACCACACATTAGGGCCCCTGGAAAATGCCAGGGCAGTATAACTACCCCACAAGTGACCCCATTTTGGAAAGAAGACACCCCAAGGTATTCCGTAAGGGGCATGGCGAGTTCCTAGAATTTTTTATTTTTTGTCACAAGTTAGTGGAAAATGATGATTTTTTATTTATTTATTTTTTTCTTACAAAGTCTCATATTCCACTAACTTGTGACAAAAAATAGAAACTTCCATGAACTCACTATGCCCATCAGCGAATACCTTGGGGTGTCTTCTTTCCAAAATGGGGTCACTTGTGGGGTAGTTATACTGCCCTGGCATTCTAGGGGCCCAAATGTGTGGTAAGGAGTTTGAAATCAAATTCTGTAAAAAATGACCAGTGAAATCCGAAAGGTGCTCTTTGGAATATGGGCCCCTTTGCCCACCTAGGCTGCAAAAAAGTGTCACACATCTGGTATCTCTGTATTCAGGAGAAGTTGAGTAATGTGTTTTGGGGTGTCTTTTTACATATACCCATGCTGGGTGAGATAAATATCTTGGTCAAATGCCAACTTTGTATAAGAAAAATGGGAAAAGTTGTCTTTTGCCAAGATATTTCTCTCACCCAGCATGGGTATATGTAAAATGACACCCCAAAACACATTCCCCAACTTCTCCCGAGTACGGAGATACCAGATGTGTGATACTTTTTTGCAGCCTAGGTGGGCAAAGGGGCCCACATTCCAAAGAGCACCTTTCGGATTTCACAGGTCATTTACCTACTTACCACACATTAGGGCCCCTGGAAAATGCCAGGGCAGTATAACTACCCCACAAGTGACCCCATTTTGGAAAGAAGACACCCCAAGGTTTTCCATGAGGGGCATTGCGAGTTCCTCGAATTTTTTATTTTT
Source organism: Bufo bufo (assembly GCF_905171765.1). Lineage (NCBI taxonomy): Eukaryota > Metazoa > Chordata > Amphibia > Anura > Bufonidae > Bufo > Bufo bufo. The sequence continues at coordinate 77,478,858 of NC_053390.1, forward strand.
TGTCACAAGTTAGTGGAAAATGATGATTTTTTTATTTATTTATTTTTTTCTTACAAAGTCTCATATTCCACTAACTTGTGACAAAAAATAAAAACTTCCATGAACTCACTATGCCCATCAGCGAATACATTGGGGTGTCTTCTTTCCAAAATGGGGTCACTTGTGGGGTAGTTATACTGCCCTGGCATTCTAGGGGCCCAAATGTGTGGTAAGGAGTTTGAAATCTAATTCTGTAAAAAATGACCAGTGAAATCCGAAAGGTGCTCTTTGGAATATGGGCCCCTTTGCCCACCTAGGCTGCAAAAAAGTGTCACACATCTGGTATCTCCGTACTCAGGAGAAGTTGGGGAATGTGTTTTGGGGTGTCATTTTACATATACCCATGCTGGGTGAGAGAAATATCTTGGCAAAAGACAACTTTTCCCATTTTTTTAATACAAAGTTGGCATTTGACCAAGATATTTATCTCACCCAGCATGGGTATATGTAAAAAGACACCCCAAAACACATTCCTCAACTTCTCCTGAATACAGAGATACCAGATGTGTGACACTTTTTTGCAGCCTAGGTGGGCAAAGGGGCCCATATTCCAAAGAGCACCTTTCGGATTTCACTGGTCATTTTTTACAGAATTTGATTTCAAACTCCTTACCACACATTTGGGCCCCTAGAATGCCAGGGCAGTATAACTACCCCACAAGTGACCCCATTTTGGAAAGAAGAGACCCCAAGGTATTTCATGATGGGCATAGTGAGTTCATAGAACTTTTTATTTTTTATCACAAGTTAGTGGAATATGAGACTTTGTAAGAAAAAAAAAAAAATCATCATTTTCCGCTAACTTGTGACAAAAAATAAAAGGTTCTATGAACTCACTATGCCCATCAGCGAATACCTTAGGGTGTCTACTTTCCGAAATGGGGTCATTTGTGGGGTGTTTGTACTGTCTGGGCATTGTAGAACCTCAGGAAACATGACTGGTGCTCAGAAAGTCAGAGCTGCTTCAAAAAGCGGAAATTCACATTTTTGTACCATAGCTTGTAAACGCTATAACTTTTACCCAAACCATTTTTTTTTTACCCAAACATTTTTTTTTTATCAAAGACATGTAGAACAATAAATTTAGAGCAAAATTTATATATGGATCTCTTTTTTTTTTGCAAAATTTTACAACTGAAAGTGAAAAATGTCATTTTTTTGCAAAAAAATCGTTAAATTTCGATTAATAACAAAAAAAGTAAAAATGTCAGCAGCAATGAAATACCACCAAATGAAAGCTCTATTAGTGAGAAGAAAAGGAGGTAAAATTCATTTGGGTGGTAAGTTGTATGACTGATCAATAAACGGTGAAAGTAGTGTAGGTCAGAAGTGTAAAAAGTGGCCTGGTCTTTCAGGGTGTTTAAGCACTGGGGGCTGAGGTGGTTAAGACCAAAAAAAGCTATATAAATGTGGTATTATTGTAATTGCACTGACCCAGAGAATGAAAGGCATGGGTTAATTTTACCACCTAGGGAACGGCGTGAAAACAAAACCCTGTGGCAAAATGAATTTTTTTTCCAATTCCACCCCATTTGAAATTTTTTCCCAGATCCCACTGCATTGTATGCAACCGTAAATGGTGGCATTAGAAAATACAACTTGCCCTTCAAAAATACAAGCCCTCATACGGCTATGTGAATGGAAAAATAAAAAAGTTATGGGTCCAAGAAGACGGGGAGTAAAAAACGAAAACAGAAAAACTGAAAATCTCAGGTCCTGACGAGGCTAGCACACAGCAGTGTATGTAAACATTTCTGGTATGAATGCACTCTTCACATCATTTATAAAGCTGAAATATGCCACAGCTAGTTCTGCTGCAATCCGCGACTTTGCCTTGCTCATGCCAGATCTTAATAAGTGGTTGTGGTGCGGGGGGAGGGGGGGTCTGGCAGGCCCGTCTCATTTATCATTTTCTACGCTTGGTCGGAAGCTGTCTTACATTTCAAAGTGGCGGTGGATCTGTAGAAGTTATGGAGAGGCCTGCACCTCTTCATAACTTTCGGGGGATCCACCGGCAGCTATGGGGCTTTATTAAGACCAGCGTTTTAAATTTAATAAATGTGCCCCTATATATTCTTTGCATAAGGACTTTACTAGAGTACACATTTTAGAATGCAAACTTGAATTTTCAGATGTAGATTAATCACTTTTCCCTACGCTCTCGGTCACACAGCAGCTGTTTGCCATGTGCAGTATACTTTTCTAACAGATCTATTGCATGACCTCTGGTTCATATTATTTTTACATTGCTTTTGTGTGTACATCTCTGCTTGGATGTGAGTTTTAGGCCTTGTTCATATTTCCATATCCATTTGAAATCCATGGAAAATCTGCCGATATTTCATCCGTGAAGAATCCGCGTTTGGTCGGTTTGTCCGTTTTTTGCCCTCCGTATTCTATGGACACTGTTCAGCTGCAAATTAATTTCCAGAGCATCCCCTACCAATTGTCTGTGAATAGAGTTGAGCGGACACCTGGATGTTCGGGTTCGACGGGTTCGGCCGAACTTCAGAAAAAAGTTCGAGTTCGGGACCCGAACTTGACCCCGAACCCGAACCCCATTGAAGTCAATGGGGACCCAAACTTTTGAGCACTAAAATGGCTGTAAAAATGTCATGGAAAGGGCTAGAGGGCTGCAAATGGCATAAAAATGTGGTTAAGAGCATAGCAAGTGCTCTGCAAACAAATGTGGATAGGGAATTGACGAGGTCCATATGGAGTAGTAGATTGAGGAGGCGGTGGATGTGGCGGTGTAGGTGGAAGCGGCGGTGGAGGAGGAGGAGGTAGCCTACACTGCTTTTTGCATTTAAATTTATTTTTATTTTTTTAAATCAGGGTACACTCCAAAACATTGGGAAATATAACCTGTGATAACCCCCTCCAGTCGTGCTAAACACACGTTCAGACAATACACTGGCTGCAGGGCAGGCCAGCACTTCCAAGGGGTAAAGGGCAAGCTCAGGCCCTGTGCCCAATTTGGAGACCCAGAAGTTGCAGGGGCTGACCCCTGTCAGTCAGTTCGTGTAGGCGTATGCATACTTACTGCCCCACCATGTCGCACGTCCCCGGGATGTTCACGATCCAATTTGATATCTGCTCTATCAACTTTCGATGTTCTTTTATGCGCCTACCATGGTGATCACGGGTGGCGGGAAATCAGGGTTCCTGTCACGAGTTGGAGGTCCCAGGAGAGACTACCGCGTCGTCATGCAATAAACAAACGGAAATCAGGTACAGTCACATAAGAGTTTATTGCACAAACAAAACAGGGAAGGCAGCACAGACAAAACAAGAGCTCTATGTACCGTCAGCACAGTGGGAGAAAACCCCCACTGCGCCACTGTCTAGTAATACTCCAGAGGGGCGTGACTAAGCAACTCCTGGTATTCACTAGAGCCCTAGATGGTAGGGTTAGACTTTGCCGCTGGAAGTTGCCAGGGTCCACTCTGGAGCGTGAACTAGACAGCAGGAACAAATGGACAACAGGTACCAGAAGGTACCGACAGCTCATAGGCAAACATAACAGACAGGCAAATACAAAACAGGGCAACTAATAATACAAGCAGGAGTTCACGCAAGGGAGCAGGAGTGGCAATGAGCAGAGAAGGACTTGCTCCACCAGTAGTAAACTGCATGGCCTTGTCATGCCACTCTGCTGCAAAGGCTTGCTGAACACAGACATCAGAATAAACACAAAGTAACTAAAACATAACTGGCAGAACAGATAACAGAAAGACAGGAAAGAAGACGGGAATGAACAAGTAGGGAAACCCACAGAGCACAGACAGACAGACATGGATCCCATGGGTCAGCAGCATGGGAGAGAGAGTACAAACCAGGAGCAGGACAAGACAACACACACCAGGAGAGCTGACACAGAACTGAGGAAACCTCAGCCTTAGGCCTCTTTCACACGACAGTATGTCTTTTTCAGTGTTTTGCGGTCCGTTTTAAACGGATCAGTTGTTCCGTTTTTTGTTTCCGTTGTGTTTCCGTTTCCGTTCCGTTTTTCCGTTCCGTTTTTCCGTATGGCATATACAGTGTACAGTAATTTCATAGAAAAAATTGGGCTGGGCATAACATTTTCAATAGATGGTTCCGCAAAAAACGGAACGGATACGGAAGACATACGGATGCATTTCCGTATGCATTCCGTTTTTTTGCCGACCCATAGACTTTAATGGAGCCACGGACCATGATTTGCGGACAAACATAGGACATGTTCTATCTTTCCACGGAACGGAAAAACGGAAATACGGAAACGGAATGCATACGGAACACATTCCGTTTTTTTGCGGACCCATTGAAATGAATGGTTCCGTATACGGACCGTATACGGAACGCAAAAAACAGACCGCAAAACGGAAGAAAAAAACGGTAGTGTGAAAGAGGCCTTATATACAGGTTCCATGGGTGCAGCAGAGAGACCACACCCATGGACCAGACAGAGGATTAACTCATAGACACACAGGGGAGTTAACCCATAAAGAACCACAAATGACACAGGAACGGAACTTCAGCGAGGAGTGCCGAACAAGCAATGACGGAAGGTCACAGCCAGAGATAGTGGCTGTGACAGTTCCAGGCCGGAGAGGGAGCGTGATAAAGAGAGACCACATCCAAGGGAGGATTCATTTTTTCAAATTTAAAATTATAGAGCGGAATTATGGGACAAATTATTAAAGCGTAAAAGTGGGACAACTTTTTAATTTTTTTGCATTGAATGAAATGATGTGGCGCGCATTAATTAATGAAGAATTTATTTAACTATATAGAGCAGGGGTTTCTATCCGGCAAAATTTGAAAAATGTCACCTGACAATGTAATTGACGATTTTTTTAAATTTATGTTCCTGTCACCTATGTAGAGGTGCCCCAGTGACATCCACCATCCATTTCGATATCTTCTCTATCAAATTTCGATGTTCTTTTCGGAGCCTACCATGTTGATCACGGTTATAAGCGAATCAGGGTTCCACGCCAGAGAGGGAGCGTGAGAAAAAGAGACCAAATTTAAGGGAGATAAATTTATAAAAAATTTTAGTGATCGAGCGGAAATGTGGGAAAAGCTATTGAGGCACAAATGTGGGCCAAAAAAGTAAAGCGGAAATGTGGGAAAAACTGTTAAAGCGCAAATGTGGGACAAATTACAGAAGCCCAAATGTGGGCCAAAAGAGTAAAGCGGAAATATGGGAAAAGTTATTGAGGCAAAAATGTTGGCCAAAAGAGGAAAGCGGAATTGTGGGTCAAATTATTGAAGCGCAAATGTGGTACAACTTGTTGGATGGCGTTGCGCAGATGGCGTTGCGCAGTGCACACCTGATTTTGTCCCCTACTTGGTTGTGCAGGGAAGGGATGGCTCGCCTGGAAAAGTAGTGGCGGCTGGGCATGACGTACTGTGGGACAGCCACCGCCATAAGGCTTTTAAAACTATCCGTCTCCACCAGACGGAATGACAGCATTTCAAAGGCCAGTAATTTAGAAATGCTGGCATTCAGGGCTAGGGATCGTGGGTGGATAGGGGGTACTTCCTCTTCCTCTCCAGTGTTTGGGAGATGGAGAGCTGAACGCTTCCCTGGGACATTGTGGAGATGGTTGGTGACCCACGTGGTGGTATTGCTGGAAGATCCTCTGTTTGCGGGGTGGCAGGTGGCACTGTCACTCCAGAGGTGGATGACGAGGCCGAGACTGCAGCAGAAGAGGAAGCAGGAGGAGCCAGAGACCTTTCTTGGTTTTTGAGGTGTCTACTCCACTGCAGCTCGTGCTTTGCACTGGTCATGCAGGTTGTGCTCAGGTTGAGAACGTTTATGCCTCGCTTCAGGCTCTGATTGCACAGCGTGCAAACCACTCGTGTCTTGTCGTCAGCACATTGTCTGAAGAACTGCCACGCCAGGGAACTCCTTGGAGCTGGCTTTTGTGTGCTCGGTCCCTTTCTGCGGTGGGCAGTAGCAGGCGTACTGTCTAGAGGACGGCCGCTCCGCTTTTGCACCCTGCTCCCTCTTCTGCTGTGCTGGTGGCTCTGTGCGACCACCGCCTCTTCCTCCGAACTACATAGGTCACTCGCATGACCTTGATTCCATGTGGGGTCGAGGACGTCATCGTCCTCCACATCATCTTCCACCCAGTCTTCACCCCTGCCCTCCTTGTCGGTCTGCACACTTTCGAAAGCCCCAGCAGTTGGCACCTGTGTTTCGTCATCATCTGAGACGTGCTGCGATGGTCCTCCCATGTACTCATCTTGAAAGATAAGTGGTTGTGCATTGGTGCACTCAATCTCTTCCACTTCTGGGGCAGGGCTAGGTGGATGGCCCTGGGAAACCCTGCTAACAGAGTCATCAAAAAGCAGAAGAGACTGCTGCATGACTTGGGGCTCAGACTGCTTGGCTGATTTGCAAGGGGGTGAGGTGAAAGACTGATGGACATCGGCTGCTGGTGCCAACTGTGATCTTTCAGCAGGAGACTGGGTAGGAGACAATGTAAATGAACTGGAGCCACTGTCAGCAACCCAATCTACTATCGCCTGTACTTGTTCAGGCCTCACCTTTCGTAGAGCTGCATTAGGCCCGACCAAATACAGCTGCAGGTTCTGTCACCTACTCGCACCCGAGGAAGGGGTTTCACTTGTGCGTGTAGCTGGCACAGATCGACCACGTCCTCTCACTGCAACAGGAGCTCCACCAGCAGAACCACGACCTGGGCCACGTCCCTTATTTGACGCTCTCCTCATATTTCTCGAATTTAGGATCTTGCCCTCAATGGGTGTTTAATTAATAGTAGAGTAGAACGACAGTATGTACAGGGTGTAACTCACACGCCCTGAACCAGACTAGGCCTCAATTAAATTTGTTTGCCCAAAATGGCTGTATTTCAAATAACTAAATAGAACACATATAAAGAGTGTATCTCAGAAGCCCTGACCAACACTAGGCCGCAATTAAAGATTTGTGCCCAAAATGGCTGTATTTCAAATACCTGAATAGAAGCTTTGTATTTAAAGGGTGTATCTCACACGCCCTGATCCACACTAGGCCGCAATTAAAGATTTGTGCACAAAATGGCGGTATTTCAAATACCTGAATAGAACCACACTATGTTAAGGCTGTATCTCACAATGACATATGCAGCAAAGGCTGGCAAATATTTTTTTTGCCCAATCGGGTGTTAGTTTAGTAACTGAATATGACAGCAGTATATAACCCTGGAATTGCAAACGTCTTGATGCTGAAAGGGCGCAACAATTGTGTATTTTGCCCCAAAAAGGGTGTTTTATTAATAGAAGAATATAAGCCCTGTATATACAGGGTGTATCTCACACAGCCTGACACACACTAGGCCGCAATTAAAGATTTGTGCACAAAATGGCGGTATTTCAAATACCTGAATAGAACCACACTATGTAAAGGCTGTATCTCACAATGACATATGCAGCAAAGGCTGCCAAATAAGTAGTATATAACCCTGGAATTTCAAACGTCTTGATGCTGCAAGGGCGCAACAATTGTGTATTTTGCCCCAAAAAGGGTGTTTTATTAATAGAAGAATATAAGCCCTGTACACTGCGTGCAGAATTATTAGGCAAATGAGTATTTTGACCACATCATCCTCTTTATGCATGTTGTCTTACTCCAAGCTGTATAGGCTCGAAAGCCTACTACCAATTAAGCATATTAGGTGATGTGCATCTCTGTAATGAGAAGGGGTGTGGTCTAATGACATCAACACCCTATATTAGGTGTGCATAATTATTAGGCAACTTCCTTTCCTTTGGCAAAATGGGTCAAAAGAAGGACTTGACAGGCTCAGAAAAGTCAAAAATAGTGAGATATCTTGCAGAGGGATGCAGCACTCTTAAAATTGCAAAGCTTCTGAAGCGTGATTATCAAACAATCAAGCGTTTCATTCAAAATAGTCAACAGGGTCGCAAGAAGCGTGTGGAAAAACCAAGGCGCAAAATAACTGCCCATGAACTGAGAAAAGTCAAGCGTGCAGCTGCCAAGATGCCACTTGCCACCAGTTTGGCCATATTTCAGAGCTGCAACATCACTGGAGTGCCCAAAAGCACAAGGTGTGCAATACTCAGAGACATGGCCAAGGTAAGAAAGGCTGAAAGACGACCACCACTGAACAAGACACACAAGTTAAAACGTTAAGACTGGGCCAAGAAATATCTCAAGACTGATTTTTCTAAGGTTTTATGGACTGATGAAATGAGAGTGAGTCTTGATGGGCCAGATGGATGGGCCCGTGGCTGGATTGGTAAAGGGCAGAGAGCTCCAGTCCGACTCGGACGCCAGCAAGGTGGAGGTGGAGTACTGGTTTGGGCTGGTATCATCAAAGATGAGCTTGTGGGGCCTTTTCGGGTTGAGGATGGAGTCAAGCTCAACTCCCAGTCCTACTGCCAGTTTCTGGAAGACACCTTCTTCAAGCAGTGGTACAGGAAGAAGTCTGCATCCTTCAAGAAAAACATGATTTTCATGCAGGACAATGCTCCATCACACGCGTCCAAGTACTCCACAGCGTGGCTGGCAAGAAAGGGTATAAAAGAAGAAAATCTAATGACATGGCCTCCTTGTTCACCTGATCTGAACCCCATTGAGAACCTGTGGTCCATCATCAAATGTCAGATTTACAAGGAGGGAAAACAGTACACCTCTCTGAACAGTGTCTGGGAGGCTGTGGTTGCTGCTGCACGCAATGTTGATGGTGAACAGATCAAAACACTGACATAATCCATGGATGGCAGGCTTTTCAGTGTCCTTGCAAAGAAAGGTGGCTATATTGGTCACTGATTTGTTTTTGTTTTGTTTTTGAATGTCAAAAATGTATATTTGTGAATGTTGAGATGTTATATTGGTTTCACTGGTAAAAATAAATAATTGAAATGGGTATATATTTGTTTTTTGTTAAGTTGCCTAATAATTATGCACAGTAAGAGTCACCTGCACACACAGATATCCCCCTAAAATAGCTAAAACTAAAAACAAACTAAAAACTACTTCCAAAAATATTCAGCTTTGATATTAATGAGTTTTTTGGGTTCATTGAGAACATGGTTGTTGTTCAATAATAAAATTAATCCTCAAAAATACAACTTGCCTAATAATTCTGCACTCCCTGTATTTAAAGGGTGTATCTCACCCGCCCTGAACCAGACTAGGCCTTCTTTTAATTTTGTTTGCCCAAAATGGCTGTATTTCAAATACCTGAATAAAACCCCTGTATTTAAAGGGTGTATCTCACACGCCCTGATCCACACTAGGACACTATCAAAGAATTGTGCCCAAAATGGGTTTATTTCAAATAACTGAATAGAAAGACAGTATGTAAAGGCGGTATCTCACAATGACATCTGCAGCAAAGTATCACGGTCGGCGTGACTATCACATACGTGACACAGAGGGAGGGAACAAGGAAGGCCCTGCCCAAGTGAGAGGGAAGGTGGTGACCCCTGACTCACCTAGCGGCTGGCACCTGGCTGCCCTGACGTCCCTAGACGGGTTCCTCACCCGTACGCCGATCACGTGCCTAAAGCCCTGGCTTTCCCTAAGCTGAGCCCTAGATAGTGAACAGGGCGGTGGGAACACTAGTCCGCACCACTAGCTCTAAAGGAAAACACCAAGGGAAGGACAGACAATACAAACTCAACATATAATCCCAGGTGGGCGACAACAGGAGACAACAAGAAGCCCAACAGGGATCCGGAGGGTAGCACTCTGGAACGACAACCAGGATTCACAACTCCAGTGGGTCAGTATAGATGTCCAGGCAGGAAGCTCTATAACTGGCAACTAGAGAAGTGTGAGGGGAGAATATAAGGAGGTTGGGAGTGGCAGACAAGAAACAGCTGAGGAGGAGAAGCTACGGATCCCTGATTGAGACAAAAAGGATAGCAAGGCAAACACAGAAAACAATCACTAAGAAACAACGTGATCTTTAGATATAGAGCGCGCAGCCACCCGCTGCGACCTCCTGACCCCGGGTATAACGGAGTCAGACGTGGCTCTTGATACCCTCGTGACAGTACCCCCCCTTTCACGAGGGGCCTCCGGACACTCAGGACCAGGTCTCTCCGGATGAGAGGCATGGAAAGCCTGAATTAACCTGTTGGCGTTTACCTCTGACGCTGGAACCCACATTCTTTCCTCGGGACCGTAACCCCTCCAATGCACCAGATACTGAAGAGAGCGGCGGACCTGACGAGAATCAACAATTCTGGCTATTTGAAACTCCAGATTACCATCCACAATAACAGGAGGAGGTGGCAGCGGTGATGGTTCTAGAGGTGGAACATACTTCTTGAGTAATGATTTATGGAAGACGTTATGGATCTTAAAAGTCTGAGGTAGCTCCAGGCGAAAAGCCACAGGGTTAATGACGGCTACTATTTTATAAGGACCAATGAACCTAGGGCCCAGTTTCCAAGAGGGAACCTTCAACTTAATATTCCTAGTAGACAACCACACATAGTCATTCACCCCTAGGTCCGGACCTGGCGACCGTTTCTTATCGGCCATGCATTTATATTTACCACTCATCTTTTTCAAGTTAACTTGCACCTTCTGCCATACCGATGAAAGAGACGAAGAAAACCTTTCCTCTTCGGGAACCCCAGAAGACCCCCCCTCTTTGAAAGTACAAAATTGGGGATGAAAACCGTATGCACCAAGGAATGGTGACTTGCCAGTGGACTCCTGATAATGATTATTTATGGCAAACTCAGCTAACGGTAAATACGATGACCACAACTCTTGGTTTTCAGACACAAAACACCTTAAATATGTTTCTAGGTTTTGGTTGGTACGCTCAGTCTGTCCATTCGACTGAGGATGGAAAGCTGAGGAAAAGGACAAGTGTACCCCCAAACGGGAACAAAAAGCTTTCCAAAACTTAGAAATAAACTGGGTTCCCCGATCCGAAACCACATCGGAAGGGACCCCGTGAAGCTTCACGATTTCACTGATAAACACCTGAGCAAGAGTTTTAGCATTAGGAAGTGCGGGTAGCGCAATAAAGTGTACCATTTTGCTAAACCTGTCTACTACTACCAAAATAACTGTTTTACCCGCAGACAACGGTAAGTCAGTGATGAAATACATTGACAGATGTGTCCATGGCCTATTGGGGATAAAAAGTGGCAATAAAGACCCTGCTGGACGTGTATGAGAGACTTTCGCGCGTGCACAAGTAGAGCAAGTAGACACGAAATCCATTACATCCTGACGCAACCTTGGCCACCAAAAACGACGAGATAATAGCTCCAAGGTTGCTTTACTACCCGGGTGCCCAGCAAGTGCCGAATTATGATGTTCTTTTAATAATTCAAGACGCAGGTTTAACGGTACAAACAATTTCTCTGAGGGGCAAGAGGCCGGGGCGTCCCCCTGGGCCTCTAACACCTTTCCCTCTAGAACAGAGTGTACAGCAGAGACAACCACTCCTCTTTGTAAAATAGGTACCGGATCACTAACATTACCCCCTCCAGGGAAACTACGAGATAACGCGTCTGCCTTGGTACTTTTTGCCCCAGGACGATAGGTGATTACAAAGTTAAATCTGGTAAAGAATAGCGACCACCTAGCTTGTCTAGGGGTGAGACGCTTAGCCGATTCTAGGTACAGAAGGTTTTTGTGATCCGTAATCACAGTGACGGGGTGGATTGCTCCCTCTAAGAAGTGACGCCACTCTTCAAGCGCCAGTTTAATCGCCAACAGTTCCCTATTTCCAACATCATAGTTCTTCTCTGCAGAAGATAATTTTTTGGAAAAGAAAGCGCAAGGGCGCCATTTGCCAGGAGACGGACCCTGAGACAATACAGCCCCCACTCCCACCTCTGACGCATCTACCTCAACAATAAAAGGCTGGGAGACATCAGGTTGAATTAGAACAGGTGCCGAGGTAAACCTCTCTTTTAGAGAGGAAAATGCATTTTTAGCGGCGTCAGACCATTTGGAAAAATCAGTCCCCTTCCTAGTCATGTCGGTAAGGGGTTTAACGATCACTGAATAATTTTTAATGAACTTTCTATAGAAATTTGCGAAACCCAAAAACCGTTGTAGGGCTTTAAGGTTCTCAGGAAGATCCCAATCTAAAATTGCCTGGACCTTCCCAGGATCCATACGGAAACCTGAAGCAGATAATAGATATCCCAGGAACTGTATTTCCTGAACGGCGAAGACACATTTTTCAATTTTCGCATATAATTTATTCTTCCGTAGGACCTGCAGTACTTGCCTGAAATGCACCTCATGTGTTTTCAGATCAGCCGAATAAATTAAGATATCATCTAGGTATATGACTACAAACCTGCCGATGAGATGACTAAAAATATCATTAACGAAATGTTGGAAGACAGCGGGGGCATTGGTCAGACCGAAAGGCATAACTAGATTTTCATAATGCCCCTCAGGGGTGTTAAAAGCTGTCTTCCACTCATCCCCTTCCCTGATACGAATCAGATTGTAGGCCCCCCTAAGATCAAGTTTGGAGAACCACCTAGCACCCGCAATCTGATTAAAAAGGTCAGGAATGAGAGGAAGAGGGTATGGGTCTCGGATGGTTATCTGGTTTAGCTCACGGAAATCTAGGCAAGGACGCAGGCCCCCATCTTTCTTTTTAACAAAGAAAAACCCTGCAGCCACGGGTGAAGAAGAGGGCCTGATGTGTCCCTTAGCCAGACTCTCGGAGATATAATCTTTCATGGCTTGTCTCTCGGGACCCGAAAGATTATACAACCTGGACTTGGGTAATTTTGCACCGGGAATCAGGTTAACCGGGCAATCATAAGGACGATGAGGTGGTAGCTTCTGACAACCCTTTTCAGAAAAAACGTCCTCAAAGTCCGAAATAAATGTAGGTAGGGAAGCTATGGAGGCGATTAAGCAATTGTTATTTAAGCAATTCTCTCTGCAATGCTCACTCCACTCCAATATCTCCCTGGCCTGCCAATCCACCACTGGATTGTGCGCTACCAACCAGGGAAGACCAAATACCACAGGAGAGGGAAGGCCCTCCAGAACGTAACATGAAAGACACTCATTATGGTGGTCCCCTACCCGAAGGTGTAAATTATGAACAATGTGGGTGAGGTTTCTCTGAGACAGAGGAGCCGAATCTATAGCGAATACGGGAATAGGTCTCTGCAGCGTACAGAGAGACAAACCCATAGTGCGGGCAAAATGGGCATCTATCAAATTTACCCCTGCTCCACTGTCTAGAAAAAAAGAAATAGACTCCATCTTAACACCAAAAACAATAACCGCTGGTAACACAAATTGAGATGTTCGTATGGAGGAAACGTATACCCCCCGGCTGACATCCTCCGCACAGCCTGGGGTTAGTAGTTTTCCGACGGTCTTTTGTTTTTGAGAAAGGAGGGACAGACATTAATGAAATGACCCTTCCCCCCACAGAAAAAACAAGCCCCCCCCCTACGGCGAACCTCAGGAGGACGGACCTGACGAGAAGTTCCGCCTAGCTGCATAGGCTCATCTAAGTCAGTACAGACTAATTGTTGCTTGGGAGAGGTAACCAATTGCTCAGGAATTTTCGATCTCTCCCTAAGACGCCTATCTATTCTGATAGAGAGGGACATAACAGCATCAAGGGAAAGGGGGGTCTCATACAGCGCCAGTGCATCCTTAACTCTTTCAGATAACCCAGAGCAGAACTGACTCCTGAGAGCCGGGTCGTTCCACTGAGTATCCGTAGCCCACCTACGGAACTCTGAGCAATATTCCTCTGCTGACCGATCTCCCTGTAGGAGTCTCCGTAACTTCGACTCAGCCAGGGCGACTCGGTCAGGGTCATCATATATGAGACCCAAAGCCCCAAAAAATCCCTCCACTGACCGGAGAGCCTGGGAACCAGGGGGTAACGAGAACGCCCAGGATTGTGGGTCCCCCTGAAGCAGGGAAATGACAATCCCTACCCGCTGTTCTTCATTACCTGAGGAGTAAGGGCGCAACTTAAAGTATAATTTGCAGGCCTCACGGAACGTCGCAAATTTGTCCCTTCCCCCAGAAAATCTGTCAGGAAGAACAACCTTGGGTTCTGTAACAACCTGGTTACCCATAGCAACCGCTGGGGGTGCGGTCTGCTGCATTTGCTGCTGTTGTTGGAGGACAGACGCCTTCAATCCTGCCACCTCCAAAGACAGGCCTTGAAGCTGTTTTGCCAAGGCAGCAATAGGATCCATATTGGATTCTAAGTAGAGAAAAAAAAAAAAACAACAAAAAGAAATTATTTTTTTTTATTTTTTTTTTCTCAAAAAGTAAAGGCCAGTTATAATATCACGGTCGGCGTGACTATCACATACGTGACACAGAGGGAGGGAACAAGGAAGGCCCTGCCCAAGTGAGAGGGAAGGTGGTGACCCCTGACTCACCTAGCGGCTGGCACCTGGCTGCCCTGACGTCCCTAGACGGGTTCCTCACCCGTACGCCGATCACGTGCCTAAAGCCCTGGCTTTCCCTAAGCTGAGCCCTAGATAGTGAACAGGGCGGTGGGAACACTAGTCCGCACCACTAGCTCTAAAGGAAAACACCAAGGGAAGGACAGACATTACAAACTCAACATATAATCCCAGGTGGGCGACAACAGGAGACAACAAGAAGCCCAACAGGGATCCGGAGGGTAGCACTCTGGAACGACAACCAGGATTCACAACTCCAGTGGGTCAGTATAGATGTCCAGGCAGGAAGCTCTATAACTGGCAACTAGAGAAGTGTGAGGGGAGAATATAAGGAGGTTGGGAGTGGCAGACAAGAAACAGCTGAGGAGGAGAAGCTACGGATCCCTGATTGAGACAAAAAGGATAGCAAGGCAAACACAGAAAACAATCACTAAGAAACAACGTGATCTTTAGATATAGAGCGCGCAGCCACCCGCTGCGACCTCCTGACCCCGGGTATAACGGAGTCAGACGTGGCTCTTGATACCCTCGTGACACAAAGGCTGCCAACTATTTTTTTTTTGCCCAAAAGGGTGTTTGTTTAATAACTGAAAATGACAGCAGTATCTAACCCTGGAATTTCAAACGTGCTGATGCTGCAAGGCCTGAAAAATTGTGCATTTTGGACAAAAAAAGGTGTTTTATTAATAAAAGAATCAAACCACTGTATTTAAAGGGTGTATCTCACACGCCCTGAACCAGACTAAGCATTCTTTTAATTTTGTTTGCCCAAAATGGCTGTATTTTAAATACCTGAATATAACCCAAATATATAAAGGGTGTATCTCACAATGACATCTGCAGCAAAGGCTGCCAACAAACGGGTGTTTGTTTAATAACTGACAGCAGTATATATACCTGGAATTTCACACGTGCTGATGCTGCAAGGCCAGAAAAATTGTAGATTCTGGAAAAAAAGTGTGTTTTTAAAAACCCAGAAAATTATGGCTGTATTTCTAGCTTATATTGCACACTGACTAATACAGATGTTGTATATTGCCAAAAAAGTGGTTTTTTTAGTAACAGAATATAAAAGCTGTATATATTAAACTTGAATTTAACACTTGCAGATCTGTAAAATAGTGTTTTTTGGGAAAAAAAAGTGTGTTTTTAAAAACCCAGAAAATTATGGCTGTATTTCTAGCTTAAATTGCACACTCACTAATCCAGATTTGTATATTGCCAAAAAAGTGTTTTTTGGTAACACAATATGAAAGCTGTATATATTAAGCTTGAATTTAAAACTTGCAGATCTGGAAAATAGTGGTTTTTGGCAAAAAAAAGTGTGTTTTTAAAACCCCAGAAAATGATGGGTGTATTTCTAGCTTAAATTGCACACTGACAGATGCACAGATGTTGTATATTGCCAAAAAAGTGTTTTTTTTGTAACAGAATATAAAAAGCTGTATATATTAAACTTGAATTTAACACTTGCAGATCTGGAGAATAGGGTTTTTTGGCAAAAAAGTGTGTTTTTAAAAACCCAGAAAATTATGCCTGTATTTCTAGCTTAACTTGCACACTGACTAATACAGATGTTGTATATTGCCAAAAAAGTGTTTTTTTTTGTAAGAGAATATGAAAGCTGTATATATTAAACTTGAATTTAACACTTGCAGATCTGTAAAATAGTGTTTTTTGGCAAAATAAAGTGTGTTTTTAAAAACCCAGAAAATTATGGCTGTATTTCTAGCTTAAATTGCACACTCACTAAGCCTACAAATGCACCAGATGTTGTAAATTGCCCCAAAAATTTAGATTTTTTTTTTACAAACAGATTATTTGTGCTGTTTTTAATGCTTGGATTTCAATGTCCCAAAAGCACATATCCAGTGCTAGTGCACTGAGCTTGCATAAAATGGCCGCCGCCGCCCACCTAACTGACTTTTTTTCGGTCACTGGGCTCAGGGCAGGATAAAAAAAGTTGTGCCCTGCACCGACAAAACAAAATGTATGTAGATTGCTGAGTTAGATTTACGTTTTGAAAAAAAACTCTCTACTATTCTCTCCCTGAAATCACAAGTCCAGCAGCATCCTCTCCCTACACTAAGCACAGCAGAGTGACGTGCAGCGCTACGTGACTCCAGCTTATATAGAGGCTGGGTCACATGCTACACTGGCCAATCACAGCCATGCCAATAGTAGGCATGGCTGTGATGGCTTCTAAGGGCACACAGTTAAACGCTTGTTGATTGGCTGCTCTGCAGCCTTTCAAAAAACGCCAAGAAAGCGCCGAACACCGAATCCGAACTTTTAATGAAATGTAAAAAAAAATTCGGTACGAACCTGAACTTTACAGTTCGGGTTCGATCAACTCTATCTGTGAAACATCAACAGAACATGGACAGTGGTTTTTCCCGGCCCCATACACTTCAATAGGTGTGTTTGGTCCGCATCATGGACCAACGTAATGCATGTCTCCGTGATTTTTCCACTGACCCACGGTCAGTTCAATATCACTGATGTGTGAACAAACACATTAACATCAGTTGAGTACCTGTGCTGTCTGTGGAAAATGCAGGTGGAGAGGGTTATTATTATTATTTCTTTACTGATCTATCTATCTATCTATCTATCTATCTATCTATCTATCTATCTATCTATCTATCTATCATCTAATCTACTATCTCTAGATGTCTGTCTCTATCTATCTCATTTACTATCTATCTATTGTGGGGATTGGCTCTGGTAGACAGGGCGTGGGGACGCAGTACAGAGGTAAATTACCAGTTCTTAAATCAAGCTTCCGTGTTTATTCACACATGAGTAATATCTGATTGAGACTATTGGTGACAACAGTCCCACTGATATTTCAAGATTTCAAAGCTGTGAGTGGCCCACAGTGAGAGAGTGTGGGGAAATATCCTTATAAAATATAACCTTTATATAATATACATTAAAATATACACCTGAAGATGCATCACAATACAAAACATATAGTCAAGGGGTTTCTAGGGTAGATACCCCACTGCTGGTAGAGAAAAAAGACAAAACTTAGCACTGATGCGCCTGTGTGAACGCTAACAGTGTTACCCAGCCAACACAAATATACAACATGTATTGGGGTTCTATGACGGATACCCCACTTCTGGTGGAACAAGGATAAGTAATGTAACTGCTGCGCCTGTGTGGACGCGAGCAGTCTTACCTGACCGACCAGGTGACTAGGATCAGCGTGGCAGGGGAATCAGGCCTGATGGAAGGGAGTGTAGACAAGGAATGCAGTCATGAGGGTATAGATGCTGTGCCCTATATCACCCTATATACTTGGTAGGATTGGGGCCTACTCCCATGCTGCCTGTCTACACAGAGCACTCGCCCTGAAAAGAGCGACCCCGTCCGGATACCTGTCCCTAGTTATGGACCTGAACCCTAGTGTAATAAACAAAAATAAAGTGACTTCAGGCCTCCCGACGTGGCACGTTTCTGTCGTGTCGACTCCTCAGGGGGATTCAGTACATGTAGAAACAAAACACAAAAAATACCGTGTATGACCGCAGGTAGCAGTTAAACATATGCTGCAGTTGGACGGTTGCATTAAAGACTAGACCCAAAAATCAAAGTCAAAGTCTAGGGGCAGGCATCCATGGTGCAGGATTGCCATGCTACAGAGGAATAGATGCTTCTCTGCTCCTTGGTGTGTGAGGATCTGGTGGTCCTCGCTAAAGGTAATATCCCTATTGTTAAGGGGGTTCCTCAACCTATACCAGCCACACTGACACATACCTTCATGGAGTTTAAATAGAGCCCCAGCGCGCCTCTTCCAGGGAGACCGCCCTGTCAGCATCAGCGTCGGCGTGTGACGTCACGCGCATGCGCCGCGACGCACCAGACGCCGCCGCCGATGCCACATGATTGCGGCGACCAATCGGATCAGGAGGCGGAGGGAGATAGCGGTTACCTAGGAGAATATGTCAACAGAAGGTAACCTCACAGTGCGTCCCATAATAGAGGCGTCCGTGACAACGCTACAAAACAAAATCGTAGCAGAATAGAACTGACATTTCTTGCAGGTTCGCAGCGACAGGAACTAATCAGGGAGAACTGGACATAATACCAAGTAAAATTGAGAATATTTTGAATTAGTAATATGTCTCATATATGTGCGTCCCTTCCAGAAGAATAGGATGCCACCGTTAGTATGAGCATTACTCCTGTTGAAGAGAGAGCTTCACCACGAACTATATAAAGCACCCATAGTCCAGCCTTTCATTAAGGCCCAGGGGTGCAGATGTTTTGAGATGGAAAATCCATCGGGATTCTTGTTGAAGCAGACATTTGTCCCAATTACCCCCTCTCACAGGCGGTTTGACCAAATCAAAACCCAGGAACTTCAAGGAGGCTTTACCATTGTGCACAGTGTGGACGTGTTTTGAGATTGGGGTATCTCGTTTGTGTGAGATGTCCCCCATGTGCTCCCCTATCCGCCTCCTGAATTCCCGTATCGTTTTGCCAACATATTCAATCCCACATTCACATTGGATCCGATAATTGACCCCTCTGGATTTACAATTAATGAAATGTGGGATTGAATATGCTTTGCCTGTTACATTGCTCACAAACGACTTGGTAACCTGTATGCGTTTACACGCTATACAATTACCACATCTATAACATCCCACAGTCCTGCATCGCAACCAGGTGGTCTTGGTGCGATCGGGTGCATAGTGACTATGCACTAACCTATCGCGTATGTTCGGCCCCCTACGATAGGTTATTTGTGGTTGGTCACCCAAAACGTCTTTTAAGTCAGGGTCCATTTTAAGGACTTGCCAATGGCGCCCTATAATCTGCCTGACTTGTTTGGACCCCCTATCGAAATTGGTGATGATTCTCATGACCTTAGTTTGCGGAGTGGATGGTTGATTAGAAGTGAGCAATGAACATCTTGGTCGGGACAGGGCTGTCTGATACGCTGATCTCAAAACAAAGTCGGGGTATCCCCTGGACAAAAATCTCATCCTCAGATCAGCTGCTTGGTGGATAAAATCATGCTTGTCTGAGCAATTGCGTCTGAGTCGCAAGTATTGGCCTCTAGGAATTCCTCTCCTAAGTGGGAGAGGGTGGTTACTCTCCCACCTCAGGAGGGAATTCGTAGAGGTAGCCTTCCTGTAAATTGACGTGTCCAGTTCCCCCTTCGCGTTCCTGGAGATTTTAATATCCAGGAATGGCAAGGTCGTAGGGTGCGACTCACAAGTGAAGCGCATACCAATTTTGTTCTGGTTGAGATGCTGGACGAAGGCTTCAAAGGTCCCCTGATCTCCATTCCAG
The DNA here is from genome assembly GCF_905171765.1 of Bufo bufo. Lineage (NCBI taxonomy): Eukaryota > Metazoa > Chordata > Amphibia > Anura > Bufonidae > Bufo > Bufo bufo. The sequence continues at coordinate 77,498,616 of NC_053390.1, forward strand.
AGTATGAAGATGTCGTCGATGTATCGCGCCCACAAGCCAATTTCATAAGTGTCCAGAGCTTCGTCTTCCTTAAAAACGATGGTCTCCTCCCACCAGCCCAGGAATAGATTAGCGTACGATGGGGCGCAGGGACTCCCCATCGCAGTACCCCTGAGCTGGTGGTAGGTCCTCCCGTCAAAGGTGCAGAAATTACGTGTTAGCGTAAACTCTAGAAGACGCAGGACAAATTGGCTGTGGGCGCGATATTGACATCCCCGTGATCGAAGGAAATGTTCTACTGCAGTGAGGCCCAAATTGTGTGGTATCGATGAATATAGGGCCTCCACGTCAATACTGGAAAGGAGACATGTCTCCTCCAATGTCAGACCCTCCAAACGCTTAAGGAGGTCAGTGGTGTCTCTGACATGGGAGGGGAGAGCCGTAACAAACGGTGCCAATATCCGGTCAATGTAAATACCCAGATTCTGGTTGAGATTGTCCACCCCCGAAACAATAGGTCTCCCCTTCAGAGGACTGACCCCCTTATGCACCTTGGGGAGACTATAAAATGTAGATTTGCGGGGATGCAAGGGAAAGAGAAAAGCAAATTCCTCAGCGTTGATGATATTGGTAGCTTTCGCTTCATCCAAAATATTTTTAAGTTCCCGCCTATACCCCTCAGTGGGGTCATTGTACAATATTTCATACGTCCCTGTGTCTGATAGTATATTCCTACACATATTCTCATATTGCGCCGAGTCCATGACCACGATGTTCCCCCCCTTGTCAGCGGGTTTGATGACTATTTGGTGGTCATCAGCTAATGATGAAATAGCAGTGGTCACGGACTCGGCGCAGTTGGAATGATGCGTGGATACTCTAAGGTCCTCCAGATCCCTGGTGACCATATTTAGGAATACATCTATACATGATACTTCATTCGCAGTGGGTGGCATCTTGGTACTTTTCACTTTTAGATTGGTAAAAGGACCATTACCCTGAGTACTGTCCTCGTTAGAGTTTAAGGACTGTAGGAGTTGTACATCCTTTAATAAATCAGTTGGAATCCCCAGTTCGAGGCATTGGCGACGGTCCAATGTGAATGTGGGATTGAATATGTTGGCAAAACGATACAGGAATTCAGGAGGCGGATAGGGGAGCACATGGGGGACATCTCACACAAACGAGATACCCCAATCTCAAAACACGTCCACACTGTGCACAATGGTAAAGCCTCCTTGAAGTTCCTGGGTTTTGATTTGGTCAAACCGCCTGTGAGAGGGGGTAATTGGGACAAATGTCTGCTTCAACAAGAATCCCGATGGATTTTCCATCTCAAAACATCTGCACCCCTGGGCCTTAATGAAAGGCTGGACTATGGGTGCTTTATATAGTTCGTGGTGAAGCTCTCTCTTCAACAGGAGTAATGCTCATACTAACGGTGGCATCCTATTCTTCTGGAAGGGACGCACATATATGAGACATATTACTAATTCAAAATATTCTCAATTTTACTTGGTATTATGTCCAGTTCTCCCTGATTAGTTCCTGTCGCTGCGAACCTGCAAGAAATGTCAGTTCTATTCTGCTACGATTTTGTTTTGTAGCGTTGTCACGGACGCCTCTATTATGGGACGCACTGTGAGGTTACCTTCTGTTGACATATTCTCCTAGGTAACCGCTATCTCCCTCCGCCTCCTGATCCGATTGGTCGCCGCAATCATGTGGCATCGGCGGCGGCGTCTGGTGCGTCGCGGCGCATGCGCGTGACGTCACACGCCGACGCTGATACTGACAGGGCGGTCTCCCTGGAAGAGGCGCGCTGGGGCTCTATTTAAACTCCATGAAGGTATGTGTCAGTGTGGCTGGTATAGGTTGAGGAACCCCCTTAACAATAGGGATATTACCTTTAGCGAGGACCACCAGATCCTCACACACCAAGGAGCAGAGAAGCATCTATTCCTCTGTAGCATGGCAATCCTGCACCATGGATGCCTGCCCCTAGACTTTGACTTTGATTTTTGGGTCTAGTCTTTAATGCAACCGTCCAACTGCAGCATATGTTTAACTGCTACCTGCGGTCATACACGGTATTTTTTGTGTTTTGTTTCTACATGTACTGAATCCCCCTGAGGAGTCGACACGACAGAAACGTGCCACGTCGGGAGGCCTGAAGTCACTTTATTTTTGTTTATTACACTAGGGTTCAGGTCCATAACTAGGGACAGGTATCCGGACGGGGTCGCTCTTTTCAGGGCGAGTGCTCTGTGTAGACAGGCAGCATGGGAGTAGGCCCCAATCCTACCAAGTATATAGGGTGATATAGGGCACAGCATCTATACCCTCATGACTGCATTCCTTGTCTACACTCCCTTCCATCAGGCCTGATTCCCCTGCCACGCTGATCCTAGTCACCTGGTCGGTCAGGTAAGACTGCTCGCGTCCACACAGGCGCAGCAGTTACATTACTTATCCTTGTTCCACCAGAAGTGGGGTATCCGTCATAGAACCCCAATACATGTTGTATATTTGTGTTGGCTGGGTAACACTGTTAGCGTTCACACAGGCGCATCAGTGCTAAGTTTTGTCTTTTTTCTCTACCAGCAGTGGGGTATCTACCCTAGAAACCCCTTGACTATATGTTTTGTATTGTGATGCATCTTCAGGTGTATATTTTAATGTATATTATATAAAGGTTATATTTTATAAGGATATTTCCCCACACTCTCTCACTGTGGGCCACTCACAACATATTCACACATGAGGCAAAAACCAAAGGTCACTTTGCAGTCTTGGTGTTAGTTCACACACAATGGAAAGTCCACACACAGATGGAGCAGGGTTAGCACTCAAGCTCTCTACTCAAATTTCTTAACCCATCGCGTTATCTTCAGACAAAAGCCATTAAAAAGCAATTGAAGGTGTTTTCTTAACGCATTTAGTTTAGATAACACGTCTCATAAAGCATTTGTGTTAACTCTACCAAATCCGTAGCAAAAATCACCTTGTTGGCAGTTCTATCTCCAGCAGTCCATAGCAGGCTTTTAGGGGGTCCATTTCCCCTAAACACGGGTCTCAGCTCTCCAGCACAGCACAAGCCTCAGATCCCAGCACACACACACCTTGCTGCTGAGCCCATCTAGGTGCTGTCAAAACCCGGACCGGCACTTAAAGCGAACCTTTCACCAGGATTTCACTTAATAAACTATCACCAGTACCTTATAGATTATCCTCATTCTGTTTCAATGCATTCTTGTCCCGCTTTCCTGGGATGTACATTGATGAAAAAAACGACTTATAAAGTCCTCGTCTCCAGCTCCTTCAGTCACGGTAGAAGTCAAGGGGGTAGCCCTTCCCTCACTCCGGGCTGTAACTCCCCTGCCCTAACCCTTCATCTAAGTAGTGTAACTGACACCCGGCTCAGTCGCCGGGACCGTGCTTGTACTGGCGGCGCATGCGCCGTCGGTCTCAGTAGCAGCGCGCCTGAAGAACAGAAGACAGGGAGGCATCGTGGACGGACGGCGCATGCGCGATTCAGTTACAGGATCGCGCTTCAGTCCGCGCGATAGACGGGATCGCGCTGCTACTGAGACCGACGGCGCATGCGCCGCCAGTACAAGCGCGGTCCCGGCGACTGAGCCGGGTGTCAGTTACACTACTTAGAGGAGGGGTTAGGGCAGGGGAGTTACAGCCCGGAGTGAGGGAAGGGCTACTCCCTTGACTTCTAGCGTGACTGCAGGAGCTGGAGACGAGGACTTTATAAGTCGTTTTTTTCATGAATATACATCCCAGGAAAGCGGCACAAGAATGCATTTAAACAGAATGAGCATAATCTATAAGGTACTGGTAATAGTTTATTAAGTGAAATCCTGGTGAAAGGTTCGCTTTAAAATCCAGTCCGGTGTTTGATCCCATCTGGCTGCAAATCAGCCCAGCAGCACACGCTGGGAGGAAAATACCTGTTTTCCCAGACCCTTTACTGTGTCACTCTATCTATCTATCTATCTATCTATCTATTATCTATCTATTATCTATCTATCTATCTATCTATCTATCTATCTATCTATCTATCTATTATCTATCTATCTATCTATCTATAGATGTAGACATTTTTAGCTTGATACTTATCTCATTAAGTCCAGAACTGCAGCAAAGCAATAATAATTGAAAAGCATGGAGTAAGGCTACTTTCACACTGGCGTTTTGGCTTTCCGTTTGCGAGATCCGTCATGGGCTCTCACAAGCGGTCCAAAACTGATCAGTTTCGCCCTAATGCATTCTGAATGGAAAAGGATCCGCTCAGAATGCATCAGTTCAGTCTCCGTTCCGCTCTGGAACGCCTGCAGCGTTTTGCTGTCCGTCTGACGAAGCAGAGCCAAACTGATCCGTCCTGGCACACAATGTAAGTCAATGGGGACGGATTAGTTTTCTCTGACACAATCTGGCACATCAGAAAAACGGATCCGTCCACCATTGACTTTCAATGGTGTTCAAGACGGATCAGTCATGGCTATAGAAGACATAATACAACCAGATCTGTTTATGACGGATGCATCCGGTTGTATTATTGTAACTGAAGTGTTTTTGCAGATCCATGACGAATCCGCAAAAAACACTAATGTCAAAAGTAGCCTAACTTGTAACTTTTCTAATGCATTGTCAAAATAAAGATGGCTACATATCTATCTATCTATCTATCTATTATCTATCTATCTATCTATCTATCTATCTATTATCTATCTATTATCTATCTATCTATCTATCTATCTATCTATCTATCTATCTATCTATCTATCATCTATCTATTATCTATCTATTATCTATCTATCTAATATCTATCTATCTATCATCTATCTATTATCTATCTATCTATCTATCTATCTATCTATCTACTATCTATCTACTATCTATTATCTATCTATTATCTATCTATTATCTATCTATCTATCTATCTATCTATCTATCTATCTACTATCTATCTACTATCTATCTACTATCTATTATCTATCTATCTATCTATCTTCATGTATTACATTTCTTTGTGTTTTTGGTATCTCTTGGTGTTTGGTATTGCACTGCTCAGAAACAGCTGATAAGAGGAAACATCTTTTATTTTGTTCTCAAACTCTAATAACCTTTTTGTTTTGTTTTTCAGCTAAGTGATTGCAGATTCAGAAGTGACTGAGATGTCCCCAGTGACTTCTAACCACAATTCCCCATGTAAATGATGCTGAGAATGGCAATTCATTAAGAAAAATTGCTCAGATATTTATCATTGTTTATAGGGTTGGATCACAGCCTCCATAACAGCACCCAGACTCTATACATATAATGGATGCAGGGGCTAGGATCCGAGCCGCTGTGAATACATGCAGGAGATAAGCAGCCAGCAAATATGTCTCAAGACCTCTTCAGCTTGGTGAAATTAGTCAAAAACATTATTCTAGGCTATCCAATGTCCACAGTTCATGTACATAAAGGACCCATCATGAATCTGAGCATCTAATAATCTAAAATTAGGACAAACCAACACAAATCATCTAAAGAACCTCATAGCTGGAAGACCCATTGTGTATCCCCCAATGACCAGTAACCAGAAATCATCATCTCTGAATATCCAGCAATCCTGTGATGAATTCAAGAATCTGCAATCATCAAGCTTTTAGTTGTGAGATCCAAAGATCTATTTAACAATTCTTTGACTTGAGGACTTCCGGAGATTGTCAGTAGTCAGAATGATTGGACCTTCGTGGGTTGGACATGGCTGTGATATGCTAACAATATGTCAGCAGTGCCTGTCATGAGACAGCACATTTAATGGCTATATACACCTTTGGGGGCAATTTTTTTTATTATTGCATTGTACTCTTTTTGAGAAAAAAATATATTTTTTTCAATTGGTCTTTATTAAAAATGTGGAACAGCCTTGAGTTTCTCTAGTAGCAGGATCTGCATTTTCTCTCTGCTCTGTCAGCCAGCTCATCTGATGGGCTTCTTATCTCTGATCTCCGAAATTATAAATAGAGATGAGCAAAGTTTTCAAAAATTCAATTCGGATGCTTCGCTGACTTTTTTCAAGAAATTTGCTTCGTTCCAAATTAATTAGTCACAAAGCGCTTTAAAGCGAACCTTTCACCAGGATTTCACCTAATAAACTATTACCAGTACCTTATAGATTATGCTCATTCTGTTTAAATGCATTCTTGTCCCGCTTTCCTGGGATGTATATTCATGAAAAAAACGACTTATAAAGTCCTTGTCTCCAGCTCCTGCAGTCACGGTGGAAGTCAAGGGGGTAGCCCTTCCCTCACTCCGGGCTGTACCTCCCCTGCCCTAACCCCTCCTCTAACTAGTGAAACTGACACCCGGCTCAGTCGCCGGGACCGCGCTTGTACTGGCGGCGCATGCGCCGTTGGTCTCAGTAGCAGCGCGATCCCGTCTAGGCGCGGACTGAAGCGCGATCCTGTGAGTGAATTGCGCATGCGCCGTCCGTCCCCGATGCCTCCCTGTCTTCTGTTCTTCAGGCGCGCGCCTGAATAGAAGACAGGGAGGCATCGGGGAAGGGCTACCCCCTTGACTTCCACCGTGACTGCAGGAGCTGGAGACAAGGACTTTATAAGTCGTTTTTTTCATCAATATACATCCCAGGAAAGCGGGACAAGAATGCATTTAAACAGAATGAGCATAATCTATAAGCTACTGGTAATAGTTTATTAGGTGAAATCCTGGTGAAAGGTTCGCTTTAAAGCGGCTATATCCTGGCCTGCAGTGTATCTCGGTGTGCATCACTATGCACTGCAGCAACATGCATAGCTAGTCCTTTCTGGTACTGAAACAGTTACTGTGCGTCAGTATGACAGGCAGGTCTCATACAGTATATGGACGTGCGCATCGTCGTGCAGGCCACCAACAGTCCTAGCTAAGCCCTAGCTAAGCCAAATGAAAAGCATACAGCAGTTTTTAGTAAAAGAAAAAAAAAACACTGTACTGCCCTGCAAGACCTGTGTCTCAATGACTCTTTAGTGGAACAAAAGAAGGACATGGAGGCATGGAGTCTGTCACCAAATTTGAGCGTTTTACACCATATATATCACGTTATAGCACAGATGTCCAACATAAAAATAGTACCTTTTATTGTGTCTGTCCCACGTCCAGAAGATATGCAAATTAGGTCCCGCAATTGCCCAGGGGTGGCGTTATGGCCACAAGTGCCCAGGCCCCTCTCCGATGTGCCCACATAACTGCTCCCCTTGCAGTCCTCTGCCCCGCCCTCCTCTTCTACTTCATCCTCCTCCTCTGGCATGTAGATCTCGCGTGAGCGCCGGTCACTGCCAGGTCTGCAGTGACCGGTTCCTCTGCCCATAGGGTTATGTGGACACATCTGAGAGGGCCCTGGGCTTTTGTGGCCATAATGCTGACCCTGGGCACTTGCGGGACCTAATGTGCATATCTTTATAAAGAGTTTTTTTTTTCAGCTTCTGGATGTGGGACGGAAGCAATAAAGGTACTATTTTTATGTTGGGCAACTGTGCTATAACATGATATGAGCGGTCCTAAACACTCAAAGTAGGTGACAGACTTCCTTTAAGCCATGTTGTGGCATTGCAAACACAACCTCTTGAATCCGTTCTGTTAGCTGTAAAATGACTGTGCCTCACTATTATACTCAGTTCACACTTAAATAATTTGGTTAGTTACTGTTCAAAAACACAGAACAGGTGCAGATCTTTTCAAGATGCCTTATCTGAGGGTAGGATTGGCTCCTAATTTTGGCTCACCATACAGTAACTGCTGGAATTTATTGACCAAATAACTGAAGTGTGAATTCAGCCTAAGGCCCCTTTCACACGGGCGAGTATTCCGCGCGGGTGCAATGCGTGAATTGAACGCATTGCACCCGCACTGAATCCGGACCCATTCATTTCTATGGGGCTGTGCACACAAGCGGTGATTTTCACGCATCACTTGTGCGTTGCGTGAAAATCGCAGCATGCTCCTCTTTGTGTGTTTTTCACGTAACGCAGGCCCCATAGAAATGAATGGGGTTGCGTGAAAATCGCAAGCATCCGCAAGCAAGTGCGGATGCGGTGCGATTTTCACGCATGGTTGCTAGGTGACGATCGGGATGGGGACCGATCATTATTATTTTCCCTTATAACATGGTTATAAGGGAAAATAATAGCATTCTGAATACAGAATGCATAGTACAATAGGGCTGGAGGTAAAAGATCATGTGACGGACCATGTGATGAGCGTAGTCACGTCATCAAAGGTCCTATTCCTCACAGAACAAGACAGAAGAGATGCCGGCTGCGCGAACAAGTGGATTAAGGTGAGTTAAATCTTTTTATATTTTTTTTAACCCCTCCAGCGCTATTTTACTTAGCATTCTGTATTCAGAATGCTATTATTTTCCCGTATAACCATGTTATAAGGGGAAATAATAACATCTACACAACCTGGAACCCAAACCTGAACTTCTGTGAAAAAGTTCGGGTCTGGGTACCACATTCAGTTTTTTATCACGCACGTGCAAAACGCATCGCACCCGCGCGATAAAAACTGTACAGAACGCAATCGCAGTCAAAACTGACTGCAATTGCGTACCTACTCACGCGGGTTTGCCGCAACGCATCCGGACCTTATCCGGACACGCTCGTGTGAAAGAGGCCTTACTCCTGACTGTTGTGCACGTCTGATCTGCAACTACAGGAAACGTTTGGTTGAAGTTATTGCTGCCAAAGGAGGTTCAACCAGTTATTAAATCCATGGGTTCACATACTTTTTCCACCTGCACTGTGAATGTTTACATGGTGTGTTCAATAAAAACATGGTAACATTTAATTCTTTGTGTTATTAGTTTAAGCAGACTGTGATTGTCTATTGTTGTGACTTAGATGAAGATCAGATCACATTTTATGACCAATTTGTGCAGAAATCCATATCATTCCAAAGGGTTCACATACTTTTTCTTGCAACTGTATATACTGTGTATGTATATATATATATATATATATATATATATATCTGCAATTTTAATTCCTCTGCAATATTATGCATGTTATATGCCTTTTTAGTGGTGGTTTTATGGCTCAATGTCTTATGTATTTATTTATATATATACCTAACTTGGATGCCTTTCCAAAAACAATTGTAATCCATTTATAAATGAATGCATGTATTTCAAGCACTGTCTATTTTGTGTATGTGCAGCATCCTGGCCGCAGGGGCAATATGTGAGTGTTGGTGGGCCGATGGGGGTAGTAGTAGTTTTACTCACGATTAGCAGTGCTCCCTGGGCCTACGTGCAGTGAATGGAAGGACAGCACCAGTTCCTTCGGGGAGCACATTCTATTGTCCAGGAACTTCTGCCAGATGGTGGTTGAGGTGCCCTTGGTGGAATGGTTTAAGGTGCCGTGGAGGCAGGGTCCCTGGTGTTCGTGACACCAGCACCGTTAGGTGCAAAGGAAGGTGGTAGAAAGGATAAGGAGTCAATAGTTGTGAACAACTGAACTTTTACTTGATCAATTATCTAAGAGTAGTCAGTACAGAGATACACTCACCTAAAGAATTATTAGGAACACCATACTAATACGGTGTTGGACCCCCTTTTGCCTTCAGAACTGCCTTAATTCTACGTGGCATTGATTTAACAAGGTGCTGATAGCATTCTTTAGAAATGTTGGCCCATATTGATAGGATAGCATCTTGCAGTTGATGGAGATTTGAGGGATTTGAGGGATGCACATCCAGGGCACGAAGCTCCCGTTCCACCACATCCCAAAGATGCTCTATTGGGTTGAGATCTGGTGACTGTGGGGGCCATTTTAGTACAGTGAACTCATTGTCATGTTCAAGAAACCAATTTGAGATGATTTGAGCTTTGTGACATGGTGCATTATCCTGCTGGAAGTAGCTATCAGAGGATGGATACATGTTCTCATTCTGTTTAAATTCGGACTCTACCATTTGAATGTCTCAACATTTTTGCCCACAGGACTGCCGCATACTGGATGTTTTTCCCTTTTCACACCATTCTTTGTAAACCCTAGAAATGGTTGTGCGTGAAAATCCCAGTAACTGAGCAGATTGTGAAATACTCAGACCGGCCCGTCTTGCACCAACAACCATGCCACGCTCAAAATTGCTTAAATCACCTTTCTTTCCCATTCTGACATTCAATTTGGAGTTCAGGAGATTGTCTTGACCAGGACCACACCCCTAAATCCATTGAAGCAATTGCCATGTGATTAGTTGACTAGATAATTGCATTAATGAGAAATAGAACAGGTGTTCCTAATAATTCTTTAGGTGAGTGTATATATATATATATATATATATATATATATATAGCAAAAGTAATAATCCAAATATTGGCTCAGCTGTAATCCTTGTAACAGGCTTGGCAAATGTAGCTTGCAGAGTTTCCTTTCTAACAGGTGGGAGACATTCCTTCTTATATCTGTCTACACTATGTCCACACTCTAGCAGCCAGGTACTGCATATAATAACTTCTTACTTGTAATCAGTAATCCACAGGGCAGTCTCCCTAATGGCAGGCAAAATCCTCTGCTTCATTATTTGTACAGGATGCTTTCATATACTCTGGTCCACAATATCCATAGAGGCATGTGGTAATAGACAACTTTGCGCCTAGTCCAGGTGCTTTTAGGCTTCTCCTGGTCACTGGTGCTGTGGAGTCCATAAGCTAATGCTGCTTCTATCTCCACTAGACTTTCTCTATATCCATGCATTCACTCTCTGGTCCATGCTAGGTAGCTGTAAGGAATTTGTCCACACTCCCTTGGCTTGGCCATAGCCAAGGGGCTAAAGTGGCAGCTACATACTGGACTTGTGCTGTTCCACACCTATCACGACCGGCATGCCGATCACATACGTGACGCAAAGGGAGGGAAAAGGAAGGCCCTGTCCAAGGGAGAGGGAAAGATGGTGACCCCTAACTCACCTTGAGGCTGGCACCTGACTGCCCTGACATCCCTAGACGGGTTCCTCACCCGTACGCCGTTCATGTGCCTAAACCCTGGCTTTCCCTAAGATGAGCCCTACGTAGTGAATAGGGCGGTGGGAACACTAGTCCGCACCACTAACACTAAAGGGAAACACCAGGGAGAGGACAGACAATACTGACAAAACATATAGTCCCAGGTGGGCGACAACAAACAACCAACAGGGATCCGGAGGGTAACGCTCTGGTACGACAACCAGGAATAACAGCAACTCAGCTCCAGTGGGTCAGTATAGAAGTCCAGGCAGGAAGCTCTATATCTGGCAACCAGAGAAGTGGGAGAGGGGAATATAAGGAGGTTGGGAGTGCCGGACAAGAAACAGCTGAGGAGAAGAAGCTACGGATCCCTGAGTGAGACAAAAAGGATTGCAAGGCAAACACAGAAAGCTACCATTAAGTAACAGTGCGATCTTTAGACATAGAGCGCGCAGCCACCCGTGCGACTTCCTGACCCCGGGTATAACGGAGTCAGACGTGGCTCTTGACACCCTCGTTACAACACCTCCATCAACTTCCTCCCTTCTCCCAGCTAACTTCCTTCTCTCTATGCCTTGGCACACCCTAAGATATACACTGCTCAAAAAAATAAAGGGAACACAAAAATAACACATCCTACATCTGAATTAATTAAATATTCTTCTGAAATACTTTGTTCTTTACATAGTTGAATGTGCTGACAACAAAATCACACAAAAATTAAAAAATGGAAATCAAATTTTTCAACCCATGGAGGTCTGGATTTGGAGTCACACTCAAAATCAAAGTGGAAAAACACACTACAGGCTGATCCAACTTTGATGTAATGTCCTTAAAACAAGTCAAAATGAGGCTCAGTAGTGTGTGTGGCCTCCACGTGCCTGTAGGACCTCCCTACAACGCCTGTGCATGCTCCTGATGAGGTGGAGGACGGTCTCCTGAGGGATCTCCTCCCAGACCCGGACTAAAGCATCTGCAAACTCCTGGACAGTCTGTGGTGCAACGTGATGTTGGTGGATAGAGCGAGACATGATGTCCCAGATGTGCTCAATTGGATTCAGGTCTGGGGAACGGGCGGGCCAGTCCATAGCATCAATGCCTTCGTCTTGCAGGAACTGCTGACACACTCCAGCCACATGAGGTCTAGCATTGTCTTGCATTAGGAGGAACCCAGGGCCAACCGCACCAGCATATGGTCTCACAAGGGGTCTGAGGATTTCATCTCGGTACCTAATGGCAGTCAGGCTACCTCTGGCGAGCACATGGAGGGCTGTGCAGCCCTCCAAAGAAATGCCACCCCATACCATTACTGACCCAATGTCAAACCGGTCATGCTGGAGGATGTTGCAGGCAGCAGAACGTTCTCCACGGCGTCTCAAGACTCTGTCACGTCTGTCACATGTGCTCAGTGTGAACCTGCTTCCATCTGTGAAGAGCACAGGGCGCCAGTGGCGAATTTGCCAATCTTGGTGTTCTCTGGCAAATGTACGTCCTGCACGGTGTTGGGCTGTAAGCACAACCCCCACCTGTGGACTTCGGGCCCTCATATCACCCTCATGGAGTCTGTTTCTGACCGTTTGAGCAGACACATGCACATTTGTGGCCTGCTGGAGGTCATTTTGCAGGGCTCTGGCAGTGCTCCTCCTGTTGCACAAAGGCGGAGGTAGCGGTCCTGCTGCTGGGTTGTTGCCCTCCTACGGCCTCCTCCACGTCTCCTGATGTACTGGCCTGTCTCCTGGTAGCGCCTCCATGCTCTGGACACTACGCTGACAGACACAGCAAACCTTCTTGCCACAGCTCGCATTGATGTGCCATCCTGGATAAGCTGCACTACCTGAGCCACTTGTGTGGGTTGTAGACTCCGTCTCATGCTACCACTAGAGTGAAAGCACCGCCAGCATTCAAAAGTGACCAAAACATCAGCCAGGAAGCATAGGAACTGAGAATTGGTCTGTGGTCACCACCTGTAAAACCACTCCTTTATTGGGGGTGTCTTGCTAATTGCCTATAATTTCCACCTGTTGTCTATCCCATTTGCACAACAGCATGTGAAATTAATTGTCACTCAGTGTTGCTTCCTAAGTGGACAGTTTGATTTCACAGAAGTGTGATTGACTTGGAGTTACATTGTGTTGTTTAAGTGTTCCCTTTATTTTTTTGAGCAGTGTATATATATGTGGTGCCAGCACCAACCAGGGGTGAATAAAGGTAATGACACTAACAGCCTGTTATGAGGAATTACAGCTATATACAGAAATACATTAGATAGGAATACTAAAATTATACAGGGCCCCACGACCATCACTGAGTGGGACTTTGTATATGTGATTGACCCAAGCAAGTACTCCGTCCATGTAAGAAAGGCATTGTCTGAATACCACAATCTCAGGTGCCCTTTGCTCAGGGGATATGGATTAATTAGCTGACAAGAGTGTGACACTTTGAGCCTAGAATATTGAACTTTTTCACAAAATTCAAATTTTAAGTTGCATTACTGAAATAAAAGATTTTTTTGAGTTTCACCTGTAATAAGATCCGATTCCAAACGGAATATATTTTTAATCCTCTCTATTACTGCCATTCAGAAGTTGCACAAATCTTGGCACACCTATGTAACATGTATCAGATTTCCCTTCTTGACTTTGCACCTTACCATTTACCAGATACTTTAACCCCTTAGTGAACACTAATATGTATTTTTACTGACGTAAACAAAGGGTTTTTTAGCTAAACAGCTGGATTCAATCAATCAACATATGTACCCAAAATTGTGCATTAAAAACCTTAACTTGTCCTGCAAAAAAATAAGACCTCATACAAGTACATTAATGAGAAAACAAAAAATGTATAGCTCCTGGAATGCGATAAAAAAATGTGAGTGGTCACTAAGGGGTTAAAGCCCATTTTTTCATTCTACTTAGCATATAGTATGCTTTATACATCACGCAATGAGACCATTTTGTCACTGTGAGGGAATGGTAGGTTGTAGCCTCATTTGTAGCCTTATTTGTAGCCTTATTTGGGTTGTAGTCTCAGTTTTTTAGGCAGCATAGATTCTTGTGACATAATATAATATTGAGACACAGTACTTACAGTGTAGTGAGCAGTGAGTGTGGACCCACTGTGCCAACCAACTAGTTTGACTTTGGCCTAGTCCTGAGGGTTCTGGTGGTGGCCTGGTTTTCACCCTGTAAGCCGTGTACCGGGGTGGGCTCCCCAGGATACAGTGAAGTCACGAACGAGGAAAGCAACCCCAACACCAGCTTTTGCCAAAACAGAATTTTACTTAAATGTGGCAATAAACACAACCACACATGCTGAGAACAATAAATTTACATACACCCAGCCCAAAGGCTGAGACCCTTGTGCTGCACAGCACGGCGCCCTCCGATGGATGCAGGAGGAAAGTGCGTGCAGAACTAGACTGCCACACCTTACCTGGTATTACCCTAAAAAACAAGAACAATTTTTTTGGTGCGTGGTGCGGGCTAGCCTGCTGTGCAGCACAAAAGCTTACAATCCTACAGGGCTCTACAGAATTTCCCTCTCCCATAACTGGTCTTGTAGCACGTGCCTGAGTATTCCTCCTGAGCCAAAAACCTGCCTGGGTTTAGTTTATGGGAAGTTTATCAGCTCTTCAATGTGAAATGTCACTTCAAAGGATAACTGTCACATTTAGACCCTAATTTAAATTTTCATATATGTAGTTACTAATAACATGATATTCCAGAATCAGTTACTATTAGACTGACTTACCCCATATTTAATAAGATTCAGCCCTTAGCAACCAGTCTGCATAAAACTGCAATTTCACTATTTAGTTAAGATGGCCGCCACTGCCCTCACCCTGAGGCTAATCCCGCCTGCCCTCACTACCCACAATGCATTGAGCTCCGCTCATGCACTAGCCAGTAACAATAGCCCCCCAAAAGTGTCAGTAACCAGAGCCCTCCCCCCAAAAGGGTTAATCTCCTGTAGCACAAAGGGGTCCTCTTACCACATGTTGCTTTCATTTACACACTGAGCAGATGGCAGATCTCCCTTCCCTGGTCTGCGCTGATTCAACTCTGCATTCTCCAGCTCTGCTGAGTGAGGGAGCGTCTGCCAAGCGCAGGAACAGGGAGAAGTGCACACAGCCCAGGCACTGTTATCAGCTGCTGAGGAGGACCTGGCTTTAATCATTTACTTACAGTCCCTGGCCGTCAGTAATGTGACCTTGCACGCTGCGTGCTCCGTCCTTCAACAGATAGACGGACCATGCCTAGCAGCCCTATTTTAAGCACAGGTAAAAATAGGCAGTACAGGGAACAAAAATGTGGAATTAAGGGGGAATTAAATACACAGTGAAAAGTTGAAATAGGACCACCAAGGTGATATTAATCACCACAATCCAATACTCCAAAAAAAACAAAAATGACAGTTATCCTTTAAGTTATAGAGTCCTTGCAGCAAACAGCCAGCAACACTTGTGGCCTGACACAAACAGAGACCCTAACTAACTAACTACTGGCCTGGTCTCAGTCTCTAGGAGCCAACACTGTAATGAGGTGCGTGCACGATCTTACCTACCCGGGTCTGCTCTGCATCCGGTGGTGACTCTGAACAGAAAAAAAATTCTCCAACAAGCATGCGGTACCGCAGTGTATGTAGCTCTGCTTATCGGCATTCCTGGAAGCAATTCTCCTTCCCCTGGACAGGATCTTGGACATGATAAGCTTCACTTAGTTGCAGCTCTGGTCACTGAAGTATGCTCCTACACCTGGATGCTGTTGGATCCTCTGCTCACACAGTTCCTCAGTCTCAGCTACCTCTAAGATGGCTTCTTCCTTTTTGTTCTCCAGGCTCTGAAACTCCACCTCTCATGAATATGGAAATATATGCAGCCTGTTAGCTGTGTTTAGGAAACAGCGGCATCTTCTGGCCAAACAGCAGAATATCAGTCCAAATCATTTAGTTTAATCTATACAAACAGTGTTCAGACAATGAGAGCTGTTCCCCCATCTCACAACCCTTTAAACCTTATACAGTGATTTAGCTTTTTACTGCAGGGGAGCCATCAGGGTGCTATCTCTTGGAATAGTCCTTGTGTGGTTGGCTGAGGTCAGAGACATTGGCACCAAGCAGCAAGGGATCAGGCAATACTCGTAGTCAGAAAACGGGCAGAGGTTAGGGAAGGCAGAGAACATGCAAATCAGGGAAAGAGTCTGGAAGTCAGGGCAGGCGACTGAGGGTCAGTACAGTGAACAAGCACAGGTAAGGTCAGGCAGCAGAGAGTAAGGATTCAGGAAACAGGCAGACGTCGGTACACAAACAGATTATAGCTATTTTGAAGGGCCTAGCAAGCAAGTGAAATCAAAAAGAATCTAATAGATTGCTCAGGCAAGGGGTGGAACAAACAGCCCAGCATACTTTATATAGGAGGACTAATGACCTTATTAGTCAAAGAGCTGAACACAGAGCAAAATGGGCATTAACTCTTGCAGTGCTGCAGGATGAGGTTCAATGAATAGGCATTTGAACCTGGACACACAAAAAGAGAACGAGCAGCCAGCCTGCAGCATGCGACACAGGAGTCTGTGGGCTGACCCCGGGCAGAAACTAGGTGAGTGATGCGCCACCCATGGCCAGCCACCCCAGATAGCAGGATTGTGGCTGGAACTGAGCGTCGCCATAAAACACAGAGTACGATAGTGTGACAATATGTAATTGACTGATATAGAATTTTCTGAACAAATGTGGCTGATCCAGTAGATTTTTGTGACACATTATTACTAATGGGTGTGGCTGTCTCCATTTTAGCAATGCACTCCTATAAAGCCCATCTTTCCAAAGCTGTTATTCAGGGCAGTATACAGCTGCAAAGAAAAAAAAAATCACAGAGATGATAAAAACAAAGATATAAACATCCTGCATGATGTGATAAATAAATATGCAGATATCCATGGCTACATTTACGGAAAAAAAATCACAGCAAAAAATGCACTAACACAAGAGATGCAAATATTATATATGGACTAAGCCCTCACTCTGATATTATAAAATCTGAGACTCTCAGCTAATATATTTTGATCAAAACATCTCGGTGCCCACCTACCCGTGCCAAGGTGATCTCAATCAGGCAGGTCCTACTGTAAACCTACCTATGCCCTTGAGCATATACATTCAGGATAGCAGACCCTGCACATATAGTGTGCTGCTCTATTTACTAGTGTTGATTGCAAATATTTTAATCGCAAATTTTTATCGCGAATATTGCCACTTTGAGAATTCGCGAATATCTAGAATATAGAGCTATATCTTCATAATCGCGAATATTCTAGATTTTGTTTTCATCAGTACCCATGATTCCTCACTGCTTCTTGCTTGTAGGCCAATGAGAAGGCTGCAATATCTTTGACTTTAGGAGTAGTGTCTATCGCGAATTTTCCGATTGCCGATTTTCTCAATCAACAAAAAATGACTGGAGATCACAAATTCTCGAATATATGATGAATATTAGTCCAAATATTTGTGAAATATCGCAAATTCGAATATTGCCCCTGCCGCTCATCACTAGTTACCTCTGTGTGCATCCAGCAACCAATGAGGGAAGGAGCATGCACAGCTATATGTACCACCTAATCAAGGTCGCCTGTGGGATAGGTGGGGCAAAAGTGCACAAAAATGCTACTCCCAAGATAAAATAGAAGCACATTCACACTTGAACGTGCCAATCCCTCAAGTGTATACTACAAACTAAACAAAAATCACCTTGATTAGGTGGTACATATAGGTGTGTGTGCTCCTCCTCTCATCGGTTGCTGGATGCACACAGAGGTAACTAGGAGCAGCACGCTATATGTGCAGGGTCTGCTATCCTGAATATAGATGCCCAACAGCATAGGTAGGTTTAGAGTAGGACTTGCCTGACTGAGACCACCTTGGGGCTGGTAGGCGGGCACAGATGTCTTTTGATCAAAATATATTGGCTGAGAGTCTCAGATTTTATCATATCAGAGTGAGGGCTTAGTCCATATATAATGCTTGCATCTGTTGTGTTAGCGCATTATTATCTGTTGTTTTTCTGTGATTTTTTCAGTATATAGCTGCAGCCTACTTTCATTATACACTGCGTGCAGAATTATTAGGTAAATGAGTATTTTGACCACATCATCCTCTTTATGCCTGTTGTCTTACTCCAAGCTGTATAGGCTCGAAAGCCTACTACCAATTAAGCATATTAGGTGATGTGCATCTCTGTAATGAGAAGGGGTGTGGTCTAATGACATCAACACCCTATATCAGGTGTGCATAATTATTAGGCAACTTCCTTTCCTTTGGCAAAATGGGTCAAAAGAAGGACTTGACAGCCTCAGAAAAGTCAAAAATAGTGAGATATCTTGCAGAGGGATGCAGCACTCTTAAAATTGCAAAACTTCTGAAGCGTGATCATCGAACAATCAAGCGTTTCATTCAAAATAGTCAACAGGGTCGCAAGAAGCGTGTGGAAAAACCAAGGCGCAAAATAACTGCCCATGAACTGAGAAAAGTCAAGCGTGCAGCTGCCAAGATGCCACTTGCCACCAGTTTGGCCATATTTCAGAGCTGCAACATCACTGGAGTGCCCAAAAGCACAAGGTGTGCAATACTCAGAGACATGGCCAAGGTAAGAAAGGCTGAAAGACGACCACCACTGAACATGACACACAAGCTGAAACGTCAAGACTGGGCCAAGAAATATCTCAAGACTGATTTTTCTAAGGTTTTATGGACTGATGAAATGAGAGTGAGTCTTGATGGGCCAGATGGATGGGCCCGTGGCTGGATTGGTAAAGGGCAGAGAGCTCCAGTCCGACTCAGACGCCAGCAAGGTGGAGGTGGAGTACTGGTTTGGGCTGGTATCATCAAAGATGAGCTTGTGGGGCCTTTTCGGGTTGAGGATGGAGTCAAGCTCAACTCCCAGTCCTACTGCCAGTTTCTGGAAGACGCCTTCTTCAAGCAGTGGTACAGGAAGAAGTCTGCATCCTTCAAGAAAAACATGATTTTCATGCAGGACAATGCTCCATCACACGCGTCCAAGTACTCCACAGCGTGGCTGGCAAGAAAGGGTATAAAAGAAGAAAATCTAATGACATGGCCTCCTTGTTCACCTGATCTGAACCCCATTGAGAACCTGTGGTCCATCATCAAATGTGAGATTTACAAGGAGGGAAAACAGTACACCTCTCTGAACAGTGTCTGGGAGGCTGTGGTTGCTGCTGCACGCAATGTTGATGGTGAACAGATCAAAACACTGACAGAATCCATGGATGGCAGGCTTTTGAGTGTCCTTGCAAAGAAAGGTGGCTATATTGGTCACTGATTTGTTTTTGTTTTGTTTTTGAATGTCAGAAATGTATATTTGTGAATGTTGAGATGTTATATTGGTTTCACTGGTAAAAATAAATAATTGAAATGGGTATATATTTGTTTTTTGTTAAGTTGCCTAATAATTATGCACAGTAATAGTCACCTGCACCCACAGATATCCCCCTAAAATAGCTAAAACTAAAAACAAACTAAAAACTACTTCCAAAAATATTCAGCTTTGATATTAATGAGTTTTTTGGGTTCATTGAGAACATGGTTGTTGTTCAATAATAAAATTAATCCTCAAAAATACAACTTGCATAATAATTCTGCACTCCCTGTAGAGTAGTGGTCACCTTGATGTGGTGGATAGGCACAAATGATTTTAAACAAAATATATTTGTTTAGTAGCTCATATTCACTTATACAGTGAGTATAGCAATAGTAAACTTTACAATTTATATATTCAATGTTCGCAGAGTGTTAGCGCATTGCGTTGGGTTTTATATTACTATCTGGTGACACAGGTTACCACGTTGTTCCTCCATGTATTTTTAACAGATGCTTTGTGGAAGTTGAGTTTATTTTTTACTGGCCATTCTAATGTAGATTAGAATCCTGAGCTCAAACTATTTCTAATGGTGACGTTCCACCGTTTCCTACTTCTCCCAGCACAGAAAGCATGCAACGGTGTTAAATAAATGCAATCACTTGTGTTTCATAAGAACTGGTTACATAATATACTCTGCATGGGAACAGTTCTCTATAGTGATGTGACCCACTGTGAGAGCATTCAGCCCCTTCCGGTAATTATCTACACATCCTCCTGTAGGGTTTTGTCATGTAATAGTTCAAATAATCTGGCACGTTTAGGGTTTCCGAGGTGCCTGACTAGTGGAAAATAAAACAGACGGAATAGCAGAACTGTAGCTAGGCAGAGAAATTCATTATTTGTAGCGCCACCTAGTGGAGCCAGTTCCGGCACTAGGAGAAACAGTATCCCCAGGACATATATCAATGGCATTGCCTTCGCTAACCAAACATGAGGGGCAAGGACCCCAAAACAGTTGAGCAAAGATGCATTTCCTTTTCTCATTGTTTGGTTAATATCCTGAGGCCTGTATACACCAACAGATTATCTGACAGATTTTTTGACCAATCATTGGTCAGATGGCCTATTACACACACAGATCTTTTGACACCAACTATTAGTCTGATTGGACAGATATTGGTCAGATAATCTGCTGGTGTAATACAGGCTTCAGTCATAATGTAAGGAATAGTAAAAGATTCAACACTGACTACTTACCTTCAATAGGTGGCGCTACAGAGACAGCTTTCTCTGGGAAGAGCGTTGTTCTGCATAGTCTTACAAACCATGCAATTTCCTTGGCCAAATAGAGTTCTTCAGCTGAGACGGGCTGTCCCCGCTGCTGAATAAGATCCCCCCTCCCTGCCACTTTATTGACAGAGCTGGAGGTCTTGCCATGCACTGACAATTTTGTGCCATCGCTGTTGCTCCAAGTAGTGGCGCGCGCGCAGAGGCTTTGCTAAAGGTACCAGAGCAGGGACTGTTCATGCGCCTCTACCCAGAAGTGTAGCGGAACATGCACAGCATTGGCAGCACAGCCTCTGAGATTGCGCCACCACTCAGAGCAGAAATGAAGGCAAGATGTCCGACCCTGTCAATCAAGCGGGAGGGGGGAGCTTCTTCAGCAGCAGGGACACTCATTTAAGCCATATTCTTATCAGTTTGATAAGAGTTTAGCTATAACGAATGTTTATGAGTCAGATGATCAGAGATAGTGATGGCCAGTTCGCATTGTTCGCCCGCGAACATATGCGGACCGCCATCTTTTTTCACAATTCCGGCAAGGCACAGATAAGCCCTTACCTGTGCCTGTGCGCGAGCCGGTCTGAAAACAAATGCGGTCAGCGGGAGCAGGCAGTTCCGAGAACAGCCCGATGAAGGCCCCCGGTGGCTGTTCTCGGAACTGCCTGCTCCCGGTGACAATGCGAACTGGCCATTACTGATCAGAGATACAAGCTTCACATGAGCCGTCAGCTGATAGGACTGAGATGTGTTATTCTACAAAAAGACAGATTTTTTTAAACCCTGTATTTAAAAAACCTGTTGAACATTTTTAATAAAGACCAATCGGAAAAAAAATGTGCCCAAAATTTGTAGAATGCAATCATAAAAAACTGCCTTTAAAATGTCTATAGACAGACGGGGAAATAATGATGACCGTAGATTAGAGATGAAAGTATTCAAAAGTTTGCTTTGTGACTAATTACTTTGTCACAAGGCACATTTCTTTGTAAGTAGTGGGTGTCACTGTGCACGGGATTTCGCGCAAAATCTTCAATCAAGGTGGCGGTGGCCGGCCAGCCGTGAGCAAAAGGATGAGGTAAATATGATGTTTTTGTTTTTACACCATTTCAGGGAAACTGATTCGCTACCACGAACCACAAGGTAATTCGGCTTTGTGGCGAATCGAATTTTCCCTGAATTTCGGATCGAAGTCCACTACCGTAGAGCTATGGATTTTGGCAGCCATTATATTCTGCATACTACACACCAGTGTGTTCTGCCTTATACCAGAACATGGTATCAGGACAAGTTGAGTAGGACATATCATAAGAACCCAAGGACAGCCTGATATAGTAGAACATCCGCCACTTAAAGGGCACAACACATAACCACTGACAGCGGCCCCACCATTTTTCACACACCACCCGCCCCATTCTGCTCAGTTGATAGAAAAGAGGCAAACGCAGCGTAAGCGCTCCAGAAGTCACACTTGTATTGTGCAGCAGGGGTCCTCTATTATTTCACAAGGTGTAACAGCCGGGATCTGATATTAATATAGGAGCTTTTACCGAATATAAGCCACGCTCACTAAAGGCCACTGACCAACGTCTCGAGTCCCACTGGCAGAGGTGCAGAGCTTCACACATGCGTCCAAGAAATCCGGCAGGAGTTCTCTGGATGAGAATTACCAGACCCCATTGACTATATTGGGATGCGGTGAGGATTCAGCCGCACCCCGGCGTATGTGCAGGATTAGGACAGACAAAAACCGTTGCGTACAGCAATTTTTGTCCGCCCGAATCCCGGCTAATATGTCGAATCCCTGCTGCATCCCATTTAAAAAAATGCGATCTACACATCTTGTGGGAGCTGCAATGAAGGCTGCATTAAATTCCGCATGGCTTTCACAGAAACAGATATAGATGGCAGAATATATTGTAAACAGACTTTTTTTATTTTTGAGTGCAACGCTGGGATTTACATCGAGTATCTGCAAACATTTATGCAACTTAAGTAGATAAAATGTCTAAAATAACGCAAAATAAATTGTTCACTATTGGTTCCTTATGCAGTTGCATCATCTTACTCTCTCCACTAGGTGGCACCAAACACACACACAGCACAAATATAACCTTGTTACAGTTTTCTCAGTGAACTAGAAATAGTGCCGCCAAACAGTAATGAAATAGTAGTGTCTTGGTGCATAAATCAAAAGCTGCACAATATGTATATACTGTAACTGTAATAAACTATGGCATTTACTGGGGATGTGTAAACTGAAATTTACTGCCTATTCTCAGATTTGGAGATGGTACTATAAAGACCTCTTAAACATTCCCTACATGTTTTTTACTAATTAAAACCAAATAGTTATATACTTTTTTTTATATTTTCTGTACACAATCTGCTCTAGTATTTAAAGATATGCTTTACAGCTGCTACATGGACCATAGGAACCTGTCACCTGGAGATGTTCTAAGGGAGAATTGGATGAGCATGCTGTGCAGAGGTCATTCTGCAGGGAGGGGAACTATATAAGCTTTGACGTCGCTTATTGGAGGCAGCGTAATGCTTTGGGCAATGCTCTGCTGGAAACCCTTGGTTCTTTTTTACAGGAGCAGACATAGCATATCAGGCAGCTGGTCGGTGGGGGTGTTGGACCTCCGGCAATTGGATGTTGATGGCCTGTCCTGAGGATGGGTCATTGGTGTAGGGCCCCTTTAAAGCCGGCATTACACTTGGCATAGCAGTTCTGACTCCACCATTAAAATATCTACTCTGCTAAGCAGAGACCCTGATACTGTAATGGGGCAGCACGGTGGCTCAGTGGTCAGCACTGGTGTCTTGCAGCGCTGGGGTCCTAGGTTCAAATCCAACCAAGGACAACATCTGCATGGAGTTTGTATGTTCTCCCCATGTTTGTATGGGTTTTCTATGGTTTCCTCCCACACTCCAAAGGCATACTGATAGGGAACTTAGATTGTGAGCCCCATTGGGAATATAGCATAAGTGCATATCTAAGATATCTAGCCCAGTCTAACCCAAACTTTGTCTTTGGAAAGGTATAAAAGGATACTAAGTGCTCACTGTTACCACCACTGAGGAAGGGGTGTATACCCTGAAACGCGTCTGGTTCTGTTGGGACAGTGAGCTTTTTCTACCTGCAAGGATCTACTCACGGGATTCGTTTATGTCTGCGATTATTGCTCCTTTATGGACTATCTAAGTCACCTTCTACTGTGCATGATCCTCTAATTGGAGGCGCTGGAACACACAATCCAGGATTGCAGTGAGCGCTGGACACCGTACCGCTGTGAAGCCGAGGAGTCACGTGAGACGCCACGTTGGAGACTCCATACCACGTGGGATGCCGCGTTGGGTAAGAATGGCACGAGAAGCGAGCAGAGTGTCCAGCGTGTGATGGAGTGTGGTAAAGTATATCTGCCACTATTATTATTACCTGTTTATCCCGCTGGGGAAGCGGGACACATCCACGTTGGTTGGGACATTATAGAGTGCTGATATAGCATTGCCGGCAAGAGGCTGAAAGAGTTTGTCCTTTCATCTTGTTCTATCGGAGCCACAGATTAGGATTACCATCATCCCGTGCAATCATTTGTTATTAGAGGTTATCCTGGGACTACTTTCATCCAGTGTCCAGATTCACCTGAGATACTGTTCTATTGCATGTATGATTTTACTGCTTATATGTTTATTTATTGGTCCATTATATTAAATATTTGACCTATTTGCATAGCGCTGTCTGTCATTTCCAGAATTTGGAGTGCCCCTCATCACTTTGCCGTATCTTGAGGATAGCCCATCACCTGGTAAAATCTGGACAACCCATTTAAATGGCCAACTGTTCGGGTCTCCACTTGTCACACAGTAATGACATTAAGTGCTTTGTTCATGTGACAACTGCAGCCAATCCCTGGACTCAGGGGTCACTTGCCGATCATACCAGCATTACCACTAAGGTCAGGCTTTGGCTGCAGGGGTCAAATGAAAGATGTATTGACCTCATGCTGCAGGGCCATCGGGGCCAAAATATGTCAGAGAGACATATCGAAAGTTTTGATTGGTGGGGGCCTGAGAGCTGAGACCCCACCGATTGCTAGAACGAGGAGGGAGAGGTGTGTAGCACTCTCTCACCTTGCTGCAGAGGACGGAATTGAGACGGGCCCATAGATTTCTATTGAGCCCATCTGCTGCAGCAGGAGAGATCGCAATGTGCGAGTGTTTCTCTCGTCTCGGTATCAGAGGGTGTCTTGGCGCTTGGACCCCCACCGATTTCTCGATGACATCAAAAGTTTTACCAAAACTCAATGGCCCTTTAAAACAGAAAATCTCAAAGTGTAACTGCCATTCAATTTTTATTTGTGTAATGTGCTGACCATTTTTGCAATATACTTTAATATCCAAAGCATAAATTCAATTACGGAGGGAAAAATATATCAGAGCAGGATAATGCGGCACAAAACCAAATCACAGGCAACTGTGGCCAGCGGTTGCCTGTTTAAATAGGCCTCATGTGACCTATGATGTCACCGCAGAGGAGGTGCCAGTGCTGCCTCCTATTGGCGGGTACTCCTGCACTCGGAGGTCTCGCCTGGTTGCCTTGTCTTCTCCCGGCTGATGCTTTCCTAACAGCTCATAAACACTCATTACAGCTAAATTCTCATCAGTTTGTGAGCTGTTAGGAGTTCAGAGATAAGGGCTACAGATCCAGCTGTCAGAGCAGCTCCCTGATGGATTCAGTGTGAAGCAGAGAGCCTCCTAGTCTGCACATGCACTGAAACTCAAAGCTGTAGAGAGAAAACTGTTGAACATTTTTTTAAAGTATTTTTAACCCAAAATAAGTAGAATGCATTAATAAATAAAAAAAATGCCCCCAAAGGTCTCCATAGCCTTGGTAAATAATTTACCCAAACAAGCAGCCACATGAATGGTCGGTCCCTACTTATGGTCCGAGGTGCTTTGGTGGCATGAGGTTAACCTACACCATATTAGATTTAGTCCTAACGTTATGGCCGATGGATGTACGTGAGAACCGACCGTATATTAGTTTGCCTTTGTTATTTATAGGTGTATCGTTCTGGGCTATCTTTCAGCCCTGCATAGTCAATGACCTCAGCACATTGTAAAAGTATCCAGCCTGCAAGTATCCCATGACGTCGGCGTGCCAGCGACCAGGAGGCCAGCCAGCGCTGATATCACTCCTATAATTAGAGCCAGGTCTGGGAAAGAAGCGGTCATGTCTCAGGGCAGAGCTGTGACAAGGTTCACTGGCTTCCATTGTCCTTTGGCTTAGGCCTCATGCACACGACCGTATGTATTTTGTGGTCCGCAAAAAATACGGATGATGTCTATGTGCATTCCGTATTTTGCGGAACGGAACAGCTGGCCCCTAATAGAACAGTACTATCCTTGTCCGTAATGCGGACAATAATAGGACATGTTCTATTTTTTTGTGGAATGGAAATACGGACATACGGTAATGGAATGCACATGGAGTAACTTCCGTTTTTTCTGTGGACCCATTGAAATGAATGGTTCAGTATACGGTCCGCAAAAAAAAGGGAACGGACACGGAACGGACATGTTCGTGTGCTTGAGGCCTTAAGGTGAAGATTCACTTTTCAGCTAATTTGTTGCTTAAATAGCAATTCCCCAATACAATGCTAACGTCTCCGGTTACATAATAATGCAAAAACAAAGCAGGAGATCTCAGCCGTACCACATATGGACAAAGGTTTCACGAGGACTGGGTGGTGATATCATCCTTGACAACTGTTTGGACATATTGTACATTTCTAGCACTTGAGAATCTCAGAAAACGTTCCATTGCACAATGCCTAACATTTTGTCAGAAGTGTTTCTTTTACAGAGATGTAGCAGAGCTGAGATGAATATATGAAACTTTATCAGAGTCTCTTACACTGACGAGGGTAATAGTTGCAAGTCCAATTTATGTATGAGATGGCCGAGATGATTGTCTATAAAGTCATGGCGGTCTCAAGTTCAAAGCTGTAGTGAACGGTGAGATATGGAGCCTGAAAGTCAAAGGTTCAAAACATTGTTACCCTTTTGCTCGTCAGTGTATAACAGGAAAGCGGTGTCTTCTTTGGCTTCCAGAAGCCTACAATCCTTCACAGTCCCCATAAAATGCATCTAGTATGAATAGAAGATAGTGAGGAGAGAGAGGAGGGGGATGCAGCTGCAGTAATTCTCCATGGGTGTGGACCAGCGTGAGCGGAGGGGCATCTGATTGGCTCAGAGCAGAGCTATTACATCCCACTAAGACGAGCCTGTCCACTCAGCCGGCATGGAGACAATCTTGTAGATGGCGGGAGCTTAGACCTGCACCAGATCTATCACAGGGGCTCAGGCTGGAGGATACATCTGGTGCAGGGATAGACACTTTGGTCTAACTATTGGTTGGCTTACTTTGAGACAAAACTTCCCACCAGAATTCTGGTATCATTTTGTTGCATAGGAGGCCACACCCCTTATCCTGCAAAGACACACCCCTATACCCAGTAGCCCTTCTGGACTAGGAGCAAAAACTTTCTGTAAACCTATTGTAGACTTTTTGGCGCAATTTATCCTGAAATCTATGTATTCATCAGCTACCTTCAGGAAATTCTCAGAGGTATGTACCAAACGTAAGGTCCCAACATTGACCACTGTATACCATACAGTAGCATATGTCCTACATAGGTCCCCATGTTAAAAAAAAAGTAAACTGTGAAGCAGGGGCGGACTGGCCATAGGTGGGCCAATGCCTGGGTAGCTGAACAAGCCCTCCCCACTGCCCGAGTACATAATGGTCTCTTTAATTAGCCATTGGAGCATGTATGTGGCCTACGGCCGCAGATGCCCTCCTTAATTCAACTGTATCTCTGTCCTTAGGAAGCTGATACAGTCGAATACTGCAGCGGGACACGGGAGCCCATGGCTCTATGCTGTTTACTCACAGGCTACTATATGAGGCAGGGACACAGGCGTCTCAGACCACAGGCTGCAGAAGGCCATGGCCTCACTGGAGATGGCAACTTAGAACGTCAGGTATTTTCTTCTTTTCTTGACCTCCTGGGTACATACTACTGGTAGCATTATAGCGGTCATTACTAGGGTAAGTCCACGCAACATGATGAAGGTAGGGCTGGCTTAGTGCGGTCATCCTCACCTCCTAAGCCCACTACGGCATTTTATGCTGCACTATGGTATTGCTGACCCTCCCTACCTGTGTTGCCCTGTCTTCTATTCCTTCAGACCCACCTGCAACTTCAGGCCACTTTTAGGTTTTCTTCTGGGGCCACTTTAAAGGGTTTCTGTCACCCCACTAAACCTTTTTTTTTTTTTGCTTACTTATAATCCCCACACTGCGATTTATGCCTACATAATCAAATTAATCATTTTGGTCCTGTAGATTTTGTTTAAAACATGCTTTTAAAATATGTAAATTACCTTGCTACCAGCAAGTAGGGCGGCTACTTGCTGGTAGCAGCCGCATCCTCCGATCCTAAAGACGCCCCCTCCGCATTGTGATTGACAGGGCCAGGGAACGGAATCGTTCTCTGCTGGCTTTGCCTGTTAGCATTCAAAATCTGGCGCCTGCGCCGCGGCCTTACCTGTCTTCAATCTGCGCAGGCGCACTGAGAGGCGGCCGCTCCATCCTCAATGCGCCTGCGCTGGGTGTAGATGTGACGTCATCGGCGCAGGCGCATTGAGGATGGAGCGCCGAGCGAGCGGCCGCCTCTCAGTGCGCCTGCGCCGATTGAAGACAGGTAAGGCCGTGGCGCAGGCGCCAGGTTTTGAATGCTAACAGGCAAAGCCAGCAGAGAACGATTCCGTTCCCTGGCCCTGTCAATCACAATGCGGAGGGGGCGTCTTTAGGATTGAGTCCAATCAATGAGATGAGATTGGAGGTGTTGGTTACAGCTGCCCTGCCCTATAAAAAACACACACTAGTTCTGGGTTTGCTTTTCACAAGAAGCATTGCCTGATGTGAATGATGCCTCGCACAAAAGAGCTCTCAAAAGACCTATGATTAAGAATTGTTGACTTGCATAAAGCTGGAAAGGGTTATAAAAGTATCTCCAAAAGCCTTGCTGTTCATCAGTCCACGGTAAGACAAATTGTCTATAAATGGAGAAAGTTCAGCACTGCTGTTACTCTCCCTAGGAGTGGCCGTCCTGTAAAGATGACTGCAAGAGCACAGCGCAGACTGCTCAATGAGGTGAAGAAGAATCCTAGAGTGTCAGCTAAAGACTTACAAAAGTCTCTGGCATATTCCAACATCCCTGTTAGTGAATCTACGATACGTAAAACACTAAACAAGAATGGATTTCATGGGAGGATACCACAGAGGAAGCCACTGCTGTCCAAAAAAACATTGCTGCACGTTTACAGTTTGCACAAGAGCACCTGGATGTTCCACAGCAGTACTGGCAAAATATTCTGTGGACAGATGAAACCAAAGTTGAGTTGTTTGGAAGAAACGCACAACACTATGTGTGGAGAAAAAGAGGCACAGCA
The DNA here is from genome assembly GCF_905171765.1 of Bufo bufo. Taxonomy (NCBI): domain Eukaryota; kingdom Metazoa; phylum Chordata; class Amphibia; order Anura; family Bufonidae; genus Bufo; species Bufo bufo. The sequence goes on from NC_053390.1 coordinate 77,527,784, forward strand.
CACCAACATCAAAACCTCATCCCAACTGTGAAGTATGGTGGTGGGGGCATCGTGGTTTGGGGCTGCTTTGTTGCGTCAGGGCCTGGACGGATTGCTATCATCGAAGGAAAAATGAATTCCCAAGTTTTTTACGACATTTTGCAGGAGAACTTAAGGCCACCTGTCCACCAGCTGAAGCTCAACAGAAGATGGGTGCTGCAACAGGACAACGACCCAAAGCATAGAAGTAAATCAACACCAGAATGGCTTAAACAGAAGAAAATACGCCTTCTGGAGTGGCCCAGTCAGGGTCCTGACCTCAACCCGATGGAGATGCTGTGGCAGGACCTCAAGAAAGCGATTTACACCAGACATCCCAAGAATATTGCTGAACTGAAACAGTTCTGTAAAGAGGAATGGTCAAGAATTACTCCTGACCGTTGTGCACGTCTGATCTGCAACTACAGGAAATGTTTGGTTGAAGTTATTGCTGCCAAAGGAGGTTCAACCAGTTATTAAATCCAAGGGTTCACATACTTTTTCCACCTGCACTGTGAATGTTTACATGGTGTGCTCAATAAAAACATGGTAACATTTAATTCTTTGTGTGTTATTAGGTTAAGCAGACTGTGATTGTCTATTGTTGTGACTTAGATGAAGATCAGATCACATTTTATGACCAATTTGTGCAGAAATCCTTATCATTCCAAAGGGTTCACATACTTTTTCTTGCAACTGTATAACACCAGTGTGTCAAAAACCAAAAGACAAGGGTGGGGGGGGGGGGGGCTCTAAACCCTGATACCCCAATTAATATATTTATATACAATGCAGCATGACATGCTACTCATAAAAGACCGCATGTCGTTCACTACTGCATCATTGTATCCGATAAACAGCTGTCATTTTGGCATAGTATCGCTACCATAAGATGTATACTGAGTTACAGCATTGCTCAAGTGCTGTTACATCTGCATCTTTAGATCTGGCACCATACCTACTCAGTGCCTCGGTGCCATGATCTAAAGGGATCTGCCAGTTATTGGCGCAGACTTACTCCGCCACGGGGTTGGTCCAGATCGCAGCACAGGTCACATTTGTAAACGTGACTTAATTTAAGATGTATAGGTGTACATTACCTGCTAAAAAACAAATGATTAGTAAGATAAGCAACCTCTTGTTTGCAAAAAAATGGAGTCAATAAATAGGGTACTCAGAATTTTGGCTCTATACATTTACAGGAGTCGACTGACACTTGAAAAAATATATAAAAGGTCATAAAACGGAAATGACTAGAGATATATAGTTTTTTACCACAAAGGATCCTCGCCCTCATTTTTCCAGGAAAGCAGTGAATGCAAATCTCTCACTGAGCCCCTTTGGACTGAGGCTATCAAGTCGATAAATCCATCTTGTCTCTTCTTTCAACAGAACGGCGTCAAGGTCTCCCCTTCTAGCGCCCAAACTTTTTTTGCAGATGCCCCAAAATTTGAGTACTTTGTGGTCTCCATTGTGGTAGGCCCTTACATGTCTGGAGATCGATGTATCTGCCTTAATGTTGATGCCACTGATATGCTGGCAGATTCTTCTCCTGAACTCTTGAGACGTCTTAGGCCTCTTTCACACTTGCGTTGTTGGGATCCGGCGTGCACTTCCGTTGCCAGAGGTGCCCGCCGGATCCGGAAAAACGCAAGTGTACTGAAAGCATTTGAAGACGGAACCGTCTTCCAAATGCTTTCAGTGTTACTATGGCACCCAGGACGCTATTAAAGTCCTGGTTGCCATAGTAGGAGCGGGGGAGCGGTATACTTACAGTCCGTGCGGCTCCCGGGGCGCTCCAGAATGACGTCAGAGCGCCCCATGCGCATGGATGACGTGTCCATGTGATCACGTCATCCATGCGCGTGGGGCGCCCTGATGTCACTCTGGAGCGCCCCGGGAGCCGCACGGACGGTAAGTATGCTGCTCCCCCGCTCCCCGCTACACTTTACCATGGCTGTCAGGACTTTAGCGTCCCGGCAGCCATGGTAACCAATCAGAAAAAGCTAAACGTCGGGTCCGGCAATGCGCCGAAACGACGTTTAGCTTAAGGCCGGATCCGGATCAATGCCTTTCAATGGGCATTAATTCCGGATCCGGCCTTGCGGCAAGTGTTCCGGATTTTTGGCCGGAGCAAAAAGCGCAGCATGCTGCGGTATTTTCTCCGGCCAACAAACGTTCCGTTCCGGAACTGAAGACATCCTGATGCATCCTGAACGGATTTCTCTCCATTCAGAATGCATGGGGATAATCCTGATCAGGATTCTTCCGGCATAGAGCCCCGACGACGGAACTCTATGCCGGAAGACAAGAACGCAAGTGTGAAAGAGCCCTTACCAACATATAACTTAGGACATGAGCATTGGGCGGCATAAACTATGCCCCTGGTTTTGCAATTTATATATTGCCTGATGTGATATTCTTTTTCGTCTACAGGATTGGTAAATGTCCGGCATCTTCTCACAAGAGGACAGAACATACAGTCTCCACACGGGTAAGTGCCCACTATTTTTGATGTAAGCCAGGTGGTCTTTGGCGGTTCAGGGCGATAGAAACTATGGACCAGTACACCCTTCAAATTACTACCTCGGCGGTAGGTAACACTGGGATTCTGCGTGATAACAGTCCTGAGATCATTGTCTGCCCACAGGACGTGCCAGTGTTTCCTCAAGATCCGAAACACTTGGTCGTTTTGAGCATCAAAGGTACCAATGCACCTGACTACCTGTTACCCTGTACCCATGTACTATGCCAGGATTAGCTGAGCAGAGCCGATCCTGCCTGTGCCTGCTCCGCTAAGCTAAAAGTCCTGCATGTCAGCTCTCAGCTTAGCGGAGCAGGCACAGGCAGGATCGGCTCTGCTCAGCTAATCCTGGCATAGTGCACGGGTACCCATGTGCTATGCCAGGATTTAGTAAACCTTGGGGAATGTGTGCTCCTGCCCATACTTCCTGCGCTACGGCCCCATTTATAAACCGTACACCGCTGAGAAGTAGTGTAGAGAAAAGTGCATTTAAGGGCTCAGGAAAAGGCGCTTTAGGGAGGGAAAACTCTATAAAAAATTAAAACTCCATTAATAAAGTATATTACAAAAAGTATTATCAGGGCATTTAAGACATTTTACAAAAAAGTTAATTAAAAGTTTAACTTTTCCAAATTTTTTCCACATTACACCCACAAAGTTAAATGCATTTTATTGGGATTTTATGTGATAGACCAACGCAAAGTACCAAGTACGGTATGTGTGAAGTGAAAAGAAAATGATACATGGTTTTAAAAAAAATTAATAAATAAAAACTTGGAAAGTGTGGCGTGTATTCAGACCCCCTGAGTAGATACTTTATAGGACCACCTTTTGCTGCAATCACAGTATGTCTGTACCAGCTTTGCACATCTAGAGGCAGACATTTTTGCCCATTCTTCTTTGCAAAATAGCCCAAGCTCAGTCAGATTGGATGGAGAGCGTCTGTGAACAGCAATTAGCAAGTCTTGCCACAGATTCTCAGTGGGGTTTAGGTCTGGGCTTTGACTGGGCCATACTAACATGAATATGTATGGATCTGAACCATTCAATTGTAGCTCTGGCTGTAAGTTTAGTGTCGTTGTCCTGCTGGAAGGTGAACCTCCGCCTCAGTATAAAGTCTTTTGCGGCCTCTACCAGGTTTTCCTCCGAGATTGCCTTGTATCCATCTTCCCATCAACTCTGACCAGCTTTCCTGTCTCTGCTGAAGAAAGGCACCCCCACAGCATGATGCTGCTACCACCATGTTTCACGGGGGCAGATGGTGTGTTCAGGGTGATGGGCAGTGTTAGTTTTCTGCCACACATAGCGTTTTGCATTTAGGCCGAAAAGTTTAACTTTGGTCTTATCTGACCAGAGCACCTTCTTCCACATGTTTGCAGTGTCCCCTACATGGCTTGTGCCAAACTTCAAACGGGACTTCTTATGGCTTACTTTCAAAAATGGCTTTTCTCTTGCTACTCTTCCATAAATGCCAGATTTGTTGAGTAGAAGACTAAGGCTGAGTTCACACGGGCGTTGCGGGAAAAGGTGCGGGTGCGTTGCGGGAACATGCACGACTTTTCCCCGCGAGTGCAAAACATTGTAATGCGTTTTGCACGCGCGTGAGAAAAATCGGCATGTTTGGTACCCAAACCCGAACTGCTTGGGATCAGTGTTCTGTAGATTGTATTATTTCCCCTTATAACATGGTTATAAGGGAAAATAATAGCATTCTGAATACAGAAGGCATAGTACAATAGCTACATGGATCAACGCTATGTTTGGAGGAGGAAGAACAAGGCCTATGAAGAAAAGAACACCTTGCCTACTGTGAAGCATGGTGGGGGGTCAATCATGCTTTGGGGCTGTTTTGCTTCTACAGGTACAGGGAAGCTTCAGCGTGTGCAAGGTACCATGAATTCTCTTCAGTACCAGGAGATATTGGATGAAAATGTGATGCAGTCCGTCACAAACCTGAGGCTTGGGAGACGTTGGACCTTTCAACAGGACAATGATCCCAAGCATACCTCCAAGTCCACTAGAGCATGGTTGCAGATTAAAGGCTGGAACATTTTGAAGTGGCCATCGCAGTCACTAGACTTAAATCCGATTGAGAACCTCTGGTGGGACTTAAAGAAAGCAGTTGCAGCGCGCAAGCCTAAGAATGTGACTGAACTGGAGGCTTTTGCCCATGAAGAATGGGCGAAGATACCCGTAGATCGCTGCAAGACACTTGTGTCAAGCTATGCTTCACGTTTAAAAGCTGTTATAACTGGAAAAGGATGTTGTACTAAGTACTAAGATTGAATGTCACTTGGGGGTTGAATAAAACTGATAATGATGTGAGCACAGAAAAGACATTTGTGGTTATTTCATTATAAATGTTATGTTATATTTGTCTGACTTACAAGTGCCTCTTTGATTTAATTGTAAACAAGATGACTGAAATGATCAAAATCAATGTCAAACTGGCCAAAACACTCAATTTCAGTGGGGGTTGAATAATTTTGAACACAACTGTACTTTGTGTTGGTCTATCACATAAAATCCCAATAAAATATATTTTAGTTTGTGGGTGCAATGTGAAAAATGTAGAAAAGTTCAAGGGGTATGAATACGTTTTCAAGGCACCATTTATAAACCGCACTGCAGCAGAAAGAATCCCCCCAGCAGCAGCAAATAAATAGCACAGTGCAACAAAAGATACTTCCCAGCAGTGTCATTGGCAGCAGCACGGTCCTTTTTGTCCCTCCTCATGTGACAGCAGCATTGTTCCCCTTCACACTCCTCTCACACTTGTACCTGTATGATCATAGTTGGCATAGATTTTATTTTATGGTGCATGGACCGCTAAAGATGTGCCAAATGTATTAAACGGTCTGTAACTCCATCGTAATTCTGATTCCATCTAGCAGAGGGAACATTAGTCCTAATAAATTCCCTCCAACAGGAAGAAGCAGATTCCGGACTCAGTCTCTGTTCTCACCTGTGGAGATAAGTTAGTATGGAGTATGGGTTCATATCACATTTTTGCCATCTGTTTAACATATACAAAAAATGTATATGTTAACGGATGCCTCAGACTGATGCTGTACAGTGGCATCCGTTCACCATACAGTTCCATTGTAAAAAAAAAGAGTATACGTTAACGTAAGATACAAAAGCGTAATCTGCTTTTGTATTGCAAGTATAAATAACACCACCAGACTGTGACTGAATAATACCACCACACAGTGCCTAAATAATACCACCACACAGTGCCTGAATAATACCACCACACAGTGACTGAATAATACCACCACACAGTGCCTGAATAATACCACCACACAGTGCCTAAATAATACCACCACACAGTGCCTGAATAATACCACCAGACAGTGACTGATTAATACCACCAGACAGTGACTGATTAATACCACCAGACAGTGCCTAAATAATACCACCACACAGTGCCTGAATAATACCACCACACAGTGCCTGAATAATACCACCACACAGTGACTGATCAATACCACCACACAGTGCCTAAATAATACCACCACACAGTGCCTGAATAATACCACCACACAGTGCCTGAATAATACCACCAGACAGTGCCTGAATAATACCACCAGACAGTGCCTGAATAATACCACCACACAGTGCCTGAATAATACCACCACACAGTGACTGATCAATACCACCAGACAGTGACTGAATAATACCACCAGACAGTGACTGAATAATACCACCACACAGTGCCTGAATAATACCACCACACAGTGACTGATCAATACCACCACATCGTGCCTGAATAATACCACCAGACAGTGACTGATTAACCACCTCCGGACCGCTGTACGCACAGACGCGTCCTGGAGGTGGTTGATTCATTCCTCCTGGACGCGCCGGCGCGTCCTCTCGCGAGACGCGAGATTTCCTGTGAACGCGCGCACACAGGCGCGCGCGCTCACAGGAACGGAAGGTAAGAGAGTTGATCTCCAGCCTGCCAGCGGCGATCGTTCGCTGGCAGGCTGGAGATGTGTTTTTTTTAACCCCTAACAGGTATATTAGACGCTGTTTTGATAACAGCGTCTAATATACCTGCTACCTGGTCCTCTGGTGGTCCCCTTTGTTTGGATCGACCACCAGAGGACACAGGTAGCTCAGTAAAGTCCCACCAAGCACCACTACACTACACTACACCCCCCCCCCGTCACTTATTAACCCCTTATTAGCCCCTGATCACCCCATATAGACTCCCTGATCACCCCCCTGTCATTGATCACCCCCCTGTCATTGATTACCCCCTTGTCATTGATCAACCCCCTGTAAAGCTCCATTCAGATGTCCGCATGATTTTTACGGATCCACTGATAGATGGATCGGATCCGCAAAACGCATCCGGACGTCTGAATGAAGCCTTACAGGGGCATGATCAATGACTGTGGTTATCACCCCATATAGACTCCCTGATCACCCCCCTGTCATTGATCACCCCCCTGTCATTGATTACCCCCCTGTAAAGCTCCATTCAGACGTCCGCATGATTTTTACGGATCCACTGATAGATGGATCGGATCCGCAAAACGCATCCGGACGTCTGAATGAAGCCTTACAGGGGCATGATCAATGACTGTGGTGATCACCCCATATAGACTCCCTGATCACCCCCCTGTAAAGCTCCATTCAGATGTCCGCATGATTTTTACGGATCCACTGATAGATGGATCGGATCCGCAAAACGCATCCGGACGTCTGAATGAAGCCTTACAGGGGCATGATCAATGACTGTGGTGATCACCCCATATAGACTCCCTGATCACCCCCCTGTCATTGATTACCCCCCTGTCATTGATCACCCCCCTGTAAAGCTCCATTCAGACGTCCGCATGATTTTTACGGATCCACTGATAGATGGATCGGATCCGCAAAACGCATCCGGACGTCTGAATGAAGCCTTACACGGGCGTGATCAATGACTGTGGTTATCACCCCATATAGACTCCCTGATCACCCCCCTGTCATTGATCACCCCCCCTGTCATTGATCACCCCCCTGTCATTGATCACCCCCCTGTCATTGATCACCCCCCTGTCATTGATCACCCCCCTGTCATTGATCAACCCCCTGTCATTGATCAACCCCCCTGTCATTGATCACCCCCCTGTCATTGATCACCCCCCTGTAAGGCTCCATTCAGACATTTTTTTGGCCCAAGTTAGCGGAATTATTATTTTTTTTTCTTACAAAGTCTCATATTCCACTAACTTGTGACAAAAAATTAAATCTCACATGAACTCACCATACCCCTCACGGAATCCAAATGCGTAAAATTTTTTAGACATTTATATTCCAGACTTCTTCTCACGCTTTAGGGCCCCTAGAATGCCAGGGCAGTATAAATACCCCACATGTGACCCCATTTCGGAAAGAAGACACCCCCAGGTATTCCGTGAGGGGCATATTGAGTCCATGAAAGATTGAAATTTTTGTCCCAAGTTAGCGGAACGGGAGACTTTGTGAGAAAAAAATAAAAAATATCAATTTCCGCTAACTTGTGCCAAAAAAAAAAAATTTCTATGAACTCGCCATGCCCCTCATTGAATACCTTGGGGTGTCTTCTTTCCAAAATGGGGTCACATGTGGGGTATTTATACTGCCCTGGCATTCTAGGGGCCCCAAAGCGTGAGAAGAAGTCTGGTATCCAAATGTCTAAAAATGCCCTCCTAAAAGGAATTTGGGCCCCTTTGCGCATCTAGGCTGCAAAAAAGTGTCACACATCTGGTATCGCCGTACTCAGGAGAAGTTGGGGAATGTGTTTTGGGGTGTCATTTTACATATACCCATGCTGGGTGAGATAAATATCTTGGTCAAATGCCAACTTTGTATAAAAAAATGGGAAAAGTTGTCTTTTGCCAAGATATTTCTCTCACCCAGCATGGGTATATGTAAAAAGACACCCCAAAACACATTCCCCAACTTCTCCCGAGTACGGAGATACCAGATGTGTGACACTTTTTTGCAGCCTAGGTGGGCAAAGGGGCCCATATTCCAAAGAGCACCTTTCGGATTTCACTGGTCATTTACCTACTTACCACACATTAGGGCCCCTGGAAAATGCCAGGGCAGTATAACTACCCCACAAGTGACCCCATTTTGGAAAGAAGACACCCCAAGGTATTCCGTGAGGGGCATGGCGAGTTCCTAGAATTTTTTATTTTTTGTCACAAGTTAGTGGAAAATGATGATTTTTTTTTTTTTTTTTTTTTTCATACAAAGTCTCATATTCCACTAACTTGTGACAAAAAATAAAAACTTCCATGAACTCATTATGCCCATCAGCGAATACCTTGGGGTCTATTCTTTCCAAAATGGGGTCACTTGTGGGGTAGGTATAATGCCCTGGTATTTTAGGGGCCCAAATGTGTGGTAAGGAGTTTGAAATCAAATTCTGTAAAAAATGACGAGTGAAATCCGAAAGGTGCTCTTTGGAATATGGGCCCCTTTGCCCACCTAGGCTGCAAAAAAGTGTCACACATCTGGTATCTCCGTACTCAGGAGAAGGTGGGGAATGTGTTTTGGGGTGTCATTTTACATATACCCATGCTGGGTGAGATAAATATCTTGGTCAAATGCCAACTTTGTATAAAAAAATGGGAAAAGTTGTCTTTTGCCAAGATATTTCTCTCACCCAGCATGGGTATATGTAAAAAGACACCCCAAAACACATTCCCCAACTTCTCCTGAGTACGGAGATACCACATGTGTGGCACTTTTTTGCAGCCTAGGTGGGCAAAGGGGCCCATATTCCAAAGAGCACCTTTTGGATTTCACTGGTCATTTACCTACTTACCACACATTAGGGCCCCTGGAAAATGCCAGGGCAGTATAACTACCCCACAAGTGACCCCATTTTGGAAAGAAGACACCCCAAGGTATTCCGTGAGGGGCATGGCGAGTTCCTAGAATTTTTTCTTTTTTGTCACAAGTTAGTGGAAAATGATGATTTTTTTTATATTTTTTTTTTTTTCATACAAAGTCTCATATTCCACTAACTTGTGACAAAAAATAAAAACTTCCATGAACTCACTATGCCCATCAGCGAATACCTTGGGGTCTCTTATTTCCAAAATGGGGTCACTTGTGGGGTAGTTATACTGCCCTGGCATTCTAGGGGCCCAAATGTGTGGTAAGGAGTTTGAAATCAAATTCTGTAAAAAATGACGAGTGAAATCCGAAAGGTGCTCTTTGGAATATGGGCCCCTTTGCCCACCTAGGCTGCAAAAAAGTGTCACACATCTGGTATCTCCGTATTCAGGAGAAGTTGGGGAATGTGTTTTGGGGTGTCTTTTTACATATACCCATGCTGGGTGAGAGAAATATCTTGGCAAAAGACAACTTTTCCCATTTTTTTATACAAAGTTGGCATTTGACCAAGATATTTATCTCACCCAGCATGGGTATATGTAAAATGACACCCCAAAACACATTCCCCAACTTCTACTGAATACAGAGATACCAGATGTGTGACACTTTTTTGCAGCCTAGGTGGGCAAAGGGGCCCACATTCCAAAGAGCACCTTTCGGATTTCACTGGTCAGTTTTTACAGAATTTGATTTCAAACTCCTTACCACACATTTGGGCCCCTAGAATGCCAGGGCAGTATAACTACCCCATAAGTGACCCCATTTTGGAAAGAAGAGACCCCAAGGTATTTCGTGATGGGCATAGTGAGTTCATGGAAGTTTTTATTTTTTGTCACAAGTTAGTGGAATATGAGACTTTGTAAGAAAAAAAAAAAAAAAAAAAAAATCATCATTTTCCGCTAACTTGTGACAAAAAATAAAAAGTTCTATGAACTCACTATGCCCATCAGCGAATACCTTAGGGTGTGTACTTTCCGAAATGGGGTCATTTGTGGGGTGTTTGTACTGTCTGGGCATTGTAGAACCTCAGGAAACATGACAGGTGCTCAGAAAGTCAGAGCTGCTTCAAAAAGCGGAAATTCACATTTTTGTACCATAGTTTGTAAACGCTATAACTTTTACCCAAACCATTTTTTTTTTACCCAAACATTTTTTTTTAATCAAAGACATGTAGAACAATAAATTTAGAGCAAAATTTATATATGGATGTCATTTTTTTTGCAAAATTTTACAACTGAAAGTGAAAAATGTCATTTTTTTGCAAAAAAAATCGTTAAATTTCGATTAATAACAAAAAAAGTAAAAATGTCAGCAGCAATTAAATACCACCAAATGAAAGCTCTATTAGTGAGAAGAAAAGGAGGTAAAATTCATTTGGGTGGTAAGTTGCATGACCGAGCAATAAATGGTGAAAGTAGTGTAGGTCAGAAGTGTAAAAAGTGGCCTGGTCTTTCAGGGTGTTTAAGCACTGGGGGCTGAGGTGGTTAATACCACCAGACAGTGACTGAATAATACCACCAGACAGTGACTGAATAATACCACCACACAGTGCCTGAATAATACCACCAGACAGTGACTGATCAATACCACCACACAGTGCCTGAATAATACCACAGACAGTGACTGATCAATACCACCACATCGTGCCTGAATAATACCACCACACAGTGCCTGAATAATACCACCAGACAGTGCCTGAATAATACCACCACACAGTGCCTGAATAATACCACCACACAGTGACTGATCAATACCACCAGATAGTGACTGAATAATACCACCAGACAGTGACTGAATAATACCACCACACAGTGCCTGAATAATACCACCACACAGTGACTGATCAATACCACCACACAGTGCCTGAATAATACCACAGACAGTGACTGATCAATACCACCACATCGTGCCTGAATAATACCACCAGACAGTGACTGATTAATACCACCAGACAGTGCCTGAATAATACCACCACACAGTGCCTGAATAATACCACCAGACAGTGCCTGAATAATACCACCACACAGTGCCTGAATAATACCACCACACAGTGACTGATCAATACCACCAGACAGTGACTGAATAATACCACCAGACAGTGACTGAATAATACCACCACACAGTGCCTGAATAATACCACCACACAGTGCCTGAATAATACCACCACACAGTGCCTGAATAATACCACCACACAGTGACTGATCAATACCACCACACAGTGCCTGAATAATACCACAGACAGTGACTGATCAATACCACCACATCGTGCCTGAATAATACCACCAGACAGTGACTGATTAATACCACCAGACAATGCCTGAATAATACCACCAGACAGTGCCTAAATAATACCACCAGACAGTGACTGATTAATACCACCAGACAGTGACTGATTAATACCACCAGACAGTGCCTGAATAATACCACCAGACAGTGCCTGAATAATACCACCAGACAGTGACTGATTAATACCACCAGACAGTGACTGATTAATACCACCAGACAGTGACTGAATAATACCACCAGACAGTGACTGATTAATACCACCAGACAGTGACTGATTAATACCACCAGACAGTGACTGAATAATACCACCAGACAGTGACTGATTAATACCACCAGACAGTGACTGATTAATACCACCAGACAGTGCCTGAATAATACCACAACACAGTGCCTGAATAATACCACCAGACAGTGACTGATTAATACCACCACACAGTGCCTGAATAATACCACAACACAGTGCCTGAATAATACCACCAGACAGTAACTGATTAATACCACCACACAGTGCCTGAATAATACCACCAGACAGTGACTGATCAATACCACCACACAGTGCCTGAATAATACCACCAGACAGTGACTGATTAATACCACCAGACAGTGACTGATTAAACCACCAGACAGTGACTGAATAATACCACCACACAGTGCCTGAATAATACCACCAGACAGTGACTGAATAATACCACCACACAGTGCCTGAATAATACCACCAGACAGTGACTGATTAATACCACTAGACAGTGACTGATTAATACCACTAGACAGTGACTGAATAATACCACCAGACAGTGACTGATTAATACCACCAGACAGTGACTGATTAATACCACCAGACAGTGCCTGAATAATACCACCAGACAGTGACTGAATAATACCACCAGACAGTGACTGATTAATACCAACAGTCAGTGTCGGACTGGGGTACCTAGGGCCCACCAGTAAAATTTATTTTGGGGCCCACCGTACGGATACATTAAAATATAATAAATAATCGAACATGTTTTTTATATGACCATCGGCTGGTTGAGGTGCTGTACATTGAATATATGTATGTAGTGCAGTAAATCTAATGTGTTATGTGCCACTTGTGCAGGGGTTTGGAGACTAGGGGCCCATCTTGCTCAGGGGCCCACCGGGGGATTCCCTTGTACCCCTGTGGGCCAGTCCGAGCCTGCCACCAGTGACTGAATAATACCACCAGACAGTGACTGATCAATACCACCACACAGTGCCTGAATAATACCACCACACAGAGCCTGAATAATACCACCAGACAGTGACTGAATAATACCACCACACAGAGCCTGAATAATACCACCAGACAGTGACAGTCAAAGGCAAAATAAATAATTAAAACCAGTGACTCTCAGGAGACGTTTTCCTTTCCCCATCTTCTCTATCTGCCATGATAACACCTTCTTCTGCCAAGTCTGACACACACATATCTTTGGCTTGATGCATTTCCATCGCCGCCCTCTTCACAAACCCCCCATCCTGCTGTCCCCCTAACAGTGCCATCTGGTTGTTTCCTGAATGCAGTAAAGCTGAGTGCACCACATAGTGTACTATAGTAAATAATACCATAGACATACAGTGGTACCCCCCAAAGTACTATACACATAGAAAGCCATAATTAATAGTGCCATACAAGTGCCGTAAACTAAATAGTGCCATATGGACAGCACCCCAGAAAACATAGCACCATAGAGGTAAAGTCCCCTATACTGTGCCCCATATAAAACTGTACAGTAAGGATAGTGCCCCCCTAAGTGCTCCATCATAGAAGACTCCTTCTAACACTGTGACGTGAAGTGCTGAACACTATTTCACAGCTCAGTCTCACTCACATCTGGACAATATCCTTGTCTCCTCTGGAACCTTCCCAAATAGGGCTGTCACAATACCAAAATTTTGATTCGATTTCGATACCATAAAAAAGTATTGCAATACTCGATACCATTCGATACCACGCGAAAGAAAAATAAAACCCCCAAAAAGCAGTGTGCAATCCATATTTTATGGAACAAGGTGACTAAAAAATTGATAAATCATGCGGTTTTTTTTCATGTTACGGTGTTTACCGCATATGAGATATTTTTTAATAGTTCTGACTCTTTCGGACGTGGCGATACCTATTATTTTTTATTGTCTATATACTTTTATAGGTAAAATCGGGAAAGGGGGGGTCATTAAAAATTTTATATTTAGTGTTTTTTGGGGACTAGAACCCTTGTCCTATTAGATCTCTATCAGGGTAAATAGGACCTCACACTCTCCCTGCTGTCCTGGGCTTTGTGCACACAGCAGCAGGGAGGTTACCATGGCAGGCAGGGCTTCAGGAGCGTCCTGGCTGCCATGGTAACCAATCGGATCCCTGCAATTTCACTAGTGGGGCTCCGATCGGAAGCTGTCACCAATACTGAGGCGGGCGGGGGGGGCACCAATGAAGATAATTAACATTATTATAATACTGAGGAGGGGGGACTGTTAACACTGCACCACCAATGCATATAACTAACCCTTAAATACAGGGAATGGCGATCCTGCCGAACACCATAAATTAACCCCTCAGGGCGGGATCCCTGTCACTGACGCCGGGTGCCGACACCCACAGCATACATTTGTATTTAAGGGGTAATTATATGCATTGGTGGTGCAGTGTTAACAGTCCCCCCTCCTCAGTATTATATTCATTAATGGGCAGCGTCACAGTGGGCATAGTGGTAGAGTATTATGGGAGCAGTGTAGTTGGCAGTATCATGGAGTATTATAGAAGGAGTGTGGATGGCAGTATTATGGGCCACAGTGGTAGCATATTATAGGAGCAGTGTGGTTGGTAGTAGTATAGGGCACAGGGGTAGAGTATCATGGTGCAGCACAGTTGTAGAGTATTATAGAGGCAGTGTGGTTGGCAGCATTATGGGCACAGTACTACGGGCACAGTGGTGGAGTATTATGCGCACAGTAGTGGAGTACTATGGGCACAGTGGAGGAGTATTATGGGTACAGTGGAGGAGTATTATGGGTACAGTGGTGGAGTATTATGCGCACAGTGGCGGAGTACTATGGGTACAGTGGAGGAGTACTATGGGCACAGTACTATGGGCACAGTGGAGGAGTATTATGGGCACAGTAGTGGAGTACTATGGGCACAGTAGTGGAGTACTATGGGCACAGTGGAGGAGTACTATGGGCACAGTGGAGGAGTATTATGGGTACAGTGGAGGAGTACTATGGGCACAGTGGCGGAGTACTATGGGCACAGTGGCGGAGTACTATGGGCACAGTAGTGGAGTATTAAGGGCACAGTGGTGGAGTATTATGGGCACAGTGGCGGAGTACTATGGGCACAGTAGTGGAGTATTATGGGCACAGTGGTGGAGTACTATGGGCACAGTGGAGGAGTACTATGGGCACAGTGGAGGAGTACTATGGGCACAGTGGCGGGGTACTATGGGCACTGTATCGGACACTGGAGGAGCCGGGCGCGGGGCGGATATCCCGGGAGATCGGGGATGGGGCAGTGGAGGAGGCGATGACAGGAGGAGAGGCGGGGCCGGGGGAGGAGTCAGGCCGCAGGCTCCTGCTTAGCTCCGTCCGGTCACAGCTCAGTGTCCAGGCTCCAGCGGCCGCTCCACGTCCCCGGGTCCGCCGCCGCCTCTGCTCCCTGCCGGCGATCATGGCTATCCGGGCCCGCGCTCTGTACGACTTCCGAGCCGAGAACCCGGGCGAGGCGTCTCTGCGGGAGTCGGAGGTGCTGAGCCTGTGCAGCGAGCAGGACATCGAGGGCTGGCTGGAGGGAGTGAACAGCAGCGGGGAGCGGGGGCTCTTCCCTGCCTCCTATGTGGAGATCGTCCGGGGAGAAGTGGCCGGTCCCCCTCCTCCTCCTCCGCCGCCGCCTCCACCTTCAGCAGACTCCCGCTACGCTAACCTGCCCCCCGGCGGGTACGAGCCTGCGGTGGCGCCCCCTAGCTGCCAGAGCTTCTCGTACTCCGGGGCCCGGCCCGCCGCCCTCCAGTACCAGCACAGCCAGCCCAGCGATGACGACTGGGACGACGAGTGGGACGACAGCAGCTCCACAGCCGCGGATGAGGCCCCGGCCCCTGGTTACTATGGAGGCGGTTTCCATGACTACGACAGCAGCAGGTACCGGTTGTCAACCCCTGGCTCCTACTCTACCACCACCTCATCCACCACCACCTCATCCCAGGCCGCCAAGGGCACTGCCACCGTTGGCCGCAACCTCAACCGCTTCTCTGCTTTCGTGAAGAGCGGTGGCGAGGCGTTTGTGCTTGGGGAGGTGGCGGGTTTTGTTCGGGATGGGGACAAGCTGTGTGTGGTGCAGGGTCCACATGGGCCAGAGTGGCAAGAGAACCCCTACCCCTTTGGTTGCACCATAGATGAACCCACCAAACAGACCAAGTTCAAAGGCATGAAGAGCTACATCTCCTACCGCCTGCTGCCGAGCCACACCGGCCTGCAAGTCCACCGCCGCTACAAGCACTTCGACTGGCTTTACGCCCGACTGTTGGTGAAGTTCCCGGTCATCTCCATACCCCGCATCCCTGAGAAACAAGCCACTGGCCGCTTTGAGGAGGACTTTATCTCCAAGCGGCGGAAAGGCCTGCTGTGGTGGATGGATCATATGTGCAGCCACCCTGTGCTATCCCGCTGTGATGCGTTCCAGCACTTCCTCACCTGCTCAGATGAGAAAGCATGGAAACAAGGCAAGCGGAAGTGTGAGAAGGATGAGATGGTTGGGGCCAACTTCTTCTTGACCCTCAGCACCATGCCCGGTGCCCCTGTACTGGAGGTGCAAGAAGTAGAGGCCAAACTGGACGCCTTCAAGTCATTTGCCAAAAGGATGGATGAAGGAGTCCTCTTTCTCAACCAGACAGTTGGGGAGTTTGCCCGAAAGCAAGCCTCAGGCTTCAAGAAAGAGTACCAGAAGGTGGGAATGGCCTTCAAGGGATTAGGTCAGGCCTTTGAGATTGATCAGCAGCCCTTTTCTGGTGGACTGAACCAGGCGATGTCTTTTACGGCGGACGCCTATGATGCCATTGGGGAAATGTTTGCTGAACAGCCTCGCCAGGACTTGGATCCCATCATGGACTTGCTAGCAGTGTATCAGGGTCATCTGGCCAACTTCCCTGACATCATCCACGTCCAGAGAGGTAACCCCCCTCCCCACACTTTCTCTTCTCTTACAGGTCTTGTGTGCTGCACTTCAGGGGGCACGAGGAGACAATTGTGCCACCCAAGTTGTGCAACTTTCTATCTTCCACTATAGAAGCCGGTGCAGATGTCCTGCAAGGTTTCTGTTGACTTGTATGGAGTGTGTAGAAGTTGGGTGGAAGCGCCAGATTGCACAGAAGTGCAGGTTTTCTTGTTTCTTTCAGTCGTTTAGGTTCCAGTCTATGGGCTACCGTATACAAGACATGCTACTGGACCAGTATAGACCCCCATAATGTAGCTGGGAGAGTTGCACTTGAGTTAAGACAAAGTTGCACAGCCGCCTTTCTCTGTAGTCATTGATGAAGCCAGCAGTAAAAGTTGAAAGGATTTCGTATTGTTTTAGTCAATCATGTCTGGTCTGCTCTCTGGGCATTGAATGACACAAGTAAATAAGTAGTAGGGTCTTAAAGGGGGTTCCCACCTGACACATATGGCATATTGACGCAATGGGGGTCCGACCATTTGGGATGCTCACTTTTCACGTTTCTATGACATTTCTAACTTGTGGTGGATATACCCCTTTATGGTTGGCATCACACCTCCTGGTTGTATTGTGCCTGCATTTGTTATGGGTGAGAGTTCCTCAAAGATATTCTTGTTGGTGCCTCCATCATATTGAATGGTTGTAGGACACTTGGCTATTGCGTTCTTTAATTTGACTCTAAAATTACGGTAAACTTGCAAGTAAATGGGGCGTTCTCCTTGTCGTGCTGGTAATTTTTATTTTTAATTTTTAAAAAAAATATTTTTTTTTTTTTTCTAGTTATAATACGTTTCTTGAAATCTGGGTGACCACCAACAAGGATGGCTCCCTTAGGGTTGTCAACAAGCTTTCTCAGATACCTGGATGTGCAGTTTCCTAGTTATTCTATGATGGATCTCCTACTCTTGCATCAGGACTCTCAGAAAGCTGGGTGACGGCCCGTGTGTGAGCCGTGACGGTGGCCCTGACCAGCGATGACATGTAGACACCTTGTAGTTAGTAGATCCTGGACTGCCCGGTGTCGCGTCTCTTCCTTTCTCGTCAGCTTCAATACCCTCAGCTTCATGTGCTCGTCTCAAGGGGACTTGGCTCTGTCTTGTCTGTGACCGGTTTGGGCTGGCTTCATACCTGACCCTTTTTGTGGATGGCGGGGCTCCAGCTCTCTTCTATGTTCATACCAGCTGAAAAATTTAGACCCCCCCCTAACAACCAATCTGATCTTGACTTCATTTTTCCACAGAAGGTTTGAAAGTAGTGATGTGATTGGTTTCTGTGGTATGCCATATGCTATGGTATTGGCTACTAGACTGACCATATCATGCTTTGGAGAGAGAGCTCCGGGAATTTGAGGCTGTGATGGTGTTTGGTTGCCCATGAGTGGTGGTAAAAGTGTCCATCACTGTCACCTCACGTGGCGGAAAATGTCACTAGAATTGGCAAAACATTATGTGGGCAGATTTATGAAAACTGTCTTTGTTGCCCATAGCAACCAATCACAGTGCAGGTTTCACTTTTCAAGTGCCAAGTACAGAATGAAAGCTGTGCTGTGATTGGTTGCTGTGGACCGTCTTTCTTTTAGGCAGGTTCCTAAATGTGCCATAAGGAGACACTGGTCGCGGTGGTGCCGCAATTTTACCGCAGCTTGACAGATTGACAAACTTATTAGTAGTATTTTACACCATAGATTTGGCACGGCTCACAAGTCATGGCTGTTCCCTACGTGTGCCAATCCATAATTAATTGGGCGTGACCATTGCGGCTTGTACAGCCACGCCGCGTTGTATCTGTCCAGTATGGATCAGAACAAGATTACTTTCCTCGCACGTCCTTCACTCCCCCACTTTGTGTGTAGTGCGTGTTTCTTATGAAAGGTTCCTCGTCTTCTCTGGTGTTTGAGGTGAATCTTTCCTATGTCGTCCTGTGTGTCACATGTGGAGACTCTTACTTCAATGGAAAGCAGATGGAGGTTTCTGCCCTCATCATCTCCCTCCCTGTGGGATGGTTATCTCTTGGATTCATATGTAGCAGAGTGGAAGCGTCTCCTGTGTTTCTCATCAAGCTGATGAGATCTGACGTCCACAGTGAAGTGTCGGGGCCGGTACTCGGGAAGAGGCGTCGTCTTCTTCCATAGTCCATTGTGTCAGTAGGATCTGGCCAGCGGACCTCAAGCTTTACTGGTTATAGGGGAACAGGTACTTTATTGGAGGTGGTTTAAGGCCCTGTTCACACTCTGTCCTGATTAGGCAGCCTGACAAGATGTTCTCTATTAATGAATGGCTTAAAGGGGCTTTTCTCCTCCGAAGAGGAAAAAAATAAAATAAAATAGACTTGCCTTTAAAATTCTTCATGGTTGTGTTGTCCATAATAACGTCACTAAACTGCAGCAGCCAGACACCACCGCTGCTGCCACCTATTGGTTGCTGCAGGCAGATGAGTCAACAGAGGCCGGTGACGGGGGTGGTGGACATTTTTGGAGGTAGATTTTGGTGGTATTTTCCAACACAGCTGGTGTTCATAGTGTGTTTTTTTTTTTTTTTTCAACTTCACCAGGAACTAAGACTGGTAAATGCTGTGCAGTTCTGTAAAGGTAAAGGGTTTGTCCAAGTGATATAACCTCCCCCCAGCAACAGTAAATGACTATTTACCAGGTCACCGCTGTAGATATCAGTTGGCCTCAGCAGTCAAGTGCCTTTGATGGGCTGCTTGGTGAGAACTTGATCGTCTGGACGTCAATGGATGTTAAAAACGGATAAATATCATTGGCGTTTTATTTTAACCCTAGCCCTTGCAGTGTCCTCAGTATATATTATGCCCCCCAGAGTGCCATCAGTATATATAATACCCCTCTGTAGTGTCTCCAGGACATATAATGGCCCCCGTAGTACCCATTGCCCTCATAGTGCCCCCAGTATAAATATATTGCCCCAGGATATATAGTACCCCAGGTTGGGCTGACAACTCAAAAAAACCATACAAGGCACTTACTGCGCACCAGGACCCGACACCCTCAGGGTACTTTCACACTCGCGTTTTTCTTTTCCGGTATTGAGTTCCGTCTAGGGCTCAATACCAGAAAAGAACTGATCAGTTTTATCCTAATGCATTCTGAAGGGAGAGCAATCCGTTCAGGATGTCTTCAGTTCAGTCTTTTTGACTTTTTTCAGGACTTTTCAGCATGCTGAGGTTTTATCTCCGTCCAAAATTCCGGAACACTTGCCGGATCCGGCATTCATTTACATTGAAATGTATTAGTGCCGGATCCGGCATTAAAAATACCACAATGCCGGATCCGTCCTTCCGGACTGGTAAAAATGTGGGAAAAAAATAGAAACGGATCCGTTTGTCCGTATGACAAACAAAGAGAGACGTATCCGTTCTTGCAATGCATTTGTCAGACGGATCCGGATCAGTCTATAAATGCTGTCCGTTTGCATGCAGATTGCCGGATCCGGCAGGCAGTTCCGGCGACGGAACTGCTTGCCGGATCACTTTGCTCCATTCACACAGAGGGGACCCTTGTTTTCTGTGGATTTCTGGTAAATGTTTGTAGTCCAACACCTGTAAAGACAAACAATATTTTTCATGACACACGTGCATGAATGTACATTATTTTGTGCAGGAGTGGAGCATCTGTTGGTACTTCTGCTGTGCGTGGATGAGGCTTTTAAAAGGTTTTCCCTCTAACCTCAACCCTCAACCCCTAAAATTAAATCTGACATGATCACCCTTTCCTTATTCTATCTATCTCTGGGAAAGCTGGATGATAATGTACACACAGGCCACCTTTATATCCTTCTTAAAATTGGCCAAAATGACACATGCGTAAAGCCAGTGGTGTCGCCCGCCATATACTACTCTGTATTGCGTGCTGTGTCCCATACCTTTTTTGTGGATTTGCCTCAATACATGTACTGTAGTATTTAAAAGCCGCACCCACATCCAGTAAAGTATAAGAACTGGTATCATAATTAGAGATGAGCGAATTTGCGATTCGTTTACTGGTAAAAGGTGAGTTGCGTTATGGATTCTGTTACCATGGGCCATAACACAATTCTATGACGGAATGCCTTTAGAGGCATTCCGTTATTTATTCCGTCATAATAGAAGTCTATGGGCTGCAAAACGTATCCTTCGGTCCTCTCCTGAATATCGGAAATGGGATGGATCTGTTTTGCAGCCCGTAGACTTCTATTATGATGGAATGAAAGGCATTCCGTTATACATTCAGTCATAGAATTGCGTCATGGTCCGTGGTAACGGAATCCATAACACAATTCACCTTTTACCATCTCTAGTCAAAATGTCACGTTTAGGGTGGGACCCTCCACATGCCACAGTCCATCCAGTGCATATGCCATAGTTTCTGAATACCCAGTATCGCATCTGTCCTAGTAGAGTAGGGAACTCCCAGAACCTTATTGTATGAATGAGGCTTGGTTTGAGGCTTTTTGGGCCCCAATGCAACATCGGTCCCAGGTAGGGATGAACCAATCAATTCTAACGAATCAATTCCTCTCATTAATAAGAGTTCAAGCCCCTCGCAGGTGAAGAACTTGCTAATGAGACAAATCTGTTCCTTAGAATCTATTCGCTCATTCCTAGCCCCAGGGCCTCCACCTACCATGTCCCATTTATAACTGGTTTCTTCATAGGAGGAGGCACCAGGTACAGTTACTACCTCTGCACCCCCTGGTATGAATGTGAAGCTTGTTTTGGGTTTTGTCTTCTGTGTGAGGACCATGTAGACACACACTGCAGAGCCTGTTACTTCACAAAACAGGGAGGCCTCTGGATATTGGCAGGCCGAGGAGCTCACAGTGGTTAGTGAAATTCCTCTGATGACTTCACACCGCGCTGCTGTTATCTGTGCAAATATCCTCCCCGTGCACCAGTGCCATGGGGGGTGACGTCCTGTCAACATTCAGCTGGTCGCCCACACATTGCGGGATTACTTATTGTGCAGCCTGAGGGAACTTAAGGTGTAGCTGTATTTTTGGAGGTCTACAGATTGCATACTGGGGCACCTTTATGGCTGCTGCTGGTGGACTCTACACAGCCGACATCAGATCTCCTACCCTCATGTGTAGCTATTCTCTGGAACCTTCATCAGGTCACCTGTATGCCCGCTCATTGACATGGGTATCCCCTTTTTGAGGGACCTGACCTGACAATTAGATGACTACTGAGGGTCTGTGAGCAATGCCCAGCGATTGCCTGTTCTTAAAGGGGTTATCCTATGACACATACAGTCCATGACGGTCCCTTTCTAATAGAACTAAACCAGCCCTGTACCTCACATGGATCCAGAGATCTCCACATTCATTGCTCCAATTGTTCTACTAGATTTATTTCAAGTAGTCCTTCTAGGGGGTGTGTGTTTTGCTGTAGTTGGTGACCATTGAAGGATGGGATTGGACATGTGCGTCCACCTCACTGAGGTGGACAGAGAAATTAGAAAAAGAATGAACAGCAGGTGGCGCTATACAGATTTAATTAAATAACTCAGTATCTATAATTTTTAATTATCTGCAATTAATGAGATCCAGGTGCTGCTGTAGAATATTTTTCATGGGACAATCCCTTTAACCTTGGCTTGTACAAGTGGGGAGCAATTCCCCCATATAGATCCTTTCATATGTGAAAGCTGCATCTTTGTGTCTGGATTTGGGGGGCTTAGGACTCCCGTTCTCGTGGTTGGTAGGACCTCCGGCGAGCAGACATTTATTACCTGTCCTGTAGTTTGCCTATTAAGTATCGATTATGGGGGAAAAATGCTTTAGTGGTTGTGCAATGTTCTTCTACTTTCTAATGTATTTTGCGTTTCAATTTAAAAATCTGTGCTACCTGTCAGTGAGTGATCGCCCTGCTTACTTATGAGAGGCGGTTACAGTTTTCTTCAGTCGAAGATTTTCTATGAGCTCAGCAGTCTGCATGGGCTTCGATGCGGTGGCCAATGGCTGCACAAATTTTCTTGGTCCATAGAGGTATTACCTTTAAATTCTGGGTGAGTGGGGTTTCATGTGGAAGCTCAGCCTCGGGGCGTTGCAACATTTCGTGAAGGTGCTGCGTTTTGGATTGAGTTCCCCCGTCAAACTCCTTAGATGCCACGAAACAGGCGAGATCGGAGAAAACTCTGATGCTGGCCATTACAGCAGGATGCTCAAGGACCTGCACCCGTGCCATCCATTTGACATTGAGGTTAGAACAAGGCATCATGGTCCATCCTTCGACAGGTTGTCCACTATACAGTCTTAACAAAATATACTGATCCCCTAACATTTAATACAAATGCTTCTAAAATGATAGGCGCTAGAGGAAGGGCCTCTAATACAAACAACTATAAGACAGCCCAAAGGGCCTAAACAAGACATACATAGTATGGTGACAAAAACAATGTATTGAGCAAAACAGGAATGTTCTCACCCATGGCCCTTCCTCTAGCGCCTATGATTTTAGAAGCATTTGTATTAAATGTCAAGTTTTACCTGTTTGTCCCCTAGGGGACCAGTATATTTTGCTATATGATTTTGGGAGTAAATGAGTCAAGCCGTCTAACCTGGCCTCATTGAGTGTCGTACACTATACAGTCTTCTCTAAGCTTCGGACATCTTTACGATTAGTAGATATGGGCCGAGGCTTTTTCTTTCCTGGTCGTTATTACTATATAGGGACGTGCCCTTTAAATCCTTGGGAATGTGTTTGTCCGTGTGAAGTGTCTCCGGTGTATCAGGTGACGACTTGGAGGTAAAATAATCTCTCCCAGCGCTTTCCTCCTGTATAATGAGTCATTGCTTCTGGTTGATGTCCTCGCAGTGACATTCATGTCTTTTGTGCTGCTGACGAGCGCTCCTCCCTTTATAATAATGGGGCTGCAACTGGAAATATCCAGCATTACAAAACCAGTTTGGAAATTGCTGCGTACTGGCCCTAGGCTCCAGGACACGGAGTGATACTATGGTCGTTATGTCCTGGAGGTGACATCCTCATCCTTTTCTCCTAGGAAAGCTGCGTTCTGACCAGTCTAGGTGGCATTGCTACTCTCGCAGGATTTATCTTTCCTGATGTCCTCATGTGCATGAAGGTGGAAAATGGGCAGCAGTAAGGGTACTGCCAGACGTTCAGGTCTTCTGATGCAGGTTTTGAAAGCCAAACCAGGAGAGGATTGAAAAAAGTGGAGACGTTCTAGCTGTCCTCCTATGATCCAAACCTGATTTTGGATTCAAAAACTGCATCAAAAAGCCTGAAAGTGTAGCTGCACCCTTAGGTCATGTTCACATCTGCGCTAGTTATTTATGTTCTGCTCCGTTAGGGTAACCAACGGCGCTGAACAGACGTTTTCTACAAAAGGGTCCGTTTGTTTCCCGTTTCTGTTGTTTTTTTGTTTTTTTTTGAAGGATCTGCATTGTAGGCCCCAAGTGGAGCTTCCAGCACAGATGTGAACGTTCCCTTACGAGGTTAGAGAATAGATGCAAATAAATTTAGAACCAGGTTTTCTTCCAGTCATGGGTCAAATGGAAGAAAATGCCAGGTCTGCGCTTCCAGTTTTTTCCGTTTTAGACAAGGTTCACCCCCACCATATCTACTAGATATTCTTGCTGACGTGTGACTCCCACATCAAGCTTTGGGCTGTTAGCTGCATCATCCAGGTTGTCCTCTGTGGACGCTCTTCTTGCTTTTTCGTAGGGAATGAGACTCCATCTGGCAGCCCGGTCACATGTACCACCACCTTCGTGCACATGAGGACATCAGGAAAGATAAATCCTGCGAGAGTAGCAATGCCACCTAGACTGGTCATAATGTCATACTGTTTTCTCCCTTTTTATATTTTGTATAATCTTTTTTTATTTTTTATTTTATGCAGTATTTTGTCATTGCATGATGATTTTGTATACTTTTGCTTTGACTTTAAAGGGGTCATCCAGTATTTTTTCACGTTCCTGTGTATAGGCCATGTCTATGAATATTAGAATGGCATGGTTCCAATGCCTCGTCAACCTACCCCCCGATGATCAGCTGTTCCCGAATTAATCCGGTGCCGGAAATAGGTGGCAAACTGCAGGGCTGTGTGGACGGAGCTGGTTACTGCTGTCACCGGTTCCACCACCAGATTTGCTTGGGTACAGCTGACTGGCGGGGTCTCACACCCTGCACCCCCCTCCCCCCACCAGTCTGATATCAGTCCCAAATTTACAGGGGCTGCAAATCCCGGCAAATGAGTGGGTTTGTGTAAGCCCCACAGAGAAATAGGTGGTCCCGTCCTGTTTAGGGGCGTCTCCGGGGTGGCACCTATTTGTCCGGAATTTACCAGCTGCCCATAATGACTCACTTTTACATGTTGGTACCCTCTGTACGACTACCTACTTGCTGACTGACAACTCTCACTTGGCTCCATTGACGTAAATAGTGCTATAGCACTGGAAGAAGGCAGCCATGTTTTTCTGAATTGGTCAAACCCCTTTGAAGGATCCACTGGAGAAAAAATTGTAAAATCCACAGTGAAATAAATTCTTCTGCTGACACATGATCACTTAAAGGGGTTTTGCCAAGTTTAGAAGTTATGCCCTATCCTAACTGATTGCTGGGGGTCTGATCGCTGGGACCCCCACCGATCCTGAGAACAGGGTCCTGTTCTTTCGATCTGACAGAGTGGCAGGTCGGGCATGCACCCCCACCACGCCATTCATTCTCTATGGGTGTGCTGGGAATAGTCGAGCTCTGTATGCAGCGATCTCTGGCCATCCCATAGAGAATGAATGGAGCGGCAGAACGCATGCTGCACCTGACATTTCGCCAGATCCATGGAACGGGACCCCCCATTCTCGGGATTGGTGGGGAGCACAGTGGTCAGACTCCCAGCGATCAGTGAATAGGAAATAACTTCTAAACTTGGCACAGCCCCTTTAAGGTTGCAGACTGACCAGTGGGGCCAGGACAGGTCGCCTCACCCGACTATTGACCGCTTTATATGTGGACAGTATGTGAAGATATTGATGGCGACCGGACTCTACACACGGCCCCTATGAAAACACTGCACGTGTCACAAACCAGAACTAGAAATGGCGTCATTGACAAACTCCGTAACGCTATCATCTGGCCTGTAGCGGTTTGCAGTGAAGGTCCAGCTGGGTGTTATCTGACGGGTGTGTGGCCCTGCACAGTCTGACACTATCCAATCAGTGCTGCCAGTGCCCAAGGTCTATCTAGTAATACCCAGATGGACCCTAATCTCTTCATGAACTTCTAGTAGGTATAACAGAGGAATGGCACAACATAGCCATAAGAATAGATGCTCCAGAATGGTTATTACTGGGGGGGGGATGAAAGTAGTGTCTTCTTTAGGGCTCGTTCACACGACTGTATGGCTTTTTCAGTGTTTTGTGGGCTGTTTTTAACGGATCAGTTTTTTGTTTCAGTAGTGGTTCTGTTCCGTTTTTCCATATGGCATATACAGTATACAGTAATTACATAGAAAAAATTGGTCTGGGCATAACATTTTCAATAGATGGTTCCGCAAAAATGGAATGGATATGGAAGACATACGGAGTACATTCCGTATGTGTTCGGGGTTTTTTGCGGACCCATTGACATGAATGGAGCCACGGAATGTGATTTGCGGGCAATGATAGGACATGTTCTATCTTTTGAACGGAAAAACGGAATGCATACGGAGTACATTCCGTTTTTTTTTGTGGAACCATTGAAATGAATGGTTCCGTATACGGAACGCAAAAAGACATTTCGTGTGAATGAGCCCTTACAGTGATTATACATTCGGCACGGGTAAAATATAAAAATAATTGTTGTAATAGTACAAAAAGACAGCAGCTTGGTGAAAATTGTGCAGAAGTAATGACCTATGGCCGCAGTGTGTGAATAGGCACCTATCCGTTGTCTGGTAATTGTGCTATAAGGCTGTGCCTCAGATTCATTGGCCTTTTTGGGGCGAGTTTAGGTCTGCAGCACCAGGACCATCCCATGGAGACTCGGCCTAAAGTGGCAGAAATGGACACGGCTGGAAGGATTGGAGCGCTCTGATCCGGGCAGTGCACCCGTTCAGTGCCACGATAAAACAGACCCTGACCACACTATGGAAATAGCCCAGGGCGCTCTCTTGTCAATGACTGTTAGGACATATAAATAGTGCTTGGGCATATTTCTATATACCCCCATAATATATTATTAAAGGGGAATTCCCATCTCAGACAATGGGGCATATCGCTAGCATATGCCCCCATTGTCTGATAGGTGCGGGTCCCGCATTGCGCATGCGCGCCCTATGCCCCCATTCATTTCTGTGGGGCAGACGGCAATAGCCGAGCCAGTGCTCGGCTATTTTCGGCGGCCCCATAGAAATGGAGGGTGGCTGCGAATTGCGCCCTCCATTCATTTCCCCGCTCTGTTCTCATTGTAGTTGTGGGTCCCAGCACCTATCAGACAATGGGGGCATATCCTAGCGATATGCCCGCATTGTCTGAGATGGGAATACCCCTTTAATGGGGTTATGCACCAGGAAATTGACTGATAGACCAGGCACAATGCCTTGTAGGACTAGATCAGCTGAATGTAATGACACCTCTCACTTAGGCTGGTTTCCCACGGGCGTTGCAGGATCATGCGCGATTTTTCCGCGCGAGTGCAAAACATTGTAATGCGTTTTACACTCGCGTGAGAAAAGTCGCCCATGTTTGGTACCCGAACTTCTTCACAGAAGTTCGCGGTTGGGATCGGTGTTCTGTAGATTGTATTATTTTCCCTTATAACATGGTTATAAGGGAAAATAATAGCATTCTGAATACAGAATGCATAGTAAAACATCGCTGGAGGGATTAAAAAAATAAATAAAATTTAACTCGCCTTAATCCACTTGTTCGCGCAGCCCGGCTTCTGTTCTGTCTTTGTGATGACCGGAGTGACGTCACCACAGGTCCTGTTGCTCCACACAGCTAAGATGAAGACAGAAGGAGATGCCGGGCTTCGCAATCAAGTGGATTAAGGTGAGTTAAAAACGCTTCCGTTACAATAATACAACCTATAGAAGATGTCTTCTATAGCCAAGACGGATCCATCTTGAACACCATTGAAATTCAGTGGGAGACGGATCCGTTTTCGATTGTGTCAGAGAAAACGGATCCGTCCCCATTGACTTACATTGTGTGCCAGGACGGATCAGTTTGGCTCTGCTTCATTAGACAGACAGCAAAACGCTGCAGGCGTTCCAGAGCGGAACGGAGACTGAACGGAGGCAAACTGATGCATTCTGAGCGGATCCTTTTCCATTCAGAATGCATCCGTTTTGGACCGCTTGTGAGAGCCCTGAACGGATCTCAGAAACGGAAAGCCAAAACGCCAGTGTGAAAGTAGCCTTATTTTTGGAGGACTCTGTGATATGGACTCTGCCAGTGACGGGCTGTGCAGGGACACCCCCCCCCCCCCCCCCCCCCCCCCAGCTGGTAACACCCATTTGCAGATTCATTAATAAACTTCTAGTAGCAATTACTGAGGAACGGAACAACAGTTATGTGAAAAGATGCTTCAGAATTGTTATTGCACAGGAATATCTTGTCCTTTTTAATTTTAATTTCTTTTATTTAATTTTTTATTTATTTTTTTGTAAAAAAAAGTCAGGAGAGGTGAAAGGTCCTCTTAAAGAGCAAAGTGTCTTGATAAAATATTGGTAGAAGCCTTGAGGTCTGTCGCTGGAAGTTTCAGACATGGTGGGTCCAGAATCTTGTCCTTAAATCATTGGGAACCCATCCAGGTTCGGTCTTGTGTGATCACTGTGTAAGGTGGTTGCTTTTTATAGTTTCCTGGGCTGATGATGGCTCGTCTTGTGTTACTTATTGTCTAGGTCAAGCCTGCTTGTGCTTTCTCCTTCCCACAGTAACACTGTCCTTGAGCAGCGCTCTGCTGCCCGTCTTGTTAGAAATGTGTTAATCCGGGACAGTCCTTGCCGGAGAATGACGTGCGGCGTAACTACTGCCCTGTGACGTGCGGCGTAACTACTGCCCTGTGACGTGCCCTGCTGCTGCTGCTACTACTACTATTGTAACATGTGCCGCTACTACCAGGACCCTGTAACATGTGCTGCTACTACTACTGCCCTGTAACATGTGCTGCCGCTACTGCTGTAACTTGTGCTGCTACTGCCCTGTAATATTTGCTGTCACTTGTGCCGCTGCTGCTGCTACTACTGCAATATGTGCCACTACTATTGTCACTACCCTGTCACATATGCCACTACTGCTATGACTACTGCCACATAAAATGATGTAATAGAGTAAAGCTCAATTACACAACGTGTATAACTGGCCATACACCTTAGACATATATTGGCTGAACCTGCTCATTTTTAGCCATCTAAGGTGTAAGGGGGCCTCCCAACTTTCCCCCGATGACAGATGTTGGGGGGGTAGGTGGGGTAATGATTAGGTAGTTGGAATTTAACATATCAAATTTATTTTGTTCTTGGAGATATATCTGGCAGTGGCTTCCTCCTCTCGCCCCATTCACACCGAGCATACGTGTGGAGTTGGGTGAGATCGCTGTCACCTGGCAGGTATCTTGTGGATGGCGAGATAGTAGTCGGCCCCCCCCCCCCTTCAGTGGGTCCCTCAAGCGACAACTGTTTTTCTGGGGTTACATGTCTCTTACTGATCTGAAGTTTGCAGTCGTTATCTAGGTAAAATAAAGACTATTGCTGGGACTGCACATTAGAAGTGTGGCACAGGAATGACGTCTGTATGGGAGCTTCAACATGCTGATCCTTTTTTTTTTCTTTGGGAGCCTGTCAGCCGCTTTCTCCCCTCTCCCATAGAGGAGCCTGTCAGCCGCTTTCTCCCCTCTCCCATAGAGGAGCCTGTCAGCCGCTTTCTCCCCTCTCCCATAGAGGAGCCTGTCAGCCGCTTTCTCCCCTCTCCCATAGAGGAGCCTGTCAGCCGCTTTCTCCCCTCTCCCATAGAGGAGCCTGTCAGCCGCTTTCTCCCCTCTCCCATAGAGGAGCCTGTCAGCCGCTTTCTCCCCTCTCCCATAGAGGAGCCTGTCAGCCGCTTTCTCCCCTCTCCCATAGAGGAGCCTGTCAGCCGCTTTCTCCCCTCTCCCATAGAGGAGCCTGTCAGCCGCTTTCTCCCCTCTCCCATAGAGGAGCCTGTCAGCCGCTTTCTCCCCTCTCCCATAGAGGAGCCTGTCAGCCGCTTTCTCCCCTCTCCCATAGAGGAGCCTGTCAGCCGCTTTCTCCCCTCTCCCATAGAGGAGCCTGTCAGCCGCTTTCTCCCCTCTCCCATAGAGGAGCCTGTCAGCCGCTTTCTCCCCTCTCCCATAGAGGAGCCTGTCAGCCGCTTTCTCCCCTCTCCCATAGAGGAGCCTGTCAGCCGCTTTCTCCCCTCTCCCATAGAGGAGCCTGTCAGCCGCTTTCTCCCCTCTCCCATAGAGGAGCCTGTCAGCCGCTTTCTCCCCTCTCCCATAGAGGAGCCTGTCAGCCGCTTTCTCCCCTCTCCCATAGAGGAGCCTGTCAGCCGCTTTCTCCCCTCTCCCATAGAGGAGCCTGTCAGCCGCTTTCTCCCCTCTCCCATAGAGGAGCCTGTCAGCCGCTTTCTCCCCTCTCCCATAGAGGAGCCTGTCAGCCGCTTTCTCCCCTCTCCCAGGAGGATGTGCAGTGACGCTTTATATCTTTGCGGTGGACTGCTTTAAGGGAGTCGAAGGGTATTCATCATCAGGTACTGCTCCTGTGTGTGTACATACACCACGTAATTGAAATCAATGAAAGGTATAAAAACCTAAAAATGTGGGTGTGCCCCTACTCTTAGAAGTTTCATTAAACGGGTTGTCTTGTGAAATATATTCATATTTATCAAACCAGCACCTGGATCTCAGTACTTTTACATTGCATGTAATTAATCATTTATCATAGCCCTGAACTAGTCAATAATAATGTTTCGCACATGCTCATTTCCATCTTTTTAGCTGTTTCATCGGTTACAGTTACAAGGACATGCCCTTGAGCTGCGATAGGGAGAGAACACCGGCAGAAAGGACACCCTCCTAAGCTGTCGGGAATGAATGAGGAGATCTCTGGATCCATGTGAGGTCCAAGGCTGGTTCTAGCTTTCTTAGAAAGAGATTGCCATGTGCTGTATGATGTCTGATTTTTTTTTATTTTATTTTTTACATCCATCATGGCATAACCCTTTAATTTCAATGTGGTTGTAGCCATGCAAGCAGCGCTCTCAGCATTCTCGGTGCTCCCGGCTGCTGACCTCTCTAGACCGAGACTTCTGATTTACATGGTGTAAAAGTCAAAACCTCTCATTGTCTCATTGGTTGTACTTTATGCCATACACAGGGCGGAGTTCTCCCCTGATTTCATGACTTCCAGGGAAACTGGTTCTTTTTCGGAGCTGATGTTTAGCAATGGCGGCTATAAAACCTATAACAAGTCAGCTAGGAAGGGTTTAGAGTTTGCACTTTGCACTCTTTATTACAGCAGCGTTGCACTTATAAAACCTGGAGTGAAACAATGCCCATCATTATTAAAGGAGACCCCCCCTCCCCTGATGTACATTAATAGGCCTTTTATAATGGACTTTTTATTTCTGTATAATGACTTTAAGACGTTGCAGGTCTCCAAAAGTCGGCAATCCTCCTCGTGTAACAGAGTAGTTACTGGAACATCCGATGTCACGATTAAGAATTTTATTCTGCCACTTAAAACCCGATAGTGACACATCTTTATTTCTAATCAATTTTTATTTAATTATTTTCTGTGTATGTATATGTGTATGTATGTATGTATGTGTGTGTGTATGTATATATAATATATATATATTTCTACTTCTTTAGCATTATTATGGGGTCGACCATCTTTCCTGCACTGCTGTTAAAGGGGTATTCCTGTTATAGAAAGTTACCCTCTATCCACAGGATCAGCGGAGCGCTTTTGCAACCAGACGTTCTGTCCATTTCAGGGAGCCTTACGGGGTACAGGACCCCTGTTCTTGTGACCAGTGTGGAGGGGGGGGGTCCCAGCAGTAGGACCCCACCAATCTGATAGTTATCCCCTATCCTGTGAATAGGGGATAACTTTCTATAACTAGAATACAAATGTCTTTGGTAGCTCAGTCTTAGGGTCCATTCGCACGTCTGCAAGTTGGGTCCGGATCCGTGCCGCAATTTTGCGGAACAGGTGCGGACCCATTCATTTTCAATGGTGCCAGAACGGATGCGGACAGTACACGATGTGCTGTCCGCATCCGCACTTCCGGGTCCGCAATTTCGTTCCCGAAAAAAAATAGAACATGTCCTATTCTTGTCCGCAACTGCGGACAAGAAAAGGCATTTTCTATTATAATGCCGGCAATGTACAGTCCGTGAAATGCGGAACACACATTGCCGGTGTCCGTGTTTTGCGGATCCGCAATTTGTGGACTGCAAAACACATGCGGACGTGTTAATGGTCCCTTAGATTGTGTGTTTATTTTAAAAAAAATATATATTTTTGATATTTTTCTTTCAATGGAAATTTAGTGTGGCGCATGGTCCGTAACCCTCCTCTCTGTTCCTTCACAGGGGCACTGGCCAAAGTCCGCGAAAGCAAGAAGCACATTGAAGAAGGCAAGATGGAGCCGCAAAAAGCTACCGAAATCCAAGAACGCTGTAACGTTATCACCTACGCCACCCTGGCCGAAATCCAACATTTTCACAAAATCCGCGTGCGGGACTTCAAGTCACAAATGCAGCATTACTTACAGCAACAAATTATCTTCTTCCAAAAAGTGACGCTAAAGTTGGAGGAGGCGCTACAGAAATACGACACGGCCTAGTCTTCCCATCTGAGAACCCTGAACTTTTTCTTCTCCTCGTTTTTGGGAGGTCTAAAACTTTGGGCGGGTTTTTTTGTCACCCCCTTCCGCAAAGATTTAAGCAACCTGTTGCCAATAATTGGCGGTGGTACACGAATGGTCGTACATTTATTTTTTAGTATACTGTGAGCAAAAGAGGGAAAAAAAAAAAATGGATTCGTAATCCGCATAGACCCAGCATAGCAAATCTATATTTAAATTCTATTATGTATGCTTACACTACCGTCGTACCTTGGCTCTGGAGGATAGGGTACGCCGTTTGCCTTACCATTGAACTCTGTCACCGAGTGTACTCTGACGGGGCTACGTTACCTACGAGATGACGTCATCAGTTGCCTTTTTTTTTTTTGTTTTTTTCAAGCATTCTGGATTTAACCAAATCCTCTGTTTACAGAACTTTTACTTGAGCAATTTTTCAATCCGTGTGCCTTCCCGAACTTTTTTTTTTTTTTTAATAATAAATTCATATTTTACCACAGGAGAGGAATGCATCTGATGTAACATTACACCCAGTGTTACCTTCCTATATAAAACGTTTGCACGTACTGTACTAACAGAGGTGCACCACCAATGAGGCCAGGTGAGGAGATCGCCTCAGGCAGCACCAGTTACGGGCAAGAAGGGGGTCAGCCAAAGGGGCATGAGCTTAAGAGAGGGGGAAATTTTAAGAAATTGGAATTTGGGGGGGTTCAGTTTTTGCCTCAGGCAGCAGGAAGGCTAGGTGCACCCCTGTGTACTGATAAAACTTTCGGGCTGTATGTCGAAGGTTCTGTACTGGGAAAGTATGTCCAGAGCTCGATTGTTTGCTGGTTGAGACGTAGCCATTTTCTGCACCAAAAAGGTTGTTCCCGGGGTTCTCCAGAATAGTAAAACTTATCTCGCTTGTGTCTGCACATGAAGTGCTGAACTTTTCCAAGGCTCTGTTAACGTTGGGGACGTGAACAGAAACCACAACCGATACAAATGGTGTCTTGACAAACCCTGTTGAGATATCATGGGCTCCTTTGTGTTTTGGTGGTTTTGACTGGAAGAACAAAGCTGCAGGCTGCTCCTGTTCTTTCAGCGAAACCTGCATCAGGGCCCCGAAGTAGATGTGAACTCGCCTCTCGCAGCGTCGCCTATCTCTCCAGCCCCGCCACGCCACGCCACTAACTACTCCAGCCACCTCCTCCATTGCCTAGCAAAAGTCTTTTTTTTTTCTGCAGGATCCAATACTGTATAGTTCACTCTTAACCACGCATTTGACTTGATTCTCCCATTCTTTTATTGATGGAACTCTTTTATTTACCCAGTATTTAATTATAGAACGCCTGGCTTGAAATAATAATTTGGCCACGGTTTCCTGAGTGGTGCTATTTCCCTGCCCTCCTATCTCTCCCAATTCTGGGGATTTTAACCGGGTACTCCTTTCTCTATCCACAGAAGTACCTTCTCCCAGAATACCTGTATTAGAGTGCAGTCCCATAAAATATGTACATCATCATCTACTCCGATTTCACTGCATTTTTGACATTTAAATTCTTTGTTTTTGTAAAACCGCATAAGCTTTTTTGGTGAATAATATAATCGGTGCAGCACGAAAATCTGGGTCGTTCTGTGGGATGGTTTTCTTGAGATTCTCCTACTAGCCCCTATTAAAAATCCCCATTTCTCTTCGGTCATTTGAACCCCTATTCCCTCCCAGTTACGCTTTTACATTTAAGATCCCTGTTTCTTTCGATCTTTGGGCTATTAATATGTTATACACTATTGATATCTGCTTTCTTTCTATTGTTAAATTTATAATTCTCGTTAGTATTTGGGGGAGAGATGTGCGCTGGTCCTAGCTGAGGATGGTAACTTAGGTGAAGATGTGAACTTCAGCTAAGTTACCATCCTAAGCTAGGACCAGCGCTGTTCCTGGAGAAATCCTTTGTTATAGGTTCTCTGATTTAGAAACCCATTCTGAAATATTTTATTAGGGAATTTGGAGCTGATGGGAGGGATAAAACGCTTTGATGACCTGTTCCCGCTGATCATTGGTGGTCCAAACAGTAGTACAACCTGTGGTCAGCTCATTAGAGGAGATTGTTTAACCAAAGGGATTGTAAAAAGTGGACAGCCACTTGTAGTGGGATATCTCCCTTTTAAACAACTTGACCACTAGCCACAGGAGCAGGGATAAGTGTCTGATTGGCGGTGAAGGCCCCTGGACCATCACTAGAATGGGGCCACGTTTTTTCCCTGTTTGAATGAGCATCTGTAGAGCTCCTCTATCTCCTGAAGCCCCATATGGTTGAATGAAGTGGCAGCTTGTATGGGGAGACAACGGCGCCCCTTCTAATAATTGATGGGGGCCCCTATGGTTGGACCCACACCGATCCAACACTTATCCGCTATAAGTTGTTGCAGTGGGACAACCCTATTAAAGGTGGCCATACACATTAGATGAACATCATCTAAAGCCATTTAATTCGACAGCTATCTAAAGAATATGGCCAGCTTCCAGAGGTTTTCCAGAACTTTGATGTTGATAGTCTATTCTTAGGACAGGTCATCAATATCAGATTGGTCGGGGTCCTACACCCAGCACCCCTTTCAAAGTACAACTCCACTCCAAAACTTAAAATTGTAAAGGCTATGCCGGCAGATAACATTTATAAATTGAAGAATTTCTAAAGCTTAGATCAACGAGGAACTAACCTCTGGGAAAAGCTTCAGCGTGACCACAGTGAGGTGGATTGGGGGAGCATGCTGCCACTCTAGAGGACTGTGAAGGTCCGGAAATGTACGAATGTTCAGCTACTGCCTGTCCTGTTCTAGTGGACAGGTAATGAATGTTATCCACTGGCATACACCGTTAGACTGGATTCATAATCCGTAGATTTTGTTGGAGAAATTTCTGTGGCTCGAAATCCATTCATCAGGAGAGAGTTGTTTTGGTGGAAAGCACATGAGTTTCTTTCAGTCTCGTTCATATGAACAGGAACCTTCCAGATATTTCTGCACCAAATATGCCACATGTGAATGCACCCTTAGTGATTGACTGGAATTGAGTTTCCACTGAACCCAATGGAACGCCGTTCGTTCGGGAAAATGATCTGTTTGTGACGGATCGGTTCCGCAGCTCTTTACAGCGAGGATGCTCCCTACAGCAGTCCGCCTCTCTCCTTCATAAACTTGAGGAGGGTATATACAGAGAACATGCACACAAACCTGTCATTTTCAGGTTTGGCTCGTTGCATATTTTATAAATTGCTGATTTTGAGAGAATCCCACTCTACGGTCAGCCCAGTAGAACCACAAAACATTTTCTGGTTGGCTTTGTTTCAGTTTATCATCCCTTTTTATGGCATTTTTCACGTTCTATAGAGATGTCTATAATAAAACACCACACCTAGAGATACAAAATTGTAATTAGAAACTTAGTCTACGTGTCAGTCAGGAGAACTATGAATGCAGCTCTTGACTACAGAAAGTTACATAATCATTAAGGCAAGTTAGCTAAAGAGGTTATCTGAGATATAATACTGATGGCCTGTCCATCGGCAGGGGTCCAGGTCCAAGCACACCTGCTAATCAGCGGTTTCGGATAGCTACAGCGCTCACCAGAACTCTAGGGAGCATGGTGGCCTCCCAGGCACTTACCAAGTACAGCACTGTACATCATATAGTGGCTGGGCGTGGTATTGCAGCTCCGATCTGTTGACCGAAGTACGGTGACATCACATGGCCTAGGAAGGGGCCGCAGAGCTAATGGAGCTTCCATCCTCTTCTAACAGCCGATCTGATATTGATGACCTATCCTGAGGATAGGTCATGAATTTGATTTCCTGGATAACACCTTTAACAGTGTGAGCCGTCTGGTCACCTATGCAACTATAGCCTTGCTTGAAGATTCCAGAAAGAGTGCCACACCTTCCCATGGGTGGTGTCTGGTATTACAGCTCAACTCCATTGAATTCCATGAGGCTGAGCAGCAAAACCAGCCACAACCTGTGGACAGATGGGGAAAGAAAGCAACCATGTTTTTTCCAATCCTGGGCAATCCCTTTAAACTTCTGATGGGAGAGGCAGGAGCACTGTTAGCTGGAGTTACCCTTTAAAATGAAAATTAGAAGCACAAGTGGGTGTTTATTGGACTGGAGCGATTACACAAGAGTATGTTTCCTGCCTCTGGCTAACATTGCAATACAAGAAATCACGGGCATATTGCAGAACTATCACAGAATGTGCGAACCGTATGAAAAATGCTAGTTGAAGGGATTGTCCCATCTAACCAGGCAATACCGTATGCATCATGTATAGGTTTTTTTACATCCCCATTGACTACTATGCAGCATCCTCTCCATCTTCCACATTTCAGGATGTGTTTCCAGCATTACAATTTTCTATTCTAACCCGCCACGGTGATTTTTAATACTTTTTTCTAGAAAACGATTTAGTATCTCTCTAGCATTTTCTACCACCACTTCCTTCCTCCCTATGATGTTGACCAGACAGCACGACTTCTGAATGTTGTACTTTTGGATTTTTTTTTTTTTTTTTTTTTTTTTGACCCATGTGACAAGTTACCATGTGAGGTAACGCTTGAGTCACTGAAATTCCACATCTGTCTCGTAGATGTTTCAGCCAAAACATATCCAGTTCCCTTTTACGTCTTTTTATGGCATTGGACGTGACCCATTATTCATCTAAATGTCAAAGACTGCTCCGGAAGATTAGAGAGGATTATGTTCAGGAGAAACTGAGATCAAAGATAAAAAGTAATGGTCAAAAAAATATTTCACCGAAGGAGTAATTGTCTGTCCCAAGGCTGAAGACTATTGGATGGGAAAAGGAGGGGTAACCTCAACACCATCTGAGTCTTGGGACAGCCAAAGACGGAGGTCTCAAATATCTGCTGGATCATACCAACCGGGCAGTCAACACAATTCTGTATGTGAAAAGAAAAGGAAGACCTTCATTGCCTGAAGATATCCTGACATGTTTTTGTATTCTTCTCCAGAAACTTGCTGTAGGCTACCATGGCCTCCTGCAGCTTTGAATTTTGCACAATACCACGGTGTGACAGGTTCTTTTTGAAGGGGTTCTCCAAGACTGGGAACCACTTTTCATATGACCACGCAGGGTCAGGGGTTAAATTAAGGCTTACTGGTCACTATAGCTCTGGTTCCAACACCAAGCTCCCTTCCCTTCTGCATCTGGTCCCTACTGGACCAGAAATGTGATGTGTCAGCACTGCTGCCAGCCAACCAATGACCATGGCAGTGGTCATGAGCCGTACCTGCTCGCATCACCAGTGAACCTGTTGAATCCATTGGGTGGCAGGGGTAATGACAGCACAACACACTTCCAGTCCAGAGATGACCAGAAGCGGTGGAGGTCTTTTTTTTTTTCTTTTTGACCACTGCACCGTGAAGGGCAATATTTATGAAAAAGGGTTCCCATCCCGGAGAACCCCTTTAAAATTGTCAATCTCGGCCAGTTAAGAACATTTACGTTGACTTCTACTGGAATGTGATTCTCACTCCAGACATTCCAGGCCGGTTGCAGCCACGTAGCATAGAACGCAGATTAAAACACGTGCTACTGTGGATCCATATTTGATAATAATGTTGGAGGGTGAAGGAAACGCACTTATTATCTTGTTGAATTATTGAATGTGCTGTGAGGGCATCATTTTCTATCCCAGTTCCAGTATTGAGTGCTAACAGACCAAAGACCAGACCAAGACCTAATTCTTCGTGTCTACACACAGTATGTTCTCGACTTGATGCTCTACATGGTAGCACCACAGTATTTTCCAGGCCAGCAGTGTCTGTCATAGTCTGGTAACCGCACCCTAAAAAAGAGTCGGTAGGTGCGCACAACAAAGCTCCTCAATGTAATAGAAAATCACTTGGAAACGGGGAAAATTTATGAATCCTGTCTAATATTTAGACAGATTTACTATAGTGGCTGTTTGGTGCTTCTTTAGACATTAAAGGGATTGTGCAGGCAGTTTATTCCCTCAGGATAGGTTATCAATATCTAATCGTGGGGGTCCGACATCCGGCTCTCCCACCGATCTGCTGTTTGAAGAGGAGGCGGTTCTCCACTTCATTACACTACTTCTCGTCTCCACTGTAGCGGTGGCGTAAGAGTAAGGGCTCATGCACACAAACTTTTATTTTCCTGTCTCTTTTTTTTTTTGGGGCCAATATGCGGAACCATTCACATTTAATAGGTCTGCAAAAAAAACGGAAATGACTGTGTGCATTCCGTTTCCATATGTCCACCTGTCCGTTCCGCAAAAAAGATAGAACATGTCCTATTCTTGTCCGTTTTGCAGACAAGAAAAGGTGTAGTTACAAAAAAAATAAACAATAGATGCAACAAAAGATGCAATACGGATGTCACACAGACGTCATCCGTATTTTTTGTGGACCGCAAAAGACGGTGGAGTATATGAGCCCTAATGAAGAGGAAGTCGCACTCTCACGGAGCCCCGCATCCTCCTTTTCAAACAGCTGATCGGCGGGGGATGGCGGGTTTCGGATCCCCGCAGATCTGAAATTGATTATCTATCCTGAGGATAGGCCATCAATATAAACAGGCAGCGCAACCCCTTTAATGGTTGACTTGTAAGCCACTCCCCTTTTATCAGTAAACCACGCCCCTTGGTGAATAAGGCACAAAAGGTATCTACAGCATATAATAAATGTGCAAAGCATGAATGCCGTTTTTTTGTGCAAGTGAAGGCAGAATTCTTGCAGGTTCAGTTTAGTCATTTTGTCTTAGGCCCAAGTGAAATAAAAATAAGGTTTTTATGTCCTCCATTGATGTCCTGTTAGTGTAAAGTAGGGGAAGGGCGGCAATATTATAGGATGACGGGAGCAAGTATCCAGTATTCGGATGGCCTACATGCATGTGTCTCTGTCCGCTGTCTCTCAATGCTCTTTGTTATACTGTACTTTCATGTAATTACATTTCTCTTGAAAATTAAAAAAACAAAATCCAGAATTTCCTAATTGAGGCCTTTTATGTATACGTTTTTAACACACACTCGTCTGTCATTTTCTTTCTTGTTCTTATAAGGGCTATTCCAGGATTCCTATCCTTAGGCCATCAATATCTGATTGGCAGGGGGCCAAACAGCTCCACATCCCCGCCAGAACTAAACCGCGCCGTCTGTTGTGAACGGGAGCAGCGCTGCAGTTACCAGCTCTGTCCACTGTGTTGTCCTGGCGCCAGAGCTACTCTTAAACTGCTGATCGGCAGGGTTGCGGATTGTTGGACCCCCACTGACCAGGTATTGACGGCCTATCCTGAAGATAGACTATCTATCAGGCCACATGCACATGTTGCGGATTACGTACTTTTTTTTTTTTTTTTTTTTGTGGATTTTTGTTCAGAAAAAACTGCAGCGTAATCCACTAGCAGCAAAGTGTATGAGATTAGACAAATCTCATGTACGTCTTGCTTCTTTCTTTCTTGCAGAAATTGACCTGCTGTGTGCATTTAGAAATCCGCAGCATGTCAGTTATTGTAAGTTTGCCATTTTTGGCACAGGTTTCGCCCTTTTCAATGCAAGGATGAGATCGGAGTCAAAACTGCATCAAAGCAGCGGTACCCTTAAAATCCAGGTACAACCCCTTTAATCTGCATTATGATGTAGCAGAGCTGAATGTGATACTTGCCACAACCTGTAGTGATCGCTATGACTTTAGGGCAGTGGGTAAAGCCGCTATATTGTATTAAAGGAATTGTACAACATAACCAATTCTTCCAGCATCCTGCACTAGTATCTGGCCCATTCTATACATTGTGGGGGTCGAGGGATCTGTACTTTTTTGTAAAAAGAGGATATTGTGATTTTACATGACTCTTCGGGCTCATGCACACGACTGCGACGTGTTTTGCGGATCAGCATAACACGGATGCCAACTGTGTGCGTTCCACAAAATGGACAAGAAGAGGACATGTTCTATTTTTTTTTTTTGCAGGGCCACGGAACAGAGCAACAGATGCGGACAGCACACGGAGTGCCATCCACATCTTTTGTGGCCCCATTGAAGTGAATGGGTCCGCATCTGAGCCGCAAAAAATGCGGCTAGGATACGGACCAAAACAACGATCGCGTGCATGACGTCTTTTTATGATCCATTGTCAGATCCAGGACAGGGTGTAGCACTGGGGGCTTTTACTACATACCGCTCACATATAAGGCCTCATGCACACAAAGGTATTTTCTATCCGTGTCCGTTCAGTTTTTTTTTTTTTACAGACCGTATACGGAACCATTCATTTCAATGGGTCCGCAAAAAAAACGGAAGTTACTCCGTGTGCATTCTGTAAGTCTGTATTTCCTTTCCGCAAAAAAATAGAACGTGTCCTATTATTGTCCCTATTACCGTCAAGGATAGTACTGTTCTATTAGGGGCCAACTGTTCCGTTTAGCAAAATACGGAATGCACATGGATGTCATTTGTATTTTTGCGGATCCGTTTTTCCGCGGACCGCAAAATACATACAGTCGTGTGCATGAGGCCTAACTCTCAGAAAGTACATTGACCACATTATTGTAAGATGATTAATGTGACATTATAGATCTGAAGTACCTGTACTATAGGGGTATGCTGATTCTTCGCCAACAGATGGAGGGGGAGGAGGATCAGGCTGTTGAATTTCAGCATGCCTGATACTTTGTTCTCACGTCAACCCAGATAAGCCACCGCTCATTTTTCTCTCCACATGCAGTCTTAGCTGGGCCAAGTTTGCATGTGTACAAGAGAGTCAGGAGAAGCAGCTGTCGACCAAACAAATGTTCAGCCGACAGCTACTCTAGATGTATGGCCAATTTCGCACAATCGGGTTCCCGGAGTCAAGCTCCGTGCGATGGCTGTATCTCCTGGACAGAGCACTGCTTCTCTGATGTGAACTCACAGCATCATAATCACTTAAAGGGGTTGTCTCATCATAGACAATGGGGAGTTGTCGCTAGGATATGGCCCCCATTGTCTTATAGGTGTGGGACCTGCACCTATATCGGGAACGGAGCCCCGTAAGGTGGTGGGCTGGAGGACTCCGGTCTGGCCACCACCAAGTCGGCTCCCTATAGAAGTGAATGGGAGCGCCACCGCTCCCATTCACTTCTATGGGCTCGACGGAAATAAGCTGAACCAGCGCTCGGCTATTTTTGACGGCC
Source organism: Bufo bufo (assembly GCF_905171765.1). Taxonomy (NCBI): domain Eukaryota; kingdom Metazoa; phylum Chordata; class Amphibia; order Anura; family Bufonidae; genus Bufo; species Bufo bufo. The sequence goes on from NC_053390.1 coordinate 77,569,747, forward strand.
CCATAGAAAATAAATCGAGGGCGGCTGCGCATGTGCAGTGCACCCTCCTTCACTTTCGGGGCTCCATTCTCTATATAGGTGCAGGTCCCAGCGGTGGGACCCACACCTATAAGACAATGGAGGCATATCCTAGCAATGTGCCCCCATTGTCTTTGATGAGACAACCCCTTTAAGGTGCTGTGTGTTCCTGCCTGAGCACGAGTCTTCTGTACTGTACTCACATAATGCCATGGGTACAGTTCAGTCGACCAGCGGTTTCCCAGTCTGAATAGGCTTGTGTGAAATTGGCCGGTGAGTGTAAAGCAAGTGTGTGATGTGTAGTGAAAAGGCAGAAGGGACCTTGACTTCTTTATTCCTAGGATCAGCAGAGGTCAGACCCCCACCGATCATAATGTTATGGTAATACTCAAGTAATATATAACTTTTTTTTTAAATGGAGCTGAGCATAAGCGAGCTGTACAGCCGATGACAAAAAGAAACGGAAAAAAACAAACATCTTAACATGCTTATCTTGGGACGTAAAATGTACAAGTTCTGCACTTATATAATGTTACCACGCACAGAGCCAAGAACAATGATGATTAGATGCATAGAGCTTCCGGGAACACCTGAAATAATAAAATCTGGAAAAGTCCCGAGTCTATAAATGTTTTGGATTTAACTTGTTACAGAAAGAACAAACACTAAAGAAGGGAATTTTCCATCGTCTTGTCCATTTTTAATAGTTTTGCTCATGTAGACCCGATCATTTCTTAGTCTACTTTCACACTGGCGTTTTGGCTTTCCATTTGTGAGATCCGTCATGGGCTCTCACAAGCGGTCCGAAACTGATCAGTCTGCATTCTAATGCATTCTGAATGGAAAAGGATCCGCTCAGAATTCATCAGTTCAGTCTTCATTCCGCTTTTGTCCGTCTGATGAAACTGAGCAAAACGGATCCGTCCTGGCGCACAATGTAAGTCAATAGGGACGGATCCATTTTCACTGGCACAATAGAAAACGGATCCGTCCTCCATTGACTTACAATGGCTTTAGAGACGGATCCGTCTTGGCTATGTTAAAGATAATACAAACGGATCCGTCCTGGCGCACAATGTAAGTCAATAGGGACGGATCCATTTTCACTGGCACAATAAAAAAAAGGATCCGTCCTCCATTGGCTTTCAATGGTGTTCAAGACGGATCCGTCTTGGCTATGTTAAAGATAATACAAACTGAACGGATGCAGACGGTTGTATTTTCTGAACGGATCCATCACAAAACGCAAGTGTTTGGCAGTTCATGTTTCATTCCCACACATGAGTTTGGATATTTGATATCTACAGTAAAATAAGATAAAAGGTAAACTGTGGGTTAAATATTAACAATACCACATGATGGGGTACAGAGTAAAAACAGGACAGAAACCAGATAAAGAAGAGAGCCCGGCCCTAAGAAGCCTCCAGTCTATAGAGGTAGAGGTCTAGACAAGAGGCTATGGAATTTTCCTAGCTGGAATGAGATCTTGAAGGCGATCATTAGGGTGCATTCACATCACTGTTTAGCTTTCCGTTCTACTGATCCGTCAGAAGAAGAGAGAGAGGAAAAAAACAGGATCCAGTAAAAAAAAAAAAAAAATGATGCTGTTGCATCAGTTATCATCCGTTTGAGCCATTTCCGTCTGAGATCCGTTTTTTACACGGGAAAAAACTGCATGCAGTACTTTTGTTTTCATCTTTAAAAACGGTTCTCAGATGGAAATGGCTCAAATGAATGACAACTGATGCAACAGGATCTGTTTTTTTTTTATTTTTTTTTACAGGATTCTGTTTTTTTTCCCCTCTCTTCTGACGGATCAGAAGAACGGAAAGCTAACCGGTGATGTGAATGGATTAGGTTCCTTCACCTTTTTATTTATTTATTTTTTTAGATGTTTTGCCCAGATAGTGAATTCAGCACCTAATCTTTTTAATGGTGGAGGTCTATGAGAGAAATACGCCAGGCGAAAACTATGGACCCAGAGCATGCTAGGATTTAGAAAAAAAATTAATTGACCCAGAAAACGCACTTCAACGTTGAAAAAAATACTACTACAAAAAAGCCTGTTTGTCCTACATTTAATATTTCCCATAAACTTCCATGCAACATCTGGAGCTGGCATTTTTTGCCCAAAATCCACAGCAAGAAACACCAGGAAAAAATGCACCAAAACCCACAAAACCAGCAACAAAAATACCAAACATCTATGCGTGAACCCATCCTTATACTGCCCTATGTTCTACCAGCTCCAGCTAAGCTTTTTTCGTACTGCAGAAGACTGTGGAGAGTGAGGAGAGCCGGGACCTCATGAATATCAGGACTTATGCCCTGAAGTTGTTCAATACAAGATTTTGGCAAAACAGCTAGGGCAAAGAATGTGAACTAGCCGTTTGCTACGGGAATCTACTGTATTCTGTCCTTCATTAGGACACCACAAGGGTTGGTTCTCACATGCTGCGGTTTCAGCTGTGGGTTTTCATGCAGACTTGCTCTAGGTTTAGCTCCATTGAATGGAGCGAACAGGCTCCCTCTGCTGCTTTGCGAGGGGTCCACATGGAAACCGTGGCAAGAATGGACCTTTACATTCTTGGCACGGTTTTGAAAACTGCGGTAAAAACCCTTGGCTGCATGAACTGCTGTGCAACCTCCCATTGAAAACTATGGGGGGCGGTTTCAGTACCATGGATCCAAGCTGTAACCCTCACCCAAAATCTTACGTCTGAACCTTCCCTAGGACTGTTGATCAAAGTAGATTTCAACGAAAAAGCCATTAATAAAACCCCTGTCCATATGCCGAATAGGGAATATCATAGAAGAGGGACACCACTTGGTACCTTCCTCTATGAGCCGGAGTAGTGAGCTGCTCTGGCAGACTGGGCCTGTCCATGTATTTCCTGCCATTTATATGTATGTAATACTAATTTTTCCACATAGTGCCTCTGCAGAGGAAATGTATGGCTGACTGCAGATTCCCAATATAATTACATCTGATCACCAGGGGTTTCTAAAGCCAGACCTGATGTGCCCTTCTGGGCCAACTTCGATATAAAACAGGGTTATATTTTAACACTTATTTTAAATTACATAGAAGATGATGGCACTATACAAAATATCACCTACTGCAGCTAATTACTGGGTGAGATGGTGACTGTGAGGAATATGGATTATTATTTACTGTCAGCCATGTTCCCACACCAGCCATCTGCTGTCAGATAGCAGAGGTAGTGAACTCCACAGGAGGGCCCAGCCAAATGGCAGAGAACTTATAGCAGGCCACCTTTGTTTGTCTCACCTTTCAGATAGCATGGATCCTGGAGGAAAACTTCCCTGCAGGGGGTCTAGGTCATTCCCCAGTTCAATCAAATTATCAGACATATTAGACCTAAACCAGATACATATTTGTGTCCCCTTGGCCACGATGAACAGGCCCGTGGTCATAGTTTGTTGGTGGGATGCCAGGGAGGGGAGATATACATATCTCCCCACAGAAAACAAATAATGATACCATGCTTGGACTCTACTGGTAGCTGGAACCAGGAGGATTCATTGGTCCCAGAACCACCTCCCTGCAACATTCTGGTCTGGAGCCATGAATCCTAATCGGTTTTGTGACTCATTTGCTGCCAGCCCCAGAAGAGGGGAAGTGGACTTCTCCCAGAGTCCGGGAAGGGAGGGGCCACCTACAGATTAAAAGGCTTGTGCCAGCAAGCGGGAGTGTCTTTTCTTCTGAAGGGGCTCACACTGCATAAGTGTTTGGAAGGGACCTGGAAACGGCTGACATCACTGCCTCCCATTTGACTACAGCCAAGCCTTACAGAAACCCATTATTCATCATCACCCAAAGGACTCATCCATCTGGTAAACTGACTTTTGTTCTGCTTAACCCTGTTGTACCACGCCATCTGTATTTACCACTCAGACCACTGTATATATTTTCTGTGTATATGGTGTTATGTCTAGTGATCCCTTAAGGCAATTAAATATATAATTTAATCTTGTGCTGTCTGGTATCTCGAACACGAATCCCCATGTCCGTGTTTCGGCCTAGTTATACGCTACTGCAGGTTGGTTTCTCACCCTATATAATCCCGTTAGCGGACCGGGCTTATATCAGACGAAAAGCTGGTGGCAGTCTTCCTGGGCTAAGGAAGCGCTGTTTCACTGGGGCAGTAAAAAGGCTCCCTCAGCTTGTTGCCTCTCTGTGCCCGTGTGGACAGGAGGAGTCTGTGAACACTGTACCAAGCTGACCTTACCTGCTCCTCAGGGATGGTGTAATGTCACGCCTTGGTAACCAGTGACTATACCGTATCTCGCTGGCTCTATGTATTTGACGTCCAACGTCAGTCGGGGTACGGTATTGGTGACAGCAAAGTGGGATCGAGATACTAGTGTGTGTGAGTGTGGGACCCATACTCCCAGACACTAAAGACTACCAGCAGTAGCTTTTGCCGCTGGTGTCTTAAGATCAGCTCAACACTAGACAGTCTGAGTGCAGATACAATAAGGTGTGTGTGTGCATCAGGTTGCAGTCTGTATCAGTGATCATCCGTGGCAATGATGGCCAGTATCACAAGCAGCAAGGCTAAGGAGATGACCGATGCTAGGAATGGTGGCGTGGAGGACGCAGTCCAGATAGGGGGCCAAGAGGAGGTGGAAGGCAATTTTATTCAAGGCGAGGGGGAGCACAGCCAAAGCTCCCCAGGGAGCCAGTTGCCGGCGGTGAGGCACGCGGTGGGCCACACTCCACCTGCCCATTTCCCCAGCCAGGCAGGCTCGGCTGCTCTCCGACAGGCTGCCCTAGACCGTCTTCAGGCCGGAGACCAGGCTTCCTACGAGTAATGTGTGCCTCTCCCCTCAGTGGGGAGGGGGTCATTCACGCCAGCTGTGCTGAGGCCCCAGGGTGTGGCCAGCAAGCATGCTGGAACCTGTTGTCTTCAGGTGTGGTGACTGAGGGGGCAGACAGCTGTGGAGGAGGATGCAAATGAGGTCAGGGCTGTCCCAGGAGAAGTAGGGCTCTGATGGCTTTCCCCCTTTCCGACCAAGTGGCTGCCAAGTCAGACGGAGGCCAGGAGACAGGTCCCGGGGACCTGACGGAGGATGTGGCAGTCTCGTCCATTCTGTCCATGTCTGGTCAGGGGTTTCAGGCGGTGTTAGTGGCTGACGCCAGCCTGGACACTCTCAAGGAGCAGGCGGCACAGCCTCCCTCAGATTCAGACCTCGAGCTGGTGGTCAGGGACCAAGGATGGCTGTACCGGGTCACGGTCCAGCAGGGCTCACCGGAGGCGTCGCCTAGGGACCGACAGCTAGTGGTTCCCTATCCGTTTAGGATGGAGTTGTTGCGGCTTGCGCATGAGATTCCGATGGCTAGATACCTAGGGGTCACTAAGAGAAAGGCCAGATTAGGCCAAGATTTCAACTGGCCAAAGATGGGGGCCGATGTGGCTGCCTACTGCCGTTCATGTGACACCTGCCAGCGGGTGGGCAAGGCGGGGCCGCGCCCCAGAGCCCCACTGGTAACGCTGCCCATAATTGAAGAGCCTTTCAGGAGGGTGGCTGTGGATCTGATTGGACCGCTATCCATTCCCAGCAGCTCTGGGAAACGCTTCATATTGACGGTAGTAGATTATGCCATCCGTTTCCCGGAGGCAGTAGCCTTGTCATCCATTCGGGCCGACAAGGTGGCCACCGCCTTGCTGGAGATTTTCTCCAGAGTGGGCTTTCCCCAGGAAATTCTCACCGTCCAGTCGATCCAGTTCATGTTGCAATTGATGGAGTCCCTCTGTAGGCAAAAACAGTTGCAACATCTAGTGACCAGCCCGTACCACCCACAGACCAACGGCCTTTGTGAACGATTTAATGGCACCTTAAAGCAGATGCTTAAGGACTCCCACGAGAGTGACTGGGAGCGGTACCTCCCACATCTGCTGTTTGCCTACCGGGAGCTCCCACAGGCCTCCACGGGGTTCTCCACCTTCCAGCTCCTGTACGGGTGACATGTGCACGGGCCCCTGGCTCTTGTGAAAGAGGCCTGGGAGAGAGATGTAGCCACCCCTGGAGTGTCGGTCGTCGAGTATGTCATGCGCTTCCAGGACAAGATGCAGGCCTTGTCACAATTGGTGCACGACAATATGGAGCGAGCCCCAAGCCGACCAGATGCGATGGTACGACCAGAACGCTTGTGAGAGGACCTATCAGATAGGTCAAAAGGTATGGGTACTGGTCCCCATACCTCAGGACAAGCTTAAGCCGGCCTGGGAAGGCCCGTACCTTGTGCACCACCGCCTCAACGCCGTAACGTACCTGGTCACTCTAGACCACGCCCAGGGAAGGCGAAAGGCCTTCCATGTGAATATGATGAAGGCACATCATGAGAGGGAGGCATGTGCCCTCCCTGCATGCAACCTTCTAGAAGAGGGTAAGGAGGAGACCCTCCGTGACATGTTCGCCCAGGTTAAGGTGGGTGGGTGCATCGAGGATGCGGAGGTGGGCCAACAGCTCTTGGAGGGCCAATGGTCCCAGCTGTGGGCCACCCTTCACCCCTTCTGGGAATTGTTCAGCAACAAGCCCAGAAGGACAGAGTTGGCGGTCCATCACGTGGACACCCCCCAATCCGGCGTTCAGCATATCGGGTTTCCTTGGAGGTGCAGTAGCACAAGCTCCAGGAGATCAACGAGATGCTGAAGCTGAGGGTCATCCAGGTATCCAACAGCACTTGGGCCTTGCCTATTGTCCTCATCCCAAAGAAGGACCGAACCACCCGGTTCTGCGTGGACTACCGGGGACTCAACGCTGTCACGGATGCATACCCAATGCCACGCATCGATGACCTGCTCAATCAGTTGACTGGGGCCCAGTACCTGGATCTGAGCCGGGGGTATTGGCAGAGTCCCCTGACCTGTGAGGCGCGGAAATGCTCTGCCTTTATCACCCCCTTTGGATTGTATGAGTCCACTGTGATGCCGTTCGGCATGAAGAATGCCCCTGCCACCTTTCAGCGGATGGTCAACACTCTGCTTAAGGGACTTGAAGGGTACGCAACTGTGGACCTGGATGACATTGCCATCTTCAGTCCCACATGGGAGGATCACCTAGAGCACCTGATGCTTGGGCGGATTCGCCAGGCAGGCTTGACCATAAAGCCGGAAAAGTGGCAGCTGGGTATGAGCGAGGTCCACTACCTGGGGCACCAGGTAGGTGGGGGGGGGCCCCAGGTAGTGGACCCAGTGCCTGGAAAAGTGGATGCCATTGCATCCTGGCCCACCCCCAGGACCAAGAAACAGGTGATGTCCTTCCTCGGCACCGCCGGGTACTATAGGAGGTTCGTCCCCCACTATAGTAGCCTGGCAAAGCCCTTGGCTGACCTCACCAAGAAGAAGCTGCCCTCCGCAGTCGATTGGACAAACGACTGCGAGACGGCCTTCCGGGCGCTGAAGGCCGCCCTCTCGAGCTTCTCTGTACTACAAGCAGCCGACTACACTAGGTCGACACTACGGGCCAGGAACACCCCATTTTGTACCTGAGTTGGAGGCTCCTGCCGAGGGAGGTGGTGTAATCCACAATGGAGAAGGAGTGCCTGGCCATTTTCTGGGCACTGCAACGGTTGCAGCCATACTTATACGGGCTCCACTTCACTGTGGAGACGGACCACAACCCCCTCAGCTAGTTAAACACTGTGTCGGACGAATGGAAGGCTGCTATGCTGGAGCCTCACGCTCCAGCAGTATCACTTGACCATTCGCCACAAGAAGGGCCGTGACCATGGGAAAGCAAACGGGCTATCCCGGCAAGGAGAGGGTGAGGATGGGTGCACGGGGAAACATAGGAAGGTGCTGCCCCCTGGCGCCCTCTAATAGTGGAGTTGCGAGGAATATGGATTATTATTTACTGTCAGCCATGTTCCCACACCAGCCATCTGCTGTTAGATAGCAGAAGTAGTGAACTCCACAGGAGGGCCCTGCTTCAAAGCCCAGCCAAATGGCAGAGAACCTATAGCAGGCCACCTTTGTTTACAATTTCTCACCTCCATTCAGATAGCACGGATCCTGCAGAAAAACTTCCCTGCAGGGGGTCTAGGTTATTCCCCAGTTCAATCAAATTATCAGACATATTGGAGCCGGCGATTCATAAGGAATTATGAATCGTCCGTCCATCACAGACCTAAACCAGATACATATTTGTGTCCCTGTGGCCACGATGAACAGGCCCATGGTCATAGTTTGGTGGTGGGATGCCAGGGAGGGGAGATATACATATCTCCCCACAGAAACCAAATAATGGTACCATGCTTGGACTCTACTGGTAGCTGGAACCCAGGCGGATCCATTGGTTCCAGAACCACCTCCCTGGAACATTCTGGTCTGGAGCCATGAGCCCTAATCGGTTTTGTGACTCATTTGCTGCCAGCCCCAGAAGAGGGGGAGTGGACTCCTCCCAGAGGCCAGGAGGGGAGGGGCTGGCTACAGGTCAAAAGGCTTGTGCCAACAAGCGGGCGTGTCTTTTCTTCTGAACGGGGTTCACGCTGCATACCTGTTAGGAAGGGAACTGGAAACGGCTGAAATCACTGCCTCCTGTGTGACTACAGCCAAACCATTATTCATCATCACCCAAAGGACTCATCCATCCGGTAAAATGACTTTTGTTCTGCTTAACCCTGTTGTACCACGCCATCTGTATTTACCACTCAGACCACTGTATATATTTTCTGTATATATTGTGTTATGTCTAGTGAGCCCTTAAGACAATTAAGTATATAATTTAATCTTGTGCTGTCTGGTATCGATCACGAATCCCCACGTCTGTGTTTCGGCCTAGTTATACGCTACTGCGGGCTGGTTTCTCACCCTATATAATCCCGTTAGCGGACCGGGCTTATATCAAACAAGAAGCTGGTGGCAGTCTTTCCGGGCTGAGGAAGCGCTGTTTCACTGGGGCAGTGAAAAGGCTCGCTCAGCTTGTTGCCTCTCTGTGCTCGTGTGGACAGGAGGAGTCTGTGAACACTATACCTGCTCCTCAGGGATGGTGTAATGTCACGCCTTGGTAACCGGTGACTATACCGTATCTCGCTGGCTCTACATATTTGACGTCCGACATCAGTCGAGGTACGGTATTCGTCACAGTGACCATTGCTTGGTCATCGATATAGCTATCTCTCTGGATACACGTTGCTTCTCATGATGATCAAATATAGGTTGAGTGATCCTATAAATGGTTACCAAATAAACTGGACCATGCATGGACCACTATCCTAGTGGAGGTCACACAGAACTGTCCTTTCCCTGTACAGTGAAGGTCGACCCAAAGAGACATCTTCTTATCTTGTTTCTTCCTATTCTTATCACGGGACCCTGGCAGGAAATGGTAATATTATTTCAACAGAGCAAATTCCAGTAATCTCCTAACCCGGGAACTCCTTGTCTTATATCTACAGCCTCAGCAAAACTATATTTAGGGACGAAATGTCAAATTGTCCATAAATCTGCAATAAAATGACCCTTTAATATATAATAATACAGGGATTTTCCACAGCGGATTTGGTTGCAGCAAGATTACATTCGTTACATGCGGTATGATGTGGATTTAGTTGTAGACTCAGGTTTTATCCAATGCATTGTATAGGATGAAATCTGCAGGGGAAATCCATAGAATAGCAAAAAATTCCACATATAAGATTTAGTAAGATCTCATCCACTCTGCTGGTAAAATGATGCAGATTTTTCGCCTGCAGTTCCGCGGTTTAAAATCTCCATTGTATCCACAACATGTGAACATGTTAGAAGACGGAACAGAAGTGCACTGCTGAGGAGGCTTGTAAGAGGGTTAAAAAAGCACCTCCTCTTACAGAAGCATGTAGGCTTCTTCAGTTTTGCTCCGTTACTGTTCAGTTACTGTAGGTTACCCTTGACCCTGTTATGGTGGCAGTGCTAATATCTAGAATATAGAGCTCTATCTTCGTAATCGCGAATATTCTAGATTTTTTTTCATCAGTACCCACGATCCCTCACTGCTTTTTGCTTGTGGGCCAATGAGAAGGCTGCAATATCTTTGACTTTAGGAGTAGTGTTGATCGCAAATTTTCATATCGCAAATCTTCATATCGCAAATTTTTGTCGCAAATTTTTATCACAAATTTTCTGATTGCCGATTTTCGCAATCAAGAAAATAATGACCGGTAATCAATATTGCCCCTGCCGCTCATCACTAGTCATATGCTGATTATGGGTCACCCTACCGCATGCATATGTGACAACCTGTTATATATTATGCATGATACTCCATTTATAGGGAACCCGAAAGCACAAAATCTGCCTCCATACCAACCTGAATTACCTTAACAGTTAGCTCATGTTGTTCCCCATGGTGTTCTTATATTGTTCTTCTGTCCTCCAAGTGCAACACAGTCTTTATTCGTTCAAAGTCAAAGAGGCTGGCACTATCTTGCCTGAAGTCTAGGTTGCCATGCCCAAATCCTGCCCCTTCTCCTTTGATGTTTCCTAGCACAGGCACATCATACCCTGGTCTCTACTGGCCTTTGCTGGGGAATGGCCAATATCTTGCTGAGTGGTTCCCTTTAATGTTACTTATGCCAGCTCAAGAACTCACGCAATGTATGCACCATTGTAGATGTCAGGTTATTTATGCCAGGTTTAGGAAGCATTCTGTGAGTGGTGACATCACTGGTGGCCCATAAAATTGGGATAATGCCTCTGTGAGCCATATACCCTACGATAGGATGTGGAGAAACACCACAAATGTGTATATGCAAACCATCCTGTATGTATTGAAAAACTGTATGGTAAATGGTTGGCATGTGCCTGGAAGTGAGGGGTTAATTACTGTGCCAGCCACAACCCTGGACTGGGTTTATCACACCTAGGACAGCTCCACCCTGTGTAGCACGTTCCTGTAGTTGATAAATAAAGGTACCAAGGGAGAGAACCAGGAGAATGCTGCAGCTTCTGGTATAGAGAGGACCAGTTGTACTGTGTAGTAGTTAGCTGGCAAGTAGGGGTGAGTGACACTAGCCAACTGGCACACTACAGTAAGGGCCTAGATAGAGGTTGAAACTGCAACACACACAACAAAGTGGGTCAGCCTGTACCAAGTAGCTATCTTCATCCCTGTTACTGAAAAGGAGACTTCTCAGCAGAATTGTAATTGCCCATTGAGTTTGGGTGCAACACCAGGTCCTGACTTCTTCCCAAGAGAATTGCCACCAGTAGATAATTTAAGATTGCCAAGCCTATTGCCTCTAAAGTTACTTGTAACAATATGCCAGTTGCTTCTTGTAAGACTCTAGTAATCACTGAGCTTGTTGACCAATATGAACAATTGTGTCCACCATCCTTGAGCCCACCTGTACAAGACTCACTGGTCAAAAAATCCTGGGTTAGCATTGTATGGGCTCATAGAAAATCTATACCCTGCGCATTGCAAACTCTGTCTCTCCCAGGATCAAGGCCCAAAGCTCTACTGAGCACCTCAGCTCCTTAATTCCGCAGTCGGTTTGGTTTTCAGCCCCCATACACCTAACTTCTGACATGTCACCATGACATGTAAGAATTTTTGCAAAATTATGATTACTCTCTAGGTTTCGGTTGATTATTGTATCTCCATTGGCCTGGGTATTGTCTAATATTTTCCTGGTGACTTTTTTCTCTCTTTCGTGTTATCTCTGGGGTGGTGAGCGATTACATCCTTTCAGTTAAAGTTTACATATAACTTTCAGATCAATAAATACAAAAAAACATAGTGTCACGGTATTTGCTTGGGTGTAGAACAATATCTTTCTTTTACGTTATCACATACTGTACGGTATCGGGGTCCCTCTCCCCATTGGAGCTCACAGTCTAAATTCACTTATCAGTATATATCTTATGTGGATATTATCCTTGGTCAGATTCAAACCCAGGACCCCAGCTGCAAGGCCACGTGTTAGCCATTTACATGTGCTGCCGGTTGTAAATAAATGTTCCATGGGGTAGTGCAGGGGAAATGTTCCATTGTCCAGGTACTTATAGTAGCGAACCACCACTATAATATCTATATGGGACCTATGGAAAGTAGGTTGTCTCCATGTTGCTTGGTCATCTACCTCTCTACTGACTTCTATGGAGAAAGTGCTAGCCATAATTGGGCTATCACCGGTATCAAGTATTTATGCCATGGGGCTACCCCTTTAAAGCCATAAGGTGGATTTACACCACCAGATTGTCAGGCCGATTATCAGGGATAAACTTTGTACGAACGCTCCTTCTTTATAATCTGCCCATGTAGAGGTGCCACAGATCACCCCAGACACCTCAATCATCGTTTCTGGGCAGCAGACACAACGGTATGGGGGATGAACCATGGCAGTAGCCGTCTCTCATTCCCATAAAGTGGAGGGGATTGCCGTATGAAAATGCAGCTCTTCACCTTCACTGATGAACAGGCCATTGACAATTGCCCGCTACATCAGGCCGCATAAACCCGCCTTTATGCATACCGCTATATATATATTGTGGATCTGTGTTGTACAGATCTGATTATTTTGTGGCATGTTACTTCCTAGAATTGCTTCTAAGAAACAATATCTCTGATATATCGTGCTATGCAGAGGCACCATTTGTTGGCATATAGCGTGCCTACTATGTCATAATTCTTAACCATAGGGATTTTATATGCTATTGTACAGGTAGGGACAGAGAGGCCCATGAGAGGATACTCTGGTAGGCCCAATGGGCCACTAAAGTCTCATTTGGAGCTAACTTTGGAGCCAATCATTTGTCACTAGGGTCTATTTCTTACGAAATCATTCACAAATAACCTGTTGGATGATGATATGTCCTGTGGGTACAGATGCCCTGGTGGACACCCTAGTCCAGTGCTGTGTACAGGCTCCAGGTGCATAGCTTTGCTGTGTGCATAATGCATCAATATTTATTCAGTATATTGAGCTGCTGTTATTACTGTATGTAATGCAAATATGTAATTTATACATGTTGATTCAATGATAAAAGCAGACTTTTTATTACAGTACGAGAGAACCTGTGACCACTTTTAACCCCCAGTGAATCAGACAAATCCAGAGGTGGTGTGATTGGCAGCTGCACATGCCCAGGGACTCCTTTATGCCTGGGATGCCTACAGGATTTGCCCTGGCAGCAAGAAAGATTTTGGGGGTCTAGAAAAGCCCTTATATAACAATTTACAAAAGGTAAGGAGGCGGCATTGTGGAGAGAAGTATTTTCCAAACCTATCCTCAAGGAACCCCAGTTGGTCTTCAGGATTTCCTTCTGTCAGCAGTTTTGACCATGCAAAAGGTAGAGGTCAGGAGAGCAGTACAAACATAGATTTTGTGAAGCTTTTATTATCAGGAGTAGTGTAAATATGAGTTTTTATTCTGCAAGGCACTGATCCTGCATGTGTCAATGAGAAGGATCTTCACTCTGAAGTGCTCTCTGCATTGAGCTGCTTCTCTCCCACTTCCCTCTGTACTGAATGACTGCTCCTGCACTGGAAATGATGCTTCTCCAGGCAGAGCCTGCAGAATAAATCTCCATATTCATACTAGTCCTGAAAATAAAAGCTCCACAAAATATAAGGTATGTTTGTTCTTTCCCTGGCCTCGACCGAGTGCCATCAGCAGTTTTGCATGGTGAAAACTGCTGAAAGACCCCTTTTAATTGTTTCACTCTGTCACATGTGGTTTCATTAGTTTATTGAATCACTAATTAACACATGACTTTTCTCTATGGGAAAATTTCAAGACATGGCCAATTGGGGTTCTTTAAGGGTATCTTTTAGAAACACTGAGCTACAGCATTATACATCAGGAATTGCAAGTTCACTATATGGAATGTCTTCAAATCATGACTAGTGTTGAGCAAGCATGCTCGGCCGAACAGCAGTTCGGCTCCAGCATCGCTATGCTCGGCACATCGCAGTGTTCGGCCGAATACTGTGTATGCTCAAGCACAATGAAAATCAATGGGAGACCCGAGCATTAAACCAGGCACCCCCTGCTCTAAAAAGAGAGGGTGTCTGGTTCACAGAAAAAGGTTAGGAATTGATGAAAACAGCATGGGAAGGATGTCTGGATGCATCTTGGACTCCCATTACCTATGACATACAATAGACAACCACACAAAGGCTATATGCCAAAAGCTGGGTTTGTGCAAGCCAACAATCTATCCATGAGACAGATACAGTCAGCATACCCTACAATGGCAGCGTTGTGCACTATGAGACATTCAAAACCAGCTCTCCTCTGACTGGGAGCCAGTAAGCCTCAAAGTTGCTTCATAACTGTTGGATGGCTTGGGTGGACCTGTGCACCTTGATCATTGTCATTAGGTTTTCTGATTGAATGAACAAAGGAACCGTCACTCCTTTGTACTGCAATTATATCAGGTTTATTCGCCACTCATAGAAGAGGTGACGCGCGTTTCGGCACATGCAAGTGCCTTTATCAAAACAATGTGAGCAGCAGGTTTTCTGATTGTCCTAACATAATATTCAATAACCTTTCTACATTTGCATAATCGTGTGCATATGCAAATTAGCTGAATCTGCTTGTTTTTCAGCTGAAACACCATTTGCATGGAAAATGCACGATAAAAATTCACGATTAGAATATTCGCGATCAACACTACTCATGAACAGCGCCATCTATTGGTTTCATAGTCTTATGACAAGACTATGAATCAAATAGATGGCGCTGTTTATGACTCATGAACAGCGCCATGTAATGGTTTCATAGTCTTTTTTTTTAAATACATTTTATTAGGTTTTGATATAATTTGCACATTTACATTCAAAGGTAAATATTGGATCAAATTACAGGTCATATTCCTTTTTTACAGATATGTGCAGTGAAAACAAAGATAAAACACATATAAACAGTGCAATAATCCTTTCCCTAAACATTTCCCTTTCCCCCCTAATCCTCCCCCCTTCTATACCGGTGTTGTTTAAAGTTTTCTTTTTATTATAGGTATTCCTGGAGGTGTAGAGTGTCTCATTTCAGAGTTCATGTGGATATATTGTTGTGTAGACTCATGGTAGTATTGATGATGCTTGATATGTTATTGGTTTTATAGTCTTATGACAAGACTATGAATCCAATAGATGGCACTGTTCATGACTCATGAACAGCGCCATCTATTGGTTTCATAGTCTTAAGACATTACTATGAATCCAATAGATGGCACTGTTCATGAGTAGTGTAGATTGCGAATATTCTAATCGCAAATTTTTATCGCAAATTTTCCATGCAAATGGTTTTTCAGCTGGAAAACAAGGCAAATTCTGCTCATTTGCATATCTTTCCCATATGCCCATGTTTATGCAAATGAGTTTACATGACAAAACTGTATAGAAAGGTTTTAGAATATTATGTTAGGACAATCTGAAAACTTTTTGTCACCCTAATGATAATGATCTAGGTGCGCAGATCCACCCAAGCCGTCCAACAGATATGAAGCAACTTTGAGGCTTAGGCTAGTTTCACACTAGCAGCAGAGGACTGCGGCAGGCTGTTCCAGCGGGTGAACAGCCTGTCTGATCTGTCCTGCCACTAGTTCACATGTGCCCCCGGACTGCTGCTCCAACCCCATTGACTATAATGGGGGCGGAGTTCCGGTGGCAGCGCACAGCGAGAGGCAGCCAGACTAAAGGTACTGCATGCAGTACTTTTAGTCCGGCTGCCTCTTGCTGTAACCCCGCCCCCATTATAATCAATAGGGACGGATCTGACAGGCTGTTCACCTTCTGCTAATGTGAAAGTACCCTTACTGTCTCTCAGTCAGATGAGAGCTGGTTTTTAATGTCTCATAGTGCACAAGGCTGCCATTGTAAGGTATGCTGACTGTATCTGTCTCATGGATAAATTGTTGGCTTGCAAATACCTGTCTTTTGGCAAATAGCCTTTGTGTGGTTGTATATTGTATGTCATAGGTAATAGGAGTCCAAGATGCATCCAGACATCCTTGCTGTTTCCAAACCATTTCGGAGGTGTTTCCATCAATTTCTAACCTTTTTCTGTGAACCAGACACCCTCTCCTCTTCAGAGCAGGGGATGCCTGGTTTAATGCTCGGGTTCTCCTATTGACTTCCATTGTGCTTGGGTGCTCGGTTGTGCCAGAGCATCCGAGCACTTTGGTGCTCGATCAACACTAATCATGACCTTTCAAGGGTACTTGAGGACTATCATTAAGAAGCACTGGTTCAGAGCATTGGCCCGTAACCTGTGCCTCTTCAGCTCAAATAGAAAAAGTTTGGCAACACAAGTTGGAGACCACGGGTCTAAAACCTAGGCTGTCACATTGCTTATCCCTACAATCATTAGGGTAGATTTGTCAAAATTGGTTTCAAAAGACATGTGGAACTGTTTCTTATAGCAAATACTTAGATTCTGATCCTCATGTTTTTTAAGTAAAAGCTGCAATATGATGTGTAATTTCCCTTTGCACCAATTTTGGGAAAACCCCATTGTGTCCTCACTAGACAAAGGTTTGGAATCCATACAGAAATACAAAAAAGTTGAAGAATGATGAAAACGATTTACAGGTAATTTATGTATTTTATTGGCACCAATGCTCAATTATAAACGAAAGATCATCAGGAGGGAAGCAGCATGCTGGGCAATTGTTTTCTTGAATGTACTTTACAAGCATTTTTAACATTCTTCAGGGTCATCAGTCTTTGTGGAGCAAGAAGCACAGGAACTGCCTGTGGAAACAGAACAAGATGTGAATCGTCCCCGTGTCGGATATTACTTCCACCGTATGCCATTATTCTGTTTCTTCACCACCACATTCCTTCAAGGTTTTTCTGTTTGTTGTAACTGCTGACATCAACATCTGCGGTGCTGACATGAAGGACATTACAGAAAGATAAATATCTTCAGACACCCATCAAAGGAAATACATTGACAGAAAATGTTCTGTTGTTCAAATCATGTTTTATGCTAAACACATTTTTTTTTTTAAATACAGGCCCTGATTTATCAAGACCTGCGCTGCTGGAGGCATATCATTTATAGCGAGGTGTGGGCCTCTTCTGGCAATCTGTGCACTAGAGTGAAATCTACTCGGAGCTGCTGTAGATTTCAGTCATCATTTACGCTAATAATGTAAATAATGATGAATGTGCCAGGGCTGTCCACCTTCCCACATCCTGCCTTCGTTACACCTCCTTTTTGTAAACATGCCAAGGGTGGCACATAATGCCAGTTGACTCAACAGTTGAGGCTAAAAGAAAAATCGCAACGGCATTGAAAAAGTAGCAAAACCAGGGTTTTTCAACTTTTTTCAGCCACAAAAAGGTGTAGGTGAATGATACATTTTCCCCGTAGTATTTTCTTTAAAATTTTCAGTGTCATAGGATTTGTTTACCGTTGTTTTTAATATACTATTTCAAAAACATCACTTTTCAGCTTGTGCTGTGCGCATTGGGGGCAGGGTCTTATCATCATAGGCAGGATAACTACAATATAGGATCATAAGTATAGGGCAGCACGGTGGCTCAGTGGTTAGCACTGGTCCCTTGCAGTGCTGGGGTCCTAGGTTTGAATTCGACCAAGGACAACATCTGCATGGAGTTTGTATGTTTTCCCCGTGTTTGCGTTTACTGATTAGGGACCTTAGATTGTGAGCCCCATTGGGACAGTTGGATGCTAATGTCTGTAAAGCGCTATGGAATATAGTGGCGCTATATAAGTGCATAAAATAAATAAATAAGACAATAGTAACTGTTCATCTCCTCCACCCCACCCTGCACAATGACCTTCACAGAGCATGCCCACAATACAGATTTCAAAATGTGGCAAATCTGACACTGTTGGAGGGGAGTAGAACTTAGCTTTAGTCAAACACAAGGCTGCTATGGGGCACCTGGAGAAAGGGGCCAAGACCAGGTTGGCTGTATATTTATTTGAATGAGTAGTAAGAATCTGTTCAGAAATCCCCTCTCTACAGGCCCAACAGTGTTAGAAAAAATAAGTGTGAGTAGATATCTCAAGGATCAGGATATAAGTCAAACAAGTATCAAGTCCACACCGGTCACTCTTTGTATTTGCCATTTTCACTTGTATCTATTCTTTTCAAATTTGTGATGTACAATTACAATGTCTATGGCTATTTACAACCATATGATAAAACAATAAAAATTGTTAATACAAAAAAAAAAGAAAGGGTGGGCTGGACCTGATTCCTGCCAGGAGGGGGCATTCCAGGGGAGTTCTAGTCTAGCTAGACAGCGGAGAGTTCATGTATAGATAGTGGGGGAGTGAAGAAGCACATGCAGAGCTCCTACTCCTAGAAACTGTATCTTATTCCCCTGTGAAGGAAGCTCAGGAACCAGATAATCTTCTCCTGTGAGAACAACGTAATCCTGCCTCAAGAACAATACTTGAGAGACAAAGTAGCACGAGCAGGGTAATCTGTGAAATACAACTTTACAGACACTGCTGAAAGGTGAGGTACAACAGCTCAGACACCACGACCTACCTAAACCATTGCTAGACCAGACTAACATTATGTCTGTACTACAGTGGACACCTACATCCACAAGTGCTTGGTTTGCTAGTGTCAACCTACTGCCATCCAACCAGCCTCCATACCTTCTCATCAGAGAAACTGCACTTTGTACTTAATTCTGCTGGATGTGCCACAAGTTATATTTTGCACTAAGTAAAGAAAGACTGTTATACATTTACTTCTGGTCGTATTCTTCAAACCACCTTTCTACTGCACCGATCCCCAGGGAGTGACAGCCTGAGGGAGTACACCGTGACTCAACATCTCGTCAAGGCTCCCATTCTCTGCACCAGCTCCTTAGGGGCTTGCTGCATACTGTATTATATGAGGTGCGTCAAATGGGGTTAAGTTGGACACCACAGAGTGGGAAATGATGCCAATTTCCAGGCCATGACTCAATCACTTCTGCTTGTACAGGTCTATTTTTGGGTATTACAGGAAATGTGTCTCCTTGGCTTAATATTTCTCTACACACCCTGCGCACGGCAGAGGAGACTCATATCTCAGAAAGTATGTATGTATTCTTCTCCGCCAAATGGCTGTACATCCCAATGGAAACGTTGCCAACAAAAAGTGTGTAACTGATCATTTATTTCACTGAATCTAATGGCGGACTGTTCATCACATAAGTACTCTATTTAACTCCTTATTACCCTGGCCTTAAAGTTGTTTCTGGAACGTAAGACTTGTCGCCTAAACATAGGGACCGTAGAACCCCAACTGGTGTCTGGTACCAGACACTGCCCATCCATGTCCATCACCCATTGATGCTCTATTCCAAACTAACAATTTTATAACCTTGAAAACATCTTTAAAGAGGACCTTTCACCTGGAAAAACATTGTGAACTAAGTATCCTGACATATACAGCGGCGCCCAGGGATCTCACTGCACTTACTATTATCCCTGGGCGCCGCTCCGTTCTCCCGTTATGTCCTCCGGTATCTTCGCTTAGTAAGTTATAGTAGGCGGAGACTGCCCTTGGCCAATTGCAGCGCACAGCTCACAGCCTGGGAGAAAAAACCTCCCAGGCTGTGAGCTCTGCGCTGCGATTGGCCAGCGCTACAGCCTAGGAGGAGGAGACGCCCAGCAGAACAATGGCAGACTCCGCCTACTATAACCAAGAGTCCTAAGTCTCCGCCTACTATAACTTACTGAGCGAAGATACCGGAGGACATAACGGGAGAACGGAGCGGCGCCCAGGGATAATAGTAAGTGCAGTGAGATCCCTGAGCGCCGCTGTATATGTCAGGATACTTAGTTCACAATGTTTTTCCAGGTGAAAGGTCCTCTTTAAGGGCTTGCACACAGTTGATTTCGGGATCCGTATCACATGGATCCCTAATATGGCGCCCATAGTATTGTACCCATACCTCCAATTTTACACACGGTGGCACAAGGAGTACGTACAGGTCCATGCAGTGGGCCCATAGTGCAGTTTACAGAGCTTGGGGGGTACATATATGAGCCGTTAGTGCTGAAAAAAACACTTTTTCTACATAGTGGTGATGAGTCCAAGCCCTAGGTCACAGTCCCCTGCGCTCATCCTCCAGGTTTCTTTTCTACAGTCTATTGGAGACAAGCTTTGAAATGTGAGCACAGGGCGAGAGTCTGTGAGAATCTGCAACTTGAAATACTTTGGCAAAGGGCAGTGTTCCTTCATTTCCTTTGGAAGCAGAGAGGGCGAATGCAGCCAGAAGATTCCTGAGGTGTTTTCGGCCTGCACATATTAGGGTGGGTTCACATCACGTTTTTGCTATCCGTTTAATGGATATGTTGTAAAAAAAAAATATAAAAAAATTACACAAAAGAGCAGCACACCACGCTTTTGTATCTTGCAGATTCTGGTAAAAAAAAGTATACATTAATGTATATATATATATTTTTTACAATGAAACCGAATGGTGAATCTGTCTGAGGCATCCGTTAACGTATACATTTTTTGTGTACGTTAAATTGATGAAAAAAAAACGATGTGAACCCAGCCTTAATGCTGAGGCTGATGTAGGGGCTTAGCTATAGGGAAAGCAGGGGAAGCCGCTGCTTTGGGGCCCGAACTCAGAAGGTGCCCACCCTGATGGAGGACTAAAAGGTTTTATTGTCAGGGCCCCCTCAGCAGTATTATACAGTGACATTATATACAGTGACACTGCAGGAAATGGACGGACTGGCTCCCGGGCCTCGTCCGAGAGAACAATCTTGACTAGCCTCAGGAGTGGGGGTTGCACAGGAGTCGGAAGTTGCAAAAAAGTTGCTGGCGGAGGGAGGCCCATTCAAAAATTTGCTGTGGGGCCCGGTCATTTCTAGTTACGCCACTGGGCTGATCGTTCCTGTTTTTGCATAATTTTAGCTTGTGCTTTATGTATAAAGGTGGAGACATAAAAGCAAGTGCTATATCATGGATAAAGGGTTCATACGTATGGAAAAACCTTGTGCATTTATAATATGAGATCTGAAATAGGGGGAGTCGTTTTTTTGCATATATCTGTCGCAGATTCGGTCGCAAAGGGGATTTGCGGCCGAGTCTGCAACTTTTCCCCGCTCATCCCAGGTCTGGAAAAGGGGGGAAGGGGGGGCGGTGAAGGGGGCAGGCTGGCCATTTTCTACTACTGTTTTAGGCGTCGAAAATTATCTACCTCTACGCCAGCAAAGGAGCTGGCGTAGATTTAGGCCAGCGGTGAATGCGCCTAAGTTATGTAGAGGCCGGCTCCTCATCATGCACCAGCACAAGGGGTCTTAATAAATGACCCCAGTAGTGTGTAGGTGGTGTGCCCAACAATAGAGAGCTCTGCACTGACTGATACGGTGATAGTATGAAGATGCAGTATGGGAGTATTTTTCGGCATTGTATGTCAGTATTATTTAGGCATGGAAGTTTTATTTGAGCACTGAATGGCAATATGTGGCAGTGTTATGAAGGCACTATATGGTAGCATTATGTAGATACTTTATGAAGGTATGATTTAGGCATTGTAGAGCGGTATTATTTCATGGTTACATTTTTAGAAATTTCCACAAAAAGCTGTTGAAAATTGATGAAAGTGGAGACCCTATTGCCCAATTTCCTATAAGATTGGCCCTGCTGCGATGCTACCCACCAGCTAGGAACTGACCACCAGGAGCCTGAGAAAGCTAATCTCTGCTCTCAAATCAGACTCATAAGATTATATGTTCAATTTCTTTTTAACCCTTACTCTACCAGGCCAATGGTTATACAACCTCAGATGACCATAAGCATAATCCACATAATTTCGACAATTCCCAATTCATCTGCCTCTAGAATCCTGTCACGAAAGTACCGAGACATACGGACGTCCCGGCGACAGTGAGTGGCAGGAGATCTGTGAGACTGGCAACACGTGGTATGATCTGACAGGTTTTCCTTGTGGATCAATAGGCGTCTGTATTGTTTCTGGTAATGGCCTCACCCCTTGCCTCCAGGTGTTGCTAATGTGGTCATTTAACCTTCCTTATTTATACTTGCTTCTCCCAAAATGCTGTGCGGTTTATAGCTTCAGTTTTAGTTGTGGATAGCTGGTGTGTGTATCTCAGCTGAGTTCCTGGTGCTTCCATAGCCCCTTTGAAGTTAAGTCCTTACTTTTCTGTATTTTGTTTGGGTTCTGTGTGTTGCATTTCCCTATTGTTTGTATTAGGCCTGTAGGAGACTCCATTTCGTTCTTCCTTTTGGAGAAACAGGTAGTCTCGTCCCTGCCATTAGTACCAGGGTCCTATAGGGCTAGATAGGACTCTAGGTATTCCTGCGTACTCGCCTACCTTTGGGCTCTGTTCATACTGGTAGTCAGTCAGGATTTTGGTTAGGGTTTTCACTAGGAGGTGTCCATCTTCCTTCCCTAGTTCTCAGGCCTAATTTCCTGTCCACCCCCCCCCCCCCCTTCCCTCCTATGCTCGGTGTGGTGGTTCCCTCCCACACCGAAGCGTGACAGATCCATTGTGTCACTTGATTATACTTGTATTCTATGAGCTAGTGGATTGATTTGACCTTTTCTTTCACTCACTTCCATATTCCACAGTGCTTTACAGACATTATCATCACGTGCTGTCCCACGATAGAGCTCACTATCTATGTCAGGGCCGCTGATAGAAATCATGGGGCCCCGTACAGCATACATGACGGGGCCCCCTTCAGCTCCACCCCCTGATCCCTCCTTCAGCCACACCCCTGGCCCCGCCCTTGGCCCCTCCCCAGACGCCGCCTTCTGTAAGCCCTGTAAGGCTTCATTCAGACGTCCGGATGCGTTTTGCGGATCCGATCCATCTATCAGTGGATCCGTAAAAATCATGCGGACGTCTGAATGGAGCTTTACAGGGGGTTGATCAATGACAGGGGGGTAATCAATGACAGGGGGGTGATCAGGGAGTCTATATGGGGTGATCACCACAGTCATTGATCACGCCCCTGTAAGGCTTCATTCAGACGTCCGGATGCGTTTTGCGGATCCGATCCATCTATCAGTGGATCCGTAAAAATCATGCGGACGTCTGAATGGAGCTTTACAGGGGGTTGATCAATGACAGGGGGGTAATCAATGACAGGGGGGTGATCAGGGAGTCTATATGGGGTGATCACCACAGTCATTGATCACGCCCCTGTAAGGCTTCATTCAGACGTCCGGATGCGTTTTGCGGATCCGATCCATCTATCAGTGGATCCGTAAAAATCATGCGGACGTCTGAATGGAGCTTTACAGGGGGTTGATCAATGACAGGGGGGTAATCAATGACAGGGGGGTGATCAGGGAGTCTATATGGGGTGATCACCACAGTCATTGATCACGCCCCTGTAAGGCTTCATTCAGACGTCCGGATGCGTTTTGCGGATCCGATCCATCTATCAGTGGATCCGTAAAAATCATGCGGACATCTGAATGGAGCTTTACAGGGGGGTGATCAATGACAGGGGGGTAATCAATGACAGGGGGGTGATCAGGGAGTATATATGGGGTGATCAGGGGCTAATAAGGGGTTAATAAGTGACGGGGGGGGGTGTAGTGTAGTGTAGTGGTGCTTGGTGCTACTTTACTGAGCTACCTGTGTCCTCTGGTGGTCGATCCAAACAAAGGGGACCACCAGAGGACCAGGTAGCAGGTATATTAGACCCTGTTATCAAAACAGCGTCTAATATACCTGTTAGGGGTTAAAAAAAAACACATCTCCAGCCTGCCAGCGAACGATCGCCGCTGGCAGGCTGGAGATCAACTCTCTTACCTTCCGTTCCTGTGAGGCGCGCGTTCACAGGAAATCCCGGCTCACGCGAGATGACGCGTATATGCGTCGCTGAGCGCAGGGCTGCCACCTCCGGAACGCGAATCTGCGTACAGCGGTCCGGAGGTGGTTTGGTTATGTCGAGGCTGCCCGGGCCCCCCTGCCAGCCGGGCCCGGTACAACTGGGCCAGCTGTACTGGCCTATCAGCGGCCCTGATCTATGTTCCATAACAGTAAGGCCTCATGCACACGGCCGTTGTTTGGGTCCGCATCCGAGCCGCCGTTTTGGCGGCTCGGATGCGGACCCATTCACTTCAATGGGGCCGCAAAAGATGCGGACAGCACTCAGTTCCGCGACCTCGCTAAAAAAATATAACATGTCCTATTCTTGTCCGCGCTTTGCGGACAAGAATAGGCATTTATATTGACAGCGGAAGGCACACGGGCTGCTTCCGTTTTTTGCGGATCGCAAAAAACAGAACGGTCGTGTGCATGAGGCCTAAGTCTTTGGAGGAAACCCATGTAAACACGACGAGAAAGTATAAACTCCATGCAGATGTTGCCAGAATTGAACCTAGGATCCCAGCGCAAGGCATCAGTGCTAACAACTGAGCGACCATGCTGACATACTCCAAAGTACTTTGCAGACATCATCTCCAGCAGGGGCTCACAATCTAAGTTCCCTATCAGTATGTCTTTGGAGTGTGTCCGAGGAAACCATAAAAAACCGATACAAACATGGGGAGAATATACAAACTCCATGCAGATATTGTCCTTGGTTGGATTCGAACCTAGGACCCCAGCGCTGCAAGGCACCAGTGCTAACCAGTGTGCTGCCACAGTGATTGTGATTTTGCAGATTGTCCACAGCAGGGTGTAATGGAAGCCACGGGAGACAGCTTCTCCTGGGGTTAGCATTAAAGATAGTACTGTATATCAGGTACTAATGTGTATGCAATTCCCTAACAATATATGTAAAGAGCCTCCAAACCAGAGGCACTGTATAAGGAAACTGAAGTTGAGTGCAATCCTAGCATCCAGGAAGTCTTTATAATATCCTGACAGGCTGGACAATTTCTTTAATTATTCAAGAATATTCCATGTTGTGGCAAATCTTACATGATGATTGATTGCTGCATTTCCATTATGGTATTAAATGGAATAGAGTAATTGTCATGTAGTAGTAGCTGTAATGTGGACCTATTACAATAATGGCTCCAAAAAGTGCATGCAGAAACGGTAATATATATATATGTAGTTAAGGCTGCCGTGCAGCCTGTATTTGTGGGAGGGGCAGAGGCCACGCCCCTTGGCTATATTAACCCCCACGCAGGTCAGGGGACGGGACGTGCGGCCAGGTACCTGGTACTTCCGGTTCACGTCTGGTTCCTGCACGTCCCGCTCTTTTTCGTCTCGGTTGGGGTGAGTATTGGTCGGCGTCGGCTCGGCTCGTGCTTCGGTCAGGTAAGCAGGGGGTATCCAATGCCGGTGCGGCAGCGTGGTTACTGCACGGCGGGTCGGGTCCGCATCCCGGGGGGGGGGGCAGCGCTCGGCTGGCCATGATTTGACCGCGGGCAGGCACGTTGCGGGGATGCCGTGGCCGGCTGGCCGGGCGGCGCAGGCTTGTTATGCGGGTGGGCGTTCCGGGAGCAGCCGCGTGTGCCGGTTGCTAGGCACGCTGCGGCTTCGCCCCTGGTAAGCTCGCTCCGTGTTGAGAACCCCGCCCACATATGTTGTTTCCCTGGGTTGCGTCCTGTGTTGGGCTCCGGAGCTGCACTCGCTGTTCTGCTGGTGCAGTCACTCTGTGCGTGCATTGCTTGTCCGGTACTGTCCTTGCATACATTTATATACGTCTCTCCTGAGGACGGTCCTCTTCTCAGTATTTGGGGTGACCTGTAGTTATAGCAGATAATTAATGACGTCTCTGCTCTTTTCCCTCTTGGATTCATTGTCAAGGTCACTTCTACTCCCCTGTGCAGAGCGTGTACAATACAGGCACAGCTGCAAATATATTGACCACTATTTAAGTCTGTTATGTGTGTTACTGCCCACTGAGTCAGTGTATCAAAGCCCATCCTGTGTGATACAGTATCACAGGAACGCACAGTACTACTCCCCCCATCATGTAATGTGACCTTGGCTGACACGATTAGCCGGGGTGACTCAGGCAGCGTCAGTTCTCGCGCTGTCCATGACTTACGCCTGGTCATAATTCAGATCATGTGTTACTATTTCATTTTGATACGCGGTTCCAAAAGGGCTGGAGACACCGGACTCACTGGATGTGACATCTCCCAGCATCCTCCTGATGGCAGCCACGCAACATATTAGCCGCAACTGGATTTGTTTATCTATTATCTATTTATCGATTAACATCTATCTCATCGCCCGGACCACAAGTATAGTTGTACATATATCCGGCGTCGAGGACAGCCGCCCACGATTCGATTCTTAGCATATCAAACCAGGTGTCATTCATGCAAGCATCCCTCAAGCCACATGTACATCCTATGATACCACATTTATTTGGGATGGTATAGGCTAAAAAGATACAGGTATGCTCTATCAGAATATTATTGGGCGCGGGTAGTACAATCATGGGATCCTTACACGGCAGTTTAGGGGAATTAATACATTACTCCTACAGTGAGGTCACACCTATCCCCAAGTCCAATATGTATTGTTTTAAATACGACCTATAGTCCATGGTCGTGTACCAGACAGTGACATAGATAAATCGCTTCCGTATGTTAAAAAAAAAAAAAAAAAAACCCTTACCTTTGTTTATGTTTCCACTGTTTCCATCAGGCACGTTGCTGATCATCATTGGGGAACATTCTGTTGTTCCCCACTCACTGTTCCAGTCTCGCTTCTATTGTGGCCAAATATGTGACGTTTGCATGCCTACTTGGCAGTCCTGGGGCTCGCACGGTATTGGTAACCCCGCCGCCGGCCGGGGGGTCTGCAGTCGCACGTACAGAGGCGCAGGTACACCAGCACGGGCACATTCCTAGGCTCGGGGCTGGTTTCATGGGAGCTGTCACCCATCTACCCGGTTCCCAGTGTTCCACAGATGTATATTATTGTTATAGGTGCTCTACATTACTGAACACAACCTTTTTCAAATCTAATGGGGCATGATATCGTGTCGGGGATTTTAGCTTATTCACGTGCATATTCGCTCAAATGTATGCCACTGTCTACCTACATACCACATAGATCTGCCATTAGTTCCCATAGGGTAATGTTGTGCAGTCAAGACACAGTTAATATTCAGTATACTTCCTAAACACCACATTCAGTTGAATTGGCGGGTCGGAGTAATGACACACGTCGGGGAACCTAGACATGAATTCATGGTGGCACAGTTCTCACTCGGTTCATGTGCTTACATTCACGGTAGGATCAGACTTGGTTCCACGGTCCGTGACTTGTAGCGCTCTGGGCGTAGGGAGTTGGGCTCCATGGTCATGGTTAGGATTGTTACCTTCAAGCTACAGCCGTGTGTCTGCTTTTACATTTTTGTCCTATACGCCATTCACTTCTAGAGCAGCGGTTGCATTACATTAATACTCTGTTCCCTTTCAGCTTGCATTCATACAGCTGCGTTGACCATGCTCCTCATGCTCATACTCAGAGCTGTGCCCATACCATGTTTTAGGCACCTCTCACACCCAGAGCTGCATTTACCCACTTGTTCTTGCATCATGTGTTCTACTCTGCTTCCACATTAAGCTGCATTTCTTTCTTTTCTACATCATGGTTACTCTGTATTCTTGCTAGGGCTATCAGCGCACCGCTCTAATTCTGCTCTTCCGTTAAACATAGCTGCTTCTTCAGGCTGGAGTTTCTTTCCTCGGTGGTGGGTTACGCAGACTGATCTCCTTTACTTCTGGTTCGCATTCACGCAGTTGGATCTCCCGCCCCAGTTAACCAAATAGCTCCCTAGCGGACAGTGGGCCGATAGGAGTAAGTTCCTACTATGTTTCACAGGTGTTCAGGTGTTTGTCACGACTAGGGGCTTTTCTTAGCTAACTGCAAATGCCTCTGGTTCTGGTTTTTCTCCCATCTGTTTCAATTTCACGGTTGGTTAATGTTTCATTCATGCAAGTGGTTCGGATCACTAATGTCTATGCATTTGCCTTTAGGTCGGGCTCACGTTTAATTACTTATCATCAACGGTAAGGTCTTCCGGGTCGATCCCTTGGCTTCGGGGGCCTCAGGGCTTCGGGGGCCCGGTGTTCGTTCTTCGTGTTGTTCGGTGGGGGGCAATATGGTTGTAGGCTGGTTAGCGTCCTAGGTCATTGTCGGAGAGGGTCATGGTTATGCGAGTCCCCAAGTCATACTGGTGCGTCATAGTGGTTGTTAATTAATTAAGAGGGAATTAAGCCGCCATATGACTCCGACATTAGGGTCTCTCACGCATGGCTTAGCCATTTGAGTCTCTCACGCATGGCTTCCCCCTTTTAGTGTCACGCATGACTCCGCCATTTGAATCTCACGTATGGCTTCTCCCTTTAGTGTTGCATATGACTCCGCCATTAGAGTCTCTCACGCATGGCTTTGCCATTAGAGTCTCTCACGTATGGCTTCCCCCTTTTTAGTGTTACATATAACTCCGCCATTAGAGTCTCTCACGCATGGCTTTGCCATTAGAGTCTCTCACGCATGGCTTCCCCCTTTTAGTGTCACGCATGACTCCGCCATTTGAATCTCACGTATGGCTTCTCCCTTTAGTGTTACATATGACTCCGCCATTAGAGTCTCTCACGCATGGCTTTGCCATTAGAGCCTCTCACGTATGGCTTCCCCCCTTGTTAGTGTTACATATAACTCCGCCATTAGAGTCTCTCACGTATGGCTGTGCCATTAGAGTCTCTCACGCATGGCTTCTCCCTTGTTAGTGTCACATATGACTCCGCCATTAGAGTCTCTCACGTATGGCTTCTCCCTTTAAGGGTACATATGCCTCCGCCATTAGAGTCCCTCACGTGTGGCTTTTCCTTTTGAGTGTTCCACATGACTCCGCCATTAGAGTCTCTCACGCATGGCTTTGCCATTTGAGTCTCTCACGTATGGTTACCCCCTTCAGTGTCACATAGGACTCCGCCATTGGAGTCTCACGCATGCCTTCTCCGTTTTAGTCTTCACGTATGACTCTGCCATTAGTCTCTCATGCATGGCTTCTCCATTCTAGTGTGGCACATATGACTCTGCCATTAGTCTCTCACGCACGGCTTCTTCCCGGTTGGTGTTACACATATGAATTCACCATTAGTCTCACGCAGGGCTTCTCCCTTTTAGGGTTACACATGTCTCTGCCATTAGAGTCTCTCACGCATGGCTTCTCCATTTAGTCTTACACGTATGACTCCGCCATTAGTTTTCCACGCATGGCTTCTTTGTTTTAGTTTTACACATATGTCTCCGCCATTAGTCTCTCACGCATGGCTTCTCCGTTTAGGGTTGCACATGTCTCTGCCATTAGAGTCTTTCACGCATGGCTTCTCCATTTAGTCTTACACATATGACTCCGCCGTTAGTCTCCCACGCGTGGCTTCGTTTTAGTGTTACACATATGTCTCCGCCATTAGTGTCCCACGCATGGCTTCTCCGTGTTAGTTTTTACACATATGACTCCGCTATTAGTCTCTCACGCTTGACTTCACCC
This sequence comes from Bufo bufo, assembly GCF_905171765.1. Classification (NCBI taxonomy): domain Eukaryota; kingdom Metazoa; phylum Chordata; class Amphibia; order Anura; family Bufonidae; genus Bufo; species Bufo bufo. The sequence continues at coordinate 77,599,176 of NC_053390.1, forward strand.
TTTTAGGGTTACACATGTGTTTTGCCATTAGAGTCTCACGCATGGCTCCGCCACTTGAGTCTCTCAAGTATGGCTTCTAAAAGAGAAAAAATAAAAAAATAAAAAAATGAAATTAAAATAAATTGCACACACAACGCCAGTCGAGGCCGGCTGCGTGGTCCCATAACAAGTAAGTTCCATGTCTTTTCTGTCCTCAGTCCCGCTCGCATGGCTCGGTCATCTGTGGCTCGCAATACAATTTTCTTGGGGTGGCTCGCACGTGTGGCTTTTTGCCATTAGAGTCCCACTCTCGTTATTGTTTTCTCTGACTCTTTTATTTTCTAGGTTGTTGGGTTTCATTGTTTTCTTTGTAAACAGTCATTCCAAGCCTGCCTTTGCGGACATCATCTTCTCCCAGGCATGCTTACTTCATCTACAAACTCGGGCTGAGGGTGTTGGTGTCCGGCCTAAGTCCTGGGTGTCGGTCCATCTTCCAGTAGGAGGTACAGTAATAAGGCACAAGTTTACGAAGTCTGTCGTGTCGCCTGACACGACAAGTCCTATCACGACTACAGGCACAGCATACATAGTTTATCACGACCTTAAGCATTTCCTGTCACAACTGCAGGTATTGGGGTACGTCCTGTCCTTAGTACAGGCACATTAGCTCATTAATCGTAATAGCCATATATGTCTGTGGATGGTTCCCCAGGCCTGGCGGGTTTACACTTCACTGGGTTTGCTACTTCGGTAGGACAACAGGCACCACGTTCTGACTTTTTGGCCCTTATTAGGAAGGGTGGCCTGGGGAATAAGTAGAGGTAAGTATTGCCACCAGGAACAGTTGGTGCCCAATCGGGGCCCTTGGTGGATGGTTGGGGTTCATCTGGGCCGGGGGTCGTGGGCTGCGGCCCTCTGGCTGTTGCGGGGTTGTGGCTCCCGCGGTGCCCGGACAGCCTGCAGGTATCTGCCTGTGGCAGGGCGTTGTGGGGGTTGTGGTTGCGGCAGCTGAGGGGCCGCGGTTTGGGATGCCTGATCTAGGCACTTCCAACCGTTTCACCATTGTTTGTTTCAGTCTGCAGCTCTCAGGATTCAGACCTTCTCGTATATGGTCATCTGTTAGTCAACATAGGAGTAAATCGTTCCTGGTTCCGGACACTCTGTCAATTGCATCAGCATTTAACCAGCTCCAAGAACGGTGTGGCGGTACACATGACAAGGAGGTAAGGTAGATGGAAGTCACTGTGATATAAGACGGTATATCCCGCACCTCCATCGTGAAGGGTCTTTTCGTTCAAAACGGGTGTCGTAACGGTAGGTGTATATTTACTCTAAACAGGGTCTGCTCCACTCCTTTCATTTTGGGGCGGTGTCTAAGCACCAGATGCCTCCTCAGGTTATCAGGTGCATGGGACGTTGGAGGTAGTCGTGTTCTCCAGATATGGTCCAAATCCTACGATCCGAGATCCGTGATGCTTTCTGTTCAATTGCCCTGTGCGGTGCATGAGTGTTTGATGGTATGGTTGGGTCTCCTTTTTGGCCCCTTTTAGGCCTATCCTCGCTACGGGCTCCCGGCATTTCCCAGCCTGAGGTTAGCTCTAGTTCCTACGTCCAGGGGCCGTCGCCCTGACCACAAGTAGTTAAGGCTGCCGTGCAGCCTGTATTTGTGGGAGGGGCAGAGGCCACGCCCCTTGGCTATATTAACCCCCACGCAGGTCAGGGGACGGGACGTGCGGCCAGGTACCCCTCCCTCCCTTCCCCTTTTCTTAGCTCTTCCTTAAGGATAGGCCCCCTTTTAGGCCTATCCTCGCTACGGGCTCCCGGCATTTCCCAGCCTGAGGTTAGCTCTAGTTCCTACGTCCAGGGGCCGTCGCCCTGACCACAAATATATATATATATATATATATATATGAAGGAAGAAGCTAGCAGCACACCATTAAGATAAAAAAAAAAAACACGTGTGGTTTATTCACCCAGTGTCATGTAGCTTCTGGCTTCTTCCTTCTTATTGAAATGGACCTTGGTGCTGGTTCATATCGGCCTGATTTTGCATCCAACCGATAAGTGTGCTGCGTCTTCATCTTCCATTTTTATATATATATATATATATATATACACTGTATAAAAATATAAAAAAGGAACTTTTTATTAGCAGTAAAATAGATGTTATATTTTCAGGCCGGAGGAGCTTGTACAAGTTCTTGTGATTGTAATCATTGTAAAATTCACACCAAATCCGCGTAATGTATTCATGTTAGTTATTATCTTTATTATCTTGATCAATCTTTTTCTAATTTGCCTGCAAAATCTTTGCTAATGTCCATCATTTTTATTGTCCAGACAGAAAAAAAAAACATCCTGTGCCCATCCACCACCTACCCACGACACTTCTTGTCCCCATGGATGATGCAGTCACATTGTAGAGGGTAGACTAGCATCTCTATGATCAATGCAGGGAGGAATAAGGAAGGCGAACAATCTGTGTCCAGCCTCCTTTATGGACAAGTCACTGGATGGTGGTGGGAGAGAGAGAAGGGATTAGGGAGCAGTCTGTGAGAGAGAAGGGATTAGGGAGCAGTCTGGGAGAGGAGGCCGTGGGAAGCAATCTATGTAAGAGAGGGCATAGGGAGCAGTCTGTGCAACAGAGGGTTGAGCACTTTGAGAGAGTGGAGCATGGAGTTCAGTCTGTAGCAGAGGGTGTCCAACAAAAAAGGTCCTCAACTGCAGTTGAGAAAGCCTGGACGGGCCAAAACGCGTCCTGTTATTACTTTGTAGTTACAATAAAAAAATATAACTGATTGAAAGCAAGAACGTCTGCTGGGACCTTTTTTGTTGGATTTGATCTGGGGATTGCCCCTTCCTGTGCAGCGTGTGAAAGGATCGTGAGCTGTTACCTCTGCTGTAGCAGAGGGTGGACTATGAGAGCAGTCTTTGAAAGAGGCATGGAGAGAAATCTGTGTAACCGACAGGGGTCATGGAGAGCAGTCTGTGTAGGAAGGGGTGCTTGCTCATTCTGGTCTCAGGCTGCTACAGACATAATGTTGGAGTCTGGAGCGGTGAGTAACCCCCTGAACACCACATAAATTAACATCTGATCACCTGGGAAACTCACATTAACCTCTTCTATGCCCTAGGCCACCAGGGATGCAGGCATTAACCTATACTCTACTGTAGGCCAACAGGGATGCAACATTAATCTCTTTACTGCCCTAGACCACTATGGGTGCAGATGTTAACAACTTCACTGCCATAGACCGCCAGTGTTGCAGACATTAATGTCTTCTCTGCCTTAAACCCCAGGGACATTATTATAAAGTCATTAACTACCCTAGAGTACTATCAGAAATTATATGATACTGTACAGCAATATTTAGTTTTGGATCTCTCAATTTGGAGGGAATACTACCCAGATTCTTATCTTCCCTGATCACCAGATACAAAGTCTTAGGGCTCATGCACTAAGCCGTTGCCCGATAGAGTTGAGCACGAATATTCGAACAGACAATTTTTATCGCGAATATCGCCACTTCGAAAATTCGTGAGTAGTGTTGAGCGAACTTCTGTTTTAAGTTCGGCGTCTAAAGTTCGGCTTCCGGTTAGCGGAGAATCCCGATATGGATTCCGAATTCCGTTGTGGTCTGTGGTAGCGGAATCAATAATCGGCCATTATTGATTCCGCTACCACGGACCACAACGGAATTCGGAATCCATATCGGGATTCTCCGCTAACCGGAAGCCGAACTTTAGACGCCGAACTTAAAACAGAAGTTCGCTCAACACTATTCGTGAGTATTTAGAATATAATGCTATATATTCGTTATATCGAGTCATCACCTCTGAGATGCAGCGTAGAATGACTCAAACTGTTCCCAACACAACCGTGTCTAAACTAGAAAACATTTGGGCAGTTCCCCTTTAATGCATTAACCGGGCAGGATCCGTGCTATGTTTTTCTTCTGAAATTAGTATGTGCATTTAAAAAACTCCTTTGCAAGTATTCAGCTGTTTTGTTGAGGGAATGACATCAACATCCTGAACTCGAGCAATGGGAGACTGCTGGCTGAGATCTTGGGCGGTTCTCGTAAGGAAGGGGAACCTGCTGACTGATAATGTGTTATGGGCAAGTTCGCTCCATGTAAGTCATGATAGTATGCAGAACCCTCCTGACTGCGTTTATAGCTTATGTCAGCAATGCAAGAGATATCTATAAGGGGGGAGACGCATGACTCCTGGAGCAGGCAAAAATGGAGCTTACTACACCAAATTTACCTAATGGCATAAAAAAGGACACTAAGCAGGTTAGGCCACCTCATGACTAGTCTAAATGCAGCAACAAATTGCACACATCTTAATTGGTGCATTTTATGACTTCTCTTAGGCTGGTGGTACACATTAGATTTCGTCAGGAACTGCTGGAGGCCTCCCAACGATGTGTCAGGGGACATAAGGATTCCAACATGTTCTAACCGTAGGTAACCCTCCGCTGGAGGTGTCTGACAGCAGCTTAAAAGGGTTTTTGGAGATTTTAGTACTGATGACCTATCCTCAGGATAGGTCATCAGTATCTGATCTGTGTGGGTTCGACACTCGGGATTCCTGCTGATCAGGTTTGAAAAGACAGCGCCATGCACAGCAGTGCCGTCTCCTTCTCTCAGCTCACCAAGCACAGCGCCGTACATTGTATAGCGGCTATACTTAGTGTTGCGCTCAGCCCCATTTACTTCTATGGGGCTGAGCTGCGACACGGCCACGTGACCGATGGACATGACGTCACTGGCTTAGGAAAAGCTGAAAGAAGGTTACAGCGCTACTGCGAGCGCCAGTGCTTTCTCAAACAGCTGATCGGCGTGGCTCCCGAGTGTCGGACCTCCATCGATCAGAGGATAGGTCATTAGTATAAAAATCTCGGAAAACCCCTTTAAACCCCTCTCTCCATTCAGAACATATGCATACTCTGATGAGATGAGCATGCATGTGTAATGAGGGGTCGTGAGAAATAGTTTTTGGATGACTGAGTGTTCCGTTGCTAGGTATCTCATGTATATGACATCCTAAGGGGGTATGCATGGCACGATGTAGTGCATAATCAACACCGATTGACAATAAAACAAGTCAATAAATGCTTATTTAAAAAGCACTCACATCAGCTAATAAAAACTGCCTGGGGGGTCAATCGTTTGATCCCACCCAGGCGTGCTCCGACCAGCGAGCGTTTTTCTGCTCGCTCAAAAGCTTAAATCAGCTGACAAACGAGCATTCAGTGAACTTGAAAACACAAAGAGTTAACTTGGTTATTAACTGCTTAATGCAATGGTGTAGAACGTATTTTGGGGAGAAATGCAAGATTATCTCATTTGAGATAAACTTCCAATGGAGCGAAATGTTATTTGGCCCTTTAGCTTTACATCTTTGAGCTCAGATTTCTCGAAAGCTTTCTGGCCACAACTGCTGATATTCACGTTTCTAATGCACGACCTTTGCTCTAAATACAGATAAAAAAATATGTTTTATGAAAATGTCTATTTTAAACTCTACAATGTGACTCGGAACGTCTTAGTCAAGCTGCGATAAGAGTCAATTAAATCCCCGATGGTCTGTTCCTGAGTGCACTCTACCAAAAGATCACGAAGGATAATTCTATTACTAAGCCTCTGATCTGGAATAATTGGCCCTTAACTACATCTTATCTTAATTATTGGTCTTTTAACTGGAAAGGAGTACAACAAATGGACATGTAATTCATAGGATACATTTCATGTGAGAAGCATCTTCTCAGATTATAGGATGGTAATACGATTTCACTGTAAAAACAAAAAAAGTCACAGCTTAAATCTGTTCTAATGGATCCGCCAATAGACAATCATCGCAAGGCATTTTACTTCTGGGAACGTGGCCAAGCAGCACGAGTGTCATTTACATCATGGCAGCTCTAATGGATGTTAATGACGACTAAGAAGCCTCATGAAATATGTAGACAAACACGTGATCATAAGATTTACAAGGATCCTGTGATAAATTGTGCAACTAGAATATAGCTACTCCAGAAATACTGTATAATGCATACAGGGAACTGCACTAATTACAGGTATATCTAATGATGTCATAAAAGTCTACCGGAGGTTTGAGAACCTCCTTTCATTTGCATGTCTTCATGCAAGGGTGTAGATGTTGGGTGTGGTGGGGCATGTATGATGAGTGCTGGGTGCCATGGGGAGAAGGTCTGTGCACCTGCCACTATACCTTGTCCAGGGAATTTAGATAGAAGGTTAAGGCAACAAAGAGAATCTTTGCCCCAGGATGTAGACATGGTGGTGGTGGTTATGGTGTTCATAGGGCCTGGGCTTCTCGCCACCACAACTTCTCTAACGTCTAGGGTTGGTGCAGTGAAGAATGAGTCACGAGTACACCTTGTGTTCTCCTGGCTGATGGAAGTTGAGGTGCCCTGGGTGTTAGTGTACGAACTGGTAAGCATGAGACTGAGATGAAGTTGAACAAGTAGCTGTTAGTTCTCTCTTCTTGGTAGCAAGCTGCAGAACACATTCAAAATAAATGGGAGGTACGCACTCTTCCAAGGCAGTGTTCCAAACAATGGGCTGGCTAGGCTGTAGCAAGGTTTGACAATTTTCAATAACCTCTGTGAGAAGGGTATCATTTGGGAGAACCGATATCTGCCATTGAAACAGTTAACCTGTGTGTGGTAAGCCTTGGGTGTGTCTCTGGGAACCAAGAGGTTAACCCAGGCACAGGATAAGCAGGCTTGATAGCCTGTTTTTCTATGTTAGCCATAGCTAACATAGACAGATTGGAAAATACGTACTGGGACCTGCTTATACTGGAGTGAGTGAGGTTTGCAGTGAGACTCTCACTCCACCCGGGCTTCGTTCCTGGGCTTCCATAGCCCACAGCTGTGGGTCACATGGGTCGTTAGGGCCTAACTTAAAGCTCAGTGTAGAGCTGAGCCGTGTGGCCATACCTGGAGAAGCTGACTGCTGAACTACAGAAGGTATTGCATGTGCCACCCAATACTTTCCTTTTGTACCTGTGGGCCGGGTAGCTGGTCCCACGTATAGTCAGGGACTGTCTTGTTGTATTAGGTACTTGCTCAGCTGAGCAGGGTTTGTTTGTTTAAGCCTATTTGTTAACGCTATGCACATGTTTAATTATATAAGTGTGAAATAAAAACACTTAAATTGGACTTTATCCTGTCTGTGTCCCTGCTTCCTGCACAGCTACCAAGTGTCTACCAGAGCGACCCCCCCCCCCCCACACACACACACACCTCTTACATGCAGCATTTTCTCTTGATTAAATTCCTTAAATAGCAATTTCTGTATGATGATGTTCCCAGCCGAGGGATGCACAACTCCAAATCACAAAAAGCAATGACAGCTGCAAAAGATACCAAGTCAGGCTACTAGTCTATGGTACATTCACATAAAAGTGAGGAAAACGGCTATTAAAAATGTTTTTAATGCCCATTTTGCATCAATGTGTGCACCCATTTTCTTATTTTTCATTTGTTGCCATTTCAAAGGCTTTTTTTTTTTCAAATCCCAGCATGTGCAGTTCCCTCAGTATACATAATGCCCCCCATAGTGCCTCCTGGACATCCAATGGCCCCCCATAGTGCTCTGCACTGTAAAGAATCACCCACATAGTGCACCCATTATAAAGAATGGCTCCCATAGTGCCCCCAGTATAAGTAATGGTCCACTTTGTTACCCCAGCATAAGTAATGCCCCCAGTGCCCTCAGTATATATTATTTACCCCCATTTTGCCCTCAGTAATTATTATGTCTAGTTGGTGTAGACTTGTGCCATAATTTACACCAATTTCCGATTACATAAAGTTATCTCCTAACCACAGTGTAGGAGATAACAATTAGATCAGTGGTTGTCCTAGTGCTGGGACCCCCATTGATCACAAGAACAGGGACCCGGTACCCTGTGGAGGCACCCCTAAATGAACCGCCAGTTGGGCATGCACATGTCACCGCCAGTTCTGTGAGAAGGTCTGGCAGATGTTCTTCTCTACCTCTTGTATGACGTTTTTTGTTTTGGTTTAATTTTGTCATCTCCTTTCCTTCTGCCAGGTGTCAATTATTTAGACTAATCGTCTTCCTTTATATTCCCTCCCATACTGCCTCACTTTGCGGTTTATACTACTTCCTGGATGAAGTGTTCACTGCTGGAGGCTGCTGCTGCTGTTTGCTCAGATAAGTCTTTTCCTTTATTGTGTTTCCTTGCTGGCTTGATTCTAGGTGACCCTGACTCCGTCCGTATTAAGTGCAGGGAGCCGGTGGTCGTGCCCCCTCACTATTATAGGGTTTTCAGGTGTCACACAGTCTTAGGTACGTGGACATTCAATCGTCTACCATTGAGACCCTTGCATGTGCATAGCAGTCAGGCAGAGCTCTTAGGGTTTTAAACGGCTCACCTATATGCTCCTTAGTTTGGGATCAAGCCAGTCGGTCGTTTATTTATAAGTTCCAGCTGGCTGCAACTTCATCCGTGACAGCACGCGACCGTTCCAATAATTTCTATAGGAGTTTGGAGATAGCTGAGCGCTGTACTTGGCTCTCTCTGGAACTCCCATAGAAATTAATGGAGTGGCCGCATCGCTGCCCGACCGGCTGCTCTATTCATTTTGTGGGGCCTCCGAGGGGTACGGGGTCCCCATTCTCTTGATCAGTGGGGCTCCCAGTGATCTAATAGTTATCCCCTATCCTGTGGATAGAGGATAACATTACATAACCGGAATACCCCTTGAGAATATGGTAAATTTGTTGGTCTATGGGAGGCCACGCCCCCACGCACTAAACCCGCACACTTATCTATGTTAAAGAGTACCGTAACAAGAGAAATTCAAAATGGCAAGAAGTTGCAATTGTTTTTTTCTGTAAATGTGGCCTAAGCCAAAAACTGGCATAAAACTATTGATAAACTTCCCACCTAATTCAAGTGTCTATGGGTAATACAGACCTGTGTGCCAGCATACAGGATTCATACAGGGGCATATTTTGGCATGAGATGGTGGTATGCCAGCTCAGGACCCACCTCTATTAACTAAAGTCAAGCTTGGCTGTCAGTGGTGGAGAATGGTAGAGGTCCAAGACGACAGTTCATATCTTTTGTTCTCTACCATGAAAACCCACATTTATATTGGTCCACACCCAAGTCAGATAACATCTGATGACAGAAGCTCCATTAAAAAGATAATTTGCACAATCAGCTGTTGGCAGGAAGAGACATGGGAGGATTTTCTTTCAGATGACTGTTCTGAACATCCTGAAGACTTGTATGAATAGTAGATATCAGTGCTGTGAGGAACATGGTCACAATGGTGGAAAATAAAAAACCTAGTACAGATATAATGGCAGTGATGTCAACAGCACAATGTCACTATGTCACACCAACAAAAAGAGATTGTAAGATTGAACTTTGGCATCATAGTTCTGGAGAACCATTAGGGCAAAGGCAAATAAACCTAAAATTGTCTGTATATGTTTGCAGCATCCATTCCTCACCATCTGTGGTCACTGTGACATAGAGGGGAAGAGATGAGAAATATATTTCTGGCGTTTTTTGGCCCTTTACTGCTTTTTCATGACTTTCACAAATTCTCTATCCCCGTGTTTGCTAACACAGTTCCTCTGGGGCGAGGAGTGCTGTACAGGTTCACACTACCAAATAGCAGATGGGATGGGATTGAACAGGCCTGGGCTCAGTCACTCCAAGGGTCTCTTAGCAGCCTCACGGTTTGACTTTACATTATTTTTAGACTTTGTGTAGACTACACTGTTATTTTAGTTGAGAAGATGGTTTGCAGTTCTAGTTTTATAGGTGTACAGATCATGAAGGATCTACATTTTCTAGACATGGTACAGGGAGGTTAAAGGGCTTCTGTCACATGCTTAGTAAACTGACTGTAGACATGTGCTAATGTCAGCTGAAGATAACAGTGTTACTTGTTCTTTCTTAGGTGCCTCCGTTTTAGAGAGAAAAAAAAACTTCCAGGATTTTATTTTTCATTCTCCCCACCTGTGAAGAAATTTTTACTTCCCTTCTCACCACTTTGGGTTCCTTGGCTCCCGGGCTATCTTCACTGGACTTCTGGTCCCCGCCTGTCAACTTCTGCATTGACGAGGTTACGTGAACTTTGCAGCCAGTGACTGACCTTGGCGGTGACATGTCCGGAAGTGGCACATCACTGCTGGTTCACTTGCCACTTGATACCAGTCATTGGCTGCAGCAGCGCACATGACCCCATCCATGCAGTATCTGGTAGACGGGACTAGAGGTTCAGTGAAGTTAGGACCTTAAGAGCAGCAGGTATAGATTTCTTCACAGGTACAGCTGGGAGGGTGGAATGTAAAAAAAATAAATCCTGGACAACCCTTTCTGTTAAGGACAAGGTGCAATTTTCACTTTTACAAATGTTTTCTCTGCCGATTATTTCCAAAAAATAATTACTGGTAGATCATGTGAGAAATATTGAAATGTTCAGTCTACACATTGATGTGTGATAGAACAGCAGGTTGTAACTTAAACAGGTTCCCAGTGATAAAGATTTTCCGAAACATGACTCACAGACGTACCTTATCATTACCAGAGTCACAAGATGTGGGTGTAAGCACCTCCTGCTACTAAAGTGCATTGTGTGATGTCAGATTATCTGTTCTCCTCATAAACTCCAATGATAAGAGTGCAGCCAATCACTGTTTCCATTCATTACTGACAACTGAACAAAAAAACTGATGGTGGGGAATGTTTACAAATTACAAACCCCCAAATGACCATAAATGACAAGAATGCTGCAGTTCTGATTCATTTTTAAATTCCAAACTCTAGCCACACAGGGTGGCATTCCCACCAAGGTTGGACTGGCCCACCAGCGTACTAGAGGATCCTCCAGTGAGCCTAGGCTCTGATACATAGTGGAACCCAAAAGTCCAGGAGAAAGATCTCATTTGGCTTCCTTTGGAGACATTTGTTTGCCACTAGGGTCTGTTTCTTTGATTCAAAACCTTATTGCTGATGTAGGGGTTGAGCCCTTCCTCTGGTGGTCCAAAGGAACTCCAGTTCAAAATCCATGACAAGTTCGTGGGAAAATCTGCTTGTGCTACATGGAGATTTGTCACTGATTTCATTGTAGAATTTGCAGCAGAATTCACATTATGCCTTCTGTAGTGAAGATACACAGCATTACTGATTTAACACCCGCACACTGCAGAGTTTTGTGTGGATTAGCATAGGAGGAGAACTTATTCTGGGAAAAGTTGCCATGTAAAAACAGAGTGGAGTAACCAGCTGGACTGTGAAGATGAGCTGTAAAACACGCTCGCTATAGCAGCTAGCATGTTACCCATGGGGAATCCGTAACATCTTTCATGCACAATGGTTTTTCACCTCAGATGACATAGACACCAATCCAAATTGTTTTCCATCAGGGACACGTCGTCTTGCAGATAAAAGCAGGGTTTGAATGAAGAAATATTGGACAATTGCCCAAACTTAAATACTAATCTAGAGTAACATAGAGAGATTGTGTGTTTTTTGGCTCGCTCTATGCGGCATCACGTGTATAGTTATAGCCATACTCTGTTGTTATACTGCTAGATGACTCACGGCACATCTTCCTTAGATTATTGGTTTAATTAAAAACTTTTTTCTTACTCAATTATCTTCTTGTCTGGAAGACTTTCTTCCCTTTCTGTGAGCAGGCTGCAGCTCACATGAGACAATCAAGCACCTGCATCTCCCAGGATGCATTGCAATTACCTCTTGTTAAACCCTTCCTCCCCTGCATATAAAATAATCCCCGATATATAGACCCAGAGATACAGTGCATTCGGAAAGTCTTCAGACCCCTTCACTTTTTTCCCATTTTGTTAAAGGGGTTGTCTCATCTTATGAAGTGATACTTATGTTGTGTAATAACCTAATAGAAGTAACTTACCAATATACTGTATGTGACCATAATGCCTCCTGTTCTCACTCACGAGCGCTAGTCTCCCGCGCATGCGCATCAACTCGCGCCCCCAGCCACTTCGTATTGCCCTGAGTCTGAAGTGCCTTTTGGTATTAACCTCCTATGTGGTATGGAGCTGTCACAGTGCTGCACACCCCGGCTATTCTTCTGAGCCGACCGAGGCTGCTATTGAATGATTAATAGCCTCGGGAGCGCGGACGTTCAGGCCAAGGGAGGGAATTACATCATCCTAGCACCGCTGGCCTGTGCTGCCACTCATGTTAGCAGGCACCGCACCCTAGAGCACCCGAAGTCCGGACCTGCGGCGCTGAACACAGAAGGTGAGACAACCCATTTAAGTTGTGCTAAGATACAAAAAAGTTCAAATATTTCCCCATCATTCTGCACTCAATACCCCATAATGACATAGTAAAAACAGAATGTGAGAAATCTTTGCTAATTTATTGAAAAGGAAAAAACCAAAATCTTGCATTAACAAGTATTCAGACCCTTTACTCAGGACTTAGTTGAAGCCCCTTTGGCAGTGATCACAGCTAGAGATGAGCAAATTTTTCAAAAATTCGATTCGCCAGTTCGCCGAGTTTTTTGGGAAAAATTTGGTTCAATCTGAATATATTCGCGGCGAATTATGTTAAAAAAATGCTATTTCCTGGATGCTAAGAGCCTTTATAGTAGTGTAGAACACTGTGCCTTGCAGTAACATGCATAGGGAGTCTGCTGTGGTAGTGAAATAATACTGTGAGTCCATATGACATAAAGATGAAAGGCGTCGCTCTTAGAATCACTGCACACTTTACTTATTAGGACAGTCACGGGGCCAAAACTAAATAAATAACTCAAGTATGAACTTAGTCTTACAGGTTGATGTTAGCGACAAGAAGAAGCACACTCCTTTTACACCGTCGTCAGCTAATTCCACATAGATGTGTACAGAACTTGCTCTATTAAAAGCTTATGCAAGTAGAGCCCCCCTGACAGAGTGGAGAGGGTATCAGCAGTAAGTTTGTGTCGACGTCACTGATTATTTTGCCCTTCCTCTGATCCATCAAAACAATAACCGACAAAAAACGGATCCTGTCTGTGGAGCATCTGCCTTCACTGGGTCAGCATTTGCTCAATAATCCATCAATATTGCTAATGCCCAAAAAAAAAACAGGAGTGGATCTAAAACAGAGATGACACATGAACCAAATATTTGCATGTCTTCTGTGTTTTGTACCCACTCCTGCTTTTGGCTTCCAAATCATAAGCCTATTCTGATGGGACCATACAGGCCTTACAGCTGCTACACAGACAGGATCCGTTGTGCGTCTCCTTTTTCCTTCCTTCTGACAGATCAGAAGAAAGGCCAAATAAATAATGATGTCAGCCAGGCCAAAAGGCAAAATAGTGGACCAGTCATGAAGTGGGGAGGGTGGGAACAGCATGAGAAGTCCACAGAGTGGACCTATGACATAGTAGTGAGGTGGGAGCAGCATGAGGAGACCGCAGAGTAGCCCAATGACAGAGTGTGGAGGTGACGGCAGCAGCATCAGGAGGAGGCCACAGAGTGGCACAATGACAGAGTCTTGCGGTGGTGACAGCAGCAGCATCAGGAGGATACCACAGAGTAGCAAGGTGACATAGTGTGGATATGGCAGTAGAAGCATCAGGATACCACACAGTGGCAAGGTGACATAGTGTGGAGATGGCAGCAGCAGCAGTATACCACAGAGTGGCAAAGTGACATAGTGTGGATATGGCAGTAGCAGCATCAGGATACCACACAGTGGCAAGGTGACATAATGCGGAGATGGCAGCAGCAGCATCAGGAGACCACACAGTGGCAAGGTGACATAGTGTGGAGATGGCAGCAGTAGCATCAGGATACCACACAGTGGCAAGGTGACATAGTGTGGATATGGCAGCAGCAGCAGCAGCATCAGGATACCACAGAGTGGCAAGGTGACATAGTGTGAAGATGGCAGCAGCAGCATCAGGATACCACAAAGTGACCCGGTGACAGAGTGGGGCGGTGGATGGCAATCCCAGTACCCGCTGACGAAGGTGGGTGAAAGAAGGAGCACTTGCCATCAGATGTGTGGCATCAGGCGGGTGGCAGCATCAGAGTAGTAGCTGAGGCAGGTAGCCAGAAGAAACCGGTCTCTTTTATCAAAGTGTTGGTGTGGCACCATGGATGATCTTGTCTTATGCATAAGGAATTGGTTGTTGGAAATCCTGGCTGATTCACGCCTGATTCATCTTGACTAAGGTCAGTCTCTCCACATTTTGGGTGGACAGGCGAGTTCTCCTTGGGGTAACTATGGCCCCCGCTGCACTAAACACCCGCACTACTGGCCGGGCAGGACAGCTTATCCAGGGCAAACTCGGCCAGTTGCGGCCACAAATCCATTTTGGCTGCCCAGTAGTCCAGCGGATCTTCAATGTGGGGTTGCAGGGTGCTGTCCAAGTATGCCACCACCTGCTGGATCAGGTCCTGCTCCAGGTCTACCTGCTGCTGGTGAGTAGTTTCATCACTATGTGGGTGAAGAAAGCTGCTCATCAACGAATGTAGTCTCAGGCTGATGGAGCTGGTACTGCTCCTGCCACCCCACCCCTCCCCAGCAGCCATGGCAGACCTGCGAAAGGATGGACGATGGCGCAGATAGGCAGCCGCCAATTGACTACATAGGATGTCTCTGTAGTAGTTCAGTTTGTCCTCCCTCTCAGTGGGTGTAAAAAAGGCGCCTATTCTAGACTGGTAGCGAGGGTCCAACAAGGTGGAGAGCCAGAAGTCGCCCTCTGCCGAATGGTGACAATTCGGCTGTCACTACGCAAGCAAATGAGCATGCATCGGGCCATTTGTGCAAGTGACTCGGAGGGACTCCCTGCCTCCATCTCCACTGCATACTGCCACGGTGTGTCTGGGTCATCTGTCTCATCTTCCTCATCGTCCTGTAGCTCCTCTGGCTGCTCCTGCTCCTCCTCTCCTGTCACCTGAGTAGAAAAACCACCCATTTCGCTACACATTGGCTGTGCTCCAAAGTCCTCCTCCCCCTCCTCCTCCTCTTCCAGTTCAGCCCCCACAGGGCTCATGTGGCCGTGAGATCTAGTCCCCTGACCAGCCATTGATACCACCATCTGTTCCTGGACATAAGGCAGTGGAATGACCTCGTTCATCCCGTAGTCCTGGCGACTGACAAATAACGTGGCATCCTCAAAAGGCCGGAGCAAACGCCAGGTGTCACGCATGAGCTGCCACTGGCTAACATCGAAGTTACACAGGGAAGTACTCCTATCCGCTTGAATCATCAAAAAATCGTTGATGGCCTTTCTCTGTTCGTATAGTCGGTCCAACATATGGAGTGTGGAATTCCAACGGGTGAAAATGTCGCATATCAGCCTATGTTGGGGGATGCCGTTCTGCCGCTGCAGCTCAAGGAGGATGTGCTTTGTGGTGTACGAGTGGCTGAAGTGCATGCAAAGTTTCCTGCCCATTTTTAGGATGTCTTGCAGATGGGTGGAAGACTTCAGAAATCGTGTCGGGGAGAAAGCCAGGATTCGATTTCTTGACAAAGGACACAGAGCAGTTCCTCCCCTGTGTGACTCCGTTCGCCCAGGGAAACGAGGTGCAGAACAGCATGACACCGCCGTGCCCTGCACATTTGGTATTCTGGAGGGGCACTGTGACGTCCCTGCAGTGGAGGCTGAGGACATGGTGGAGGATGAGGAGGCAGAGGCGGACATTGTAGCAAGACCAACAGAGTGACAACGTGGAGGCGGAAGAGGCGTGACCTGGCCAAGTTGCTGGTGTGGCTGTGCAGGAACCACATTAACCCAGTGGGCCATAAAGGACATCTACTGTCCCTGACCACCGACAGGCTCAAGGACTGGCCCACCTTCTGTTCTACATATTTGTGCATGGCTGGTACTGCCTTTTTCGCAAATAAATGACGGTTTGGGACTCTCCACTTCAGCTCGGCACAAGCCATCAGTTCTCTGAAAGCTGCAGAGTCCACCACTTGGAAAGGGAGGGACTGCAGCACCAGCAACTTGGACAGGAGCACGTTCAGCTTCTGCACCGTTGGATGCGTGCACGCATACTTCTGTCTCTTGGCAATCGCTTCGGTGATCGATTGCTGACGGAATTACTGATGAGGAGTAGGAGGGGGAGGAGCAGGAGCATCTGGACCAGCAGAAGATGGGAATGACAGACAGCTCCCTTTGGCTGAAGTGGTGGAGCTTTGACTGGCTGAAACCGGGTGCGTGCCACTGGGTGATGCAGCGGTTGCTGCGGCAGGCTGGACCACCACATCGGAGCCACGGTTCTCCCAGGCCACTGGCGATGCTGCATATGTTGACGCAGGGCCGTAGTGTCAACATTGGCACCCTGGCCACGCTTCACTTTCTGCCCACATATTCTACATATGGCCACGTTCACCTCCTCCGGCGGCTTAACAAAAAACTGCCACAACGCCGAGTAGGTGATTTTCCGAATAAGTGACTTTTAAAAATACCTTTAATGGTGATAAAGTGGGTATAGGTATGTATATACCAACAGTGAATACTACAATTTCAAAAAGATTATATATACATTTCTTTTGACAGGGGAGTAGTGACCCCTAACTAAAAACATATGCTAGTGATACGGAAACTATCAGTAGACTTACGGTGGTTCGAGGATCAAATCGAAAAATATATATATATATATACACGAATAGGGTCTGAGGGAAAGAGGGCAGGGCAGACTGAGTGCTTACCCTAAATGCCCTAAATACTGCTCAGATGTGACCAATGATGGCGTTAATATAGATGGAATGATACTTAGCTATAGATGTTCAAAATGAGGAGGCGTAGATATAATGTTACCAGATGGCAGGATAGCTACATCAATACGTGATACCTGAAAAAAGTATATATACAAAGGGACACTTCAGTATATATTAACGTTACTCACAGCTCCATAAATGACTCTCACAGATTCAAGTAAAGTAATAAAAACTTACATGGTGTTGATGCTGGCCATTGGCTCCCCCAGTAGCCTGCTTTGGGCCCAGGTGGAGTGCCAGTAAAAATAAGACCCATTTATACGGTCTGAAGAATGCGTCCGGACGCCGGGAACCACTTCCGGTCCCGTGGAGCGCATGCTGGAACGCACAGGGCTTCCGGCCTGCGTCACTTCCAGCACCGTGGAACGCATCGTCAGCCGCATAGGGCCCGATGCCGGCGCCGGAAGATAAAAACTAATATGGTGTTGAAGCTGGCCATTGGCTTCCCCAGTAGCCTACTTTGGGCCCAGGTGGAGTGCCAGTAAAAATAAGACCCATTTATACGGTCTGAAGAATGCGTCCGGACGCCGGGAACCACTTCCGGTCCCGTGGAGCGCATGGTGGAACGCATAGGGCTTCCGGCCTGCGTCACTTCCGGCACCGTGGAACGCATCGTGAGCCGCATAGGGCCCGATGCCGGCGCCGGAATATAACAAGGGCCGTGCTGTCAAGGCAGAAGGGATCGCAGAGGGTTTAATAGAAAGGCCAGTAAGTAAGAGCTGAAAAATAGCGGCTGTGGATGACATGCCCAAGGTATCAATGTGCCACCAGATAAATGAAAAAATATATATACATAACCTGGGGGCGCAATCATTTTAGGGAACCCTCAGGGACAGCCCCCTTGGACAGAAACGAATCACATAGCAAGAACAAAGTGTGATACTAATAAAAGATATTAGTCATGATACATACACAAACCTGCCTCTACATTGGTATTAATAAAATTGGGAGGTACCAGGTAGTGTTTTTTTATAGATATAGGGATTCAGTCTTAGATACCCCTAATTATGGTGGTGCTTTTCGCACTGATCAGCCCAAAAACCCTGGGTCACATACCGGTGATATTTGGAAAGATTACTGAGGGATGTCAAAATTAACACCATGACAGGGAAGATATTAGATAAAGCATGCAAAGTTTAATCTTTCATTAAGACCGAGGGGGGACTGGGATTGAAAGCGATAGATCCAGGAGGACTCTTTTTGAAGAATCCTTCTGTCCCAGTCACCTCTCCTCTCAGGGAAGGGGACCACCTCCAACACCGAGAAACGGGCCGAGCTTACATCCCCTTTATGGCAGTTATTAAAATGGTGGGCCACCGGGGTGTCTTTTGATTTTTTAATGTCGTTCAGGTGTTCGCAGATTCTTCTCCGTAATTCCCTCTTTGTTTTGCCAATGTAGTCAAGTGGGGAGCTACATTGGCAAATATAAACTACGCCTTTGGTTTTATAATTGGCGAAGTCACGAATCACAAAAGGTCGTTGGGTCACCGAGCAAATTATTGTTTTAGATGAATTAATAAAATTGCACGCTTTGCAGGAACCACATTTGAAGACACCGAGGGGCCTACGATCTAGCCATGTGCCTTCTCTTTTTGGGCCCTCATAATGACTATGGACTAGCCGATCTCGTAGGCTTCTCCCTTTATGGTAGGTTACTTGCGGGTAATTCCTGATTACCTGTGTGAGGTCAGGGTCCATAGTCAGAATTGCCCAGTGCCTTTTGAGTATAGATACCACTTCGCTGTTCCCAGAGTCAAAGGTGGAGACGAGACGTATCGGGTGGTCACCAGTGTCTCTCACTCTTGGTATCAAAAGTTCATCTCTTTTCTTAGACTCTGCGAACTGAAAGGAGTCCCTAAGGATCTTAGAGGGATAGCCCCTTTCTCTCAGTCTCTTCCTGAGTTTTCCTGACTCTTGATAAAAGTTGACTCCCGAGGAACAATTCCTACGAACTCGTAGGTATTGTCCCCTTGGGATCCCTTTTTTGACTGCGGTAGGGTGGTGGCTCTCCCAATGGAGGATACTATTGGTTGCCGTGGGTTTTGATACCAAGAGTGAGAGACACTGGGGACCACCCGATACGTCTCGTCTCCACCTTTGACTCTGGGAACAGCGAAGTGGTATCTATACTCAAAAGGCACTGGGCAATTCTGACTATGGACCCTGACCTCACACAGGTAATCAGGAATTACCCGCAAGTAACCTACCGTAAAGGGAGAAGCCTACGAGATCGGCTAGTCCATAGTCATTATGAGGGCCCAAAAAAAGAAGGCACAAGGCTAGATCGTAGGCCCCTCGGTGTCTTCAAATGTGGTTCCTGCAAAGCGTGCAATTTTATTAATTCATCTAAAACAATAATTTGCTCGGTGACCCAACGACCTTTTGTGATTCGTGACTTCGCCAATTGTAAAACCAAAGGCGTAGTTTATATTTGCCAATGTAGCTGCCCACTTGACTACATTGGCAAAACAAAGAGGGAATTACGGAGAAGAATCTGCGAACACCTGAACGACATTAAAAAATCAAAAGACACCCCGGTGGCCCACCATTTTAATAACTGCCATAAAGGGGATGTAAGCTCGGCCCGTTTCTCGGTGTTGGAGGTGGTCCCCTTCCCTGAGAGGAGAGGTGACTGGGACAGAAGGATTCTTCAAAAAGAGTCCTCCTGGATCTATCGCTTTCAATCCCAGTCCCCCCTCGGTCTTAATGAAAGATTAAACTTTGCATGCTTTATCTAATATCTTCCCTGTCATGGTGTTAATTTTGACATCCCTCAGTAATCTTTCCAAATATCACCGGTATGTGACCCAGGGTTTCTGGGCTGATCAGTGCGAAAAGCACCACCATAATTAGGGGTATCTAAGACTGAATCCCTATATCTATAAAAAACACTACCTAGTACCTCCCAATTTTATTAATACCAATGTAGAGGCAGGTTTGTGTATGTATCATGACTAATATCTTTTATTAGTATCACACTTTGTTCTTGCTATGTGATTCGTTTCTGTCCAAGGGGGCTGTCCCTGAGGGTTCCCTAAAATGATTGCGCCCCCAGGTTATGTATATATATATTTTCATTTATCTGGTGGCACATTGATACCTTGGGCATGTCATCCACAGCCGCTATTTTTCAGCTCTTACTTACTGGCCTTTCTATTAAACCCTCTGCGATCCCTTCTGCCTTGACAGCACGGCCCTTGTTATCTTCCGGCGCCGGCATCGGGCCCTATGCGGCTCACGATGCGTTCCACGGTGCCGGAAGTGACGCAGGCCGGAAGCCCTATGCGTTCCACCATGCGCTCCACGGGACCGGAAGTGGTTTTCGGCGTCCGGACGCATTCTTCAGACCGTATAAATGGGTCTTATTTCTACTGGCACTCCACCTGGGCCCAAAGTAGGCTACCGGGGAAGCCAATGGCCAGCTTCAACACCATATTAGTTTTTATCTTCCGGCGCCGGCATCGGGCCCTATGCGGCTGACGATGCGTTCCACGGTGCTGGAAGTGACGCAGGCCGGAAGCCCTGTGCGTTCCAGCATGCGCTCCACGGGACCGGAAGTGGTTCCCGGCGTCCGGACGCATTCTTCAGACCGTATAAATGGGTCTTATTTTTACTGGCACTCCACCTGGGCCCAAAGCAGGCTACTGGGGAAGCCAATGGCCAGCATCAACACCATGTAAGTTTTTATTACTTTACTTGAATCTGTGAGAGTCATTTATGGAGCTGTGAGTAACGTTAATATATACTGAAGTGTCCCTTTGTATATATACTTTTTTCAGGTATCACGTATTGATGTAGCTATCCTGCCATCTGGTAACATTATATCTACGCCTCCTCATTTTGAACATCTATAGCTAAGTATCGTTCCATCTATATTAACGCCATCATTGGTCACATCTGTATCTTTACTGGACTCTGTCCATTTTTCTACCTACCTCCTGATGAGCCTGATTTTATACAGGTGAAACGCGTTGAGGTCTGTGTAACAAGATGTGCATATTTTAAAACGTGCGTATTATTTATCTGAAAGGTTTGGTGATTTCCTGAGTATCTGGACCCCTTCCCACTCCCTTTTTTCAGTATCCTTTATATGTTTATTTGAATTTCGGAGAGGACGGGTGGTGACCCTGATCACCTGAGCCACCTGTTCCCCCCGTTATATCTTGATATTATTGTTGTATACCCATCACTATTCCCTGGCTAGGGTCAAACTAGGGAGTTGACAGGTGTAGGTTCGGGGACAGGGAACCTCCACCATCAGGGGGTTACCCTGGGCTGAGCAGTATTTAGGGCATTTAGGGTAAGCACTCGGTCTGCCCTGCCCTCTTTCCCTCAGACCCTATTCGTGTATATATATATATTTTTCGATTTGATCCTCGAACCACCGTAAGTCTACTGATAGTTTCCGTATCACTAGCATATGTTTTTAGTTAGGGGTCACTACTCCCCTGTCAAAAGAAATTTATATATAATCTTTTTGAAATTGTAGTACTCACTGTTGGTATATACATACCTATACCCACTTTATCACCATTAAAGGTATTTTTAAAAGTCACTTATTCTGAATAGCAATATACTTAAAAACCCACGTGATAATATAATCTAAAAATAATCAAATTACTAGGCCAATTTAGTAGGTGATTTTCCCCCTAACAGTCCGCACTGACTGACTGCTACTGCCGCTGGCTCTGTGAACCCCTGCACCACTACTTTCCGGGCAGGTAGGCTGCTGCGAAGCAGGTGGTCTACCCCGGGCACGTTTGGCTCCCGACCTCCCACTGCTGCCACCCTGCTGACTCCCAGCCATGCTACCACCTTGCTGGCTCACGGGCAAGCTGCCACCCTCTTCTCCTGATGATGATGAAGCCCCTTCGTCACCCAGCTCCCAAGTGTGATTAGCTACATCATCATCGAGTACTGTCTGCACGTCACTGATGTCCTCCTCAACAGTCTCTGGGTCAGGAGCCTGACCACTCGAAACACCACCTCCCACACCACTCTCCTCATCACTACTTGCCCGCCTAGCATAGAAAGCGGCGGATGTCTTCTCCACATCTTGGTTGGCCAGTCGCTTCTGACTGTCCTCTAGTAGCTCGTCCTCGCTGAAAAGTGGAGCCGAGCCCACAGCATATAATACTTCTCTGGGTGAGGAAACAGAAAAGGACAGAGGCAGGTTGAGGACAGGTGAGGGCACAGGGCCTGCTCCCGGGCCATGCCAACTAAGGGTTGTGTCTGATGAACCCACCCACTATTGGCTGGGGGTGTCTGATGTCACTTGAGATGAAGTGAATGTGAGAGTTAACCAATCGAGAACCGCTGGGATGCTGGTCAAGACACGACCGCTAGTTGACACCAGGAGCGCAGGCCTCTCGCTGCGACTCCTGCTGCCACGCCCCCTTACTCTGCTGCGACTGCCTGCACCAGAAACATTTATGCCTCTGCCACTCCTCTGTGCATGGCCTGGAACTCCTCTGTCTGACATACTTTTACCTGAATTAAATAAATTAAAAGCAAATTAAAACACCCCTAAAAGTGACAAAAATATTTTTCTTTCTGTACTGAAATAGGCCACTAAACGCTTTCAACACATATACCGTAACTGCAGAAGTGAACTGAGAATATATTTTTATTTTTGTACTGAAATAGGCCACTAAACGCTTTTAGCAGAAATCATTGCACCAGTGAAGTGCGTATATATTTTTCTTTCTGTACTGAAATAGGCAAATAAACGCTTTCAACACATATAACTGCAGAAGTGAACTGAGAATATATTTTTCTTCTTGTACTGAAATAGGACACTAAATGCTTTTACCACAAATAAATGCACCAGTGAAGTGCGTATATATTTTACTTTCTTTACTGAAATAGGACACTGAACGCTTTCACAACATATAATTGCAGAAGTGAAATGTGTATATATTTTTCCTTTTTGTACTGAAATAGGCCACTAAACGCTTTTAGCAGAAATAAATGCACCAGTGAAGTGCGTATATTTTTTTCCTTTTTGTACTGAAATAGGACTCTGAACGCTTTCGCCACATATAACTGCAGAAGTGAAATGCTTATATATTTTTCTTTTTCTACAGATATAAGCCATTAAAGGCTTTTCGACATAGCACTTGCACCCCAATAACAAGAACAAATTGCTGGAATGCCAGAGCCGTATAATGGCTATTTGGATCCTGAAATAATGTTTCCCTGCACTTGTAAATCACTTTTTTTTTTTCATAATGAGGTTTTTCTAGCACTGTCCCTAGCGACTTCAGACATCTCTCCCTGCACTAAGATGCTGTGAAATGATTCCTCCCTATCCTTTCCCTGCACTTATAAATCGTTTTTTCAGGTTTTTTTTCACAATGAGGTTTTTTCTATTGCTGTCCCTAGTGCCTTCTCACGTCTGTCCCTGCGCTCAGAATGCTGGAAAATGTCTGACTCTAAGATGGCCGCCGTATTTATAGGGCTGTGACATCACAGGGCTGGCTGGCTGCTGATTGGCTGCATGCATGGCCTTATGGGTCAGCCCGCCTTCTCAGAGTTCCATGCCCCATGTCCTCACACGTGTAGCCGCCATTTTAGGAATAACTGCGATTCGTTACCACGAAGCGCGAGGAAATTCGCATAAGTTGCGAATTGAATTTTTCATGAAATTCGGATCGAATTCCACTTGATCTGATTCGATTTGCTCATCTCTAATCACAGCCTCCAGTCTTCTTGGGGATGATGTCACAAGGTCTACACATCTGGATTTGGGGATTTTCTGCCATTCTTCTCTGCGGATTCTCTCAAGCTCTGTCAGGTTGGATGGGGACCGTCGGTGGACAGATATGTTCAGGTATGTCCATAGATATTTGATTGGGTTCAAGTCAGGGTTCTGGCTGGGCCACTTAAGGACATTCACAAAGTTGTCCTATGCCACCCCTGTGTTTTCTTGGCTATGTGCTTATGGTCATTGTCTTGTTGGAATGTAAACCTTCAGTCTGAGGTCCAGAGCACTTTTGTCTTTAAGAATATCTCAGCACGTTGCTCCATTCAGCTTTCCCTCTACCTTGACCAGTCTCCACCTGTCCTATCAACTGAAAAACACCCCCACAACATGATGCTGCCACCACCATGCTTCACTGTAGAGATGTTATTGGCAGTGCCTTAGAATTGAGGCCAAAAAGTTAAATATTGGTTTGATCAGTCCAGAGAATCTCGCTTCACATAATATGAGAGTCCTTTAAGTGCTTTTTTTCATGTGTCTTTTTCTAAGGAGAGGCTTCTTTCTAGCCTCTCTGCCATAAAGCCCAGATTGGTGGAATCCCTGCTTCAGTGATGGTTGACCTTCTGGAAGATTCTCCTATCTGCACACATGATATTTGGCAGTCAGCCACAGTGACCATTGTTTTTGGTCACCTCTTTTTCCAAGACCCTTCTATCCCGATTACTTATTTTAGTGGGGCAGCCAGCTCAAAGAAGAGTCCTGGTTTTTCCAAAAGTCTTACATTTAAGAATTATGGAGGCATCTGTGCTCTTGGTAAATTTAAAGTGTAACTGCCGTTTTGCTGTTCAATTAATATATATATATTCTTTTTGCTAATGTGTAGGGACAGTGACAGAGAACATTTTTGTAATATACTTTATTTAGGGAAAACATTTATTTGTGGTAGAAAACTGGAGCTAAAATGTCCCTTAGCAGCGCTCTCTCAAATGAGCATTGCTAAGGGCCATCCGTCTTCTATCAGCATAGGAGAGACGGGCTGTGCTGGGAGCTGCGGGCCTCTGCCTGCCCAGCTCCCTCACAGCCTTGTGGAAAAAAGAGCCTTATGTGTTACATATACATATACATTGTGTTATATATGCATATCCCCTTGTATTAATTATGAACTTCTACAGTATGTTTATACTGTAGAAATATGGTCAGTGAGCCTTCACTCGCGGCATGTTGACTAATGAACCAGCCGCCAGGAGCGATGCCTGTGTGAGCTGACTGTCCTTTTGGCCTACATCAGTAAATTGCAAAAAAAAAAAGTTATGGAATAGCGTAGTAGACTATCCTATTCCTTACAATGGTATCAAGTAGGAAGTGTATACATTAAATATATGTTTTGACCCTATGGGTGATTAATTCCACTGTATGACATATACCACAGACATCCATTTAATATATGCATCCTGGCGTGTACATTACATAGAGGCCATAACTTCATGTGAACAGAGGCTAAGACCTCTTTAACACGTCCGTGATGACATTCATGCCAAGATTGTCAATGGTTCATCCGAGAAGATGTCCGTGAAGAATCCGCAATACGGCTCACCTTAAATGGTGACTCCTACAGTGCTATGATGAAGAATCACCTGTGGTTGTTCAGCATGTTCATGAAGACTGGATTAAACGTTAAACCATGTGCATCCGGCAGAATAGTGGACACATAGAACACGTCATGTAAAGCACTTTAGGAAACATTGACCTCCCTTTACTCCTAAACAGTTAAAGTTAGGTCAAAACTGACAATTCCAATGTGTTTCTCTGAAAATTGTAGCCAAGACGGATATATCATATGACCCTCTTCCCATTGGAAAGATCTGAGGTGAATTTAAAATGGTGGATTTAAAAAAGGGTGTCCAAAACCAATTTTCACTACCAAATTATGCAGCCTCCTCCCAATTAATACTTTCACACATTGGAGGTCAATTTTCTACAAATTAAACCAGTTAAAGGGTGTGTCCAGATTTTTGCCTCACCCTATATTGTGAAATGCCCATGTTTTATCTTTGACTATGTCTTCCACATTGTGACTGAATTATTAGAACTGATTATTAGAGCTTGTGGTGACACAATTTTGAATATATTCCTATCTGATTACTCCATACTATTGACTAAAAACTACCATGAACTCAGGCCTAATTGAAAGCAGGTCCAGCATCACCACGAGTCAGAGGAGGAAATGACGTCAGCAGCTGGGCTGAGAGAAGGAACTGCCACAAGATATTAAGAAAGGTCAAACATTGTAGTATGGAGTATGAGTCTTGGTGGAAAAAGAGGTATCAGGTTCCCTTTCTCAGTTTCTAGCTGACTTACTTGGGCTTTACACGTTTCCTCGTGCCATTAACAATTTATAGTCAAATAACATCATAAAATAGTGAAGGTATTCTATCTATCTATCCATAGACTTGAATGGAGAGAGCTGTGCATTTCTACATTTAAAGTGTTGCCCCAAGATATAAACATACCCCCTTATCAGGGGCGGATTAAGTGCATGATAGGCCCGGGGCTGTCTACCCAACTTGGGCCCCCCACCCCCCTCAATTTTAGTTTAGTTGTTTTTTTTTTTGTATGAAGAGGCTGCGGTGCTTCATGGGCGCCACAGTCTCTTCTTAGGCCATATGACATCTTCAGACTAAAAAAGAATACCCCAAATTGGGTCCTAAACTGAAAAATTTGGTCGCCAAATTTAAAATACATATAATTGTAATAAAAAAGACATGGAGGAGAATACAGCACCACATACTTCTTACATCCAGTGACATCTCCTGTCATGTAGACCTTCTATTTCCTCTTCTCCTCCATTTGACCCAGACCACCATGGCAAATTCTTTCAGCCGCATCTCGTCTCTACAGTTTGTAACACAGACATGTTAGATTTCTCAATTTTTCCATCAACCTCCTCATCCTGGTGTCCCCACAGCGTCATCCTGCCACCCCCAATACTGTGCCCGTTGTGCTTCCCAATGCCCCAGGAACTATACTGCTGAAAAAATAGTGACCCTAATAGACATAATTGGGGTAATTTATCAAACTGGTGTAAAGTAGAACTGGATTTCCAAAAGAGCTGTCAAATATGAAAGGTGGAATCTGATTGGCTGCTATGGGCAACTAAGCCAGTTCTGCGTTACACCAGTTTGCTAAATTACCCCAAATGTTCCTATAGTGTCCACAGCAGCTATAATGTCCCCTAGAGTGCCCCCAGTAATAATAACCCCCTCTATTGTGCTCCAGGCAATAAACCCTGTATAGTGTCCCCAGAAATAATAGAATTGCCCCTACAGTGCCTCCCCAATAGCAACACCCCCATATAGTAATTTCCACCACACTGCCCCCACATAGTAATCCCCCCATAGTAATTTACCCCCACACAGTAATTTCCCCCAAACTGCCCCCATATAGTAGTTTGCCCCCACACAGTAATTTGCCCCACACTGCCCCCACATAGTAATTTCCACCACACTGCCCCACATAGTAATTTGCCCCCACACTGCCCCCACATAGTAATTTGCCCCCACACTGCCCCCACATAGCAATTTCCCCACACTGTCCCCACATAGTAGTTTCCCCCACACTGCCCCCACATAGTAATTTGTCCCCACATAGCAATTTCCCCACACTGTCCTCACATAGAAATTACCCCACACTGTCCCCACATAGCAATTACCCCCACACAATAGTTTCCCCCACACTGCCCCCATATAGAAATTTGCCCCCACATAGTAGTCCCTCCCATAATAATTTGCCCCCACACTGCCCCATATAGCAATTTGCCCCCACACTGCCCCCACATAGCAATTTGCCCCCACACTGCCCCATCTAGTAATTTGCCCCCACATAGTAGTTCCTCTCATAATAATTTGCCCCCACACTGCCCCATCTAGTAATTTGCCCCCACATAGTAGTCCCTCTCATAATAATTTGCCCCCACACTGCCCCCACATAGCAATTTGCCCCCACACTGCCACATCTAGTAATTTGCCCCCACATAGTAGTCCCTCTCATAATAATTTGCCCCACATAGCAATTTGCCCCCACATAGTGTAGTCCCTCTCATAATAATTTGCCCCCACACTGCCCCCACATAGCAATTTTCCCCCACATAGTGTAGTCCCTCTCATAATAATTTGCCCCCACACTTCCCCCACATAGCAATTTGCCCCCACATAGTGTAGTCCCTCTCATAATAATTTGCCCCCACACAGCAATTTGGCCCCACACTGCCCCACCCCACCACTGCCCCCATTTGCCCCCACACTGCCCCCCCCCCAAAGTAGGCACATGAAATAAAAAAATAAAAAATGAACAAAAAATGAAAAGATAAATACTCACCTATGTCCAGGGCCAGGCGCTTCGCAGAGGAAGGCGGGATGAGTCAGGCGCGTCACAGTGCTGCGTCCCGGCACAGGCGCGCGATGACGTCATCACGCACGCCTGCGCTGGGATTTCACTACCGCATAGGCCTCAGGCCTACAAGGCCTGAAGCCTATGGCGGTGATCGGCGAGGGGACAGGGAGCTATGCGCTCCCGTGCCCCGCCGCAGTATGTGGGCGTTCGGGTCAGCGTTGGGCCCCCCAGCGGCGCTGGGCCCGGGGCTGCCGACCCGAACGTCCCTATTGTAATCCGCCACTGCCCCTTATCCATAATAAGTTTAGGAAAACTTCAATTCTAAAGAAATCCAAATTTCCTCATGCTTAATGGTAACAAATCATTTTTCCTAAAATGGCGGCCGCATGTGTTAGAGAGTGAAAGTAAGTGTAGAGGCGACAAGCCCTGGGATGCAAGATCACCCATAATGCCGTTCAGCCAACCAATCCGCAGGTAGCCATCCCCTGTGATGTCACAGCCCTATAAAACCCTGATACTTCACAGTCTCCTCCATTGTCCTGTGAGCTGAGCGTTGGGAGAGACGTGACAAGACACTCATGCACTAGGGACAGCGTTGCTGCAAACTGTTAACAGAGAGTAAAGGACGATTTTGGAGAGGGAGTTTGTAGGGAGACTGCAGGGACAGTGCATAGAGACTGCATGCAGAGTGCAGGTAGAGCGTAGGAGGCTGCTGAACTACAGACTCTGCTACAGTTTATCGCCATGTACATAACTGTGCAGTGCTCCAAAAGTCATAGCTAATCCATTCTATTAGCTGTAGAGTAACTGTGTCATCAGTATTATAGGAAGGTCTAATTTATCACCGTACACATACTGTAAGTGTGTAGTGCACCAATATTCATAGTTAATCCGTTCTGTTAGCTGTACAGTTACTGTGTCAGTATTACGGGCCACTGTTACAATTAGGCACATTGGCCTGGGTATACCTGATTTATAGCGATGTGTGACAAATTAATTATTAACAAATCAATTTTCTTGTCGAACTTCAGTGAAGCTGCCAAACTGAAGTTTCCAAAATTTCACTCATCTCTAACGATCGGTGCAGGTCTTAGTGCTTGATCCACCAATCAGATATTTATTTCCTATTCTTTGGATATAGGGTATGTCTATATCTTGGGAAAACTCCTTCAGGTGCTTCACTGCAGCGACCCCAGGAAGCAAAGGCCTGAGGGATTGACTCATCATCATTAGGGCCACTACCACTCCCATCCTCTGCTCCAGATCCTCAGTGGATCGCTGCAGTTGTTGTGTTGCTTTAGTTTTTTACGGAATAGCAGATCTGACTACTAATACATCCGCTGCTCCCATATTACTAATTAACTAAGTTAATTTTTTGGTGAAGGGAGGAAATCCAGGGGACAACCACAATTTCCATGTAGGAGACACAACCGTAATGTCCCCTGTGGATTTAAAAACTTCTGCTGAAACCTGTTAATAATACAATTTCTTGCTCATCATTGTGTGTCTTTTTATAATCTGCAGGATACACGTGTCTCAGATGTGGGATCACAAGGAAAGTCCCATCATTTCACAGTGATCTGAATCACCATCTTAGATACTGATGAGTAATGGAAGGAACAAGGAACCTGCTGCCAACTTATCTTGTATGCGGTAGGATTAGGCTAGGTTCTCATCTGAGTCGGAGGCTATGTTAGGGGCTTCCTTCTCAAATTCTGCTATAAAAAAACTGACTAAATAGCGTAGCGTACTTCGCTATTTTGTCCAGTACAATGTCGAACTTCCTAACGGAAACCTGATGGACCCCATTATAGTCAATACTATCCTTTGGGCGCCACTCGTTTCCGCCACATAATGGTTACAGCTCTGCCATTTTTTGCCATTTTTCTGTTCCTAGAGCAGAATAGAAAGCCTAAGATTTGAATGTAAACTTAACTGAATGCATTTAACCCCTTAACGAATAATGGCGTACATGTACGGCATTACGCGCCTGCATTTGTATGGAGCAGGCCCCCACCAATCAGAAGAATGGAGCCCCCCTGAAATGAATGAATGCACAACCGCACTATTCTTTTCTAATGGAGTTGCAGAGATAGATACAGCACCTGGTTATCTCCGGGACTCCCATAGAAATAAACCGAGCTGGCAGGCCCAAACGGCCGCTCCATTAATTTCGGGGGGCTCCACGGAGTATAAGGTTCCTGTTTTCCCCTACTGCTGGGACCCCCACCGATCTAATAGTTAACCTCTATCCTGTGGATGTGGGATAACTTTACATAAACCAGAATACCCCTTTAAGGTTGGACATTTACTGTAATATTGGAACTGGCAGATATTCTTGAAACTCACCTACATTTCATATCACTGTATTTCGTTACCCTGTATTATACATGTGTAATGACAATAAAGTTGAATCAAATCAAATCAAATATCAGGGTGGGAAAAATCTGTCAACTTATCGACTACAAATATAGCCTTACAAGTTCATCTTTCACAACTTTTTAATCCCACATGGAAATCCAATTTAATCAAGTGAAATTACACATTCAGGACTCCTCTCCGTGCCCATGCTCGATTAGCTGTGAAATTCCGCTCCAGGTTCATCCTGTTCACCTTTCAGTTCCATTCTTCACTGATCTATAGAAAAATGAACCCAGTGAACTATGACAGGAAGAGGGAGTGAGACATAAAGGGATTCTCTGGGGTTCTTCTACAGATTGCTAAACTAACAGGCACTACACAGTTCACCAGACAAGATGTTTCACCCTCATAATATGCACTGGGTAAAAAAGTGCTGACCACAAGCAAATCTAACATGCCCCCCATACAGAAACCACATTTTTATAGTTCATATTAATCAGATACAGTTCAGACTGAACTCTATTCTATAAAAGGTGAATACAAAAATCAGTGGCGTAAACTATGACAGGCTAATAATGCACCAGATTTATCAGTGTCTCATTTTGGGATGATAAATTTGGTGTGGGGCTTTTGTTAAATTTATACCAACTATTGGTAGGCACAATTTACGCCATAATTGGGGTGCAGTTTTTGTGCTAAATGATGCATAATAGGCCACTCTATTAGGCTCTCTATGTAGTTTCTCGGGTGCTTTGAATAGGGACCCAGACCCCACATTTACAAAAGTAGACATCAGCACTCCCTAATTGCAGAAAATAGTGGAAATATTTTATTTGATGTCAATTTCAGGCAATTCAAGTGTGACGTTTGGGTCAACAGACCTTTTTCAAACACTATTGCCATGGATAATGTGGAGAAATGGACATAAGGATATAGAGCTTTAGGAAAAGATAAGTTTCACCAGGATGAAAAGAGCTCTTTACAGCAACCACAGTTTGGTTGTCCACCATCCAGACACAGGTGGCATCTTCGTTGTACACCGCTGTTTGCGCAGGCCATTTCCAAGCTTAGCAGAAGGAAATTTGGTGTCATGGTGTCTATTACATGTCCTGCCATTGACAACCAGCTACCATCACCTTTGTTTGCAGTGGTGTTGTGCATAAGAAACCTGGACTGCTATGGACTAGAACCGTACAACCTTAGCGAATTCAGGTTCTGTTTGGGATTCGATGATGGACAAGTTCGAGCATGGAGGCCTCGTGGTGAGCACTTTGCTGTGGAGCAATACATTGCCCCAACTGATCTGAGGAATCATCGCATACGACAGTCAGTCACCCCTAGTACTCATACAAGGGACACTAACAGCTCAGCGATATGTGCAGGACATCCTGTGGCCACATGTGTTGCCTCTAATGGCAGGGCTTCGAACTGGCATTTTTCAGCAAGATAATGCCTACACACAGCAAGGGTTTCCCAGGAATGTCTCCACCAGATTAAAACACTTCCTTGCCCTGCCCGGTTTTCAGATTTATTGCCAATCGACCATTGCAATGAAGGAAGGGCATCCTTTGTTCCCTTGGGGAATTCCTTGTACCTGTGAGCTCATGTCTGATGGTAGTTCACAGGTGCCTATGGTGCTAATGTCCATGTGCCAGGCAGAGCAAGTGTAGGAGATGTAATGGCCAGCGTGTGGTGTTAAGAGAGTCAGAAACCAGGCCAGATTGAACTTAACAAAGGTCTCTCTTTACTGTGTGTACAATAGGAGTTGTAGTACATCCAGCAGTTATCTGTATATCTGTATCCTCCCAGATGTCCAAACATGAGGTAGGCAGTTTGTTGCAGCAATGACCCTCTGGTCAGGGGTGTAACTAGAAGTGCCTGGTCCCCACAGCAAATTTTTGTATGGGCCCCCCCAGCCCCCCGCCCAATTTTTTATATACTATTTTTACCCCCACCTGTCCTTTTTATTTTTGATAAAAATCTTTTTTATTTAAATGCAAATTACCTTCCTAACGTGCCCAAAGGGCTGTCCCTCCGACCGTTTGTGCCCAGCTGCGTCCATTATCGCCAAGCCCAGCGCCGTCCCGCTATTAATTATTCACTGCTGTCCTCGTCTTTTTTTTTTTTCTAAGTATGCCGTAAAAAAAAAAAAAAAAGATAGCCATGGGTCTGGGGTACTGCACATCAACCTCAGCAGCCTACGAGTGTGCAGGATCTACAGGCTATGCTACAACATTTGTGGTCAAATGTGCCACAGTATACCATACGGAAACCTGTAGGCCTCCATGCCCAACCGTATCTCATCTTGTATCTAGACGACTCAACAGGGTCCTAGAGCCTGTTTTCAATGATACAGTTTTCCCCAATAAATGTATCCTTTTACTTTAATATTGTAATCACTTACATATATCATCGTTACATTCACACATAGAAAGTTTAATTTACTTCTTGGTGCGTTATTTTTTTTATTTTTATCAATGAGTGTATGTGGGCATCACTGTATGTGTTTATCACTATTTCCTTGCAGTGCTGGGATCCTGGATTAAAATGTGAACAACATCTGCATGAAGTTTATTTATTCTCCCTGTGTTTGTGTAGGTTTCCTCCTACTCTCCAAAAACATACTGATAAGTTAAAATTAGATTGTGAGCCCCAACGTAGACAGTGACAGATGTGTGTGGAGGCAATCTCTGTACAGTGCTGCGGAATGTGTTGGAATAATAGATATATATATATATATATATATATATATACACACACAGTGCCTAGAAAAAATATTCATACCCCTTTTCCACATTACAACCATGGGTGTAGGAACCCCCAAAAATCTGGGGGGACAGCATTTTTGCTCGCCGGGTATATTCTTATTCAGTAAACTGCGAGTTGTTTATATCGTAAAATTTTAAGTGTGTGTGTGAACCCCCCCCCAACAAACGCACACTTACAGTTCTGAAGACTCAGGGGTGCTGGCTGGCTTGAGGCCTTTTTCTCCAAGCTGCTCCAGATCAGTGCTCTGGGCAGCTGGGCTCCGGGCTGGAAGTGGGCACAATAAGAAAAAAATATGTTTCATTACACCTCAGGTCAGACCACCAATCAGACCCCCAATGTTAATCAGACCTCAGCTAACAGCCCCAATAAGATACCCAATGTTAATAAGACCTCAGATCACACCTCAGCTCAGACCCCAATATGAATGACCCCCAATCAGACCTCAGATAAGAGCCCCAGTGCCTCTCATCAGCCCCCCAGTGCCTCTCATCAGCCCCCCAGTAATAACAGCCCCCCCAATAATGTGCCAGTAATAACAGCCCCCCCAATCATGTGCCAGTAATAACAGCCCCCCCAATCATGTGCCAGTAATAACAGCCCCCCCAATCATGTGCCAGTAATAGCCCCCCTAATGAAGTGCCAGTAATAGCCCCCCCAATCAAGTGGCAGTAAAACAAAGTATTGTATATATTTGAAAAAAATAAATTAACACATACTTACCTCTTTGGAGCGTTGCGATGCAGGCCTCTGTCACTGTGTCCCGACTCCAGCGCTGTACGGCTCAGGCGGCGCGATGACGTCATCGTGCCGCCTACGCCGGCCTCTGAAAGGCTGCCGGCCTAGTAGTGCCGGCAGCCTATCAGAGGAACAGGAAAGGGACCCGCCTCCCTGCCCTGCTCCTCCGCACAGCCTTCTGTTTGTATCGCTGTCCTGAGGACGGCGATACAAACAGAAACAGATCACCATGGAGATGAGCGATTCGCTTCCACAATGGAAGCGCTCATCTCAGTGCCTGCCCCGCCGCCGCCGCACACATTGCCCCACTGCCGCTGGGGAGGATTTGACCATACCTGTCCCCCCCGCATTATTTCCTGGGGGGGATCCGTCCCCCCCGTCCCCCCCACTTCCTACGCCCATGGTTACAACCACAAACTTTTATGTATTGTATTGGGATTTTATGTGATAGACCAACACAAAGCAGCAAGTATGTGTGAAGTGAAAAGAAAATGATACATGATTTTCACATTAAAAAAATATATAAAAATCTGGCGCTGTGGGAAAGAAAGGAGAAGTGCCTCATGGGTTTGGTTGGATACAGAAACGGGAAGTGCTACAAACAAGATGGAAACAAACCACAGTGATTGGTTAACATGGTGAAAATGGGTCAGGAGAGCCCAAAATGGAAAAAAGGCATGGGAAAGATGTACAGTGCATGGGGTAAAAAACTACATGAACATATGGGTTAAAAAATGTAGTAGTCCTGGAAAAGCCCTTTAAAGAGGACCTTTCACGGTTTTGTTTTATTCTACTGCGGGGTACCCCCCACTGATGCTGCCACCCTGAATGTTTTTTCTAAATATCGCTCCTGCGCCCAGCTGTGGCCCCCTGTAGTTTTCCCGCTCAGTATGTTAATACTTAGCATCGGTACAGGGAGAAGGAGACGCCAGGGTTTCTCAATGGGCGTCTCCTTCTCCCTGGCTGTAGCGCGATCCAATCACAGCGGAGAGCGTTACTGCCAGGGAGGGAAAACAACTTACCTTCTTCCTGGCTGTGACGCTCTCCGCTGGGATTGGATCGCGACACATCCAGGGAGAAGGAGACGCCCATTGAGAAACCCTGGCGTCTCCTCCTCTCTGTACCGATGCTCAGCATTAACATATTGAGCGGGAAAACTACAGGGGGGCACAGGAGCGATATTTTAAAAAAAACAGGCAGGGTGGCAGCATCAGCGGGGGGTACCCTGCAAGTAAAGGTATTTATCTAGAATAAAAAAAAAAAACATGAAAAGGTCCTCTTTAAAGACTCAAATAAAAACTGTGGAAAACCCCATGAAAACGGAGATGATGGCCAAAATGGCTTTCATCCAAAAGCAGGTGTAAAAAAATGATGCCATTTTGAGATCTCAACAAAGGAGGAAACTGTAGGACTTCTATTCTCTGACGTTTATGGTGTTTTTTGGGGGTTATAATCCCAATACTGTTTCCGCATGTCTTTCCATAATACGTATTAAGCACGAGTGATTTTATTTCTATTGATTTAGAGCTGTAGCCGTTTTTCTTTTTCCCTTTCTAAGCTGTGGAAGTGGAGCCAAGATTTACAACACAATGGAACCTACACAAAAGTTGGAATGCAGCGAATGTGCTGATACTGTAGGGGACATTGTCAGGAGGGCCAAGGCCCTGCGTCTAAATAGTTTCAGGAAGGAAGAAAATCACGCTGCGAACACAGTGAAATCAACTGAAAAACACCTCATTAACTGTGTCATCTTCTGAGGCTGAAAATGTCATTCATCAGACGTACTGACCGCGAGCAGCATGCCGCTCTTCTGCTTGCCGTGTACGAGAAAGCTGAGGGCCATTTTTTCTCATTTGCATGCTGAAGAAAGACCGTGGTAGAAGAGGAAGCAAAAATATCCAGCTTTCATCAATGTCAAGACTTATCTGAAAAGTGTCAGGCTGAGTCACATTCTAATTTACTGAATGACAATGACACACAGAGTAAAGGTCCTTTTACACGGAACAATTATCAGTTTGTATAAATGCTCGTACTCGATAAACTGCCTATGTGAAAGGTGTCGGCGATCACTCAAAGCAAATCATTGCGCAGCAGATCCGGGTGTTTGAACAGCGATCTGCTTGCTGGAACTATGATTTTCTATGGGGACAAGCAATCGCTGTATCATTTGCTTGACCCCATACATAGAGGTGATTGCTGCATGTAAAAGCCGCCCTCTTCTCTACTGACTATCTGACAGGGATTAAACTACTCACAGCACTAGGTAGGGGCCTGCGGAGAGACAAATATACTGTACCTCTTGTGGAGATTTTCTCATCAGGATTAGTGAATATGAAGTTTTATTCTGCCAGATTCTGCTCCAACAAGTGCCCAGGCTATGGCTTCACTGTGAACTACCCTCTGCATTGAGCTGCTTCACAGTCCCCCGCCCCCCCCCCCCCCCCCCATGCCCTACGTGACAGCTGTAGTGGGGTCCAAGGCTGGATGCTACGGATTTCAATCAGAACATAGGGGAGGGGCTGTAAAGCAGTTCAGTGCTGAGAGCACTTCACGTTGAAGTGCTCTGGTCACTTGCAGGAGTACA
Organism: Bufo bufo; assembly: GCF_905171765.1. Lineage (NCBI taxonomy): Eukaryota > Metazoa > Chordata > Amphibia > Anura > Bufonidae > Bufo > Bufo bufo. Next base: position 77,635,496 of record NC_053390.1, read on the forward strand.
ATCTGGCATAATATAACTTCATATTCACACTACTCCTGATAAAAAAAAGCTTAACAAACTGCATGTTTCTACTGCTATCTCCAGACTCTACCTAATGCTGTTAGATGTTTAGGATGGTCAAAAGTGCTGACAGATGTCCTTTAAAGGGGTTGTTCCACAAAGACTGCTCTAGTAGACTCAGCTGGTTCATGCATCATTGTCATGTAATGCTACATTTGAGTGGCCTGACATCCCCCATTGATGACATCGGGCTTATTTTTAAAAATGTATTGACTTGAGGAAACAATCTGTTTGAAGGAGTATTCCAGCCTTATCATGTGACAGCATAAATACAAGAGGCTGGCTGCAAAGACCTTCACCTAGCATGAGAGCAAAGGAGCCAAGATCCTTACAAACTTCTCGGTTGCCCAAGGAACTACGTACTCTGCTTCCAGTGTTGTCAGCTTGAAATTTTTGGAGCTATTTATCCACAAGGACCTTCTGGTATTGCACCATTTTGCCAGTCCTCTCCGCCACAGGAATGAGAGATGAGAAGTTCTCTTTGTAGCGGGGGTCGAGAAGGGTGAACAACCAGTAGTCGGTGTTGGCCAAAATGCGTATAACGCAAGGATCACGGGAAAGGCAGCATAACAAAGTCAGCCATGTGTGCCAGAGTCCCAACAGGCAAGACTTCGCTGTCCTCATCAGGAGGATGACTCTCAATCTCCTCATCCTCTTCCTCCTCTTCGGCCCACCCACGCTGAACAGATTGAATAAACCTGCTGTGGGTACTACCCTCTGTAGCAGAGGCAACTGTCTCCTGCTCCTCCTCCTCATCATCCAATTCGCACAGAGAAGACAAACAGAGGGTGGTCTGGCTATCACCCTGTGTACGGTCTTCCCCCATTTCCACCTCTTCCACATGCAAAGCGTCCGCCTTTATTGTGAGTAGCGAGCATTTCAGTAGACACAGAAGTAGGATGGTTATGCTGATAATAGCTGCATCGCCGCTCACCATCTGTGTTGATTCCTCAAAGTTGCGTAAAACCTCACAGAGGTCAGACTTCCATGCCCACTCGTCGCTTAGGAAGAGTGGAAGCTGACTGGAAAGGCGACGACCATGTTGCAGATGGTATTCCACTGCTGCTCACAAAGCCTGGCCAACATGTGGAACGCGGAGTTACAGCGCGTGCTCACGTCGCGCAACAGTCGGTGAGTTGGCAATTGCAAGCGCTTCTGCAGCATTGTCAGACCGGCGGAAACTGTCGATGACTTGCGGAAATGGGTACACGTGCGGTGCACCTTCACCAGTAGCTCAGACAAATTGGGGTAGGTTTTGAGAAACCTCTGAACCACTAAGTTGAACACGTGGGCTAGGCATGGTATGTGTGTGAGCTTGCCGAGCTGCAAAGCCTCCACCAAGTTACAGCCATTATCAGACACAACCATGCCTGGTTGTAGGTTGAGTGGCGAGAGCCATAGCTCGGTCTGGTCCCTTATACCCTGCCACAGCTCTGCGGCGGTGTGCTGTTTGTCAGCTAAGCAAATTAGTTTCAGCCCGGCCTGTTGCCGCTTCCCCACTGCAGTGCTACACTGCTTCCAGCTACTGACTGATGGCTGACTGGTGCTGCAAGATGAGAATTCAGAAGTGGAAGTGAAGGAGGAGAAGGGGGGGGGTTGCAGCCACTAACGTAGGTGGTGGTGGAAATCCTGATGGAAGTAGGGCCCGCAATCCTTGGCGTCGGTAGCACCTGTGCCATCCCAGGGTACAACTCCTGGCTTCCACAACGTTCACCCAGTGTGCCGTCAGGGAAATGTAGTATCCCTGGCCAAAAGCAGTTTTCCATGTGTCAGTCGTTAAGTGGACCTTCCCAATAACTGCGTTAGTCAGGTCACGGGTGATGTTACGGGACACATGCCGGTGTAGGGCGGGGACGGCACACCGAGAAAAATAGTAGCGGCTGGGGACTGAGTAACCAGGGCGGAAAGCCTCAGTGTCCACAAGCCTAAATGGCAACATTTCCAGGGCCAGCAATTTGGAAAGGTACGCATTTAGTGCTATGGCCTGTGGGTGGGTGGCTAGGTCCAAAAACAGAGCCTGGAAACTATAGGCCGGTAAGTTTAACATCTGTTGTGGGTAAACTGTTTGAAGGTTTTCTGAGAGATGCTATCTTAGAGCATCTCAATGGAAATAAGCAAATAATGCCATATCAGCATGGCTTTGTGAGGAATCGGTCATGTCAAACTAATTTAATCAGTTTCTATGAGGAGGTAAGTTCTAGACTTGACAGCGGCGAATCAATGGATGTCGTGTATCTGGACTTCTCCAAAGCATTTGACACTGTACCACATAAAAGGTTAGTATATAAAATGAGAATGCTCGGACTGGGAGAAAACGTCTGTATGTGGGTAAGTAACTGGCTCAATGATAGAAAACAGAGGGTGGTTATTAACGGTACACACTCAGATTGGGTCACTGTCACTAGTGGAGTACCTCAGGGGTCAGTATTGGGCCCTATTCTCTTCAATATATTTATTAATGATCTTGTAGAAGGCTTGCATAGTAAAGTATAAATTTTCGCAGATGACACTAAACTGTGTAAAGTAATTAACACTGAACAGGACAGTATACTACTACAGAGGGATCTGGATAGATTGGAGGCTTGGGCAGATGAGGATTAGCACTGACAAATGTAAAGTTATGCACATGGGAAGGAATAATGCAAGTCACCCGTACATACTAAATGGTAAAACACTCGGTAACACTGACATGGAAAAGGATCTAGGAATTTTAATAAACAACTAAGCTGCAAAAACCAGTGTCAGGCAGCTGCTGCCAAGGCCAATAAGATAATGGGTTGCATCAAAAGGGGCATAGATGCCCGTGACAAGAACATAGTCCTACCACTTTACAAATCACTGGTCAGACCACACATGGAGTACTGTGCACAGTTCTGGGCTCCTGTAAACAAGGCAGACATAGCAGAGCTGGAGAGGGTCCAGAGGAGGGCAACTAAAGTAATAACTGGAATGGGGCAACTACAGTACCCTGAAACATGGGGTTATTCACTTTAGAAAAAAGACTGAGGGGAGATCTAATTAATATGTATAAATATATCAGGGGTCAGTACAGAGATCTATCCCATCATCTATTTATCCCCAGGACTGTGACTGTGACGAGGGGACATCCTCTGCGTCTGGAGGAAAGAAGGTTTGTACACAAACATAGAAAAGGATTCTTTACGGTAAGAGCAGTGAGACTATGGAACTCTCTGCCTGAGGAGGTGGTGATGGTGAGTACAATAAAGGAATTCAAGAGGGGTCTGGATGTATTTCTGGAGCGTAATAATATTACAGGCTATAGCTACTAGAGAGGGGTTGTTGATCCAGGGAGTTAGTCTGATTGCCTGATTGGAGTCGGGAAGGAATTTTTTATTCCCCTAAAGTGGAGAAAATTGGCTTCTACCTCACAGTTTCTTTTTTTGCATTCCTCTGGATCAACTTGTAGGATAACAGGCTAAACTGGATGGACAAATGTCTTTTTTCGGCCTTATGTACTATGTTACTACTATGTTACTATGTCCGCACTTTACTCAAAAAAGCGCCAGACTGTGGAACACCTACCCCTTGGCAAGGGAGATTGCAGCAAGGGGGTGCTCCGGGGAACAGTTGCAGGCCTGTTTGGTGTGTCCTGCTTTCTCCTTTTTGCCACCCCACTGCCTCTTCCAGCCTGTTGTGGTGCTGCAGAACCCCTCCCCCTCTCTACTGCTGTCCTCGCTCGGCTTGCCACCTTCCCAGGTTGGGTCAGTGATTTCATCGTCCACCACCTCCTCTTCTACTTCCTCACTCTGGTCATCCTCCTCTGAATATCCGAGTGTGGGATCACTTTTTTGACAAGACTCCATGGTGGGAGGAAGGAGGATCAGGGTGAGGAGTCTGTTGACTAGACTCTTGGCTACTGAGACTGGATTTTGTGGAAGACAGGTTGGTGCTTAACCGACTGGAAGCATTATCTGCTGCAATCCAACCGACCACCTGGTCGCACTTCGAGAGTGGTGTCCTGCGCCACCCTGAAAACTGGGACATGAAGCTAGGTATCATGGATGAGTGTGTTTCTTGTGCTCTGGCAGCAGGCCCAATTTTACAGCGCCCAGGGCCATGGCCTCTGCGTGCACCATCAGCAGCATGGCTACTTCCCCGTCCCTTACTGCTCCCCTTCTGCATATTAAATGGTATATGTGCTTGCAAGTATGTCATACATACAGTAGCGCAGGTTTTGTAAGTGTATGCGCAAATAAATTAAACTGAATGTCACTGACATTTAGGATGTGCTAACGTTATACAGGAGATGTAACGCAGGTAATGTCGCTGTCACCAGCAGCTAAAAAAATATTACAGGGAATGTAACAGCTATTTGGGATGCGCAAACGTTATAAAGTCACCAGCGGCTAACGTTTTACAGGAGATGTAGAGCAGGTAATGTCGCTGCTGTCAACAGCGGCTAACGTTATACAGAAGATGTAGCGCAAGTAATGTCGCTGCTGTCACCAGTGGCTAACATCATACAGGAGATGTAGCGCGGGTAATGTCGCTGCTGTCCCCAGCGGATAACGTTACACAGGAGATGTAGCGCAGGTAATGTTGCTGCTGTCACCAGCGGCTTACGTTATACAGGAGATGTAGCGCAGGTAATGTCGCTGCTGTCACTAGCGGCTAACGTTATACAGGAGATGTAGCGCAGGTAATGTCGCTGCTGTCACCAGTGGCTAAGAAAAAATTACAGTCAATGTCACAGATATTTAGGATGCGGAAACGTTATACAGGAGATGTAGCGCAGGTAATGTCACTGTCCGTAACTTCTCCGGAAAAAGTACACTGGATGTCACAGATATTTTTAGGATGCGCAAATGTTATACAGGAGATGTAGCTCAGATAATGTAACTGTCCGCAGCGGACAACGTCTACGGAAAAAGTACACTGGATGTCACAGATATTTTTAGTATGCGCACACATTAAACAGGAGATGTAGCGCAGATAATGTAATGTCGCTGTCCGCAGCATCTACAGAAAAAGTACACTGGATGTCACAGATATTTTTAGGATGCGCAAACGTTATACAGCAGATGTAGCGCAGGTAATGTAACTGTCCGCAGCGGACACCGTCTACGGAAAAAGTACACTGGATGTCACAGATATTTTTAGGCTGCGCACACGTTATACAAGAGATGTAGCGCAGATAATGTCGCTGTCTGCTTCGGCCAAACAATTGCAAACTATTTAGTGCAGGTTGCTCAAAAAATTTATATTGCTGCCAGACACAACAATAGTCCTTAACCCCTTAAGGACGCAGGGCGTATCGGTACGCCCTATTTCCCGAGTCCTTAAGGACTCAGGGCGTACCGGTACGTCCTAACTTGAAATCGGCATTCCGGCGCCCCAGGGGTTAATCGGAACGGGATTTCGGCTGAAATCATTCAGCCGGCATCCCGTAACAATGCAGGGGGGGGGGGGGGGTCATTTGACCCCCCCGCATCGACGATCGCAGAAAACCGCAGGTCAATTCAGACCTGCGGTTTTCTGCGTTTCCGGTCCATTCGGGTGTCCTGTGACCCGATGAACCGGAAAAAGACTGCGATCGGTGGCGTAATTATACACCACCTATCGCAGTCCGAGGATTTGAAGAGACGGTGGTGGCCCTGGTGCTGATGCCTGCTGTCCAGGGTGCTGATTGGTGCAGGGGAGAGACGCGCGAGATTCAAACTTCCTGCGCTCCTCTCTCCCCTCCTCTTCCTGTCCAGCACCCTGACCGTGCAGCACCGTCCAGAACCAGCTCCTGTGTCCCCCTAATCGGCATCCATCACCCTCCTGCACCCATCGCCACCCAGGTAGGTTAGGGTCAGTGAGGGAGAGGCACCGTTAGGCAGGGAAAGAAGGGGAAAGTTAGTTAGGAAAAAAACCCAAAAACTTTTATTTCCAAACTTTCTTTGATCCATCCATCAGACCCCAGATCCCCCCCCTGCCACTTGCCCCCCCCACCAGACCCCCCCACCACAGACTACCCAACCCACCCCCCTTCCCCACCACCAGCCCCCCCCCTCCCCTGACCACCAGCCCCCTTACCACCACTTTCTTTTTATTTTCTGCGTGCGCTGACTGGCCGTCACTTTTTAGCGTCCGTCCACTGTTAGCGCATCGCACCCCACCGACCGCTGATCAGCAAGTTTGAACTTTTTTTTTCCTAACACTTGCCCTTTCTTTTTTTGCCTTTTTTAGTACGCGAACACCCGTTGCCCCCACACACACGCACATATAATAAAGGTTTACACACACGCACACCTACACGCACACACACCCATGGCCCGCCGGATGTTCTCGGCCGAGGAGGCATACGCCCAGATTGCCTCCGACTCTGAGAGCCCCAGTGAGGAGGAGGATGACCCCACGTTCCTTTTATCATCCGCATCCTCCTCATCATCATCTGATGACGATGAGCCACCAAGGCGGCAGAGACGCCGCCAGGCGGAGCCAGGGGCCCCACATGCTAGGGATCCTGTGGCCCACCCTAGTAAGAGCCGCCCTGGGGTTCGTACTGGTTTCCCGGCCCACTAAATAAGTCCACCGGAGCCCCCTGCCGATGAACTTAGCTGGTGTCCCCCAGTGGACTTTGAGCCTGAGATTCCGGATTTTGCTGGCAATCCTGGAATCCAGATTCCCACAGTGGGGTTTACTGAAATAGACTATTTTAGTTTTTTTTTCAGTAACCCACTGGTGAATCTGATGGTGGAGCAGACGAATCTGTACGCCCAACAGTTCGTCGCTCAAAACCCAGGCTCATTTTTGGCTAGACCCGGTGGCTGGACGCCGGTCAGTGCAGCCGAGATGAGGACATTTTGGGGCCTCGTGCTGCATATGGGTCTAGTCCAAAAACCCAGTGTCAGGCAATACTGGAGTGGGGACGTCCTATACCAGACCCCACTGTACAGTATGGTCATGACACGTCCCCGGCTTGAGGCCATCCGGAAATGTCTGCATTATTCCGATAATGCAGCATGTCCACCCCAAGGTGATCCTGCCTATGACCGGCTGTATAAGATACGGCCGGTCATCGATCACTTTGGGGGCACATTTCAGCAGGCCTACGTACCTGGAAGGGAAGTCGCGGTTGATGAGTCTCTCGTTGCGTTCAAGGGGAGACTCAGTTTCCGCCAATATATTCCCACAAAGCGGGCGAGGTATGGCGTGAAGCTATACAAAATTTGTGAGAGTACCTCAGGGTACACTTACAAATTTCGTGTGTACGAGGGGCGAGATTCCCGGATTCAACCCCCAGAATGTCCCCCCACTCTGGGTGTTACCGGAAAACTCGTGTGGGACCTTATGTACCCACTGCTGGATAAGGGTTACCACTTGTACGTGGACAACTTTTATACCAGCATTCCCTTGTTCAGGTCCCTTGCCGCCAGATCCACATTCGCTTGTGGGACCGTGCGGAAAAATCAACGCAGCCTCCCTGCCTACCCCTCCAGGTACCTATCCCCAGGGGTGAGACCCGTGCACTTACCAGTGGAAACCTGTTGCTGGTCAGGTATAAGGACAAGAGGGATGTCCTTATGCTGTCCACAATTCATGGTAACGGCATCACCCCTGTCCCTGTGCGGGGTACCGCGGCAACGGTCCTCAAGCCCGATTGTATCGTCGCCTACAATCGGTATATGGGAGGAGTTGATCTCTCGGATCAAGTCCTCAAGCCATATAACGCCATGCGCAAAACCCGGGCATGGTACAAAAAAGTTGCGGTCTACTTGGTGCAGGTTGCCATGTACAACTCTTTTGTACTATCCCGAAGCGCTGGCAGCACAGGGACATTCCTCCAATTCTATGAGGCAGTCCTCAAGGACCTGATCTTTTCGGACCGGGAAAGAGCAGGCCGGAGTACCTCGGGAATTGGAGGCGCCCGGATAGTCCCTGGCCAACACTTTCCAGGTGTGGTCCCCCATACTGGAAAGAAGGGACGAACCCAAAAAAAGTGCAGAGTGTGTCGCAGGAGGGGGATACGGAAGGACACCACCACTCAGTGCGACACTTGCCCCGATCATCCGGGCCTCTGCGTTATCGATTGCTTCAGGGAGTATCACACTTCCATGGAGTACTAAATTTTTATAATCCCCAACAGTCCACTAGAGAACATAAAAAACTATGGCTCTCAGACTTTGGAGACACGGAAACATTTTTTTTTTGCCAAAAAAATATTAGTTTTAGTGCAGGCATCCTCAAACTGCGGCCCTCCAGATGTTGTAAAACTATAACTCCCAGCATGCCCAGACAACCTACAGCCATCAGCAGGGCATGGTGGGAATTGTAGTTTTACAACATCTGGAGGGCCGCAGTTTTTAGGATGCCTGCTTAGTGTCTCCAAAGTCTGAGAGCCATACATATTGGGCATCGTCGCGTGTGTAAAAGTCGTCGCTATAAAAATAACTTTTGCCCAAACACCTCGGATGAACGGTGTTAAAAATATAAAATAAAAACGGTGCCAAAACACCCATTTTTGGGCAAAATTTCCATTTGAATCCTTTTTGCCGGTAATAAAGCAAGGGTTAACAGCCAAACAAAACTCAATATTTATGGCCCTGATTCTGTAGTTTGCAGAAACACCCCATATGCGGTCGTAAATGGCTATATAGCCGCACGGCAGGGCATAGAACGAAGGGAACTCCATATGGTTTCTAGAAGGCAGATTTTGATGGACAGTTTTTTTTTGGACACCATGTCCTATTAGAAGCCCCCCCTGATGTAGCCTAGACTAGAAACTCCAAAAAAGTGACCCCATCTAAGAAACTACACCCCTCAAGGTATTCAAAAGTTACTTTACAAACTATGTTAACCCTTTAGGTGTTCCACAAAACTAAATAGCGAATGTAGAAACAATTTTAGAATTTTTTTTTTGGTACATTGCCTCAAAAAAGAGTAATATAGGGCAACCAAAAATCATATTTACCCCTAAAATAGTCCCAAAACAACAACCACCTTATCCCGTAGTTTCCTAGATGGGGTCACTTTTGTGGAGTTTCTACTCTAGGGGTGCATCAGGGGGCTTGAAAGGGTACATGGTGTAAATAAACCAGTCCAGCAAAATCTGCCTTCCAAAAACCATATGACGTTCCCCTTCTTCTATGTCCTGCCGTTTAGCCAAATAGTAGTTTACGACCACATATGGGGTGTTTCTGCAAACTACAGAATTGGGGCAACCCATTTTTAGTTTTGTTTGGCAGTTAACCCTTGTTTTACTCCTGGAAAAAATTGATTATATTGGAAAATTTTCCAAAAAATAGAAATTTCAAAATTGTTTCTCCATCTGCCATCAACTCTTGTGGAACACCTAAAGGGTTAACAAAGTTTGTAAACCCAGTTTTGAATACCTTGAGGGGTGTACTTTCTTAGATGGAGTCACTTTTTTGAAATTTCTATTCTAGGGGTGCAACAGGGGGCTTCAAATGGGACATGGTATAAACAAAACCAGTCCTGCAAAATCTGCCTTCCAAAACCCATATGGTGTTCCCCTCCTTCTATGTGCTCCCGTTCGGCCAAACAGTAGTTTACGACCACATATGGGGTGTTTCTGCAAACTACAGAATCGGGGCAACCCATTTTGAGTTTTGTTTGGCAGTTAACCCTTGTTTTACTCCTGGAAAAAATTGATTATATTGGAAAATTTTCCAAAAAATAGAAATTTCAAAATTGTTTCTCCATCTGCCATTAACTCTTGTGGAAGACCTAAAGGGTTAATAAGGTTTGAAAAAACAGTTTTGAATACCTTGAGGGGTGTAGTTTCTAGAATGGGGTCATTTTTTGGAGGTTTCTATTATCTAAGCCTCACAATATGACTTCAAACCTGAACTGGTCCATAAAAAGTGGGATTTTGAAGATTTCAGAAAATTTCAAAATTTGCTTCTAAACTTCTAAGCCTTGTAACATCCCCAAAAAATAAAATATCATTCCCAAAATGCTACAAACATGAAGTAGACATATGGGGAATGTAAAGTCATCACAATTTTTGGGGGTATTACTATGTATTACAGAGGTAGAGAAACTGAAACTTTGAAATTTGCTAATTTTTCAAAATTTTCGGTAAAAATTATATTTTTTTATGCAAAAAAATTAACTTTTTTGACCCAATTTTAGCAGTGTCATGAAGTACAATATGTGACGAAAAAACAATCTCAGAATGGCCTGGGTAAGTCAAAGCGTTTTAAAGTTATGAGCACTTAAAGTGACACTGGTCAGATTTGCAAAAAATGGCCAAGTCCTTAAAGGGACACTGACAGGCCTCCTGAGCATATTTAGCTCTTTATATGCCCTCCTAGGTCTTGTAATAAGTTTCCCATTCATATAAGTATTATCCCTGTGCGCATTGTAAACTGTGAAAAATAATCTTTATAATCACCTGTCAATCACCTGTCCTTTCTGCCCAAGGGGCGTTCTTTGCGCCGCATTTGTGCCCAGCCGCGCCCCAACTGCCGGATCCTTAGAGACGCCCATCTCATTAGAATTCACTTCGCTGGGCGGTATTTTTCGGTCCCCAACATTCGGAGATCCCGCGCATGCCCAATACGAAGTTACGGCAGGCGCAGTTACGCAGGCGCAGAATGGAGAGGCTAAAGCGGCCTCATAGAAACATAGGGGACGCAGGCGCGATGTGATCCCAGGCGAGCGAGGGAGCCGGGCGCATGCGCAGATAATGCTATTGAGGCCGATGACTGTAACTTCATATTGGGCATGCGCGGGATCTCCGAATGCCGGGGACAGGAAAATACCGCCCAGCGAAGTGAATTCTAATGAGATGGGCGTCTAAGGATCCGGCAGTTGGGGCACGGCTGGGCGCAAAGAACGCCCCTTGGGCAGAAAGGACAGTTGATTGACAGGTGATTATAAAGATTATTTTTCACAGTTTACAATGCGCACAGGGATAATACTTATATGAATGGGAAACTTATTACAAGACCTAGGAGGGCATATAAAGAGCTAAATATGCTCAGGAGGCCTGTCAGTGTCCCTTTAAGGTGAAATAGGGCTGAGTCCTTAAGGGGTTAAAAGGATTTTTGGGTCTCTAACACCAACCCTGCCTAACAAAAAAATAAAACACAGCTCTCCCTGACTAAGACTGAGTCGGACCACGTGTCGTCGGGTGCTCGGCATTACAGTGAGTGGCAGTACTTACCTGCACGTTTATTGGCTGTGTAGCAGCCAACAAATGTGCGGGGAGGAGACTCGAGCATCGCGCTCGAGCTCAGGCGGTATTCGGCCAAACATGCTCGATCAACACTAGTTTCAATCCGTCCCGTCCACCGCACGGACATTGTCCGTGCATTGGGGACCGCAAATTGCGGTCCCCAATGCACGGAACGGATGCACAACGTTCGTGTGCAAGAGGCCTTAAAAAAAGAGTGAGCCACAGAAACTGCTATTATTTCTGCTTCTATATTTTTCTGCATGCTATACTTTAAAAGCATTCTAAATTAATAGAGAAAAGTAGACATTTTCCTGAGTGGGGAGGTACTACAGATGATCTGGGAAGAGAGGATCTGTCTGGAGGAACTAGAATGTCCATGCATTACACAGACATCCCATTGAATTCAGTGGCCACCCTGTAATTCTGAATTTTCCCTATACTGCTGGGGAATGCAACATTCTATTATGTTCATTCAACGAGAACATCTGGTCCAGGACAACTTTGGATTCATTTATTTTCAGGGATCTTTCCAACAAAAACAATAGGTTTTTTTGGTGGAGTCTGAGTGCTGAGACCCCCACTAATTCCTAAAATGAAGGGACAGAATCACTCAACTGAACTCTATTTCCCTTTGGCTTTGATCAGACAGACAATCACATGGTATATCGATTCATATCCTTTCAATGGATCTGTGCACAACATACTCGGTTCTCCAATGAGAGCCGAGTAAAGCCAATCAAAGCCAAAGGTGTTGAGGATCTCTGTCCCCTTATTTTAGTGATTGGTGGGGGTTAGAGATGAGCGAATTTCTCAAAAATTCGATTCGGCCGGTTTGCCAAATTTTTAGAAAGAATTCGGTTAGATCCGGATTTATGCGTGGCGAATCGCGTAAAAAAACGACTATTTCCTGGCTGCAGAGAGCCTTTATAGTGGTGCAGAACACTGTGCCTTGCAGTAATACGCATAGGGAGTCTGCTGTGGTAGTGAAACAATACTGTGAGTCAGTATGACATGTAGATGACAGGCGTCGCTCTTAGAATCACTGAACACTTCACTTATTTGGGCAATTACGGGGCCAAAACTGACCAAATAACTAAAATGTGAACTCAGCCTTACAGGTCAATGTTAGCGCCAGGTATAAAGAACTGTACAGAGGCCCAAGGTCTTACTATAGCGTGAAAGAGCGCACTCCTTTTACACCAATTCACTGATTCCACATAGATTTCTACAGAACCTGTTCTATTAAACGCTTGTACAAGTAGAGCCCACCCCAACCAAGTGGAGTGGATGTCAGCAGTAAGTTTGTGTTGACATCACTGATTATTTTGCCCTTCCTCTGATTCGTTAGAACAATAACCCCCCCAAAAAAGATCCTGTCTGTGGAGCATCCGCCTTCACTCGGTCAGCATTTGGTCAGTAATCCATCAGTATTGCTAAAGCAAAAGAAAAACAGGAGTGAATCCAAAGCAGAAATGACACGTGAATGAAATATTTGCATGTCTTCTGTGTTTTGTACCCACTCCTGCTTTTGGCTACCAAATCATAAGCCAATTCTGATGCAAAATAGGGACCATGTCATGCAGGTCTTACAGCTGTTACACAGACAGGATCTGTTGTGCGTCTCATTTTTCCTTCCTTCTGACATATCAGAAGGGTCAAATAAATAATGATGTCAGCCAGGCCAAAAGGCAAAATATTGGCCCAGTCATGAAGTGGGGAGGGTGGGAATAGCATGAGAAGTCCACAGAGTGGCCCTTGACATAGTGGTGAGGTGACAGCAGCATCAGGAGGAGGCCACAGAGTGGCACAATGACAGTGTGGAGGTGGCAACTGCATCAGGAGGCCACAGAGTGGCACAATGACAGTGTGGGGGTAGCAGCAGCATCAGGAGGCCACAGAGTGGCACAATGACAGAGTATAGAGGTGGTGGCAACAACAGCATCAGGAGGAGGCCACAGGGTGGCACAATGACTGTGTGGAGGTGGCAGCAGCAGCATGAAGAGGCCACAGAGTGGCAAGGTTACATAGTGTTGAGGTAGCAGCAGCATCAGGAGACCACAGAGTGGCAAGGTGACATAGTGTGGAGGGGGCAGCAGCATCAGGAGACTACAGAGTGCAAGATGACATAGTGTGGAGGTGGCAGCATCAGGAGACCACAGAGTGGCAATATGACATAATGTGGCGGTGGCAGCAGCATCAGGTGACCACAGAATGGCAAGGTGACATAGTGTGGAGATGGCTACCAAATTGTTACCGGACAGAAAAAATCGCAAAGAATTGCGGACCCACAAAGAGCCTTAACTATCACCAAAGAAATTGCACAAAAATCTTTGCATAGTAAATATAAATAAACTTTATTGACAATGTAAAATACATACATGAAGGTAAAAAAAGGCAGCACAAAGGTGGAACACAAGGGAGAGGAATAGGACCCAAGGAGGGTCTGGGAGGTCAGCACACCAGGAGTCAGGGAAAAATATATTATAATAATCAGATGCAGGTCACCAAGACACCTCAAGACAATAAGCCCCAAGCAATGGCAAATGGAGACAAATGTGAGGATAAACAGACTTGGTGATTAAAAGAAAAGGATAAGCATACCCTGAGTGGTGTGTCGATCTCTCAGCCACCTCCTGACCCAACGCCGTTTCGCCAGTAATCTGGCTTCTTCTGGGGATTCTTGGGTCCTATTCCTCTCTCTTGTGTTCCACCTTTGTGCTGCCTTTTTTTACCTTCATGTATGTATTTTACTATGCGAAGATTTTTGTGCAATTTTTTTGGTGATAGTGTGGAGGTGGCAGCAGCATCAGGAGACCACAAAATGGCAAGGTGACATAGTGTGGAGGTGGCAGCAGCATCAGGAGACCACAGAGTGGCAAGGTGACATAGTGTGGAGGTGGCAGCAGCATCAGGAGACCACATAGTGACCCGGTGTCAGAGTGGGGAGGTGGGTGGCAATACCAGTACCAGCTGAAGATGGTGGGTGAAAGAAAGAACACTTGGCATTAGATGTGTGGCATCAGGAAGGTGGCAACATTAGAATAGTAGCTCAGGCAAGTAGCCAGAAGAAACCGGTCTCTTGTCAAAGTGTTGGTGTGGCACAATGGATGATCTAGTATGATACATAAGGCATTGGTGGGTGGAAATCCTGGCTGATCCACGCCTGATTCATCTTGACAAAGGTCAATCTCTCCACATAGTAGGTGGACAAGCGAGTTCTTCTTGGGGTAACTATGGCCCCCGCCGCACTAAACACCCGCTCTGATGCCACACTAATGGCCGGGCAGGACAGCTTTTCCAGGGCAAACTCGGCCAGTTGCGGCCACAAATCCAGTTTGTCTGCCCAGTAGTCCAGCGGATCTTCAATGTGGGGTGGCAGGGTGCTGTGCATATATGCCACCACCTGCTGGTTCAGGTCCTGCTCCAGGTCTACCTGCTGCTGCTGGTGAGTAGTTTCTTCAGTAGGTGGGTGAAGAAAGCTGCTCATCAGTGACTCTAGACTCAAGTTGCTGCTGATGGAGCTGGAAATGCTCCTACCCCCCACCCTGCCACAGCAGCCATGGCAGAGGAACGTGAGCGCAGAGGACCCCCCCCCCCGGTCAGAACTGCGAGAGGATGGACGATGGCACAGATAGGCAGCGGCAAACTGACTACATAGGCTGTCTCTATAGTAGTTCAGTTTGTCAGCGGGTATAAAAAAGGCCCCCACTTTGGACCAGTAGCGAGGGTAGCCAAATGCTGACAATTCAGCTGTCCCTATGCAAGCAAGTGAGCATGCATTGGGCCATTTGTGCAAGTGCCTCGGAGGGACTCCCTGCCTCCATCTCCACTGCATGCTGCCATGGTGTGTCTGGGTCCTCTGCCTCGTCTTCCTCATCGCCCTGTAGCTCCTCTGGTTGCTCCTGCTCTTCATCTCCTGTCACCTGTGTATAAAAGCCACCCATTTCGTTACATATTGCTTGTGCTCCAATGTCCTCCTCCCCCTCCTCCAGTTCAGCCCCCACAGGGCTCACGTGGCTGTGAGATCTAGGTGCCACGCCTCCAGTCCCCTGACCAGCCAGATTTACCAGCATCTGTTCCAGGACATGAAGCAGTGGAATGACGCTGTTCATCCCGTAGTCCTGGTGACTGACAAATAACGCGGCATCCTCAAAGATCCAGAGCAAATGGCAGGTGTCGCGCATAAGCTGCCAATGGCTGACATCAAAATTACAGAGGGGAGTACTCCTGTCCGCTTGGATCATCAAGAAATCGTTTATGGCCTTTCTCTGTTCGTATAGTCGGTCCAACATATGGAGGCTGGAAATCCAATGGGTGGAAACGTTGCATATCAGCCTATGTTGGGGGATGCCATTCTGCTGGTGCAGCTCAAGGAGGGTGTGCTTTGCAGTGTACAAGTGGCTAAAGTGCATGCAAAGTTTCCTGGCCATTTTAGGATGTCTTGCAGATGGGTGGAAGACTTGAGGAACCGCTTGACAACCAGATTTAACACATGTGCCATGCAGAGTGCATGGCTCAGCCCTCCTTGATGCAGCACCGACACCATGTTTTTCCCGTTGTCGGTCACCATAGT
Organism: Bufo bufo; assembly: GCF_905171765.1. Classification (NCBI taxonomy): domain Eukaryota; kingdom Metazoa; phylum Chordata; class Amphibia; order Anura; family Bufonidae; genus Bufo; species Bufo bufo. The sequence continues at coordinate 77,651,278 of NC_053390.1, forward strand.
TCCGATTTTGAGTTGTCACAGAGAAAGCCAGGATTTGATTTCTTGATGAAGGACACGGAGCAGTTCCTCCCCTTTGTGACTCCGTTCGCTCAGGCAAACGAGGTGCAGAACAGCATACCACATGCCCTGCACATGTGGTATGCTGGAGGGGTACTGTGAATTGTCCCTGCAGTGCAGGCTGAGGACACGGTGGAGGATGAGGAGGCAGAGGCGGACATTGTCGCAGGACCAACGACATGAGAACGTGGAGGCAGAAGCGGCGTCACCTGGCCAAGTTGTTGGTGTGGCTGTGCAGGAACCACATTCACCCAGTGGGCCGTAAAGGACATGTATTGTCCCTGACCATAGTTACAGCTCCACATGTCGGCGCTGCCATGCACTTTGGCAGACATCGACAGGCTCAAGGACTGGCCCACCTTCTGTTCTACATACGTCTGCAGGGCTGGTACTGCCATTTTCGCAAAGAAATGATGGCTTGGGACTCTCCACCTCGGCTTGGCACAAGTCATCAGTATTCTGAAAGGTGCAGAGTCCACCACTTGGAAAGGGAGGGACTGCAGCACCAGCAACTTGGCCAGGAGCGCATTCAGCTTCTGCGCCATTGTCACAGTGTGGTTCACGGCGACCTTTTCTGTGTAGGCTGCCTGCATGCGCCCTTGCGTACTGGCTGCAGGTCTAAATCCTGTGTAAGCTGGTTGCTAGTGGCTGCATGTTGGCTGCGGGGTCTGTTGTGAACCACCTGTGTATGGTTACTCTCTCCGTCTCTGCAGTGTCACGTGAGGGTTGTTTCCCCGTGATGCTTCTGTTTGTCTGTGGTGCCGGTTGCCAGGGGCAACGCCAGGTTCAGTATCCTGCTGTTCTGAGTTCCGGTTCTGATGGGGTTAAATCCCCTGTCTGCTGTGCCTGGGTGTGGCTTTCCAGGTGCCTCATTACCCAGCTAAGATAAGATGCCTTTATTGTCACTGTACAATACAATGTAATACAATGTACAATACAATGAAATGTTGTTCGGAGGAATCCTAGATGCCATGGACAGAGGAACAAGACTGACATTTAAAATAAAGCATTACACAAAAAAACAACAACATTGCACTAGAAAGCATTACTATTCACAGTTCACAGCATATATATAGCAAGAGCAAGGTAGGAAGTGCTTATGAGTTATACACACTGATTCAGACACCACTGCAGACAAGAGATCAGCATGGGTTCACAGCTATATAGTCCTGTGAGCTGTGGTTCTGGAGGGGCGGGGGGAGTCTTGGTCTGTCTGTATGCAGTTCTGTTAATTCAGGATGTTCTGTACTATGCTATGCCTTGTCCATACTTCTTCCTGGGGGATTTCCATCTACCCTTCTGCGTGGTGCCGCATGGTTTTGCATCAAGTGTCTGTGCTCCGGTTCCATGTCCTGTATAGTGTTTATGTCATGTTTTGATCTTTGCCTTGCCTTGTCCATGTCTTGTTCTACGCCTTGCTTTGTCCATATCTTGTACTTTGCCATGTCTTGTTTCTGTCCTACCTTCGGAAGAGGGTTCCTGTGTTCCCCGGAGGGAGAATGCCCATTTTCTGTCTGTCTTGTCCATGTCTTGTTTCATGCCATACCTCATCCATGTCCTGTATTTTGCTATGCCTTGTTCTTGTTTTGTTCCATGCCATGCCTCATCCATGTCCTGTACCTTGCTATGCCTTGACCATGCTTTTTACCTTGCCTTGTGTCATGTCTTGTATGTTATGCTTCCTGCCGGTACCTATTTCAGGTACCTCCTGGTCTATCGGTTTACGCTCTGGAGTAGCCCCTGGCAACTACCTTCGTCCCAAGCCTATTCTCACCATCGGAGGCTCTAGTGAATACCAGGTGTTGCTTAGTCACTACCCTCCAGAGTATTGCCAGTCAGTGGCACAGTGGGTCCACACCCGCTGTAACATGTAGTGCGTCTGTGCGTACGTCTGTCTGTATCCTTGGTCTGTTTTACCTGTAACCGTTTCCCTAACGTCCCGGAGGTCTGCCTTGGACTCCCGGCACATGACAGTATGCAAAACCTGAGACCAGTATCTGTGTTCTGTATAGCTTAACAGAGCTGTATCTGCATCTGAGAGCCTAGCAGAGCTTATCTGCGTCTGTTTACCTTTACCTGTTTGCTGGTTTTGACCTTCGTTAAGAGGGTATCAGCATGTTTGGCCTGGTTTCTAGTGTTCATGTTCGTCCTCCGGAGGCAGGGCGTGAGGGGGAGGTACTGTCACAGTGCGGTTCAGGGCGACCTTTTCCATGTAGGCTGGCTGCATGCGCCCATGTGTACTGTCTGCAGGCTGAAATACTGTGTAGGCCGGTTGCTAGGGGCTGTGTGCTGGCTGCGGGGTCTGTTGTGAACCGCCTGTGTATGGTTACTCTCTCCGTCTCTGCAGTGTCACGGGAGGGTTGTTTCCCCACGATGCTTCTGTTTGTCTGTTGTGCTGGTTGCCAGTATCCCGCTGTTCTGAGTTCCGGTTCTGATGGGGTTAAATCCCCTGTCTGCTGTGCCTGGGTGTGGCTTTCCAGGTGCCTCATAACCCAGCTATATAGTCCAGTGAGCTGTAATTCTGGGGGGGGGGGGGACGTCTTGGTCTGTCTGTATGCAGTGTGGTCAGTTCTGTTAATTCAGGCTGTTCTGTACTATGCCATGCCCTGGTCCCGTCCTGTACCATGCTATGCCTTGTCCATGCTTTGCTGCTAGGTTAGCACCTCGCTTCTGTTCCTGGGGGTTTTCCATCTACCCTTCTGCGCGGTGTCATCTGAATTTGCATCAAGTGTCTGTGCTCCGGTTCCATGTCCTGTATAGTGTTTGTCATGTTTTGATCGATGCCTTGTCTTGTTCTTGTTCTATACCTTGCCTTGTCCATGTCTTGTATTTTGCTATGCCTTGTTCTTGTTTTGTTCCATGCCATATCAATGTCCTGTACCTTGCTATGCCTTGACCCGGAAGTCTGCCTTGGCCCCCCGGCACGTGAAAGCCGTTGGATGAGTGCACGCATACTGTTGTCTCTTGGCAATAGTTTTGGTGATCGATTGCTGACTAAATGACTGACGAGGAGTAGGAGGGCGAGGAGCAGGAGCATCAGATGATGGGAAGGACAGACAGCTCCCTCCAGCTGAGGTGGTGGAGCCTTTACTGCCTGAAATCGGATGCGTGCCACTGGGTGATGCAGCGGTTGCTGTGGCAGGCTGGATCACCACATCGGAGCCACGGTTCTCCCAGGCCATTTTATGGTGACGCTGCATATGTTGACGCAGGGCCGTGGTGACAACATTGGCACCCTGGCCATGCTTCACCTTCTGCCCACAGATTATACAAATGGCCATGTTCTCCTCCTCCGGCAACTTATCAAAATACTGCCACACCGCCGAGTAGTTGATTTTACCCCCAACACTCCGCACTGACTGACTGCTACCGCCGCTGCTTCCGTGAACCTCTGCACCACTACTTTCCGGGCAGGTAGGCTCCTGCGAAGCGAGTGGTCTACCCCGGATACGTTTGGCTCCCGACCTCCGACTGCTGCCACCCTGCTTACTCCCGGCCACGCTAGCAACTTGCTGGCTCTGCCGCTGTCTCATGGGCAAGCTGCCACCCTCTTCTCCTGATGATGATGAAGCCCCTAAATCACCCGACTCCCACATCATCATCATCGAGTACTGTCTGCACGCCACTGATGTCCTGCTCAACGGTCTCTGGGTCAGGAGCCTGATCAGTGCCTGCGCCAGAAACATTTAGGACTCTGCCACTCCCCTGTGCAGGGCCTGGCACTTCTCTGTCTGACATACGGCTAATAAGCCCCTTTTTCCACTAATACACACCTAAGAAGGCTTTAGAACAACTACACCGCTGAACGAAAAATAGGCCCTTACTTTTTTCCACGCCACAAAAGGCTTTAGAACATATAATTGAACCGCAAAACGGCAAATAATATATATATTTTTGCCACTAATACACGCCAAAAAGGGCTGTAGCTTTCTCACTTCACCACACAACGGCTAATAAGCCCTTTTTTTCCCCACTAATACACGACAAAAAATACTTTAGAACATATAACTGCACCGCACAAGGGTAAATATTGTCTTTGTAATACGCCCTGTTAATGGCTGTATCAAACAGCACTTGCACCCCAATACTAAGAACGGTTTTCTGGAATTACAGCGTTGTATAATGGCAATTTGGATCCGCAGTCAGTGCAGCAAGGTGTAATAGAATTGTTCCTATTACCCAGGCTGTAACCTCCCCTACTGAACCCTCTTCCGCTTCAATACTGTGGATTGATTCCTCCCTATCCTTTCCCTGAACCTCTATACAGCAAAATAAAAGTTTTAAAGTCTTTTCTAGCACTGTCCCTAGCGCCTGCTGACGTCTCTCCCTGCACTAAGTACACTGGAAAATGGCTGAATCCAAGATGGCTGAGGCTATTCATAGGGCTGTGACATCACAGGGCTGACTGGTTGCTGATTGGCTGCACGCATGGCATTGTGGGTGATCCCTCGTTCCCAGAGTTCCTTGCTCTATATCCTAACACGTGCAGCAGCCATTTTAGAAACGTGAGGAAATTCGGATTCGGTGCGAATCGAATTTTTCCTGAAATTCGAATCAGATTTCACTTTGTCAACTTCGATTCACTCATCTCTAGTGGGGGTCTTAGGCCATATATCAATATGACGTCTCAAAAAGATTTTGGTGACAATGTAATGCTTTAGTTACCTGTAGTAGAAATTAAAATGTTCTTATCTATAATTATACTAATTGTATGGAAATTAGAAAATATTATCAGCTATTAGGCCACTTTTACAGGGTCAGTATTTAATCAGTATTTTGCATCAGTATTTTTAAGCCAAAACCTGGAGTGGAACCTACAGGGAGTGCAGAATTATTAGGCAAATTAGTATTTTGACCACATCATCCTCTTTATGCATGTTGTCTTACTCCAAGCTGTATAGGCTCAAAAGCCTACTACCAATTAAGCATATTAGGTGATGTGCATCTCTGTAATGAGAAGGGGTGTGGTCTAATGACATCAACACCCTATATCAGGTGTGCATAATTATTAGGCAACTTCCTTTCCTTTGGCAAAATGGGTCAAAAGAAGGACTTGACAGGCTCAGAAAAGTCAAAAATAGTGAGATATCTTGCAGAGGGATGCAGCACTCTTAAAATTGCAAAGCTTCTGAAGCGTGATCATCGAACAATCAAGCGTTTCATTCAAAATAGTCAACAGGGTCGCAAGAAGCGTGTGGAAAAACCAAAGCGCAAAATAACTGCCCATGAACTGAGAAAAGTCAAGCGTGCAGCTGCCAAGATGCCACTTGCCACCAGTTTGGCCATATTTCAGAGCTGCAACATCACTGGAGTGCCCAAAAGCACAAGGTGTGCAATACTCAGAGACATGGCCAAGGTAAGAAAGGCTGAAAGACGACCACCACTGAACAAGACACACAAGCTGAAACGTCAAGACTGGGCCAAGAAATATCTCAAGACTGATTTTTCTAAGGTTTTATGGACTGATGAAATGAGAGTGAGTCTTGATGGGCCAGATGGATGGGCCCGTGGCTGGATTGGTAAAGGGCAGAGAGCTCCAGTCTGACTCAGACGCCAGCAAGGTGGAGGTGGAGTACTGGTTTGTGCTGGTATCATCAAAGATGAGCTTGTGGGGCCTTTTCGGGTTGAGGATGGAGTCAAGCTCAACTCCCAGTCCTACTGCCAGTTTCTGGAAGACACCTTCTTCAAGCAGTGGTACAGGAAGAAGTCTGCATCCTTCAAGAAAAACATGATTTTCATGCAGGACAATGCTCCATCACACGCGTCCAAGTACTCCACAGCGTGGCTGGCAAGAAAGGGTATAAAAGAAGAAAATCTAATGACATGGCCTCCTTGTTCACCTGATCTGAACCCCATTGAGAACCTGTGGTCCATCATCAAATGTGAGATTTACAAGGAGGGAAAACAGTACACCTCTCTGAACAGTGTCTGGGAGGCTGTGGTTGCTGCTGCACGCAATGTTAATGGTGAACACATCAAAACACTGACAGAATCCATGGATGGCAGGCTTTTGAGTGTCCTTGCAAAGAAAGGTGGCTATATTGGTCACTGATTTGTTTTTGTTTTGTTTTTGAATGTCAGAAATGTATATTTGTGAATGTTGAGATGTTATATTGGTTTCACTGGTAAAATAAATAATTGAAATGGGTATATATTTGTTTTTTGTTAAGTTGCCTAATAATTATGCACAGTAATAGTCACCTGCACACACAGATATCCCCCTAAAATAGCTAAAACTAAAAACAAACTAAAAACTACTTCCAAAAATATTCAGCTTTGATATTAATGAGTTTTTGGGGTTCATTGAGAACATGGTTGTTGTTCAATAATAAAATTAATCCTCAAAAGTACAACTTGCCTAATAATTCTGCACTCCCTGTATAGAGAAAAAGTTTAGACCATTTATTTTTAACTCTTTATGCCCCCTCCTATAATCCTCCTATTCCAAAGCAATGTCTCATAAAGTAAAGTGCATTTCTAGAGAAACGCCTGGTTAGAATATCAAATACCACTTCCTTCTTCCATCCAACAGAAGTATCTTATTTTGCTATTTAGTATTTATTTTGTCTTGACGAAGGCAAATACGCCATACAACAGAGAAGTCCTTTTTGTCACATGCTGGGACTATATGAATAAAACAGGGCTTTTTTTCTGGCGGAACGCACCGGAACGGCGTTCCGCCACCTTTTGACATCGCAAGCTGCGATGTATCAGCTGGGAGGGACTGGGAGGAGGAGCTGGGGGCCGGTGCGTTCACTGTGCTCCGGCCCCGCAGCTCCAGTAGAGACTTATAAAATGTTTAATTAAATGAATAATGATTCCTGCTGCCCCTCAGTAGTATAACATTCAATGTATTGTACTCACAGCCGGCTACTGACATCGTAATCCAGGCCGGCCGGGCAGACGAGCGGCAGCGTCACTGACTGACGTCACCTGCCTGGGCCGCCTGCTTCATTCATAAAGTAGGCGGCGCACTCACGTGACGTCAGTCAGTGACGCTGCCGCTCGTCTGCCCGGCCGGCCTGGATTACGATGTCAGTAGCCGGCTGTGAGTACAATACATTGAATGTTATACTACTGAGGGGCAGCAGGAATCATTATTCATTTAATTACACATTGTATAACTGTACTGGAGCGGCAATGGGGGGTCTGTGGATGACACTGTTATGGGGTGGGGGGGTCTGTGAATGGCACTGTTATGGGGTGGGGGGGGGGTCTGTGGATGGCACTGTTATGGGGTGGGGGGGGGTCTATGGATGGCACTGTTATGGGGTGGGGGGGTCTCTGGATGGCACTGCTATGGGGTGGGGGGGTCTGTGGATGGCACTGTTATGGGGTGGGGGGGTTTGTGGATGGCACTGTTATGGGGTGGGGGGGGTGTGGATGGCACTGTTATGGGGTGGGGGGGGTCTGTGGATGGCACTGTTATGGGGAGGGGGGGGTCTGTGGATGGCACTGTTATGGGGTGGGGAGGGGTCTGTGGATGGCACTGTTATGGGGTGGGGGGGGTCTGTGGATGGCACTGTTATAGGATGGGGGGGGGGGGGGGTCTGTGGATGGCACTGTTATAGGATGGGGGATCTGTGGATGCCATCCCCAGATCCTCCACCCCATAACAGTGCCATCCTCAGATCCCCCCATTAACAGTGCCATCCCCAGATCCAGTGCCATCCCCATCTGGGGGGTTTCTTTGCTGGGCTGGACTTTTATACCCCCCCCCCCCCCCCCAAATTTTACTTGCGGTCCTAGGGTTGGGTAGAGGGGGCGGTCCTAGCGGTGGGTAGGGGGCGGTCTTAGGGGGTGGGCAGGGGGGCGGTCCTAGGGTTGGGTAGGGGCGTGGCCAGGGGAGGGGGGGTGAGTTCCACCACCTTTTCTCTGAGAAAAAAAGCCCTGAATAAGAACAAATCTTGCTATAATATTCCAAGTCCGCTCAAAAATATGTATTTGATAAAAAAAACATTTTACAAAGTGTCAAAGGCCTCCTCATCCGTCCCATCTTTCTCAACAGAGGGGATTATGCTATGCTAAAGGGGGTGGACATAATATACCCCTTCTAGAGGAGACAAATTAGTGGGGGAGAGCTTCTAGCCTAATGTCCTACAGACATAGTCTCGAAGAAGGGAAGAAAATGGCTGTTTGTCTTGGAACACATATTCAAGATTTCTGTAGACACCTTCAGAGCAATTTTTATGATTGCATCTTACTCAATTGGTCTTTATTACAATTTTTCAGCAGTTTTTGTGACACATGCGTTTAACAATCAGTCTATTTGCAGACTATGCCTCCTGAGTTCCATCAGCTGATGGCTCATATAGAGCTCTTATCTGTGATCTCCTGACCTCATAAACACTCATTTAAGGCTACTTTCACACCTGCGTTAGGTGCGGATCTGTCTGGTATCTGTACAGACGGATCCGCACCTATAATGCAAACAATTGTATCCGTTCAGAACAGATCCGTTTGCATTACCATATTTTTGTTCATGATAATGCAAACTGATCCGTTTTGACTTACACTGAAAGTCAATGGGGGACGGATCCGTTTTCAATTGCACCATATTGTGTCAGTGAAAACGGATCCGTCCCCATTGACTTACATTGTAAGTCAGGACGGATCCGTTTGGCCCTGCATCGTCAGGTGGACATCAAAACGCTGCAAGCAGCGTTTTGGTGTCAGCCTCCAGAGCGGAATGGAGGCTGAACGGAGGCAAACTGATGCATTCTGAACGGATCCTTATCCATTCAGAATGCATTGGGGCTGAACTGATACGTTTTGGCCCGCTTGTGAGAGCCCTGAAACGGATCTCACAAGCGGACCCAGAAAAGTTAGTGTGAAATAAGCCATATTCTTACCAATTTGATAAGAGTTTAGCTATAATGAGTATTTCTGAGGTCAGGAGATCACAGATATAGTCTTTCTGTAGCAATCGGCCAAAATGATAAGACCTTCTCTATACATAGGAAATCTATTGTCAGTTTACTGCTGCTGTGAGAAGAATATTATGTGAATGGCAATCCTCGTGATAATAGTAGGTGTAGAATGAGGATAACAATATGACAGCTCATGTTTTAGATAAATAAAATGTATGCTGTCCTATGTAAGGGCTGTATATTATAGCAACAGGTCTGTGCTACTAATAGCCAAAAAGTATGTGCACGCTTATACACAGTGGCCTGTCAATAACTATCCTGAGGCATGGGGGGTGGGGTCTGCTCCTGAACACAGCTTGACTTAGCAGTATATTAACTCCTTTGTGCATCCTGACATGTCACAGGTGGACAAGGAGTGTATGGAGTGGGATCAGGAGCTGAGCAGACTCCATATAACACAGAAGCAGGCTGTGTTATACAACTGACACCTGCCTGCAGCAGCCTGGCTGTTTAACTATTTAGATACCGCAGTCAATAGCGACTGTGGCATCTGAAGGAATAGACTGAAGAAGAGGGCTACCTCTGTCTCTTGATCGTTCCCCCTGCAATTAAATCATGGTGTTTTTGTTGCGCTGGCAGCTGGGGCCTTATGAAACCCCTCCAGTCCTGCTATGTTGACCCATTATTACACCCTGCTGGATGCCTGTAAAATCAGTTTCACTACCGTAAAGAAGTTTTGAAGTGTATTGTACAAGAGATCAAATAATCCCATGTTCAAGTCTCCTAAAAGGACCAAAAAGACATGTTTAAATCAGAAAAAAAGCATTAAAAAACAAATATTAAACATTAGAAAATAATTAGACAATTATCATATTAAGAATAAAAAACAATCAAAAATTAAATGTAAATGGTATTATCGTATCCAAAAATGTCCTAACCACTAAAGTGTCAGGTTAGTTATCCTACACAGTCAAAAGAAAAAAAGTCTGGTATCATGTTAGCCAGTGAAAAAGAATTGAGCATTAAGAGAAAAAAAAATAGGAGCGCCATTAGGTGAGCTGTCTATGTCCACTGCTGCCTTGCTCTCCCTTGTGGGCATGATACCTGCACCACCCACCATGCTGCAGCCTAGTTGCTGCAGTCTATTATTACTGGTAAGTATGGGCCAGTGTTTTCTAATGATATCACCAATAGCTTTGCTCTGCTCTGAAAAGGTGGATATGAAGGGTATCCTACAGGACCCTACATGGGGAAGGGGGACACACAAGTGGCAGAAAACCACAAGGACAGAGACCACTGAAAGGGATTATTACTCTGAGAGAAAGTATAGTGGTAAATATCTCTTCTATAGCACTCGCAGAATAACAATAAAAGCTTGGAGACTGAGTCCTTAATTAACTTACAGATAAGCTTTGAGAATGTTTTTTGGTCTCCAAATCGATATTCGAGAGACCTGGTGCCACCACTATCTCTGAAGCACATTCTTTAGATCTTGCAACATGACATAAATTGGTTTGCTTTCTGGTCTCTCCCACCAACATTGTACTGTGAATGCAATGTTCAGTTGACTTGAGAAAATGGAAAGCTCCACAAAGCAGCCCCAGACTAAAGGTGGCCATATACATTAGATAGAAGTTGGTTGATGGTTAAACAGCAGTTAATTAATCATCTGGTGAATGATCATTTCACGGCCGTGACGATACACATTTTAGTCCATATTGGCCGTTACAATTGTTCAAACTGGCCATACATGTTCAATAAAACCAGACGACGGACAAAAGATGTTTCTGGGAATGTTCTTTCAAAGAAAGATCTGTCTTCTGACTATTAGATCAAAATATTAAACATGGCCAACTTTTTTTAGACCATAATAGTCTATCAGCTAAAACGATCATTCGTTGTTAAATTCCACCCGACAATTAATCGCTTTGGTTGAAACTGTCCGTTTTGATCAACTTTAGACTAATGTTTATGGCCAGGGCCGTCTTTAACGTGGGGCAAAAGGGGCGTCTGCCTCAGGCCCAGTTGCTCCTGGGGGGCCCAAGGCAGCTGCCTCTTGAGCCCCGCTGGCCAGTGTGGCGTAGCGTGGGGGGGGGGGGCGTTGCCCCGGGCGCAAAATTCCAGGGGGCACTAGCAGGGCCGCACCGCCAATTAGGCAAAGTGAGGCGATGGCCCCAGGCAGTGCGGCCCTGGTGACAAGTGGGGGGCGGCGGCAGGGCACAGGGAGATGAGCGCATCCATTGTGGAAACGCTCATCTCCATAGTAATCTGTATCGCCGTCCTCAGGACGGGGCAGGAGAGGGAGAGGCGTCTCCCTTCCCCGTTCCTCTGATAGGCTGCAGGCCTAGTGCCTGCAGCCTATCAGAGGCCGATGCAGGTGGCGCAATGACGTAATCGCACCGCCTGAGGACACAGGCCGGAAGAGGCCTGCATTGCATTGCTGCCAGCCTGATGGAAGTAAGTATGTGTTTATTTTTTTATATGGTACTACTTACTGGCACATGATTGGGGGGCATCTATGTTGGCACTTGTTACTGGCACATGATTGGGGGGCATCTATGGGGGCACTTGTTACTGGCACATGATTGGTGGGCATATATGGGGCACTTGTTACTGCAACATGATTGGGGGGCATCTGTTACTGGCACATGATTGGGGGGCATTTATGGGGGTACTTGTTACTGGCACATGATTGGGGGCATCTATGGGGGTACTTGTTACTGGCACATGATTAGGGAGCATCTATGGGGCACTTGTTACTGGCACATGATTGGGGGCATCTATGGGGGCATTTTTTACTGGCACATGATTGGGGGCATCTGTGGGGGCACTTGTTATTTGCAAATGATTGGGGGCATCTGTGGGGGGCACTTTTTATTGGCACATGATTGGGGGGCATCTATGGGGGCACTTGTTACTGGCACATGATTGGGGGGCATCTATAGGGGTACTTGTTATTGGCACATGATTGGGGGCATCTATGGGGGTACTTGTTACTGGCACATGATTTGGGGCATTTATGGGGCACTTGTTATTGGCACATTATTGGGGGGCATCGATGGGGGCACATCTTACTGGCACATTATTGGGTAGCACTATGGGGGCATCTATGGGGCACTTCTTACTGGCACATTATTGGGGGCACTATAGGGGCATCTACTGAGGCCACAAAGGACGGGTATTTTATATGGGGGAAGGGGGAGAGGAACACTATTGGGGCTTCTACTGAGGCCACAAAGAAGGGGTATTTTTTGCACTGGCACATTATAAGGAGAATTATTACTTCTGGGGGGCATTATGATGGGTTTTATTACTAATGGGGGTCTATGGGGAACATAATTACTAGTATGGGCACTATGGGAGCATTATTACTTCTGAGGCACAGTGGGGACATGTTGGGGGCACTGTAGGAGCACTATTACTACCATGTGGGCTCTAGCAGAGAATTATTCCTATTGGTGGGACTTTTGGGAACACAATTACTGTGGGGGCACCTTGGCACAGTATCAGCTTACCACAATTATTTTTGGGGGACGTTATGTTTTACACTATTAGTGTCAGAGGCAGTATTTGCTGTGTGCAGTTATTTTAGGGTACTGTGTGCCAATAATTATTGAAGGGCACTATCTGCATGGTACTATAATTATCAAGAGGTTTATCGGTTTCTGCAGTATAGTATTGGGGAGCACAGCGGCACAGTATTGGAGGTGGTAGGATTATTTGTCTAGAAGATGGGAGGATGATGGAAAAGTAGCAAACTAAGAAATGGCAGAAAACTGGTGGTCTGGTCTGAAGGTCTGAAAGGAGAAGATGAGGAAAGAGAACATCTACATCAAAGAGATGTCACTGGATGTAAGAGGTATGTGGCACAGTATTACCCTGTATGTAGGGGTGGATGGAGGGGTTAGTAGTACAGTACTATCTGCACATTGTAAAAAGAAAAAAAAAGTAATCTGCAAAATACTATATATTTGTGTCAGAAGTTGTGCTTCTTTAATTTTTAGAATAATGATACAGCCATTTTATTTGATACTTTAGTGCCGATTCTTTTTTTTCCTCTATATTAAGGGAAACTATAGTCACCAGAACCACAACAGCTAAACGTAGTAGTTCTGGTGTCTATAGCATGTCTCTGCAAGCTTTTTAATGTAAACAATGCCTTTTCAGAAAAAAAAGGCAGTATTTACATTACTGCCAAGGAACACCTCTAGTAAGTTTACTACTCTACGAGGTGTGTGGATTATTATTTTTTTGTGTGTGTGTTGTGGTGGAGGGCATGATTGCATGCTAGGGTGTGGGAAGGTGGGATCCAGGGGGCCCAAGTAAATTCTTGCCCAGTATTGCCCAATATTAAAGACGGCCCTGTTTATGGCCACCTCAAGACTGCACAAAAATGTAATACTGTTCGGAAGTCTTACTTCAAAGAGATTCCTCCTAAATGTCATACCAGAGGTTGTATGTGAGGAGTACACTGCAGCTAGGAAGTACAGTCATGATCGTAAACAGACCTTAGAAAACACAAATGGAAGAAAACTTCTGAGACAAGACCGCCTGTTATTGTGTAATGGCAGAGGTTTTTTTAAGGTCAAGCTGGAGGCATTGAAAACTGAACTCTTTTTTTTTTATGTGTGTATACACACCAGATGTCTGATGTCAGCATATCGTCAGTACCATAATAAGTGAACAAGATCCTGAAGAAACAGTGAAGTAATTGACTCCTATTTTGGTTTAAGTTAATATTCAGTCTTCACAGATAGTGATGTATGGATTTAAGCAAGGATGGGAGTTATAGCCCTCTTCCCTCTCTATCTGTCTCAGGTCTCTTCGAGTCAAATCTATGGCGGGCAATAGTACTCTTTCAATGGTGGCAGTAATGTCCACTGAGGGATACAGTGTTTTAGAGATATGAAAGGCCAGGTTGTATGCAGGTGTGAAGGGTGTCTTAGCCGTCTCCCTCATGGCAGTAAAGTCTTAACAGCTTTAGTAGCAGGTAACCTTATGAACTCTAAAGCTCAGCCTTGCAGACTCTAGGTTCTCTAGTCCTTTCCTTCTGTAAATCATGCAGAGATCAATAAGTCTCTGTAGCTTTTTGGGTCTAAGAAGAGGGAGCAAGTCACAGCTTCCCCTCTCTTACAAACTCCAGTCTTGCCTGAATAACTAAACTGGGGGTGGATCCTGGATAACCAGCCAACCTACTGCAAGGGCTGAGCCAGGATTGTTAACCCTGGCTGTGCCATCCATAACTAGTTATACTGGGTGAAATAGATAGGATGACAAAACATTACATCACATAACATATTAAAGAATCTTTAGATACCCCCATGCTCTGGGGTACTTCATATGTGAATGGAAAAGTAAAAAAGTTATGGCGCTAATTTATTGCTTCGAACGTTTTGGAAGTAGATGGATGAGTATTTGACTTTATAATCTAGTGAAATAACAGAAGAAATTATGTTTCAGATATCACATTCACAGAAATATTAACCGCACAGTAATGCTGCATTATTCTCACAGGAGGCATCTTTCTTTGTTAGTCACCGACACAATGAATAATTAAATAAGCCTTATATCATCGGTTCTCTATGGATCTGGCCAGAGGATATACCAATTGTTTTCATTACATTGAATGTAACTCAAAAGTAGCCACAATGGGAAATTATTATTGTTATGTACATTATGCCTTTTACATGTCTGATTATTACTCTCTAGCACAGTACAAGACTCTGATAAGTGCTAATTGTAGCTTTATGTGCCCACAGATGTAGCAGTGCTGAATGTGTCATGTTATTGTTACTTTTGAGAACCCTGATAATTAAGGTAACAAATTAAATTTTTACTTCAGTTCCAGAAAAAATGGCTTCTTGGACCCCTTGAATACTTTGGTATATTTTAGTATACATGGGGATCTTTAAAGGGAGTCTGTCACCAGGAAATTCACTGATAAACTGAGCACAACGTTTTGTAGGACTAGCTCAGCTGAATTTAATGATACCTTTCACTTAGAGATCCATTGATGCTGGAATAAAAGTACTTTTAATCTGTATATATATGTAAAAGTGCAGTTAAGTGCACCAAGGGCAGGGCCAAGCCACGCTGTGCACCCTTGCTCCTCCTGCTTCCTCTGCCAAGTTCCTGCATAGTCATTCAGGATAATGCTAGTAAATGTGGGACTGCTAGCAACTATGGCTTGGGAAGCACTGCCCTACTGTGCGTATGGATCTTGTGAGTTCTTCATATATGGGTCTTATTTATCAACTAACTGCAAAACTCTTCATTGCCCACAGAAACCAGTGACAGCTCAGCTTTCATTTTTCGGGGGAACTTTAAGAAATGGAAGCTGGGCTGTGATTGGTTGTTATGAGCAACAAATACTTTTTTTTTTTTTTACTATTAGACAGTTTTGATAAATGAGGCCCTATGAGTTTTTGACATCTGGAACGTCAGAAAATAACAGCCATTGTCTGTAGAGATGAGAAAATCTATTCTATAGGATCAGAATTTTAGGTAATTCAATTTGGGAGGATTTCGAGAGAGAAGTAGCAAAAGAGATGGGGGAGAGAGAGAATGAAAGAGAAAGGGAGGGAAGTAGACATGGAGAGAGTAAGAGAGGAAGATAAAGAGGGGGAAAATGGAAGGGAGGACGGGAGAGAAATAGAGCGAGGCAGCGAGGGATGGAAACAGAGAGAGACAGAAAGAGAGGGAGAGGAAGGGAGATAGAGGGAGAGAGAAGGAGGGAAAGAGAAAGAAAGAAAAAAACAGGAGGGAGGGAAAGGGAGTGAGAAAGAAATAGAGAAACAGGGAGGGAGAGAGAGAAACAAAACAACTAAGAAAGAGAGGGTGGGAAAGAGAAAAAGAGAGAGGGAGAGAAAAAAAAGAAACAACGAGAGAGAGAGAGAGAGAGAGAGAGAGGGAGGCAGAGGAAGAGGGAGGGAGAGTGAGGGAGGTAGAGAGAGAGAGAGAGAGAAAGAGATGGAGAGGGAAAGGGAGTGAGATAGAAACAGAAAGGAGGGAGAGACAGGGGGACAAAGAGAGGGAAATAGAGAGTGGGAGGGAGAAGGGGGGGTTGGAGAGAGGGAACTAAAGAGAGGGAGGGGTAGATGGAAAAGAGAGAGCTAGAAAAGGAGGAAGAGGGAGAAAAAGGAAGAGAGGGAGGAGTGATAGAGAGGGGCAGAGAGAGGGGAGGGATAGAGGGAGTAAGGGGGAGAGGGAAAGAGAGAGAATGAGATAAAAAGAGAGAAAGTAAAAGGTGGGGGGGGGGGAGAAAAGAGGAGATATGTTTGTGATTTAGGGCTTATAGAGATCCATAGAATAAAGGAAACCCAAGGATTTTACTAATCTGTGCCCATTAGCTTTTAGGCTGGGAATCTGTAGATGGTGCCTTAGAGATGAATTGGACAGCAATGAGCAGCCTCACAGACCCCACCAGTTCTATCTTGTTAGAACTATAACATGGATAAAAATGATGTGTTAAACCTATCCAGTCACACGACAGGCTTTCTACATGTAAAGAAAAAGGGGGTCAGTCAGCACATCCCAATGCGCAGGTGCACGCTGCCATGGCTAGAAACACAAAGAAAAAAACACACAATGCAACAGCACTCTGCAAACCAGATAAAGCACAACAATGCCATAGTGATAGAAAATATTCTGGTGCTAATGCTACACTTACGTATCATGTAAACCTAATCTAAGCCCACCACTGATGTATTTACTAAGAGGGGTTTGTGTATATATTAGTACATAGAATGCCATGGGGTGGAGGGGGCATTTTTATTTTACTCTTAGTGAAATTGTTTTTGCTTGAAATATTTTAAGCATGAAGACCAAAATGACTTACAAAGAAAATTACTTTCTGCTCCACTTCTCAGACATCAGCTTCAAGGGCCATTTGGGAGATTTCTTAGAAACATTATGAAAAGCTCTAACCTCAAGGGAGTTTTCTTCTTAAGTGCCTTCTCCTACAATGTTCTCTGAAAGTAAGGGACTGCCGCCTATTATACAGACACTGACATGTCTGCTGGTTGTGTCAGACTGTTAACCTTAAATTTTAGGTTCTCGCACATTATTAATATGATGGATTAACCACCTCCGGACCGCTGTACGCAGATTCGCGTTCCGGAGGTGGCAGCGCTGCGCACAGTCACGCATATACGCGTCATCTCGCGAGACGCGAGATTTCGCTCCAAGCCGGCCCGCGCATGCGCATCGCGGGCCGGCAAAATTCAAAGAAGAAGTTCGTCACCAGCCTGCCAGCAACGATCATTGGCTGGCAGGCTGGCGATTTTTAAAAAATCCAATCAAAAGTCATATAACAGATCATATTAGTAAATATGATCTGTTATATGGCTTCTCTGCTCCTCTGCTGGTCCTTTTCGTCGGTTGGATCCAGCAGAGAAGCAGACATCACTGTGAGTACACCAAACACTTCACTGTAGCCCCTGATCACCCCCCTGCACCCCAATTAACCCTTTGATCACCCCTTTGATCGCCCCTGTCAATCACCAGTGAAAGGAAAAATAGTGATCAGTGTAAACTGTCACTTTTTTTTTTTCACTAGTATTGGCTGTTAGGTTTTAGGGATAGTTTAGGCCCCTTGGTTAGGTAGTTAGCGTCAGTTAGCGCCCACCCCACCGCACCGCAGTCACTTTTATTCGCTGAATAGCGTATCGCTAATCAGCATTTGTACTTTTATAGTATCTGTAAGTGATCAAAACTGATCACGGTCAGATCTATAATAGTATTAGTGTCACTTTAGTTCGCCCTCCACCCAAAACGCAGTGTTTGCCCGATCAGGCCTGATCGGTCGCCCACACGTGCGTTCACCCACGCCCGCCCCACCGCAGTGACAAAAAATATATATTTTTTGATCACAGCACATTCATTTTACACGCACTGCGGCGATAAAAAAAATCAGTTTTGATATTTTTTATCAACCGCAGCGGCCTCCGGTACTTCGCTAGCCTCCCCTTTGTAAGACAGGCTTGCTTTTTTTCTTGGGTAGTCTCAGGGAATACCCCTAAATTTAGTAGTCCAAAATGTCAAACAGGGGGTATTCTTCTGAAGAGGCCTACAGGATTCTGACCCAGTCGGATGAGGAGTGGGAACCCTCATCTGACGAATCTAGCGGGTCAGAATATGAACCTGTGGAAAGCAGTGGCTCTCTGACCCAAAGTTCGGACGAGGAGGTGGAGGTCCCTGGCAGCACCAGGCGTACCCGGCCCCGTGTCGCTAGACCACAGGTTATGCAGGATCCGCTTCAAGAGCAGCAGAGTGGGGCTGTCGCTGCCGGATCACGTGGTGAGGCATACACCAGCAGCGCAGCCCTCCCTGGACCTAGTACCAGCACTGCCGTACAACATGGTGACGTGGCGAGCACCAGAAGGGCAGTTGAAGCTGGTACGGTGGCACGTGCACTAGTTACCCCTTCGCAGCCACCGCACAGACAGGCCCGTAGAGCCCCTAGAATCCCTGAGGTGCTGGCAAACCCTGATTGGCAGTCACCAACTTCAGCCGCACCTGTAGTTCCCCCTTTCACCGCCCAGTCTGGAGTTCGGGTTGAGACGGCTCAAATCGGTTCGGCCCTGGGATTTTTTGAGCTGTTCTTGACTGCGGAGCTCTTGGACTTAGTCGTGGCAGAGACAAACCGGTATGCCACACAATTTATATCCGCCAACCCGGGAAGCTTTTATGCCCAGCCTTTCCGGTGGAAACCAGTCCAAGTTTCCGAACTTAAAATTTTTTTGGGCCTTCTCCTCAACATGGGCCTGACAAAAAAGCATGAATTGCGGTCATATTGGTCAACGCACCCGATTCATCACATGCCCATGTTCTCTGCTGCTATGTCCAGGGCACGATTTGAGGCCATCCTCCGTTTCCTGCATTTTAGCGACAACACCACCTCCCGTCCCAGAGGCCACCCAGCTTTTGACCGGCTCCACAAAATTCGGCCCCTCATAGACCATTTCAACCAGAAATTTGCAGATTTGTATACCCCCGAGCAAAACATCTGCGTAGACGAGTCCCTAATACATTTTACCGGGCGCCTTGGCTTCAAACAGTACATCCAAAGCAAGCGTGCCCGGTATGGGGTCAAATTGTATAAGCTCTGTGAAAGGGCCACAGGCTATACCCACAAATTTCAGATCTATGAGGGAAAAGATCAGACCCTGGAGCCGGTCGGTTGCCCTGACTACCTGGGGAGCAGTGGGAAGACAGTCTGGGACTTGGTGTCACCCTTATTCGGCAAGGGGTACCATCTTTATGTGGACAATTTTTACACAAGTGTGGCCCTCTTTAGGCATTTGTTTCTAGAACGGATTTGCGCCTGTGGCACCGCGCGAACTAGTCACGTGGGCTTCCCCCAACGGCTTGTAACCACCCGTCTTGCAAGGGGGGAGAGGGCTGCCTTGTGTAACGAAGAACTGCTCGCGGTGAAATGGAGAGACAAGCGTGACGTTTACATGCTCTCCTCCATTCACGCAGACACGACAATCCAAATTGAGCGAGCAACCCGTGTCATTGAAAAGCCCCTCTGTGTCCACGACTATAATGCGCTCATGGGAGGGGTGGACTTCAATGACCAGATGTTGTCTCCGTATTTAGTTTCCCGCAGAACCAGACGCTGGTATAAGAAGGTGTCTGTATATTTAATTCAATTGGCGCTGTACAATAGTTTTGTTCTCTACAGTAAGGCTGGGAGAACACGATCTTTCCTCAAATTCCAGGAAGAGATCATCGAGAACCTCCTTTACCCAGGAGGTTCCGTGGCCCCATCCACCAGTGTAGTTAGCCGTCTACACGAGCGACATTTCCCCAGTGTCGTTCCTGGTACCTCAACCCAACCGTCACCCCGAAAAAGATGTCGTGTCTGTAGCAGGAGTGGAATAAGGCGTGACACCCGCTATTTCTGTCCTGACTGTCCTGACCACCCTGCCCTATGCTTTGGTGAGTGTTTCCGGAAGTACCACACACAGGTACACCTAGCATAGGGATTGCATCTCACAGGACAGGCACACAGGTCTATTAGGGCCCTTTTACTCTCAGCTGCTGCAAACCTCTCCTTTCACCTGGGATAAAGTGCATAACGTACTTCGCCACATCTTTGGGTGATTTGCGCTTTGCACATTGTCCCATGGGGAAGGAGAGGTTTGTTCTATAAAGGTAAAAAAAACTAAACAAAAAAAAAATTACCGGTAAGTAAAAAAGTTAAAAAAAGTTAATATGTTCTGTTCTAAAGTTAATAAAGTTATTGCTTTGCGGCCTGGTTTTTTCTTTTTTGTTTTGTTTTTTTTACCTTCCAGGTGGACCAACCGATCGACCAGCTGCAGCACTGATGTGCATTCGGACAGAAGCATTGCGCTGCTGTCAGATTACACGCAAGTCGGTGTATGCGGCGCTGCAAGACGAGATTTCTCCTCTGCAGTAAAAGATACGTTTGCCGAGGCATATGAGCTGAGGAGGTGGCGGTGTTCATATACTTTGGCAAACACTTTGTATATATAAAAAAAAAAATCCCGGCAATGATTTATTCATCCACATCGATTGATGTGAATGGAGAAATCTGGTTTGCCAGGGCATACGAGCTGAAGTGGGTATGGATGTTGGGCGGAGCTCCTATGTCCTGGCAGACGCCTTTCCCCTCCTTTTTCTTTTTTTGGCAGAGATTTTTTCATCCACATTGATCGATGCGAATGAAGAAATCTGTGCCGTTCATTTTTTTATTTCAGCCCAGAGGCTGAACGGAAAAAAAAAATCTCATTACCCGTATGCTCAATATAAGGAGAATAGCAGAAACTCCTAATGCTGGGCATACATGTAATGTTTGCGGAGACCCTCAAATGCCAGGGCAGTACAAACACCCCACAAATAACACCATTTTGGAAAGAAGACACCCCAAGGTATTCGCTGAGGGGCATATTGAGTCCATGAAAGATTGAAATTTTTGTCCCAAGTTAGCGGAAAGGGAGACTTTGTGAGAACAAAATCAAAAAAATCAATTTCCGCTAACTTGTGCCAAAATTTTTTTTTTTCAATGAACTCGCCATGCCCCTCATTGAATACCTTGGGGTGTCTTCTTTCCAAAATGGGGTCACATGTGGGGTATTTATACTGCCCTGGCATTTTAGGGGCCCCAAAGCGTGAGAAGAAGTCTGGTATCCAAATGTCTAAAAATGCCCTCCTAAAAGGAATTTGGGCCCCTTTGCCCACCTAGGCTGCAAAAAAGTGTCACACATCTGGTATCTCTGTATTCAGGAGAAGTTGAGGAATGTGTTTTGGGGTGTCTTTTTACATATACCCATGCTGGGTGAGATAAATATCTTGGTCAAATGCCAACTTTGTATAATAAAATGGGAAAAGTTGTCTTTTGCCAAGATATTTCTCTCACCCAGCATGGGTATATGTAAAATGACACCCCAAAACACATTCCCCACCTTCTCCTGAGTACGGAGATACCAGATGTGTGACACTTTTTTGCAGCCTAGGTGGGCAAAGGGGCCCATATTCCAAAGAGCACCTTTCGGATTTCACAGGTCATTTTTTACTGAATTTGATTTCAAACTCCTTACAACACATTTGGGCCCCTAGAATGCCAGGGCAGTATAACAACCCCACAAGTGACCCCATTTTGGAAAGAAGAGACCCCAAGGTATTCGCTGATGGGCATAGTGAGTTCATGGAAGTTTTTATTTTTTGTCACAAGTTAGTGGAATATGAGACTTTGTATGAAAAAAAATCAAAAAAAAAAATCATCATTTTCCACTAAACTTGTGACAAAAAATAAAAAATTCTAGGAACTCGCCATGCCCCTCACGGAATACCTTGGGGTGTCTTCTTTCCAAAATGGGGTCACTTGTGGGGTAGTTATACTGCCCTGGCATTCTAGGGGCCCAAATGTGTGGTAAGGAGTTTGAAATCAAATTCTGTAAAAAATGACCTGTGAAATCCGAAAGGTGCTCTTTGGAATATGGGCCCCTTTGCCCACCTAGGCTGCAAAAAAGTGTCACACATCTGGTATCTCCGTACTCAGGAGAAGGTGGGGAATGTGTTTTGGGGTGTCATTTTACATATACCCATGCTGGGTGAGAGAAATATCTTGGCAAAAGACAACTTTTCCCATTTTTTTTATACAAAGTTGGCATTTGACCAAGATATTTATCTCACCCAGCATGGGTATATGTAAAAAGACACCCCAAAACACATTCCTCAACTTCTCCTGAGTACGGAGATACCAGATGTGTGACACTTTTTTGCAGCCTAGGTGGGCAAAGGGGCCCACATTCCAAAGAGCACCTTTCGGATTTCACAGGTCATTTTTTACTGAATTTGATTTCAAACTCCTTACCACACATTTGGGCCCCTAGAATGCCAGGGCAGTATAACTACCCCACAAGTGACCCAATTTCGGAAAGTACACACCCTAAGGTATTCGCTGATGGGCATAGTGAGTTCATAGAACTTTTTATTTTTTGTCACAAGTTAGTGGAATATGAGACTTTGTAAGAAAAAAAAAAAAAAAAAATCATCATTTTCCACTAACTTGTGACAAAAAATAAAAAGTTCTATAAACTCACTATGCCCATCAGCGAATACCTTAGGGTGTGTACTTTCCGAAATGGGGTCATTTGTGGGGTGTTTGTACTGTCTGGGCATTGTAGAACCTCAGGAAACATGACAGGTGCTCAGAAAGTCAGAGCTGCTTCAAAAAGCGGAAATTCACATTTTTGTACCATAGTTTGTAAACGCTATAACTTTTACCCAAACCATTTTTTTTTTTACCCAAACATTTTTTTTTATCAAAGACATGTAGAACAATAAATTTAGAGCAAAATTTATATATGGATGTCGTTTTTTTTGCAAAATTTTATAACTGAAAGTGAAAAATGTCATTTTTTGGCAAAAAAATCGTTAAATTTCGATTAATAACAAAAAATGTCAGCAGCAATGAAATACCACCAAATGAAAGCTCTATTAGTGAGAAGAAAAGGAGGTAAAATTCATTTGGGTGGTAAGTTGCATGACCGAGCAATAAACGGTGAAAGTAGTGTAGGTCAGAAGTGTAAAAAGTGGCCTGGTCTTTCAGGGTGTTTAAGCACTGGGGGCTGAGGTGGTTAAGACTATTTTTACTGGCAAACAGAAGGTTGCAAGAGGGAACCTCAACCTATTATCAGGGGTGGACCTAGCCTCTCTGCTACCTGAGAGGATTGAAATAGCACCACCAGTGCCAGATTCTCAACCTAACCCCTTCTCTACTGTTAAAGACATACTTAGAGAACATTACATGCAGCATTACAAAGCATATAGGGTAAAACAGCGCCATTTACTTCTTACATCCAGTAATGTCTTCTACTTATCTTCACCATTCAGACCAGACTGCCATGATGACTTCTGTCAGCCATCTGAGTTTGACACACAGACATCTTAGTTTCCTACTATTCCATGATCCTTCCACCTTCTGAATCCCCCATCCTGCCACTTGCAATACTGTGCTCCCTAATACTACACTTCAGTAAGAGATAATCCCCCTGAAAATACTAGTACCACACAGCTAGCACCTTCAATAATTATTGAAGTTGAAGTTTCCACAATGGAAACGCTCATTAACCACTGCCCTGCTGCCATCCCCACTTTTCCCTAGGTGGTGCCGCCTGAAGCAATTGCCTCACATTGCCTCATTGGCAGTGCACCCCTGCATATTATACAGAGCAACAGAGAAGTATATCTGTACTGATGAATGCAGCATCCTAAAAGTGGGGCCTAAATGTGGTCCTGTTTTCATGTTATAATCCTATTGTCAAGATTACATCAATTCCATATGCAAAATGTACTTTTACTAGAACCTGCCATGTTGCAAATGCAGTGCAATTTGCAGGTAGCATGTTATAGAGCAGGAGGACCTGAGCAGACTGATATATTGGGGGTTATTTACAGAAATACATCTACAGGTGAAACTCCAAAAATTAGAATATTGTGCAAAAGTTAATTTATTTAATAATGCAACTTAAAAGGTGAAACTAACATATAAGATAGACTCATTACATGCAAAGCGAGATATCTCAAGCCTTTATTTGTTATAAATTTATGGTTATGGCTTACAGCTTATGAAACCCCAAAGTCACAATTTCAATATTGTGAAAAGGTTCAATATTCTAGGCTTAAAGTGTCACACTCTAGTCAGATAATTAATCCATACCCCCTGAGCAAAGGGTACCTGAGACTTTAAATTAGTTTCACCTTTTAAGTTGCATTACTGAAATAAATGAACTTTTGCACAATATTCAAATTTTTAGAGTTTCGAGTTTCACCTGTATATTAGGCGTATTTCTGGCGCAGGCCAGTCTTATTCTTAATTTTCTACGTCTGTTTTAGGTGCATAAAACGGTCTAAATCTACGCCAGCAAGGCGCCTCTACATAACTTTTAGTGGATCCACCGACAGCGCAGGGCCTTATTAAGACTGGCGTCTAAAATACCGGTCTTAATAAATGAACCCCATAGTTTTGTGGTAAAAGATTCAGTATAACTTGTATTTTATTCCTAAACCTCTGTTTATTCTGGGCTTAGGAGTCCAGTAGGCGGTCCTACTCAGTGGCTGACAGCTGTCTCTGTGTATGCACACTCACACATGGTCAGTTAATGAATAGGACCGCCCACTGGACTCCTAAGCCCAGAATGAGCAGAGGTTTAAAAGAATAAAATACAAGTTATACTGAATATTTTTCCACAATACTATATATCCATCTGCTCAGCTCCTCCTGCTCTATAACTTGCTGCCTGCGGATTGGACTTCATTTTCAATGTCACAGGTTCCCTTTAAGGAGGTTGTACAGTATTGGAAAAAAAATGTCTGCTGCTTTCCAAAACCTATGCCAGATGTGTTAAAAATTTATATGCGGTATCACAGCTAAGCCCCACTCACTTCAGTGGAGCTGCCATGCAATATCGGACACAACCAATAGACAAGCGCAGCACTCTTTCAGGAAGTAAGTATCCACGTCTTCCTAAGGCCTCTTGCTCACTTCAATGGGGCCACAAAAGATTGCTCCGTTCCGTGGCCCGACAAGAATTATAGATCATGTCCTATTCTTGTTTGTTTTGCAGACAAGAATAGGCATTTCTATAATGGGCCGTCTGTTCCGTTCCGCAAATTGCGGAAGGCACACGGGCGGTATCCGTGTTTTGCGGATCCGCAATTTGCAGAGGCCTAATCCTGTACAAACCTTTTAATAAAAATCCAAAAAGTCTTAACCTAGAAATCCATGAACCAACACTGTATCTGCATCTTCCTCTCTCTTGCAGAAAATGTTATAAATGAGTACAACCAATAGTTTGTTTCAGGGTGACAATGATGGGCCACCACAAGGATGTTCTCATCTGGTTTTGTCATCTAATTTTGTTGCTGAGCAGGAAATTGTCTACATCTACTCTAGGTCACTAGTGGTGCAAACCAGGGAAGTGAGAACAGAGCACAAAACCAGAGACAAAAAGGAGAAGGTGAGGACTGATAGTAAGCAGCTGTTGGTGGGCGATTCTATCATAAGGGGTGTGAAGTTTGAGGAAAATGGTGTTGTGAGATGTATCCCTGGTGCTACCGCTAGCAGGGATAGACGACGTATCCTTAATATTGTTAGGCAAGCAAAGCAGAAAAGGGAGGTGGATGTTATTGTCCATCTTGGGACAAATGATCTGACTTGCAATGAGGTTTCAAAAGTGAAGGAAGCTTTTCACACACTTGGAAATGATATATGGGAGGTTGCATCAACTGTTTCATTCTCTGCAGTTTTGCCTGTGCATAACCTTCAGCATGACAGGAAGATGCGCATTAAGGAATTCAATGTATGGCTTGGTGAATGGTGTCTGAACCAAGGGTTTGGCTTTGTGTCTCATGTTAGCTCTTGTTGGAATGGAAAAGAACTGTACAAGAAAGATGGTTTGCATCTTTCTCTCAAGGGAACAAATGTCCTCAGTGAACAGTTTAAAGTATTTGCTAAGGAGCATTTAAACTAGGAAAGGGGGGCAAAAGGGTGATAATCCAGCGGTCCGACTGCCCCCCGGAACAATGCCAGAAGATGCCAGTAGCACATAGGTTAAGAAATGACAAGCTCAGAGTCTTGTCTACAAATGCTCACAGATTAGGGAATAAGATCAATGAACTGCAGTCTATAATGGCATCTGAGAATATAGATTTAGTGGCTGTTACTGAGACATGGTTCAATGGGAGTAATGACTGGGATAAAACAATAACAGGCTTCTCTCTATATAGGAAAGACAGAGAAGGCAAGAAAGGGGGAGGGGTGGCCCTGTATGTGAAAGATAGCATAAAATCAAATTTAATACAAGTTAGCAAGACCAATTTAGAGTCAGTTTGGGTCACCTTGCAGCTTGATAATCATAAGGTAACTCGTGTAGGTGTGATATATAGACCAGCTAGCCAAGTCAAAGAATTAGATGATCTACTAGTTGAGGAAATAGCTAAAATGACATTGAAAGGTGAAGTTATCATTATGGGAGACTTTAATCTTCCTGATGTAAACTGGAAAACCAAAATAGCTAGTTCTGCCAGGAGTACAGATATTCTAAATTCCCTACTGGGATTATCTCTACAGCAAGTGAGGAGCCAACCCGGAAGGAGGCCATTTTAGAATTAGTATTCACAAATGGGAATTTGGTATCTGATATTACTGTAGGGGAAAGCTTGGTATCTAGTGATCACCAGTCAGTGTGGTTTACTATAAGTACAGTGACTGAGTCACAACACACAAAAACAAAAGTTTTAGATTTTAGAAAAACAGATTTTTCTAAAATTAGATTAGTGGTATACGAGTCCCTATCAGATTGGAACAGTTTCAATGGAGTCCAGGAGAAATGGGACTACTTAAAAGTGGCACTATTGAAGGCAACAGATAATTGCATTAGGGTTTTCAGTAAAAGCAAAAAAAGGAAGAGACCACTGTGGTACTCAGCAGAAGTGGCCAAAATCATTAAAAACAAAAAGATAGCATTTAGTAATTATATATAAAATACGAGGATGACAGGCAAATTTATAAGATTAGGCAGAGAGAGGCCAGACAAGTTATAAGAGCTTCTAAAGCACAGGCAGAAGAGAAATTAGCTCAGTCAGTGAAAAAAGGCGATAAGACATTCTTCAGATATATACCGTATTTTTCGCCCCATAAGACGCACCGGCCCATAAGACGCACCTAGGTTTTTGAGGAGGAAAATAAGAAAAAAAAAAAATTTAACCAAAAGGTGTGCTTTTGGTGGGTTTTGAACTAATGGTGGTCTGTGCATGACACTACTATGGGGGATCTGTGGATGGCACTGTTATGGGGGGGATCTGTGGGTGGCACTGTTATGGGGGATCTGAGGGGGGCACTGTTATGGGGGGATCTGAGGGGGGCACTGTTATGGGGAAGATCTGTGGATGGCACTGTTTTGGGGGGTGATCTGTGGATGGCACTGTTATGGGGGGGTGATCTGTGGATGGCACTGTTATGGGGGGGGATCTGTGGATGGCACTGTTATGGGGGATCTGAGGGGGGCACTGTTATGGGGGGATCTGAGGGGGGCACTGTTATGGGGAAGATCTGTGGATGGCACTGTTTTGGGGGGTGATCTGTGGATGGCACTGTTATGGGGGGGTGATCTGTGGATGGCACTGTTATGGGGGGTTGATCTGTGGATGGCAATGTTATGGGGGGGGGGATCTGTGGATGGCACTGTTATGGGGGGGTGATCTGTGGATGGCACTGTTATGGGGGGGGGGATCTGTGGATGGCACTGTTATGGAGGGGGATCTGTGGATGGCACTGTTATGGGTGGTGAATCTGTGGATGGCACTGCTATATATGTGTCACCCACAGATCCCCCACCCCATAACAGTGCCATCCACATAATATACCGAAGCTAAACCTCTGGGAGGGGCCGGTGTTATGCAAATGCGGTGGGCCGGTGCGGTCACTGTACTCCGGCCCCTCCGCTTACTCACTGCTTTATTGCCTTAACATTTTATAATAATAGCTTTCATTGAAGTTCCGATCCCCAGCCCCATCTGTATTACTTACTAAATGTCCTGTAGCAGGCAGAGCAGGGCGGGCGGCCGGCCGTAACTCACTGATGTCACGTGCCTGCGCAGCCTACTTTATAAATGAAGTAGGCGGCGCAGGCATGTGACATCAGTGAGTTACGGCCGGCCACCCGCCCTGCTCTGCCTGCTACAGAACATTTAGTAAGTAGTACAGATGGGGCTGGGGATCTGAACTTCAATTAAAGTTATTATAAAAGGTTTAGGCATTAAGGAAGTGAGTGAGTGAGCGGCGGGGCCGGAGTACAGTGACCGCACCGGCCCGCCGCATTTGCATGACACCGGCCCCTTCTCCCTCCCCGTCCAGCTGATACATCGCAGACTGCGATGTAAAATGGCAGCATTCGCCCCATAAGACGCAGGGGCATTTCCCCCCCACTTTTGGGGGGGAAAAGGTGCGCCTTATGGGGCGAAAAATACGGTAAATGAAAAAAGGTAACTAAAACAAGGAATTAACAAATTAAAAACAAAAGAAGGAAGGTATATGGAAGAAGAGAATGTCCAGCTAAATCAATATGAATTGATGAGAAAGGATCATAGAATCAAGTAGTGTCCAGCAGTATTGATCCCTTTAAAACTTAACTTTTACTTCATAAATTATAAAATACTACCACCGTGGTGGTTCACCAGTAAAAAATAGTGAAACAAACAACAATAATATACGATATAAAATGCTCCTGGGAGCCAGCTCTCGATACACTGGTCAGGTGGTGAGTGAACACAAGGCAGCTAAAGGGAGCAGTGGGTGGAACTATCCTCTCCCTATGCTCACCCTGACTGAAACCTCAGCCCAGGGACGTCCCCTGATGGTGGAGACTCCCTGTCCTCGTGCCTGGGCTGACTGCCCTGCGTTTACCCTCCTCTCTAACAATAGAAAAAATGCTCCCCAGGAAGCTGACGGGTGTAATAATGCGTCCCTGGTAATAGATTACCCTAAGGGACACTGATAGATAGTCATAGACCAATTCATTAGAAGGTGAACATGATAGGTATCACCTATATTAATGCAAAACCAAGCACAGGGGCATACGGTGCGTTACCAGGCTGGTTCGCATAAGCCCCTACGCGTTTCCCCTATTCCTAGGTTCATCAGGGGGCATTCACGGTCAGGGATACAACCATCATACATAACAAGATTTATCAGATATACTTAGAATATGTTAGAGGACACAGGACCAGAGACGCAGATGATGATAGACATAGGACCAAGGGACCAATTTGATATGTCCCACCTGTAGAAAATAAAAACAGTATAAATATGGGTACTACAACTGAAGTATATCCTAGACCTCCTGTAGATCAGCACTTACTTATTGTCCTGTGCATTCAGGAGTCTAGAGGGCCCAGAGAGATAGGGGCCAGTACTTCACCCAAGAAGCTGTAGGCAAGAAATTTACATATACTATCAAGCACATTGCATGCCATGATAATCATTTTCAGCTGTTGGTACATGGTCCTTACTTACATTTGAGCTGCGTCCCTGTGGCGTCCTGTTCCTCCTAACATTCACACTCCCTCTAGTTTCCCTATATATCCACTTACCAGCTGTTCAGATTTCGCGCTAATTAGCGCGTCCAGCAGATCGTAACAGGGGGTAAGGCGTCACAGCCGGCGTCACTGCCAGTCCATGCGCCGCATGCATCTGTGGCCACCAATCCCTGTAATACATGGAGGCATTTCTTCCGCCTCAGTACGTCATCTGGTATAGATGGAACGCACCGAGCGTCCACATCCGGTCAAGTGGAACGCATCATCGAAGAAGATAAAGAACTAGCTGACTGCCTCAATGAATACTTCTGTTCAGTTTTTACAAAGGAAAATGAAGGAAAAGGACCTCAGTTAGGAAGGAAGACTAATGAATCTTTTGATGCATGTGTCTTTACAGAGGAAGAGGTTCTAAGTCAGCTGTCTAAAATTAATACAAATAAGTCATAGGGGCCTGATGGGATACACCCAAAGCTATTAAAAGAGCTTAGCGGTGAACTAGCAAAACCATTAACAGATTTATTTAACCAATCACTGGTAACAGGAGTTGTCCCAGAAGATTGGAAATTAGCAAATGTTGTGCCCATTCACAAGAAAGGTAGTAGGGAGGAATCGGGCAACTATAGGCCAGTAAGCCTGACATCAATAGTGGGGAAATTAATGGAAACCATACTTAAGGAGAGGATTGTGGAACATCTAAAATCCCATGGGTTGAAAGATGAAAAACAGCATGGGTTTACTTCAGGGAGATCATGTCAAACTAATCTTATTGATTTTTTTTGATTGGGTGATTAAAATAATACATGGCGGAGGTGCAGTAGACATCGCTTATCTAGACTTTAGTAAGGCTTTTGATACCGTCCCACATAGAAGGCTTATTAATAAATTGCAGTCTTTGTGCTTGGACTCCCATATTGTTGAATGGATTAGGCAGTGGCTGAGGGACAGACAACAGAGGGTTGTAGTCAATGGAGTATATTCAGACCATGGTCTTGTTACCAGTGGGGTACCTCAGGGATCTGTTCTGGGACCCATATTGTTTAATATCTTTATCAGTGAAATTGCAGAAGGCCTCGATGGTAAGGTGTGTCTTTTTGCCGATGACACAAAGATGTGTAACAGGGTTGATGTTCCTGGAGGGATACACCAAATGGAAAAGGATTTAGGAAAACTAGAGGAATGGTCAAAAATCTGGCAACTAAAATTTAATGTTGATAAGTGCCAGATAATGCACCTGGGGCGTAAAAACCCAAGAGCAGAATATAAAATCAGTGATACAGTCCTAACCTCAGTATCTGAGGAAAGGGATTTAGGGGTCATTATTTCAGAAGACTTAAAGGTAGGCAGACAATGTCATAGAGCAGCAGGAAATGCTAGCAGAATGCTTGGGTGTATAGGGGGAGGCATTACCAGTAGAAAGAGGAAGGTGCTCATGCCGCTCTACAGAGCACTAGTGAGACCTCATTTGGAGTATTGTGCTCAGTACTGGAGACCATATCTCCAGAAGGATATTGATACTTTGGAGAGAGTTCAGAGAAGAGCTACTAAACTAGTACATGGATTGCAGGATAAAACTTACCAGGAAAGATTAAAGGACCTTAACATGTATAGCTTGGAAGAAAGACGAGACAGAGGGGATATGATAGAAACTTTTAAATACATAAAGGGAATCAACAAGGTAAAAGAGGAGAGAATATTTAAAAGAAGAAAAACTGCTACAAGAGGACATAGTTTTAAATTAGAGGGGCAAAGGTTTAAAAGTAATATCAGGAAGTATCACTTTACTGAGAGAGTAGTGGATGCATGGAATAGCCTTCCTGCAGAAGTGGTAGCTGCAAATACAGTGAAGGAGTTTAAGCATGCATGGGATAGACATAAGGCCATCCTTCATATAAGATAGGGACAAGGGCTATTCATAGTATTCAGTATATTGGGCAGACTAGATGGGCCAAATGGTTCTTATCTGCCGACGCATTCTATGTTTCTATGTTTAAATGTAATTAATCTTCAGTTAAGGCCCCTTTATAAGGACAGACTATTGAGAAGGAGCATTTGTATGAACGATTGTTCCGGATAACTGGCCATTGTATAGGTGCTACCAATCACTCGATGAATTAGCAGATCATCATTTATGGACAACAAATTGTCCTGTGTAAACAGTGATCTGCTCCCCAGAAACCATTAATCGCTATGGGGATGAGTGATCATAGTAGTGATTGCTCATACAGAGATGAATGCTGCATGTAAATGATCAACAATTATCAGGAACTAACGGTTGGTTCCCAATAATTGCCTTGTCAGTCGGACCATAAAAAGGGACCCTTAACAAATTTAAAGGTAAACCAAGGGGTGAGCTGTATCTATTTTTAGCACTGACCACATCACACGTCTCCTAGCCGCAGAACCTGAGCTGTAAAGCTTTATAAGGTCAACCTGTATATTAATGGGTAAGTCTTCTACTATCCTGTGTACCCAGCAGAGTGAGTGCTTGTGTTGTGAAGGGTTTCAGCAATGGAGAAATAAGGGCCCTTGTTCTTTCGATCCATCAAAATTACAGCAACAGACAACATTTATGCAGGCGCTGGAGGCTAATGAACAGAAATATTACAAGCAGCTCTTTCACACATAGCCTACAGTACAAGTGGTAGAGGAACTCCAGACATTTACAGAGAGACCCCTTGGGAGGCTCTGCTTGGCAATCCCTGCAATGTCAGATTGATAATTGTACTTGAGTGATATTCCCTGTTTGATTATAGGGACCTCTCCCCCTTATTACTGCCAGTGTTATAAAACTGCCTGTTGTGTGAGTCGAGGAGCTGATGAATGGGTCAGCGATTGGTGGGCAGTGTAAGGGGAGGACTGAATGGTTCCACAAACAAGGCAGAATTGAGGATGATCAGCTTCTTCGAAAGAGGAAAAAAGTGTGGGAGAGAGATGAAAGAGAACATGGAGATGAGATCCTGGAATATGTTGTAATAGCAGAAATATTGAAAATCTGCACACAAATCCCTGCTTTGTTTAGTCTCGTGACAAGGTTGACTTTTTTTGACTGTACAAAAATGACTCATGAATAGAAGCATTTTATAGAAACATGATTTTGATGAAACCACAACTTTATCTTAAGAGCGTTACGCAAGAATGATGGGGGTTTTTGGCACCCCAGACCCCCCCATACACACACACACACTTTACCGGACCTGTAAATGGAAGATTAATTACCTGCATCCCGACGCTGGCTCCCCGCTCCTACTTCTCCTGGCCTGTAAGGCCGTGTACTCCATTTGCCGGAAGTGCCCGCCGGATCCGTAACACCGCAAGTGAACTGAAAGCATCTGAAGACGGATCTGTCTTCAAAATGCGTTCAGTGTTACTATGGCACCCAGGACGCTATTAAAGTCCTGGCTGCCATAGTAGTAGTGGGGAGCGGGGGAGCAGTATACTTACCGTCCATGCGGCTCCCGGGGCGCTCCAGAATGACGTCAGGGCGCCCCATGCGCATGGATGACGTGATCCATGCGATCACGTCATCCATGCGCGTGGGGCGCCCTGACGTCACTCTGAAGCGCCCCGGGAGCCGCACGGACGGTAAGTATACTGCTCCCCCGCTCCCCACTACACTTTACCATGGCAAACAGGACTTTAGCGTCCTGGCAGCCATGGTAACCATTCAGAAAAAGCTAAACGTCGGATCCGGTAATGCGCCGAAACGACGTTTAGCTTAAGGCCGGATCCGGAATAATGCCTTTCAATGGGCATTAATTTCGGATCCAGCCTGGCGGCAAGTGTTCAGGATTTTTGACCGGAGCAAAAAGCGCAGCATGCTGCGGTATTTGCCCTGGCCAAAAAACATTCCGTTCCGGAACTGAAGACATCCTGATGCATCCTGAATGGATTTCTCTCCATTCAGAATGCATAGGGATAATACTGATCAGGATTCTTCCGGCATAGAGCCCCGACGACGGAACTCTATGCCGGAACAGAACACCGCAAGTGTGAAAGAGCCCTAATGCTCCGCTGGACTTCTTCAATGCAAGCATCCTGTTTGACATCAATGCAGCCAATTAATGGCCATGGCAGTGACAGGCTGCCCTTACATCATTACAAATGGTCACATGACGTTAGGGGATCTGGTATCTGCTGCAGCCAGTTAATGTCTGTGGAAATGTCAAACTGGATGTTTATATTGAGGGAGCCCAGTGGAACATCGCAGACTGGGAGAAGTGGGAGCGAGGAGCCAGCACCGGGATGCAGGTAAGTAATCTTCCATTTACAGGTCCGGTAAAATGGGAGGGGAAGTTTGCAACCCGGTCCTCCAATTCTTGCACAACCTCTTTAAGCATGATTACTCAGAATCATGAACATAACTGTGGGTCCCATGCAGTGGATGTAAGATAAAAACAGGATTGTATATATGTGTCCTTCCTTATCTGTCTCTTGGTTCATTGGACACCCAGAGATGAGTGGTTTGCTTTACTCTATGGGGTGTTATGAGTAAAGCAAACGTTTTTCATCTCATTCACTCATCTCATACATATTAGAAACATAGAAACATAGAATGTGTCTGCAGATAAGAACCATTTGGCCCATCTAGTCTGCTCAATATATTGAATAGTGATGAGCGGGATGTGCCATATTCGATTTTCGCAATATTTCGCGAATATTCGATTGAATATTCGTCTTATATTAGTCGAAATCGAATATTCGGCATTATTCTATTTATCGCGAATAATATGCGATTTAATTATTCACATATTGCAATTTTTTTTCTTTTTCTTTTTTTTTAACTGTATAAGACAACTTTCCTATTGAATGGCTATGGCTATTGGCTAATATGTGTATTTTACGAATATTCGCTATATTGCTACATATTCTTGTTTTAGAATATGACGAATATACTAAATAAAGAAATTATAGCAATTTAGCAAATATAGTGCTATAATCTTTTTTTTTATAGTCTAATTTGTTTTGTCTCTTCTGAACTTCAGATTTGGAAAAAATGTACACTATTGAAAAAAATATATATAGCACAATATTAGCTAAATTGCAGTCTATATCTGTATTTTACGAATATTCGCTATATTTCTATATATTCTTGTCTTAGAATATGACGAATATTCTAAAAAACAAAGTTATAGCAATATAGCGAATATATATTCGTTATTTAGAATATTCGCCTTTTTTTTTGTGTATTGTTATTCCACTTTGGCATACTCCTCCCCGACAAGCGTCCCCGTCACCATGGGAACGCCTGTGGGTTAGAATATACCATCGGATCTGAGTTTTCCCTGAGATCGTGAAAACTCAGATCCGATCTCAGGGAAAACTCAGATCTGATGGTATTTTCTAACCCACAGGCGTTCCCATGGTAACGGGGATGCTTGTCGGGGAGGAGTATGCGAACAACTGTACAGATTGGAAAATGCACTATATTGCTATATATTAGTTTTTTAGAGTATTCGTCATTTTTTTTCTATATGAAAACATGATTCCTTCCTGCTTAAGTTGCTGGTGGGCCAATGACTCATTGACCCACAAGAAAGAAGCAGGAAAGAATCATGTTTTCAGATGTTAAAAAATGACGAATATTCGATATAGTGAATATATAGCACTATATTCGAAATATTCACGAATTAGCGAAGTTGCAATATTCACAATTAATATTCGCTATTCGAATATTCACCCTCAACATTAATACTGAATACTATGAATAGCCCCATGCCCTATTTTATATGAAGGATGGCCTTATGCCTATCCCATGCATGCTTAAACTCCTTCACTGTATTTGCAGCTACCACTTCTGCAGGAAGGCTATTCCATGCATCCACTACTCTCTCAGTAAAGTAATACTTCCTGATATTACTTTTAAACCTTTGCCCCTCTAATTTAAATCTATGTCCTCTTGTAGCAGTTTTTCTTCTTTTAAATATTCTCTCCTCTTTTACCTTGTTGATTCCCTTTATGCATTTAAAAGTTTCTATCATATCCCCTCTGTCTCGTCTTTCTTCCAAGCTATACATGTTAAGGTCCTTTAATCTTTCCTGGTAAGTTTTATCCTGCAATCCATGTACTAGTTTAGTAGCTCTTCTCTGAACTCTCTCCAAAGTATCAATATCCTTCTGAAGATATGGTCTCCAGTACTGCGCACAATACTCCAAATGAGGTCTCACTAGTGCTCTGTAGAGCGGCATGAGCACCTCCCTCTTTCTACTGGTAATGCCTCTCCCTATACACCCAAGCATTCTGCTAGCATTTCCTGCTGCTCTATGACATTGTCTGCCTACCTTAAGTCTTCTGAAATAATGACCCCTAAATCCCTTTCCTCAGAAACTGAGGTTAGGACTGTATCACAGATTTTATATTCTGCTCTTGGGTTTTTACGCCCCAGGTGCATTATCTTGCACTTATCAACATTACATTTTAGTTGCCAGATTTTTGACCATTCCTCTAGTTTTCCTAAATCCTTTTCCATTTGGTGTATCCCTCCAGGAACATCAACCCTGTTACTAATCTTTGTGTCGTCAGCAAAAAGACACACCTTACCATCGAGGCCTTCTGCATTAAGCCAAGAGAAATAGTAAGGAAGGACACATCTATACATCCAAAAAGTTGCTGTGTAGCTTAGACTTTAAAGGGATTCTGTCACCTTGTTTTAGCCTATAGAGCTGCGGACATGCACGGCTAGATCGCCGCTAGCATGTCCGCAATATTCCGGTCCCATAGGACTGTGTGCTTTTATTGTGTTTAAAAATGATTTTATAGATATGTAAATGAGCCTGGTAAGGAGCCCAAGGGGCTGTACTATCCTTCTTGGAGCCCAGCCACGCCCCCTGTGAAGGAGCCCAGCACCGCCTGCATCCTCCGAATCTCCTCCTTGCTCACAGTTAATCGCCGTAATCTCGCGATGCGCGAGCTCGCGCATGCGCAGTACCGGCATAGTGTTCCTTCTTTGTGCTGGCATCAGCCTCAGGGAAGGAACTGCTCATGCGCATCGCGAGATTACGGCGATCTAACTTTGTGAGCAAGGAGGAGATTCGGAGGACGCAGGCGGTGCTGGGCTCCTTCACAAGAGGTGTGGCTGGGCACCAGGAAGGTTAGTACAGCCCCTTGGGCTCCTTACCAGGCTCATTTACATATCTATAAAATCATTTTTAAACACAATAAAAGCACACAGTCCTATGGGACCGGTATATTGCGGACATGCTAGCGGCGATCTAGCCGTGCATGTCTGCAGCTCTATAGGCTAAAACGAGGTGACATAATCCCTTTAATTAAGCTGGCCATGCCTTTAAAATATCTGTTGGCTAATTCAGCTGACCACTGTTCCTCACAACTCTGCCATAAACATCTATATTTGGCCAAGCATGCATGTTTTTTGCAGTGTGGAAAGCAGCAGCTTATCACCCGTGGAATCAAGGAATCAGTCCTGGGGGAATGTAACATGCCCAATCCATTTTTCCTCTGACATTTGCTGGTGGGGGAAAGTCTGGAAACCCTCATACATTTTATAGTTGGACAATCCCACCAAAATTGGTTGGTGTTATGAGTTATGATTTCTGATGACATCTTCCTGGAACAGATGAGAATGTATTGCAGACAAAAGGCCAAATTGTTCTGCTTTCCAGGTAAAGTAGAGCTGCAATGGAATTAATGAATGCCACAGAGGGTACATCTCCAGCCGACCAAATTCTAGTTAATAGTACTGTACATATCTATAGACCAGAACATACACTTCAAAAGCAGTCTTGTCATAATTCATGTTTTATATTAAATAACTTATGTTCTTATGATCAGGGAACCTGGGTGCTTTTTTGGTCTCAAGCGCCAGGCTTTTCAGCTTTAGGAAACCTACCAAATTACATATTGGTTAAAAGGATTAATATTTAATATTCCCGTTTAGTATGCCTGGGTTGGTAAAAATATCCTGTAAAACTTGCTGGTCATATTATAATCAGAGAAATCTACAAGAATTTTTTGCTCAAATTAGAATTATGTAATACAACTTTTCAGTTGTTGCATGTAATTAGCCAGCCCCCTGTCACATGACTAAGAGGAGGGTAAAGGAGGCTGCCAAGACCCTTTAAAAAGTTCATACTGTAAACCACACATGGTCAGATCCCAGAGATACACCTACAGTACAGACCAAAAGTTTGGACACACCTTCTCATTCAAAGAGTTTTCTTTATTTTCATGACTATGAAAATTGTAGATTCACACTGAAGGCATCAAAACTATGAATTAACACATTAACTATGAATTAACTATGAATTATATACATAACAAACAAGTGTGAAACAACTGAAAATATGTCATATTCTAGGTTCTTCAAAGTAGCCACCTTTTGCTTTGATTACTGCTTTGCACACTCTTGGCATTCTCTTGATGAGCTTCAAGAGGTAGTCCCCTGAAATGGTTTTCACTTCACAGGTGTGCCCTGTCAGGTTTAATAAGTGGGATTTCTTGCCTTATAAATGGGGTTGGGACCATCAGTTGCGTTGAGGAGAAGTCAGGTGGATACACAGCTGATAGTCCTACTGAATAAACTGTTAGAATTTGTATTATGGCAAGAAAAAAGCAGCTAAGTAAAGAAAAACGAGTGGCCATCATTACTTTAAGAAATGAAGGTCAGTCAGTCAGCCGAAAAATTGGGAAAACTTTGAAAGTAAGGGCTATTTGACCATGAAGGAGAGTGATGGGGTGCTGCGCCAGATGACCTAGCCTCCATAGTCACCGGACCTGAACCCAATCGAGATGGCTTGGGGTGAGCTGGACCGCAGAGTGAAGGCAAAAGGGCCAACAAGTGCTAAGCATCTCTGGGAACTCCTTCAAGACTGTTGGAAGACCATTTCAGGGGACTACCTCTTGAAGCTCATCAAGAGAATGCCAAGAGTGTGCAAAGCAGTAATCCAAGCAAAAGGTGGCTACTTTGAAGAACCTAGAATATGACATATTTTCAGTTGTTTCACACTTGTTTGTTATGTATATAATTCCACATGTGTTAATTCATAGTTTTGATGCCTTCATAGTCATGAAAATAAAGAAAACTCTTTGAATGAGGTGTGTCCAAACTTTTGGTCTGTACTGTAGTTGTAGGTCAACTTTCAGGTATTCTCCCAATGTGGATCCCTCACCTATCTAGTTGGTATCCTTTTTATTTCTGTACCATCTGCTTATTTATATCTTCTTTTTTTTTACTTTTAGTAACATTTTGTATATTAACTCTTACATTTAATAAATTGCTTGCTGCTCTAAATGTGTTAGCCGAGTGTGAAAGCAATGGTGGAAGCAGATTTTACACTTACAGTCACATCTATGGACATGGGGGCAGTGAATGCCAAAATGCCCCTTGAGGCCCGTCATGTTGCGCGTGTGCTGATCATGACAGAGCGTTTGACCAGTGTGACGAATACCACACCTCGTGCCCGCTTGATGTCAACTACGTCGAGCTCACGAGACGCGGTATTGTCCCTGGTTACTAAAAACGTGACGTTATGCCCTCCGGGGAGGAGCAGGTAAGTTCAGGTTGGTACAGTTTACACACACACCTCCTGTCCACGCGGGCACAGAGAGGCAACAAGCTGAGAGAGACGTTTCACTGCCGCAGTGAAAACAGCGCTGTCTCAGCCCGGGAAATCTGCCACCAGCTTCTCGTTTGATATAAGCCCGGTCCGCTAACGGGATTATATAGGGTGAGAAACCAACCCGGGGTAGCTTATAACTAGGCCAAAACACGGACGTGGGGATTTGTGATCGAGATACAAGATAGCACAAGATTAAATTATATATTTAATCGCCGTAAGGGCACACTAGATTTAACACAATACACACAGAGAATATATACAGTGGTCTGAGGTTACAGATACAGATTATATGGATATAACAGGGTTAAGCAGTGTAAAAGTCAGTTACCGGGTAGATGAAAGTTCCTTTGGGTCATAAGGGTGGAATAGCCCTTGGCTTCAATCACGGTGGGCGGTGATTTCAGCGGTTTCCAGGTCTCTCCAAACACATTTGCACGATGTGACCCCCTTTCAGAGAAAGACACGCCCGCTTGCTGGCACAAGCCTTTTAACCTGTAGCCGGCACCTCCCCTCTCGGCCTCAGGGAGGGGTCCACTCCCCCTCTTCTGGGCTGGCAGCAAATGACCCACAAAACCCTTTAGGTTTCGTAGCTCCAGACCAGAGGGTCACAGGGAGATGGTTCTGGGACCAACGGACCTGCCTGGGTTCCGGCTACAAGTAGAGTCCAAACCTGGTATCAGTATGTGGTTTCTATTGGGAGATATGGATATCTTCTTTCCCTGGCATGCCCCCATCAAATAAAGCCCATGGGCACGTACATCGTGCCCACGGGACACAAATATGTATCCGTTATGCGCCTGCGATGGCCGGGCGATTCATAATTCCTTATGAAATGTAGGTGCCACCTTGTCTGGAAGGTATCCTTGATCCTGGCAAGGGCTGATACCTCCTGCTGGGTTTTTTTCCTGCAGAATTTAGCTTGCCTCCAAACTCGTGGATTGAGGTGTGACCTTCTCCACCTGGGGCCTCCTTGAAGCCTGGACCCCTGGGGCTTTCTTCCTTGCCAGCTGACACTCAGATGGCTGGGGGGTGGGAACTTATTTTGCATGTACACTGATGAACATGCCAAAAGGTGAATCAAATGACAATCAGGGCTGGGGCTTTGAAGCCGGGCCCTCCTGTGGAGTTCACTACCTCTGCTATCTGTCAGCAAATGGGGGTGTGAGGACATGGCTGACAGTAAATATTAATCCATATTCCTCACAACCAGCATTTATCGAATATGAATTGCCAAATAACCCTGGTCCAGAAGTTCATAAGTAAACTAGGACTTGCCAGCTGTAAATCAGGTGCTTGGTCCCAGCATCCCCTACATTTTGGGGGTCATTTATTATGAGACCTTATCCCAGTTTTTGGCATAAAATGGTCACTTGTTATCATTTTGCGTCTTTTTAAACGCTCATGCACCTAAATTTAGGTGCACTCTGCTTAGTTTTGCCACTCTCAACACTGGGGAGTGGTGGGGGCAGAGTGGACTGGCGGAGAATGTGCCTATTTTATGATGTGACCCCCTTTGTATTAACTAGTTTGCCAAGTTTTTGTGGTCCAAAATGTTTGGATGGATTGCATTCCCTCTATGAGGTTAATGGGTGCAAGCCTACACTGCGTGCAGAATTATTAGGCAAATGAGTATTTTGACCACATCATCCTCTTTATGCATGTTGTCTTACTGCAAGCTGTATAGGCTCGAAAGCCTACTACCAATTAAGCATATTAGGTGATGTGCATCTCTGTAATGAGAAGGGGTGTGGTCTAATGACATCAACACCCTATATTAGGTGTGCATAATTATTAGGCAACTTCCTTTCCTTTGGCAAAATGGGTCAAAAGAAGGACTTGACAGGCTCAGAAAAGTCAAAAATAGTGAGATATCTTGCAGAGGGATGCAGCACTCTTAAAATTGCAAAGCTTCTGAAGCGTGATCATCGAACAATCAAGAATTTTATTCAAAATAGTCAACAGGGTCGCAAGAAGCGTGTGGAAAAACCAAGGCGCAAAATAACTGCCCATGAACTGAGAAAAGTCAAGCGTGCAGCTGCCAAGATGCCATTTGCCACCAGTTTGGCCATATTTCAGAGCTGCAACATCACTGGAGTGCCCAAAAGCACAAGGTGTGCAATACTCAGAGACATGGCCAAGGTAAGAAAGGCTGAAAGACGACCACCACTGAACAAGACACACAAGCTGAAACGTCAAGTCTGATTTTTCTAAGGTTTTATGGACTGATGAAATGAGAGTGAGTCTTGATGGGCCAGATGGATGGGCCCGTGGCTGGATTGGTAAAGGGCAGAGAGCTCCAGTCCGACTCAGACGCCAGCAAGGTGCAGGTGGAGTACTGGTTTGGGCTGGTATCATCAAAGATGAGCTTGTGGGGCCTTTTCGGGTTGAGGATGGAGTCAAGCTCAACTCCCAGTCCTACTGCCAGTTTCTGGAAGACACCTTCTTCAAGCAGTGGTACAGGAAGAAGTCTGCATCCTTCAAGAAAAACATGATTTTCATGCAGGACAATGCTCCATCACACGCGTCCAAGTACTCCACAGCATGGCTGGCAAGAAAGGGTATAAAAGAAGAAAATCTAATGACATGGCCTCCTTGTTCCCCTGATCTGAACCCCATTGAGAACCTGTGGTCCATCATCAAATGTGAGATTTACAAGGAGGGAAAACAGTACACCTCTCTGAACAGTGTCTGGGAGGCTGTGGTTGCTGCTGCACGCAATGTTGATGGTGAACATATCAAAACACTGACAGAATCTATGGATGGCAGGCTTTTGAGTGTCCTTGCAAAGAAAGGTGGCTATATTGGTCACTGATTTGTTTTTGTTTTGTTTTTGAATGTCAGAAATGTATATTTGTGAATGTTGAGATGTTATATTGGTTTCACTGGTAAAAATAAATAATTGAAATGGGTATATATTTGTTTTTTGTTAAGTTGCCTAATAATTATGCACAGTAATAGTCACCTGCACACACAGATATCCCCCTAAAATAGCTAAAACTAAAAACAAACTAAAAACTACTTCCAAAAATATTCAGCTTTGATATTAATGAGTTTTTTGGGTTCATTGAGAACATGGTTGTTGTTCAATAATAAAATTAATCCTCAAAAATACAACTTGCCTAATAATTCTGCACTCCCTGTATGAATGCAAGGGAGAATAGAGGTGATCCAGCTCATACTTCTTCATGCCAAAATGCCTCTCCAACTAAGGAGTGGACAGCTGAAAAGTTTTTGCCATACCTCGGCACCTGCTCATCACTTGGAGTGCAAGATGGTACTGTATGCACCTCTGGCTGTTACCCCCTCCCTTGTTTGATGATGGCACTGTAATTGTGAAAAGAGCCCTGAGCAGGTTCACATAGCCTTGGGATCTATAGCAGCTACACAAGCTCCTTGCATGGTAAATACACCATTGGTACTAAGTAAATTAGATATGAAATTAACTGCATAGTTGCAGCTTCACTTAGCATTTCAGAAGAAGCTGCCATATGTGTATATATGCATTATAGCACTATATCTGACCGCTATATCACTCGTTTCTGGCATTATTTAGCAGTTTGCATGCTACATCTCTGATTTTCAGTTGTCTTTGAGCTGGTGGGTGGAGACTAGATGATTGCCATAGAATATACATGGAGACATCAGATTCTGTGCTTAACTCTGAATCAAAATCACTCAGAAGCACCATATAGGCCACCATAGAGAAGTACTGAGCAGTAGTGATATGAATGAAGAACTTAGGGTGAGATATAACACTAAGGGCTCTTTCACACTTGCGTTCTTTTCTTCCGGCATAGAGTTCCGTCGTCGGGGCTCTATGCCGGAAGAATCCTGATCAGGATTATCCCCATGCATTCTGAATGGAGAGAAATCCGTTCAGGATGCATCAGGATGTCTTCAGTTCCGGAACGGAACGTTTTTTGGCCGGGGAAAATACCGCAGCATGCTGCGCTTTTTGCTCCGGTCAAAAATCCGGAACACTTGCCGCAAGGCCGGATCCGGAATTAATGCCCATTGAAAGGCATTAATCCGGATCCGGCCTTAAGCTAAACGTCGTTTCGGCGCATTACCGGATCCGACGTTTAGCTTTTTCTGAATGGTTACTATGGCACCCAGGACGCTATTAAAGTCCTGGGTGCCATAGTAGTAGTGGGGAGCGGGGGAGCAGTATACTTACAGTCCGTGCGGCTCCCGGGGCGCTTCAGAATGACGTCAGGGCGTCCCACACGCATGGATGACGTGATCACATGGATCATGTGATCCATGCGCATGGGGCGCTCTGACGTCATTCTGGAGCGCCCCGGGAGCCGCACGGACTGTAAGTATACTGCTCCCCCGCTCCCCACTACTACTATGGCACCCAGGACTTTAATAGCGTCCTGGGTGCCATAGTAACACTGAACGCATTTTGAAGACGGATCCGTCTTCAAATGCTTTCAGTTCACTTGCGTTGTTACGGATCCGGCGGGCACCTCCGGCAAATGGAGTGCACGACGGATCCGGACAACGCAAGTGTGAAAGAGCCCTTAATTATGAATCTGCTGAGTTATGTTTGTGTTGTCTAATCTCTGTTTCTCTCTCATCCCTCTCTCCTCCTCTCCTCTCTATATTCTTCCATGGCATGTTATAATCTGATCCTTCAATGAGCAGGCAGCCCATCCTGGTCTCGAAAAAATGGATTTCTCATAAAGTTAGTTTAGAAAAGGGAGGAGGAAACAACTAATAATGCAGTTCAGGCAATGCCCCCCAGAGGATGACTTTGAGGATCAATTATTGCTAAAAGAGTTAATGTTCACTATTTTGGGTTAATGTACTTTTGATTCTTTGAATGTGAATCCAAGCACTGAAAATATTAGCACTGTTTAGCATATTGTGTCCCTCTGTGTTGTCTGATTGCAACCTCCAGTGAGTCTGGAGTTAGCAGTTGAGCTGAAAGGAGGCTGCCTTCTGTCTGTGCAGTTCCCCAGAGCAAGGGGTATCTGAAAATGGTTTGTTATGTATTGCACCTAGTATAGCTATGTATGAATGGCACAGCCAGCGTTACCAATCCTGGCTCAGGCCTTGTAGATGGTAGGTGGTGGCTAGCTCCACCCCTAGCTTGAGGTTGTTCTAGGAAGAGTTAAGAGAGAGAAGGCAAATTCTGTGTGCTCTCTCTTCTCAGGCCCA
Source organism: Bufo bufo (assembly GCF_905171765.1). Taxonomy (NCBI): domain Eukaryota; kingdom Metazoa; phylum Chordata; class Amphibia; order Anura; family Bufonidae; genus Bufo; species Bufo bufo. The sequence goes on from NC_053390.1 coordinate 77,695,514, forward strand.
GAAAGCTTCAAATACTAACAGATATCTGCAAAATCTATTAAAAGAGAGAAAGAGAAGGAAAGGAAGATAAAGGAGAACTTGAAATCTGCATGGCCAAGCATAGGAGTCAGCAAGTTAACATGATACTACAGCCATTCTGACTTTCCTGCAGTGAGGGACACTGTTAAGACACCCTTCACACCTGGACACATGCTGGCCAGACATGCCTTCAGAACCCTGAATCTCACAGTGGACACTACAGCCACTATTACATGAGTACAATTGCCCACCATATGTCCTTTTAGAAGAGGCTTTAGCAAGATGGAAAAGAAAGAGGGCCATAACTCATATCCTTTCCTTAATCCATACATCGATATCTGGGAGAGAATTGCACTGTGAACAGTTGGACCTGTGTCTGCTATAATAAGATACACTATAATTCCCATTTTGCATTTGAGTAAAGAGAGAGAGACTTTTATTCTTCTACCTCTGGCCTGGTTTTCTGACTCCAGCACCATATGCTGGCCATTATACTCTATACCCCCTGCCATGCATCCATACAAACATTTAAAGTTATGGACACCCCAACTACTATCAAGCAGGGGCCCAAGAACAAGGGAGTGCCCCAATGGAAGGAAGGATGTGCCCTCCTTTCACTGCACACCCTTAGGGAGTAACAGTATGAGGAAAGCAATTGTGATTGACTGTAATAGTCAGAGCCCATCCTCCGCTCTGGCTCCTTCATGGCCACTGCATCTGTCTAATAAGAGGCTAACTTCAGGAGAAACACATCTCTGGAAGCTGCTAAGTACTACCTGAAGCTCTGAGAGGAAAGAAGTAAAGAACTTTCACAGACTGTTTAGAACCGAGTGACTGCAAGACAGATACCTTGGAGAGACTTTTCTGCATGTGGAACATGTTATAACCTCAGGCATCTACCACATTTTTGAGAGCCCTGCATGCCTTGGTTATTCGGGAAGATTGCTAAGTGTATTTAGAGAGATACTGAGAGTCAGCTATCTTCCAGCTTGCTATCCCATTTTCAGCTATGGATAAAGTGTGTAAACTGGAGATACTGAACTCAGGGCCGGTTCTAGGTGAAATGGGGCCCTGGGGCGAAAAACAATAAGGGGCCCCCCCCCCATGACACTTGATGACTTTTACAGAAGAAACTGTATATTTTGGGGCACAGTGGAGGCTATATGTGTATAACATAAACATATTTCACATGAACACTTACAGTTACCTGACCCTTGGGGATCTCGGACGCCACTTCCACACTTTGGCCGGGGGCTCGGCGGAGCTGATGTTGTGCTTTATCCTAATGAGAAAGATTTCATAATAAGGATTTGGAGAAGGGGCAGAGGGATAGCAGAGCAGGGAGAGGATGGCGCTGCTACTAGGGGGTCATACCATGGGGGAGTAATAAAGCCCATCATAATGCCCCCCCAGTAGAAATAATTCTCCTTATAATGTGCAAAAAATACCCCCTTGTAATGCCCCCAGTTGAGCTAATGTCCCCAAAGTGCTCCCATAATGTGCCAATGTAAAATACCCCTATATAGTGACCCCAGTAAATGCCCCCATAGTGCTCCTCTCCCCCCTAGTGCCCCCCATAATGTACCAGTATAAAATGCCCGATATATAGTGCACCAGTAGATGCCCTCAGTGTCCCTCATAATTTGTAAGCATAAAATACCCCTTCTCAGTGCCCCCGTAGATGACCCCATAGTAGTCCTCTCCCCCCTTCCCCATAGTACCCACCACAATGTGTCCCAGTATAAAATGCCCCTATACAGAGCCCCCCATATAAAATAACCGTTCTTTGTGGCCTCAGTAGATGCCCCTATAGTGTCACCAATAATGTGCCAGTAAGAAGTGCCCCCATAGATGTCCCCCAATCATGTGCCAGACGCCTGAGCCCCCATCAACATGTGCCGGTAGCCATAGGCGCCCCCCCCCCTATCATGTGCCAGTAGCCATAGGGCCCCCCTATCATGTGCCAGTAGCCTGAGCCCCCCATCAACATGTGCCAGTAGCCATAGGGCCCCCCCTATCATGTGCCACTAGCCATAGGGCCCCCCCTATCATTTGCCAGTAGCCATAGGCGGCGGCCCCCCCCTATCATGTGCCAGTAGCCATAGGGCCCCCCCTATCATGTGCCACTAGCCATAGGGCCCCCCCTATCATGTGCCACTAGCCATAGGGCCCCCCTATCATGTGCCACTAGCCATAGCCGCCCCCCCTATCATTTGACAGTAGTCATAGGCGGCCCCCCCATCATGTGCCACTAGCCATAGGCGGCACCCCTATCATGTGCCACTAGCCATAGGGCCCCCCCCTATCATTTGCCAGTAGCCATAGGGCCCCTCCCTATCATTTGCCAGTAGTCATAGGCGGCCCCCCATCATGTGCCACTAGCCATAGCCATAGCCAGCCGCCCCCCTAGTATTGTACAGAAAGAAAAAAAAAGAAAAAAAACACTTATACTTACCTCCTTGGCAGCGATGCGATGCAGGCCTCTTCCGGCCTGTGTCCCGCGCTGTGTACGGCTCAGGGGTCAGGCGGCGCGATGACGTCATCGCACCACCTGCGCCGGCCTCTGATAGGCTGCCGGTCTAGTGCCTGCAGCCTATCAGAGGAAGGGAAAGGGACACACCTCTCCCTCCCCTGCCGCACAGCCATCTGTATCGCTGTCCTGAGGACTGCGATACAGATGACTGGAGATGAGCGCTTTCACAATGGAAGCGCTCATCTCCTACTGACTGTCCTGCCTGTCTAAAGTTAGTTGCGGGCCGGCGCGAGGGGGCCCCTAAGGACTCGGGGCCCGGGGGCAATTGCCCCCCTTGCCTCTATGGAAGCGCCGGCCCTGACTGAACTTAACCATTTAAGTGCTTGTGAAATACCTCAGAACTGTAACTACTTTATATGCTTGTACTGCAACACCTATCATCCTCAGTTGGGCCTGGTCATTGCATGATCCTTTCGCCAGCCCTTTCACTGCCTAACCTGCACCCTGCCAAACATCCACCATCAAGGGCACCCCACTTAACACCAGGCAGGAGTCCCAAAAAGACCCAGGGTGTGCCCAGAGGGAAGAAAAGGTGCTCCCTTCATTCACTCCTGCATGACCCAGGAAGTTCTAGATTGAGGACAGCTACCATAAACCACTACTACTTCTATTTGTGCTGCCACAACCACTCCCATCCTCCTCCCAGCATTCCATCTCTGGGTCGCGGCATTAACACTAGAACAAAGCAATTTTCTCTGATACGATATACTACAAAGTTTCTTATATTCAACTGTACTATTGATTTATAAAAAGTTGTGTGAAACCACAGTCAGGGACCATTTAAAGGTTTTGAGATTCCAGGTCGTATGGATCAACATAGAAATAAAAGAAGGATATGGCATGAAATTCGGACCTTATTATGTACAGAGAGGCTGATAATTGAATTGTGTGAGCTGGACTACTCTGAGTTGTTTGGGCAGGATCTAATCTAAAAGGGTGTTACTCCAGTCTAGACGGGATATGATAAGATATGGTAAGAGTGTGGTTTCTTTAAGATACTGTGATGATCGCAATAACCATGCACGTTAGCAGATACAGTATAAGCATTCGAGATAAAGCAATTGAAAGCGATAGCCTTGTCCATCTATATTAAGCAATGTCAGTCAGAATCCTTCAGAATTTACAGGTGACGTCTACTTTAGAATACCCATTTTCATGCACCTAAATAGGTAATTCTGAGTTAACAGAGTGGGGCCCTAAGTTCAGGATCCTCATCTCTTGGTCAGAGTGGAGAGCAGTTACAAAGAGCATCTCTCCCTCTGGAGGACATGTTCTGTCCTGAATTATACACACAGCCTATTGACTCAAATGGGAACTGTGCAATGCTTAATTTCCCCTGTGATGGCGCTACATCGAATTTGGACCCTTACTACCAGATTATCTCACAGGTTACATCTCATCACCAACAATCACCATAGGGGGTGCACTGAGTTTATTGATAAGGGACAATGATAAGAAGTGATTTTCCAAAGTGAATGTTCATCCTATAAAACAATCTCATTTTTGGGTTCAGATTTCTCTGGTAATTGGTTCTTAATTAATCTTTATACTGATTGGCTCTATTTTTCTTAGGCCTCATGCACACGACCGTTGCTGTGTTCCGTTACGCAAAATGGGGTTCCGTTGTTCCGTGATCCGTTTCTGTTTTTGTTTCCGTTTGTCTTCCTTTATTTTTGGAGGACCACCAGACATAAAGGAAAGTAAAAAAAAGTCTAAAACAGATTTGCCATGCAAATGATAGGAAAAAAACGTTATTGTGTGCCTCCGCGTTTTTTAGCGGTCCCATTGACTTGAATGGGTCCGCAAACCGTTTTCCGCGAAAATAATAGGACAGGTTATATTTTTTGGACGGACTGGAACCACGGATCACGGACGCAGATGGCAAATGGTGCATTAGCCGAGTTTTCAACGGACCCATTGAAAATCAATGGGTCTGCAGAAAATCACGAAAAACGGCGCAACGGACACGGAATAAAACAACGGTCGTGTGCATGAGGCCTAATACAGATATACAAATACCCTGTGTAGTTTACTGTATGTATATTTCCTCTGTCTATGCAGGGATATGTATGAGCTAAACACATCTTATGCACAAATCTCTGGTACTTTGCTACAATGTATCAGCCTGGAGTTCAGATTCCTTAGTTTACACTTGTCTGGACTGACTATATCAATCGAGATCAGACCTCAGATCAGCCCCCCAATGTTAATCAGACCTCAGATCAGACCTCCAATCAGACCCCAGTGTTTCTCAGACCTCATATCAGACCCCACTGCTGATGAGACCCCCAATAAAACCCCCTGTGATTCTCAGACTTCAGATTAGACCCACAGTGTTAATAAGACCCCCAATCAGAACCCCCCAGTGATTCTCAGACCTGAGATCAAACCCACAATAAGACCACCAGTGTGTCTCAGACCTCAGATCAGACAAAAAGAAAAGGGATCAACTTACCTCTCATGCGTCGGACGCCACCGCCGCCCAGGAGATACTCTTCCTGCCACGCTGTGCTGTGACCTGCGGCGCTGGCATACGAAGACTGGGAAGCGGTTAGTATAGAGCCAGCGGAAGAAGCACTGTATTCACCGCTCCCGGTCTTGTAGTACTAATGCATGCTTCCATAATGGAAGCGGTTATTAGTATTTACCCCATAAGACGCACTGACATTTTCCCCTGGCTTTGGGGGGAAGGGGAGTGCATCTTATAGGGCGAAAAATATGGCAAGTATGGGTTTGCCATTTCTGAATATAAACATCTCATTCACTGACAGAAAACACATATCTTGAAAATGGTGAAGCATTGAAACATATTAGAAAGACACAGAACTGTACCCATATACAGTGATACAGATTTATTAACCTAAAACTAGAAAAAGAAGACAATAGGCCTCTGTCGAATAAAAGATAGTTCGTATAAAAGGCTTTACAAATGTGTCATCAGGAGCTGGCCTTCTCTCTGTGACATAAGGGAGTACTGTAATTCACACATGGCACATACATAATGGAACTCACAGTACATCACATCCGGAATCGTTGCTGTAATAATCACTGTGTGGGAGGACGCTGAAGGGCAATGTATTGAGGGACGTGATCCTGCCTTATCAACCAAAGTGTTTCCCTGCCTGCAGGCGTTCAATACCCAAGACGTTCTTATAAATAAACCATTATGACTGCATGACCAATCAATATGTTAGCATCCTCAGGTCTTATTCACACGTCAGTGTTTGATCAGTGATTTCCATCAGCGATTGTCAGCCAAAACAAGGAGTGGAGGCTGCATAAAGATAAGCTAGAAGGGAAAGATCTGCTCCTGTTTGGCTCACAATCACTGATGGAAATCACTGACCGAACACTGACTGTATAAAGGTCCTTTTACATGGACCGTTTATCTGACAGTAATCGGGAAGGAAGCAGACGCTCCTGATCACTGTCAGATCATCTGTGGAGGTGACTGCTTCTGTTATATGCAACAATCACCTCCACTGTATGGGGATAAGCAAACGATAGAGCGATCGCTTGTCCCCACAGAAAATCATTGTTCCAGCACAGCAGATCGCTGTTTATGCACCAGGATACACCACCTCTGCTGCGCAGGTGCAGACCGACACGGGTTAGACTACTTTCACACTAGCGTTATTGCTGGATCTGGCAGGGTCCAGCAAAAATGCTTCCGTTACTGATAATACAACCATCTGCCTCCGTCATGAACGGATCCGGTTGTATTATCTTTGACATATTTTTAACATTATTGGATCCGTCATTAATTCCATTGAAAGTCAATGGGGGACGGATCCGTTTTCTATTGTGGCAGATTGTGCCAGAGAAAACGGATCTGTCCCCAATGACTTGCATTGGGGTCATGACGGATCCGTTTTACTCCACATCCCCAGGACGGAAAGCGCATAATACAACATGTTGCGGTTTGCTCTCCGGTCTGGGAACGCAACTAAATGGAACGGAATGCATTTTGGAGCATTCTGTTCAGTTCAGTTTTGTCCCTATTGATGATGAATAGGGACAAAATGGAAGCGTTTTTTCCGGTATTGAGCCCCTATGATGGAACTCAATACCGGAAAACTTTAACGCTAGTGTGAAAGTACCCTTAGTGCCGCCGCCTTTTACACTGCTTAACACTGTGTATGATAAGGTACTCGCGGCGGTGTATACCTCACCCAGAATGCTCAGATGGGTGAGGTAAAAAGAATACAGGAAATCTGGGTTGTTTCAGCAAAGTGTCATTTGTTAAGACATGTTTCTTTAAAGTGTTTTGTGGGCCTGGATTTCTATGGAATGGCATTGGTGGGTAGGTTGGTAGAGGGACCTGCCATTCCCTCCGAGTCCAGTACAATATTTCACCCTAGCCTGAGAAAAACTCAGGTATAATGGCTGGGCTTGTTAGTGGGGAATAAAAACAAGCCTGAGAGGCTCATTTGAGGTCAGTGCCTAGAAGCCGCATGACATGTGTTGGCCGTGCAAAGCCTGATTCTCCTGTGTTGGATTTAAAGTATTTAAGTGAGGTAACCTGATGTATAGTTAGTGCCCAGATAGGCAAGGTGATTTGTTATTTATGTCACGTATGGTACATGTGGATATTGAAAAGTGACTAATGAACTTCAATGCTTGAAAAGCTGTTTGGACTTTTAACACTGAAATCTGTAATCTGTCTCTGCCCACCCCACCACAAGCACACAGACCCGTGACAACTGTCAGATTATTGGGAACGAGCGTTTATATAAACACTCTTCCCCGATAATGTGACAGATAATCGGTCCGTGTAAAAGGAACCTATGGCCTTAGGCTGTGTGCAACAATCCTTCAAAGCCAGCACTGTGACATGACAGGACCTGCAGCTGTCAATCATATTGACTGAACCTATATACTGTATATACAGTACAGACCAAAAGTTTGGACACACCTTCTCATTCAAAGAGTTTTCTTTATTTTCATGACTATGAAAGTTGTAGATTCACACTGAAGGCATCAAAACTATGAATTAACACATGTGGAATTATATACATAACAAACAATTGTGAAACAACTGAAAATATGTAATATTCTAGGTTCTTCAAAGTAGCCACCTTTTGCTTTGATTACTGCTTTGCACACTCTTGGCATTCTCTTGATGAGCTTCAAGAGGTAGTCCCCTGAAATGGTTTTCACTTCACAGGTGTGCCCTGTCAGGTTTAATAAGTGGGATTTCTTGCCTTATAAATGGGGTTGGGACCATCAGTTGCGTTGAGGAGAAGTCAGGTGGATACACAGCTGATAGTCCTACTGAATAGACTGTTAGAATTTGTATTATGGCAAGAAAAAAGCAGCTAAGTAAAGAAAAACAAGTGTCCATCATTACTTTAAGAAATGAAGGTCAGTCAGTCAGCCGAAAAATTGGGAAAACTTTGAAAGTACGGGCTATTTGACCATAAAGGAGAGTGATTGGGTGCTGCGCCAGATGACCTGGCCTCCACAGTCACCGGACCTGAACCCAATCGAGATGGTTTGGGGTGAGCTGGACCGCAGAGTGAAGGCAAAAGGGCCAACAAGTGCTAAGCATCTCTGGGAACTCCTTGAAGACTGTTGGAAGACCATTTCAGGGGACTACCAGTAATCAAAGCAAAAGGTGGCTACTTTGAAGAACCTAGAATATGACATATTTTCAGTTGTTTCACACTTGTTTGTTATGTATATAATTCCACGTGTTAATTCATAGTTTTGATGCCTTCATAGTCATGAAAATAAAGAAAACTCTTTTAATGAGAAGGTGTGTCCAAACTTTTGGTCTGTACTGTATATTTATGTCGCTTTATCATTCCCATTATCATTTCTCTGCCCTCTCCTGTCTTCTGCTGAGCCAATCTAATCCTGACGTGGCCGCACCAGTCCACTGAAGTACTTAAAGGGAATGTGTCATCAGAAAATGACCTATTATTTAAATCACATTTTTATGTTTAACGTATTTTTAAAGAATTTTTGGTGATGCTATTTTTCATTTTCCAAGTCAATATCTATACTTAAACAAAAACCATAAAATCCTGCAGTTTTCGCACTGGCCACTAAGCCTAATAATAGGCGTCACTCCTTTTTTTTTTAATTCTGGAAAACCCCTACATTGATGGGGTCATGAGGAATCAGGTTAGAATACCAGTTACACAGGTTACCACCAGTAGGTTGCATCCAGTCAGAGCAGCATTACTGTGGAGGCCATAAATTCTCCCCATTCCTCCTTAACCAGTCAGTCAACTTTAACTGCTTAGGTTCTTCTGAGGAAAGTTTAAGGGACCTGTAGGGGACAGGGACTTGTGCCTTTGGGTATAATGTGTGAACAGTGCAGTAGGATATTATGGCACTATATAAAAAGTGGGTAATAAATCATAGACGTGTAAAATCCTAAAACTCTACCTCTTCAGGAAGGGTGGGACCAGTAGATGGTAGACCTCCTGCAATGCAAGGTAATAGCATTGTATTCTTCATGCTGGTTCTTCCATTACATAGACGTGTTACATGCCCTCCCCCTCTGATGTTTTCCAGTCTTGATTCATGCTGTCTGCATTCTTCATACTCGACTCTAGGAACGCAGACAAAACTCTGTCCAAAAACCAAGAGCAACATATTATTCTACTCCACGATAGTAACACTGGCACGGCTTATAGGAATAACTAATGCTAGGACTTGAAACAGCATATAAAATGGTATCCATTTATACACAGATTTATCACATCTAATGTGTATGGGCGCCTTCTGGGGAAGAAAGATCAGACTAGATTTCAACTTGCCCTGATGCTTTTCTTCTTAAAGGGGTTTGCTGGTAATAATTGTATTTTATGCACTGCCCACAGTCTTTCTCCTGAAAAAGAATATTTATACTTACCTGCTCCATGAGGCTTCGGTGCTCCTCTGTCTCCATTTACCCATCCCTGCACTGTTAACATCCAGCTCGCCATGGGTATGGTCACATGCACTGCCCCAGCTAATGACTGGCTTCAGCAAGCAACACATCACCTGGAGCGGTGCATGAGACCATGCCCATGGCCAGCCGGATGTCAACAGTGTGGGGACCAGTAAATACAGACAGTGAGCACCGGAGAGGCGTAGGGCAGGAAAGTATGAACCTTAATTATTACCAGTTATTACCGGAAAACTCCCTTAAGGGAGATAAGCAGCCACCAAAGGTGTGTTTAGCAGAGCCTTAAAACCCTTTAACAAGGGACAAGAATTGGGACAATTATCAGGACAAATGTTCGTTCCCAATAATTGCCCTGTGTAAAGGTACTGCGGATCAACTTGCAAGTCCTCATTCATCTGGTGACCACATTTTGAAGCACCTGCAGTATGATCGTCATTTGTCAACAGCACATTGCCCTGTGTAAACATGCACGTGCTGCCGACAGAAAATAGTGATCATTCATCCCCTTACAGAGGTAATCATTTATGCATGCAAATGCAGGGCTACTGTACCTGAAAGATCAGGCAATAATCTAATGTGTACGGCCAGCTGTAGACTTGTAGATACACGGACTCTGGCCTCATGCACACAGCCGCTGAAGTCTAGGGGGCCTTATACGTGGGGACACCTCCATTTTCATAATGAGGCATACAGAACATGTCTGGCATAGGCTCCTTTCATATACTGGGTCTGAGTGTTAAAGGGATTGTCCGGTCTAGGAGTCAACCAACCCAATAGTGCCCAATTAAAAAACATTCACTTGTTCACACTCTCACCATTCTCAGCCACATAAGATCCCTGCTGGACCAGAAATAGCTTGATTCTGTGACCACTGTGGCCAATCACTGGCCTCAGCAGTTACATATTACTCTTAATGATTTGTCAGTGACGTGCTGTTTTAGCACGTTACTAGTAACTGGCCACATTGTTAAAGGGGCACAAGCCACTTCTGGTCTGGTGGGAACCCAAAATGGTGGGAAGTGACGGAGGAATGGCAGGGATGCGGACAGGTGATAATTTATTATTTTAAATTGGGCACAGGTTATGAGGGTTGGGTTGGTCAGTGAGCACCTAGGCCAGAAAACCCCTTTTATGCAACCTCTGCACCCCCTATAGCTGAGAGGCTGACTATTATTACGTGCCACCAGATTTTCCTTCCCTGCATCTTACAGAGGGACAATGGCTGTCAGTCCCTAGTGCTAGAGTTAGGTAATAAAGTGAATAATTTATTTCTTGATACATTTGGGTATAGGGGTGGCAGGGATATGCAGAATTGACATTGTTTCCTACTCATCATCCTGTGGCTGATCACCCTACAAAACAGCCAAGGGCGGAACTGGCCATAGACCCTAAATGGAAATTTTCTGGTGTGCCGATGTCCATGGGGCCACCTTAGACCTCCTCCTAGTTAATAGCAATCTTATGATCTCAACATTAATTAACACCAGACGCATCAGGTACATATGCACCTGGCCGGCGGTGAAAAGTGCCCTCCAGTATTCAACTCTAATGCCGTACTCAGGATGAAAATACAGTTAAATACTACAGCTGGGGCGACATGCTTTTATGCTGGACTGTGGTATTTGGTTCTGTTGGGGCGGTATTTTGTGCTGCACTGCACCTATGTATTGCTTACCCGCCTACTTATGTTGTCCCACCTTCTGTCAATGTGGACCCATCTACAACATGGAGCCATTTTTAGTTTTTTTCCAGGGCCACTTTAACTTACCAGCCCAACCCTGAAACCAGCATTCAGGGCAGATGACTGCAAGGTATGCTTTATGTCCCAAAATAACATAAAAAAGATAAAAGAAGAACATAAAAGGTTGAGTCACTCAACACGAGGAGGAATGATGTCTACAACAAAAAGGAAGTTCTCTCAGACTGTCTGGAAATGATCACTAGGCAGGTGACACAAGATAACATGGTGCTGGCGCTCATGGTCATGCAGAACAAGAAAATCAAGAAGCAAGAAGAATTTAGTTTTAATTACATAAGAAGAAAAGTTGCGTTTTCAAGTTACCATTTTATTCCACATCTTCACTTCATCAACTCTAAGTGTGAGCTCGGAAACACAATCCATTCACTATGTCTGTAGCCTCTTGTACCAAGGAATGCTCTGCTAATTAATAGTAATAATAATAATATCCAGATTATATATATGTTGGTCTGTGCACTTGGCTTGAGAAGGATCCCGGAAGGGGATTGAAACGTTGCCTATTTTATGTCACATGTGTGAATAAAGACACCGCGTTTTTTTACAAGAAAAGTGCTGTGTTGATTTTTCATGGATATACCTGCCTGATGTCAAGGGTGAGACGCGTGCACCGGAGTAACTGTGAAAGTGAGTGCTGCCTGAATTAATATACTATATATATATATATATACAGTACAGAGCCAAAAGTTTGGACACACCTTCTCATTCAAAGAGTTTTCTTTATTTTCATTACTATGAAAATTGTAGATTCACACTGAAGGCATCAAAACTATGAATTAACACATGTGGAATTATATACATAACAAACAAGTGTGAAACAACTGAAAATATGTCATATTCTAGGTTCTTCAAAGTAGCCACCTTTTACTTTGATTACTGCTTTGCACACTCTTGGCATTCTCTTGATGAGCTTCAAGAGGTAGTCCCCTGAAATGGTTTTCACTTCACAGGTGTGCCCTGTCAGTTTTAATAAGTGGGACCATCAGTTGCATTGAGGAGAAGTCAGGTGGATACACAGCTGATAGTCCTACTGAATAGACTGTTAGAATTTGTATTATGGCAAGAAAAAAGCAGCTAAGTAAAGAAAAACGAGTGGCCATCATTACTTTAAGAAATGAAGGTCAGTCAGTCAGCCGAAAAATTGGGAAAACTTTGAAAGTAAGGGGTATTTGACCATGAAGGAGAGTGATGGGGTGCTGCGCCAGATGACCTGGCCTCCACAGTCACCGGACCTGAACCCAATCGAGGGGGTTTGGGGTGAGCTGGACCGCAGAGTGAAGGCAAAAGGGCCAACAAGTGCTAAGCATCTCTGGGAACTCCTTCAAGACTGTTGGAAGACCATTTCAGGGGACTACCTCTTGAAGCTCATCAAGAGAATGCCAAGAGTGTGCAAAGCAGTAATCAAAGCAAAAGGTGGCTACTTTGAAGAACCTAGAATATGACATATTTTCAGTTGTTTCACACTTGTTTGTTATGTATATAATTCCACATGTGTTAATTCATAGTTTTGATGCCTTCATAGTCATGAAAATAAAGAAAACTCTTTGAATGAGAAGGTGTGTCCAAACTTTTGGTCTGTACTGTATATAGCACCATCATATTCCATAGGGATTCACAACAGTAATACCCATTATTTTTCAGAAGGTGGCACAATATTCTACATTCAACAGAGAGATAAACACATGAATTATACTAGCAGAAAATGAAAAAAGAACACCTTGAAACTTAATGTGACTGAGCGGAGACTGACAAAGTATAAACTGCTACTGCTACAGTATAAACTGCTACAACTAAGGTGGTGCACCTGCAGCGCGCCGGACCGCAGGGGAAAACACGTGAGGCTCACGGTGGGCCGATGGGGGTAGTAGTTGTTTGTACTCACAGTTAGCAGAGCCTCCCTGGGCCGGCAGTGCAGTGGATGGGAAGACAGCACTAAATCCTCCGGGGCACTCTCTATTGCAGGGAACACCAACCAGATGGAAGTTGAGGTGCCTTGATGGTATAGGTGCTTTGGTGGCTGGGCCCCTGTGTTCGTGACGCCAGCACCATAAGGTGCAAATGTTGAGTGTAGTAGTAGTAGTAATGAAGAGTCAGTTGTTGTAAAACAATTGAACATTTACTTGAATCAGTAGTCTCAAGGCAGATGTTGCAGTCCATCAATAAAGTGCATTCATATAACACCAGTAATGATTCAGATGTTAAGGTAATTGTAATCCTTATATCAGGTTTAGGCAATTGTCAATGGAGGGATTTTCTAATGCTGTTACTTGACAGGCAAGGACTGAGCATATTTACTTTAAGTCCCAACTATAGCACTCTGGTACTAAATATGCTGTTTTCTACTTATCTTGAGCTATCCAATAAGGGCGTTCTCCCTCGTCGCAGGCATCAATCTTCTGCTACATTATTTGCAGGATGCCCTTCTGAAGTAATCAGGTTTTTAGGTTTCCACTATATCCCGGAAGGCTTCTAGGGAATAAGGACAATTCTGCGCACTAATTATCCATTCGTGTCCCGGCACTTTGAAAGTTGCTCTCAGGCACTTGTGCTGATGAGGTCCATAAGCTAGATTCAGCTGTAGCTCTTACTAGGCTTACTTCATATTCAGACATAGACTCACTGTCTGGTGCTTGGTTACTGTGTTTGTCTTCTCCAGGCTTGATCAGGGCCCAGAGGAAAGGAAAACAGCTACATGTTGATTTAGGCCTGTTTCTCTCCTCCATGAACTGGCTTCTACTTTCTCACTCTGACTAATTAACATAACCTTCTCTAAACTAGACACACCCCAATTATATATATTATGTGGCGCCAGCACCACCTAGAGGCGAATGGGTGTAATGACATTGCCAGCCTGATAAATAGGAAATACCATACATTGCAAATACATAGGCAGATGTTTAAAGTGTCCCTTTTACACACATAAGTGGAATACTGCACAGTCTTTATTTTTGGTTCTACAGCAGGGTATATGGTGAGGCAGGGTCACATTAATACTGGGTGGCATCTTTACTTACTGTGATAGAGGCTGTCAGTCTGTCATGGTAGGGGTCATGCAGATGCTGGATGTCTTCCTGTCATTCCATACGCTTTCAACTTGGACCTGTAGTTCAGCCAAGGTAGTTGTTGGCTGCTGTGCATGGGAGATCCGTCACCCCATCCAGTTCCAGACATTTTCTATAGAGGAAAGATCTGGTGATTGAGCTGGCCAGGGGAGCTGCTGGATACCCTGAAGGCAGCATTGTGTAGTGCAGGCAGTGTGTCGGTGGATGTTATCTTGTTGGAACACCATGTCTCTAAACAGAGTCAAAAAAGGCGGTAGGACTGGTTCCACAATGTCCTGGACATATTGAAGGCTGGTCAATGTTCCCTCCACAACCTTCAAGTAAACAGTTGACAGATGAGGCGGTCACTGCAGGGGCTACTGCAATACCAATTTGTGATGCCCTGGATGACTTTTGAGATACATCAGCTCGTCTTATATGGCATTCTTGGCATGTATCTATCTGTCTTGACCGTCCAGAACCCTCTCTACGTGTGTGAGTGCCCTCCTCTATTGACACCACCAATGCACTAGAGATACTTCTCAACCAATTCTTTAGGAGATATGATGGATGGACCATCCAGCTTCTCAAAGTCCCACTATTCAGCCTTTTTCAAAATCTAATTGCACAAATGGTGCCATTGGCGTGCCCAGGGTGTTTGGCACCCGGGGCGGGTCATTTCTCGGCCCCCCCCCCCCCCAATAATTGACCACATACCTCTTACATCCAGGGACATCTCCTGTCATGTAGACCTTCTCTTTCCTCTTCTCCTCCGTTAGACCGCCATGAGAAATTCTTTCAGCCGCGTCTCGTCTCTACAGAGTTTGTAACACAGACATGTTAGATTTCTCAATTTTTCCATCAACCTCCCCATCCTGGTGTCCCCACAGTGTCATCCTGCTGCCACTCCCAATACCTGTGCCCGTTGTGCTCCCCAATGTCCCAGGTACTATACTGCTGAAAAAATAGTGACCCTAATAGACATAATTGTAGTCCTTTATCAAACTGGTGTAAAGTAGAACTGGATTTCCAAAAGAGCTGTCAAAAATGAAAGGTGGAATCTGATTGGCTGCTATGGGCAACTAAGCCAGTTCTACTTTACACCGGTTTGATAAATGACCCCAAATGTTCCTATAGTGTCTACAGCAGCTATAATGTCCCCTAGAGTGCCCCCAGTAATAATAATAACACCCTATATTGTGCTCCAGGTAATAATCCCTCTATAGTGTCCCCAGAAATAATAGACTGTCCTCTACAGTGCCTCTCCAATAGAAAGTCCCCCATGCTGCCCCCCACACAGTAGTGTCCCCCACACTGCCCCCATACAGTAGTGTCCCCTAGGCAGTAATTTCCCCCACACTGCCCCCACACAGTAGTCCCCCCACACAGTAGTGTCCCCCACGCTGCCCCCCACACAGTAGTGTCCCCCACGCTGCCCTCCACACAATAATTTCCCCCACGCTGCCCCCCACACAGTAGTGTCCCCCACGCTGCCCCCCACACAGTAGTGTCCCCCACGCTGCCCTCCACACAATAATTTCCCCCACACTGCCCCCATACAGTAGTGTCCCCCACACAGTCATTTCCCCCACACTGCCCCCACACAGTAGTGTCCCCCACGCTGCCCCCCACACAGTAGTGTCCCCCACGCTGCCCCCCACACAGTAGTGTCCCCCACGCTGCCCCCCACACAGTAGTGTCCCCCACATTGCCATCCCTCCCATAATAAATTGCCCCCCCCACTGTGCCACACAGTATCCCACCATATTCCCCCCACATCCTCCTGTGTGCACCCCCCTCATGTCCCCCAAAGTTGCCACATTATAAAATAAAATAAAAGTTTGCCCCCACACGTCCTCTGTCCACCCCGGCCCCCTCATGTCCCCCAAAGTTGCCACATATAAAATAAAAGTTAGCCCCCACACGTCCTCTGTGCACCCCGGCCCCTCATGTCCCCCAAAGTTGGCACATAAAAGAAAAAAAAAAAAAAAGAAAGAAAGAAGGAAACCCTGAAGCTAAATACTTACCTGCGCTTGCTTGCAGAGTCCCGGCACTGTGCTGCTGAGTCCGGGCACAGCCGCACGCCATGACGTCATCACGCGCGCCGGGATTTCACTACCGCATAGGCTTCAGGCTTACTAGGCCTGAAGCCTATGGCGGTGATCGGCGACGGGGCAGGGAACTATGCGCTCGGCTCCCTGCCCCACCGCAGTATGTGGGACTGGGTCACGGGTGTCAGCGCTTCAGCAATGAGCGCTTCCATCTGTACTGATGGAAGCGCTCATTGCTTCTGGGCCTGCTGGCACCCCCGTCAGAGCCGGCGGGGCATGCCGCTGAATGGTGCACACCCTCACCTAGCAATCATAATGGACACCCAATCAACCTTCCTATGAGAGAGAACATGAAAAACAGTGATGTCAGACAAAAAAGAACAACAGTGATACCAGACAAAAAAAGTCTGTGGAACATCTGTATGTAAAGTAAGGATCTTTGAACTTTGATCACTACATGTAACACCCTCCAGCATTGCCATACTGTAAAATACGCTTTTTGTCCTCCTCCTAGGTGTTCTTTTTCCATTTTCTGGTAGGATAATAAAACATTAAAGAGGACCTGCCACCACTCCTGGCATGTCTGTTTAAGCAAATAACTATGTTTCACATGAAATGATAATTCTGGAGCTAGTGGCGTACATAGAGAAGTAAGGGCCCCATAGCAAGTATCAAACCTGGCCCCCCCACGCAGGACAGAAAGGTTTCCGCCTAAACCTCTTTCAGTGACCCTTGGGCCATTTTTTCCACTGCCTCATTTGCTAAAAGTTGTTTCTTTAGAGCAGCCTCCTGTCAGAGCATATAGTGAAAATGCTGACCACTTCCTTTATGGATGCGGGAGGCACAAGAAGATGAGAACAGCGTTGCGCTGGCTGTACTCACCTTCCCTGGTCTTCTTCTGGCCCCGCTCTGTGTCCTGATACGTACAGTGTCAGGACGTAGTGCATGTAGGCCCTTGGCAGCAAAAAAGGTTCCCCACCCTTGATTTAGAGGGTAGAGTCCTGACCAAGTTTTCAGAGGAGAGGATCCCAACTGGGCCCCCTCTTGCCCCTCGGGCCCCATAGCAGTCGCATGGTCTGCCGCTATGGTAGTTACGCCCCTGTCTGGAGCATTGCCAACTGAGTATAATCAGTGTGTGTGTGTTGGGGTGAGGGGGAATATGTTAGCACTGATTAGGTAATGTAGTGTTTGACAGTGCAGGGCCAACCCCCAGTTGGTAACGCCCACTTGGTAATTCATTCATGAACATCTATTAGGAATAATAGAGGAACAGCACAACATACAGTTATAGGGAAAGTTGTTTCAGAATTGTTATTACCAGGAATGAGCGAATCGACTTCGGATGAAACATCGAAGTCATTTCGCATAAAACTTTGTTTCAATACTGTACGGAGGTACCACTTGGAACTGAACCAGAGTTCTGGAAATAGTTTTTTTACAGTATAAATCAATTTCTGAAGTAATTAGCCAAAGTCTCGCGAGACTTCGCGAAGTAATAACTTCGGCTTATCGGAGCCAATACATTCTAATACTGTACTTATGCGGATCGACTTAGGATGTTTCATCCGAAGTCGATTCGCTCATCTCTAGTTATTACATAGGGAATGAAAACAGTTAATAAAATATGTCAGTAGAGGTGATAGGTCCTTTTGGGGGAACAGGAAGGAGTTAAAGAAATCCCAAAATTTCTTCCAGAAAAATGTTGTGAAAAACAAATAACGGTAACATTCCTAGGTGTCACACCAGCAGCTACTTGCTGACTCACTCATATTTCAACAGCTCTAAACAGGAAGCCAAAACTCCAACCACAGACATATGATCTCTGCTACTTCATAAGGTCAAGGAAATCTGCACAAAACATGAAGAGCGAGCATCACACCGCTACATCTGAGTGCCTGTAGGAAAACCTTTAGTAGTGGCAGACACTGACATGGGACTATTTAAAGGGACCCCAGAAACGGGGTATAGGGAATTAAAATGTAACTTTTACTATTAATCGCATAAAACTATCTCCACACCAAAAAGACATCCAAAACACAATAAATTCAATGTACCCCTGGCTGAGACAGCATGTAGCACACTACCCAAAGTGAATTGGACCAAAGAAAACAATGTAAGGGGGAAAAAAGAAAAAGGAACAATCTCACCAATCCAGACGTGATGGATACTTGGGAAGATGTAGATTGTTCACAGACCCCAAACTGAATCTGGTACCCCGGTGTGCTCTCTTGGATACGTAGTCTGTATACAGCTGGACACATTAGAGGTTCTTCATTGCAACACAGGTAGATGGACGGGTGATTCCTGGTGACTTGCAACAAATCGGTAGCAGGAACAACTGGCCCCATATTACACTGTAAAGATTGAGAGGGGGCTAGAAATGTCCTACCTATCTATACAGAGCACCCGCCCCGAAAGGAGCGACCCGGTCCGGATACCTGTCCCTAGACCCGGGCAGAATTTCTAATGTATCCTAGAAAGATGTTCCCGACGTGCCACGTTTCGTTGGAATAACTCATCAATGGAAACAGGCAATCTAAGGGTATGCTGAGTATATGCTAAGCTAAATACACAAAAAAGAACGTTGGGTAAGCAAAATTACCGGGTACAACAAGATACTGAGTACAAAAATCTGCTTAGTACATCAGTTATACTGAATACAAAAGTATGCTGAGTACATAGGTTATACTGAGTATATCAAACATAAACGAGGGGGCCCAAAAGTAGGGAAAACAAAGAAATAAAAAAACAGGACTAAGGGGGTAATTATACTAGACTCATCCCATGGTTCAGTGGAATCACAAACGACGCAACAAGACCCCCAAAGATGTTGCCCTGTAATGAACAGGGACTAATGATAAACAATGATAATGTTGACCTGCCTGCCAGTGGGTAGGGGCTGCATGACTTAGTTAAAGGGAACCTGTCATCGGGATTTTGTGTATAGAGCTGAGGACATGGGTTGCTAGATGGCCGCTAGCACATCCACAATACCCAGTCCCCATAGCTCTGTGTGCTTTTATTGTGTAAAAAAAATTATTTGATACATATGCAAATTAACCTGAGATGAGTCCTGTATGTAAGATGAGTCAGGGACAGGACTCATCTCAGGGTAATTTGCATATATATCATATCATTTTCTTACACAATAAAGCACACAGAGCTATGGGGACTGGGTATTGCGGATGTGCTAGTGGCGATCTAGCAACCCAATTGTCAGCTCTATACACAAAATCTTGGTGACAGGTTCCCTTTAAGTTTTAATTCCCTATACCTCGTTCCTAGCGTCTCTTTAGTTTTGGATATACTTGGGAATATGTAGGGGAGGTATCAATAATCTCTCCTCACTTTTCGTTGTTTTGAGACTATTTAAAGGGTTTCAAATTATTTTCTGTTGGGCACACCTCAGCTTCAGATGTTTTGGGGGGTGAACCAATGAGAAGGTAAATGATTTGGTGGCTTAATCTATATGAGTTTTGTGTAGTGGTCTGTGATCGTTATGACATAAATGTACCCGGATCAACTTGGCTCAAGTTTGAACGATCAATGGCCACAATTTAAAGGGTTCTTTGGCTCACAATTGGATGGAGAGGATCTTTCGGGTGATGTTTTTCTCCTCTACTCAGAGTACAAGCACCACTTCACCAATTCACATCACCAGATTTCAATGTACTGCCGAATTCCAATCTAGTAAAGTTGTTGCCAGATGGTAGCCTCTGTTTTCTGGGTACCAACGAGTCCTGATCTGTTATGGTACATTTCCAGGGCCATTTTGGCATCTCAGTGGGGTACCACGATTTGGTGAATACAGTCATTGTTGATGTGATATAACAAACTTTAGAGGACCAGGCCTCATTGCATGAAGAACTGTTTTCTCTGTCGCCGTAGGGAGGTTAATTCTGGGTGTGCTCTCTCTAAGGATCCTTTCTGGTGTTCTTCCACAGGTAAGTCATGTAGCTCTCCTAAAACACAGCTTTAGACTGGAGCTTGATCCAGAGTTCTTTTTCAAGAGGTGTTTAAGGGCTTGGCTGTTGTTAAGGGCTGATGGCTTTTTGGTCTTTGTTCTTGACTCTGGTTGTACTATGTTGGACAAATCTGCTATACAAGCAGGCTGGACAGGGTGTTGCCTTTTTAATTAGAATTGCCGGTGTGGTATTTGACCACAAAGTCATAGTTTGTGACAGAGAGGTCCACCTTTGTTTTAAAGCTCCTAGTTGGGCAGTATTCAGATGGGCGACAGGATTGTTGTCAGTGTGCTTGTTGTGGCCGCTAGGTAGTCTTTGAATTTCTCTGTGACAGCCCACACTAATGCAACAAATTTCAACTTAAAGAAGCTGTAATTTCTTCTTTGCTTCTCTGAGGAATTGGACGGTATAGGCAATTGCAGTTTTTATTTCTTTACCATCTTGTATTTGGTACAGGACAGCTCCTAGACCTTTCTTGCTTTTGTGTAGAGACAGATGGGCTAGTTGTCTTCAGGGTAGCCAAGGAGGGGTGGCTTGGTCACCTTCTTTTTCAGGAGCTGGAATGCAATCTCCCAATCTTTGTTCCATTCAATGGGTATTCTCGTTTTCAGTAAAAAAAAAATAAAATTGGATGCCCTTTCAGGAGTTTCTAGAGCGGCCCTGCAATTTGGGTGAAGTGTGGCATGAATCTCCGGTAATAGCCTGCAAAATCAAGAACATGCCTCACCTCTTTCATAGTAGTAGGGGTTGGCCAATTCTGGACCACAGCAACTTTCTCAGGATCTTGTCTCACAACTTCCAAACTGACGACATGTTCCATGTACTTGACTTAATGGCCCTTGGACAGCTTGACTTTCAAATCATGCCTGATCAGGGCTTGGAACAGAGGTAGCCAGATGTTGCATGGTCTCTTCATAGGACTTTTAGTATGCAATCACCTCACCCAAGTACAGTTTGTTTTAAATCTTTTATGGCCTAAGCCAGGAAAGTTCCAAATGCATTGCAGAGTCCAAAGAGCATGGAGTTGAACTCGAACAGGCTCATAGGGGTAGTAAGTGTTGTCTTTTCTCTATCTTCAAGGGCCATGGCTACTTGCCAATATCCACTGATTATGTCCAGTGTGGAAAAGTAGGCTGCAGATCCAAGGGCTGTTAAAGGTGTTGTCCGGGTTCAGCTCTGAATATACCCATTTTCATCCAGGCAGCCCCCCTGACTTGAGCATCGGAGCAGTTCATGCTCTGATGCTCTCCTTTGCCCTGCACTAAATCGTGCAGGGCAAAGGCATTTTCTGGGTTCTGGCGACGTACCAGGATCTCCATGGGACTGCCAGGCGGAGGCTTCCACCCAGCAGTGAGCCTGGTGACGTCACCAGCACTGATGGGCAGGCATTAGCGTTTCCCTAGCCTGTAAAATAGCTAGGGCAGCGCTAAAGCCCGCCCATTAGAGCCGGTGATGTCACCGAACACACTGCTGGGCGGAAGCCTCAGTCCGGCAGTGTGTTATAGTAAATAAAAGAGCCCTTTTTACTATATGCTCCGGTATATCCGGGTTCAGCTTTGACCTCTTTAAGGACAATATGTAGGCATCTTTGTGCGTGATGTTACTGAGTTTTCAGCAAACCATGCAGACCCGGATGGTTCCATCCAAGGACTAAGTGTGCAGCCCATGGACTGTGACTGTCTTGGATGACCTTGGCTTCTTTCATTGCCTGGACAGGCAATCTTTTTGACAGGCTGGTATATTGCAGTTGGTATAGACTGATGCCTTTCTTTGATTAGAGGATTTAATTACAGCCTACATAAGGCTGGCTTTCCCAAAGTACATTAGATATTTACTGCAGGCTTGATGGCTCTTCTTGACCAAATTCAGCACTTCTTCAATTTGGCCAGAAGGGGTGGCTAGATCGCCCACATATTCTGCCCACCACTGCATGGTTGAAGATTGGTTGAGATTTATCAAACTGGGGTAAAGTAGAACTGGATTAGTTGCCCATAGCAACCAGATTCCACCTTTCATTTTTCACTGCTCCTTTTTCTGATTGCTATGGGAAACTAAGCCAGTTCTACTTTAGACCAGTTTTGTAAATCTCCCCCGTAGTGTTTGAGAGGACTGCTGAACTGTGGTGGCAGGAGAGACTATGATATCTTGTAAGGTGACTTGGAAAAAACTGTTGATTGGGTAGTGTGTCTTTAGTTCCACAATCAGATTCAGGAGGCAAATAGGTACTCTTCTGTGGGAGACAGTCAAAAGACCATAGGGTGTTCTTCTAGGTGGATGGGTTCCACCAATGCTTGGTAGACTTGGCCTTGAACACGAATGTAGGCTCTGTACCATTAGAGGGTCTGTGGGCCGGGTTGCAGAAGCACTGGCTAGGCATCTCTGTTGTGGACGGCAGATCTCTCCTTTTGGATTGGATTTTATTTCCAGGACTCAATACTCTTATGATCTGTTGAATCACCTCCTTGGTAGAATGGGGGTCAGTAGTCAAGGACCGGCATAGTACTTCTAGCATCTCTTCATTGCAGTTTCTGAGGACATTCATTCCAAACACTACTGGAGGTATGTTGTCATCTCAGACTTGCATTAAAATTACACCTTGCAGAGGTAGTCTGATTTCTCCCACGTGAATGGTTGGTTCCCAGTACCTATGCCCAGGCACTGGCTGACTATTGCTCGCAGTAATGTCCAACTAAGATTCTAGTGGCTGCATCGGCAGTTGACTATCCCAGTTGTTCTCAACCGCGGCCCACTATATGGTTGTGACTTATGAACCGGTGCCTAGCAGGGTGACAAAAGAAACCCTGTTGATACAGAGGACAACTTCAGGACGAAGTGCCACATACCTGGGCACCAAACTTGGTTCTTCTGGATCTATAGTTCTTCCTCCCCTTTAACTGCCAGTACACCCGTTCCACATGCCCACATTTGTGGCAGTACCTGTCTCTTTTGCTCACTGAAGCGATTTGTATGGAGCCTACCTGGATTCAGGTATGTTTACTTTAGAGCCGGAAGAAGGCCAGCTCCTTGGCTGTAGGATTTCTCTGTCAATGGACACTTCTCTATCATCCATTTTTATAGCCCTGTTCACATAACTATCCTGGATCTTGCTCTCATACACAGAGTCTTTCGAACAAACTCTCCTAATTCTCATAAATCCGCCCAGTGGAACAGCTTTAATGGTGGGATGTGGGTGATTAGTGGTAGGGTAGCCTCCAAAATAGTATTGCCTGCTTGCGGTTTTCTATAAATTTAGGTGTAAAGACAGCCCTCTGAGTCATCACCCATTAGAGTCAAATAAAAAAATGTGAATTTGTGATGAAAAATCCTCTCCAGTAAATTTTAGATTCACTACATTATAACTTACATATGAGAAAAGTGCTGGTACTGTATGGACTCCAAATAGTCATGCCAGATAATTGGCAAGAATGCCCATACCACACTATAGACTGTTTAAAGGGATTGGCTACTAAAAAGACATGTTTCCTTCTCTCATATGTAAATGATAATGTCATGAATCTAAAATTCACACAAATTCACTTTTTGGATTTGATTCCAATGGGTAATGAGTCAGAGGGCTGTGTTCACACTTCGATCTATAGAAAACCGCAAGCAGGCAATATTATTTTGGAGGCAACCTCTAGTCACCCACATCAAGCTTTTCTAAGTTTATGAGAATTAGCAGAGCTTGTTCCACAGACTCCGTGTATGGGAGCAAGATCCAGGAAGCTAGTAATAGGTTATGTGAACAGGGCTCCAAAAATATTGTTAAGCGGAAATCACGACTTTTGTCAAGTCACTTTTGTTCAATTAGCGAAAGTCACAAAATATTAAATAAAGTAGCAAATTGACATTCTCTACATTATACAGCAATTAGTTTAGTAAGATAAGGGAACTTTTTTTTACAAATACCTACAAGTACTTTATCAAGTTGATAAACTGCGTGTGATTTTGGAACACGACTGCAGATGTGCGGCTAGGAAACGTAAAAACTATGCCCTCCAACAGAACATGGTTATCTTAAAATGTTTTTGTTTTTTTTCCCCTGCCGAGAATCACGCAGTAATGTAATGCAGATTGACCATAGACCTTACATGGAAATTTCCTGGTCGGCTGATGCCCAGGGGGCCACCCAAGCGCTCCTCACGGCAGCTGTACAGATACATAATGATCTGATGGTCTCAGCATTAATTAATGCCAGGAGCATCAGGTATTTATGGACCTGACCAACGGCCGCAGGTGCCCCCCTGAACTCAACTATATCAACGTCCTCAGGACAGTAAAGAGTTGAATACTGTGGCACAGGCAGCAGTATTTGTGCTGCACCGCAGAATTACAGGCAGTGTTGCCAACTGTCCAGGAATTTCTGGACAGTCCATAAAAATAGTCAACTTTTTTCCTGTGTCCGTAAAAAAAATAGATGTGTCCATGATTTTTTTGAGGGTGGTGGTTCATGAGTAGATTATTTTAGCGGTAATTATCATTATTTTACAGCTCACAGTAAATGCTGGTAATGAAATCTTATCAGTATATTAGTTATAGACATGGATTAATGTTTATCATTCATTATGGTTTTCCAATTAGTCCGTAAAAAAGGTTGGCTGTCTGTGATTTTGGGATAAGTTGTCCAGAAAACAGAAATTCTGGTTGGCAACCCTGACTATAGGCCCCACCTCCTTCTGTTGTCCCTGCCTATTTGTATTAGACCTTCCTACTCTTCTTGTGTTGCCCTGCCTTCTGTCAATTTAGATCTGTCTACAAATATGGGGTCCTTTTAGATTTTTTTCCAGGGCCACTTTATGTTTCCAGTCCGCCCGCTTCCACTAAATAGGCAACATGATCTTATCCTGCTCAATGGAAGGCGGACTCTTCCTGCACTTGGGTGGTGGAGATACGGCAATGATGCCGCGGCTTCAATTTGAGCACTTAACCTCTTGTAGGCCAGCATGCAGCCCATAACAGTTCAATGACTTCTATCTTCTATATCATCCTTCTTCGCCTTTCACTTTCTAAAACTTAACATGGATAAAACAGAATTAATCATCTTTCCCCCATCTTGCTCAACCCCCCCCCCCAACAGACCTATCTATCAAGATCAATGGCTGCACACTCTCCCCGGTCAACCAAGTCCGCTGCCTTGGAGTGACCTTGGATTCTGCCCTTTCCTTCCGACCGCACATCCAAGCCCTTTCCACCACCTGCCGCCTCCAACTCAAAAACATCTCCCACATCCGCGCTTTCCTTAACTTTGAATCTGCGAAAATGCTTCTACATGCCCTCATCATCTCCCGCCTAGACTACTGCAACACTCTCCTCTGTGGCCTTCCATCTAGCACTCTTGCACCCCTCCAATCTATCCTCAACTCTGCTGCCCGACTAATCCACCTCTCACCCTATTACTCTTCTGCCTGTCCCCTCTGCCAATCCCTTCACTGGCTCCCCATTGCCCAGCGAATTCACTTCAAAGTACTAACAAATACATACAAGGCCGTCCATAACCTGTCCCCTCCCTACATCTCTGAGCTACTTTCCCGATACACCCCCACACGCACTCTCCGATCCTCACAAGACCTCCTTCTCTCCTCTCCTCTTATTGCCTCTTCCTACAATCGACTCCAAGATTTCTCCCATGCATCCCCCACACTCTGGAACTTGCTACCCCAACATATCAAACTCTCACCTACAGTGGAATCCTTCAAAAGAAACCTGAAAACCCACCTCTTCAGACAAGCCTACAACCAGTGACCCTGCTGACTCCATACCGCTATGACCAACTTCACCCGCACCTACTGTGTCCTTCTCCCATACCTTGTAGATTGTAAGCCTCACGGGCAGGGCCCTCTCTCCTTCTGTACCAGTTTGTAACTCGTCTGGTTTATGATTAGTGCAATTGTCTGTATTATGTATGTATACCTCTTCTCATATGTACAGCGCTATGGAATGAATGGTGCTTTAATAATAAATAATAATAATAATAATAATAATAATGACAGCCAGCAGGGCTATCAGCAACACCCACGACAACACTCTGCAGCACAGTGTGGATTGGGAATCCAGAAAACATACGCTTTTAGCACAATAAAGGATCTTTAGGGAACGACCACATGGTCAGGTTTCTGTATGCAGTTTTGGAAGCCAAAACCAGGGGTGAATAAAAAAAAAAAGGAAAATAAGTTGTATCCATCCTTTATACTTTCTCTTCTTTTATGATCCACTCCTGATTTTGGCTTCCAAAACTGCATCAGGAAAGCTGACCGTGTGGCCTCGGGCACAATGTTTGGGCACAATGGTGGCATGTTCTAGCTCAGTAGGACACAGAGGAGAGGATCCTGTTTGTAACGCCAAATTTTGTATTCAGCGACCCCGAGAGAAGGCGAGGATGGGAGGAGTGGTAGTGGCTATGAATGTGGTAGTAATACTCACATCTTACAGTGGGAGTCCTCACTTTTGCGCTCCCTGGGCTGTGCCGAGTGAACGGAGGGCACATCCTTTCTTCCCTTAGGGCACTCCCTGACGTTCTGGGGCTCTTGCATGATGGTAGTTGGGGTGCCCTTGATATAAGGTTGTCGGCAGGGTGCAAGGCAGGAGTATGGATGCAGGGCTAGCAGATGGTGGAGTCAATAATCAGGCCTGTTGGTTTTAATAAATAAGGTCTTTCTTTACTAAATCGATGATGGGAGTAGTAGTACATATAGCAGCTAAAGGCACAGTTCCAAAGTATATCACTGTATAGTGTCCTCTCTATAGCTGTGTATAGGCAGCAACAATGATGGTGATAGTAGTGCTGACTCTCCTTCTAAGGACACTTTACAGTCTCTCCAAATAACCACAGGCATGCAATTGTACTTGCTAACTTCTGCAGTTCCCGGGCTGAGGGGTGCAGAATTTAGATCTGGATGCCCAGTCTATCTCAAAGAGTGGTGGGTGCTGGAGGCAATATACCCTTTCCACAGCAGTAAAGTCTCTTGCCATAATAGAGTAAATACCTTGCTGACGTTCTCTTATAATTATGGTCTATTTCCTTCAGGGGTACTCTGATGATAAAGATGCTTCTTTGGCAACTGTAGTCTCAGAGAGAAAGATTCTCCAGGCTTGGGTCCAGTCTGCAGGAGATTGCACATGTAGGTCTTGTCTGTAGCTCTAACTAGCCAATAGGAGGACCCGGTCTATCACCGTGGTAATCTAACCAAGTCTGCCAGAGTTAAGCACTTTAACAATAAATCACAACATTTAACTCGGCAACATTAAATTAACCCTTTTAGCAATAATTAACCCTTCGCAGTAGTCCTCTGGAGCACTGCATACACAGTCCTCAAAAGACGTTGCCTTTCAAGTGAGAGGAACAAGCTCAGACAGGAGCCCGCTTTACTCAGCTAAAACCTGGCATAGCGCTTCGGTAAGTGTTGTGCCAAGATCAGGGGGCACAGGCAGGAGCAGCGATCCGTACAGCGCTTGCTGAGGCCCCATTCAACAGTACAGTGGAATCCGTACACACAGTGATTTTAAAGCGCTTAGGAGAGCTCAAATTCAGCGGCTAATTTCTTTAGTAAAAAAAAAAAAGCAAAACACATTAATAAAGTATATTAGAAAAATTATTTTTAGGACATTTCCAACATTTTAAAATAAAGTTGTTTGAAAGTTTAGCGACTCTTTAAGTGTATCATGTTCTTCAGGAAGAGATTAACTTCAGCCGTCTAATTCTCTCCGAATGGTTCTGCTGCGGCCTTGCTATTCCATTCTCTCGCTGAGTGGAACATGACACCACTCCAGGCTACGTGTTAAATGGGGGAAAGTTTATGACATCATCTTCTAAAAAGAAGAAACGCTGAATCATTAGAAGCGCAATGCACAGCATATGTTAACTCTCACTGCCACATCAACATTTAGGGCGCCGTATTCGTGCATCCCACGGCTCAGCATATGATATTATTAACCCATTCCACACCCCTGAAGACATCACAAAATCAAGAGAAAGCAAGTCTCTATCACGTACGGTAACTTTTTTTGCAGGAAAAATATGGATGTAAAAAAAGGGCTAAAATTTAGCCTGGTGGATGTGTCTTTGAAGGGGAATAACACTTAAAGGGATTGTATCGGATTAGAAAAAATAATGCCACTCCTTCCCACAGGTTGTATGTGGTATTGCAGTGAAGACCCATTCACGTCAAGGTGGCAGAGCTGCAATGCCAGATACAACCCAAGGATAGGTATGACTCTGTTCCTGGTAGAAATCAATGATGTTTTCCTAGCCCTGTAAAACCCCTTTTAATAACTTGTAATTAAAATCATGCCTTGCTTGCTGTCTGAGTTGAAAAAATATTTTATTCCAAATTCTGTCCTAATCTAGTAGTGCTCACACAGCTTCTTTTTTTTTTTTATCATGTTATCAGTGTATTTACACAGAAGCAGAAAAGCTCTTGTAAAGTTCATATAAGGGGGTTAGACATTACAGAAAGGATATTTTTGTCCCTAGTGGTATGTGAGGCCCCCACTCTAGGGTGCAAGGTGTATGTGAGGCCCCCACCCCTCTCCTCGGCTGTGCTCATCTTCTCTGTGGCTCCATCTATTCCCTGAGGTGGAGCACCCTTATCACTAATGCTTTATACCTCTACTTGCTAGCTGACTAAAATGTAGGGTATGTCTGGGTCTGTCACCAGCAGCAGCTACTCCCCAGCACACACTTTCTTTCTGCCTGCATACTACTGACTCTAGGTCTACTGGGCACTGCCATCTATCATCTCATAGATGTCTCCTCTAACTATAGCAGGAGGGCCTGCATAATAAGGATACATGCTCAAAAAGGTCCTGTGTCCCTTAACAGCACAACCCAATTGGCCACTAGGTGGCAGCATAACCTCAGTGCTGTTCTCATCATACACATATGCAGTGCAGCATCTTCACATTTTCATTGCATACAGTTGCGGTACAATAGCAATGGTGCATTTGTCACTGTCCCCAGTGCAGCTCGCAAGCAATGTCCACATATACATTGCTGCCATATTCTTCAGTAGTTTGTCGAATTATAGTTAGAGATGAGCGAATTTTTCAAAAATTCGATTCGGCCGGTTCGCCGGATTTTTTGAAAAAATTTGGTTCGATCCGAATTTATTCGCGCCGGATCGCGTTAAAAAACGGCTATTTCCTGGCTGCAAAGAGTCTTTATATGGGTGTAGAACACTGTGCCTTGCAGTAACACGCATAGGGAGTCTGCTCTAGTAGTGAAATAATACTGTCAGTCAGTATGACATGCAGATGGCAGGCGTCGCTCTTAGAATCACTGCACGCTTCACTTATTTGGGCAGTCACGGGGCCAAAACTGACCAAATAACTCAAGTATGAACTCAGCCTTACAGGTTGATGTTAGCGTCAAGAAGAAGCGCACTCCTTTTACACCGTGATTCCACATAGATGCCTACAGAACCTGTTCTATTAAACGCTAATACAAGTAAAGCCCCCCGACAGAGTGGAGAGGGTGTCAGCAGTAAGTTTGTGCTGGCGTCACTAATCATTTTGCCCTTCCTCTGATCCGTCAGAACAATATCCCCCCCAAAAATCGATTCCTGTCTGTTGAGCATTTGCTTTCACTCGGTCAGTATTTGCTCAGTAATCAGTATTGCTAATACACAATGGCTAATAAGCCCTTTTTTTTTCACTAATACAAGCCAAAAAATGCTTTAGGAACATATAACTGCACTGCACAAGGGCAAATAAGACATATAAATATTTCCTTGTAATAAACCCTATTAATGGCTGTATCAAACAGCACTTGCACCCCAATACCAAGAACGGTGTGCTGGAATTACAGAGCTGTATAATGGCAATTTGGATCCGCCGTCAGTGCAGCAAGGTGTAATAGGATTGTTCCTATTACCCAGGCTGTAACCTCCACTACTGAACCCTGTTCAACATATAGTAAATGCAGTGGAATGATTCCTCCCTATCCTTTCCCTACACCTTGAATAATCTTTCCCTGCACTTGTAAATCGTTTGTTTAGCACTATGAAGTTTTTTTTAGCACTGTCCCTAGCGCCTGCTGACGTCTCTCCCTGAACTAAGTACACTGGAAAATGGCAGAATCCAAGATGGCTGAGGAGATTTATAGGGCTGTGACATCACAGGGCTGGCTGGCTTCTGATTAGCTGCATGCATGGCATTGTGGGCGATCCCCCAAAAATCGATTCCTGTCTGTTGAGCATTTGCCTTCACTCAGTCAGCATTTGGTCAGTAATCAGTATTGCTAATGCCCAAAAAATCTAATAAATAAATAAAAAGGAAATTAAAACACCCCAAAAAGTCAGTAATTTTCTCACTTGATCACACAACAGCAAATAAGCCCTTTTTTCTTTCCACTAATACACGCCAAAAAGGGCTGTAATTTTCCCACTTCACCACACAACGGCAAATACTTATTTTGTGCCACTAATACACACAAAAAAGGGCTTTAGAACATATAACTGCACCGCTGAATGGCAAATATAGTTTTCATTTTTCCACTTATACACTCCACAAAAGGGCTTTAGAACATATACAGTAACTGCACAGCTGAATGGCAAATATATTTTTATTTTGCCACTATTACATGACAAAAAGGGCTTTATAACATATAACTGCACCGCTGAACGACAAATAGGCCCTTATTTTTTTCCACTTATACACACCACAAAAGGCTTTAGAACATATAACTGCACCACTGAACGGCAAAAAGGCCCTTTTTTCCACTTAAACAGGACACAAAAGGCTTTAGAACATACAACTGCACCGCTGAACGGCAAATATATTTTTATTTTTTCTACTTATACACTTCACAAAAGGCTTTACAATATATATTCACCACAGATAAAGAGAGTCCAGACGGCACCACTCCCCCTTAGATCGCCGAATCAGGTAATACAATATTATCGTCCTCTGTGTATATCGGGTATATGCGAATAAACGGTGGTGCCTACTTGGTAGAGTAGCAAACATCGGTATATAATCGAGAAGATAAGAAAAATCAGCGGCACTCACCAAACGCAGAATTTCAACATATCATCACTTTATTGTGATAACAGGTACATACTTTTTCAGGGCTGGGGCGAACAAGCCTTTTACTTGAGTCAAAAACCGCCTGAGCGGTGTGTGGCAGCAACGGCCGTTTCGCACAATGTGTGCTTCTTCCGGCTACATAAATGATGCACACAGGTGTGCCGGCCTATTTAAGAAGGAGCGTGAGGGTTAACCCCATACGAGGTGAATAATCCTCAATTGCAAATTTAGGCAACACCTGTGTGCGTATACAAGTGAACTTCAATCAAAGAATGTACCAATTGTTTTGATTGAAGTTCACTTGTATACAGCCAAAAAATGTTTTAGAACATATAACTGCACCGCACAAGGGAAAATAAGACATAGAAATATTTCCTTGTAATAAACCGTGTTAATGGCTGTATCAAACAGCACTTGGACCCCAACAACAAGAACGGTTTGCTGGAATTACAGAGCTGTATAATGGCAATTTGGATTCCCAGTGAGTGCAGCAAGGTGTAATAGGATTGTTCCTATTACCCAGGCTGTAACCTTCCCTACTGAACCCTGTTCAACATATAGTAAATGCTGTGGAATAATTCCTCCCTATCCTTTCTCTACACCTTGAATAATCTTTACCTGCACTTGTAAATAGTTTTTTTTAGCACTATGGAGTCTTTTCTACCACTGTCCCTAGCGCCTGCTGACGTCTTGCCCTGAACTAAGTACACTGGAAAATGGCAGAATTCAAGATGGCTGAGGGTATTTATAGGGCTGTGACATCACAGGGCTAGCTGGCTGCTGATTGGCTGCATGCATGGCATTGTGGGTGGTCCCTCATTCCCAGAGTCCCTTGCTCCATGTCCTCACACGTGCAGCAGCCATTTTAGGAAAAAATGTGATTCGTTACCACGAAGTGTGATGAAATTCGGATCGAATTCCACTTTGTCAGCTTTTATTCGCTCATCTCTAGTTATAGTCACATAACTGTTCAGTTTAGTTGGACTGACCACCGCAAAAGTTATCCATAGCAATAGGTTCAACTGCAAGAGGGCCAACGCTGTTTGCATCCCTCTTAGGCCTCGTTCACACTTCCGTGTTCACACATCCGTTTTTACCCTCCGTGTGTCATTTGCAATCCATGGACGTTGCTCAGCTAAAATAGATTTCGAAAGCATTTCCATTATCTGTCTTCCATGAAATACAGACACACCACAGATGCCATCTATGTTGTGCCTGTGATTTTCACTTACCCATAGACTTCAATAAGCTTGCTTGGACCAAAGTAGTGCATGTCCCAGTGATTTTTTTACTGATCCACGGTCAGTAAAAAAAATACTGAAATGTGCACAGACGCATTTAAATCAATGGGTACGTGTGCTGTCAGTGAAAAATGCAGACAGCACAAGTCAGTGAAACACGGAAATGTGGACGAGGCCTTACTCTCTGTCTCTATGCCATTCATGCAGTGATTGATGCTGTGGGCACTACTGCTCGGTGCTAGGACATGTCCTCCACAACACTGAACCATAGAAGTTAAAGACTAAGTAGCTATGGCCAAGGATTGGCTGATGGGTTCATATGTTGTGTACGACTTGTCATCATGCTGAGGGACACTTCCTTCAATTCTTTCTAATTGTTATTTTTAAAACAAAAAAGAAAACCGGGTCAATGGCGTTCTGTATTATTTTTTCAAGTCACTTCATGTTTTCTACGTCTAGTCCTGGCTTTTTATTGTCCTCTTTGTTTGGATTTTTAGCACAGCAGACAGTCAGACTTAACTCTCTCAGTCAGACCATTCACTCTGACCAGAGACAGCCCCCTGTAGTGACATAATTAGAGAATCAAACATTACACTGATCAGTGCAATGCTCTTCTGTGGGTATCGTTATCTAGGCCTATCAAGAGAATAGTAGAGCTGTCATTCTAATTCTATACCTACTGCTATAATGAGGATTACCCTTCAGATAATTTTCTCCTCACAGCAGCAGTAAACTGGCCATGGATTAACTCTCTATATAGGGAGTTTTATCATTTGTGTTGACGGCTACACATGGACAATATTTTGCAATTAATTTTCAATGGCTTAATAGAAAAAAAAGTTATTATGTATTAATATTCAGCTTACAAAAAAATACCACTTTCTGACAAATGTCCCTTTAAGGTTGAACACCCCTTTAAACAGAGTCTACCAAACCCTGGCAGTTATTTTCAGCAATGCGAATGTAAATCAGTGCAATGATGTGAATAACTCGGTGACTGCTGGCTTGTATTCACACGGCATGGCAGCTTCTCTGACGCTAGTCGTGTTGGGCAGGAATGGTGTTTTGAAAGCTCGAAATTCTTTCCCAAATACCAGCGTGTTTCCCATATAAAGTCACTCTGTTCCATCTGTGAACGCACAAGCAGCTTTACATTACCCAGCGCCACCTCCTGTATTCTCCAGTAACTCAGTCTAACATTGTATTCCTTCATTCTGAAGGACTCCATGACTAACTTCATTAAAAAAATACATAGATAGTGAATAGTTGGATCACACTCTAAACGGAGAAGTTGCGTGGGTGTCAGGAGACATGGTCCTAATGTATTTCGGCATTCCACTACCATCCGGACATCTTCCCATAAGCACGGACATTTTTAAAGTGCATTTTCTATACTCAGTCTATGATCACCCGGGACTCCTCACTTGATTTTTTATGTCTATCCACCAATTCAAATCTTGTACTGCATATACATCACTATTATTATTGTAATTATTGCACTGTCACTAATTGTTGCCTTATCTTGTAAACTATTCCAGTATTCTGAGGAAGGCTATATGCCAAAAAACGTTTCAAATGTAAACTGGAAAACCGCCTATGCAATAAAACACTACACTTAAAGCAAATAAGTGGAATTCAGGAGTCTTTTTCTACATTGTAACTCGGCCTGGGAACCGTCTCCTGACACCCACGCAACTTCTCAGTTTAGAGTGTGATCCAATTATTCATTATCTACGTCTCCCTTTTGGAAACACACTCCATGATGTCCACCTTTTCCTATGACGAACAGGAACGGGAACGCATCCTATTCCAAGTAACGACATCCCGGGATTTTCTACAAATTCCTAACTCTGAGATCAAAAGTAGAGATATGGAAAAATAATCTTGCCGATTGATCAATTACCAGCTACATAGCGCAACCCTTGCTGAATACATCAAGGAACAACGCATCCCCAGGGGCCTTCGCATGACCACCAGACCCACACTATTCAAGGATAACCCTGAGTACTGTAACCAATTCCAGCAGATCCTAAACTGCTGCTCATTTGATTTAATGACCTTAACCATCTCTTTCCTACAAAATGGTATCCAAAAGATCGAAGAACAGATAAAGACAGCAGAACAACAACCACAAGCAACATTACCAGCGTCCGACTACAATTCTTTTAAGGAGAAGCTCTCCACTGTCTCCAGCACTCTTACTTCACATAGACGGAAGGTTGAAAACCAAAAACGGAAGAAATTCCAAAGAGACGTCGAGGACTACCGTATTAATAGAATCTATAGATGGCATAATAACTACTCTCGATCATTGCATTATCAGAGAGATTACCCGTCCTCCTCTGAATCCTCGTATTCCAGCAGGGAAAGAGAGAGCTATCACAGGCAGGAAAACCCCACAGCCCCATTTCTGGGACAGAGAAGGAACAGAGGCCGTCGGACAAGACAAGACGCAGCCGGACCTAACAGAGACCACCCAACAGGGAGGACGACTAGATCGTAATGGAAACAGCACCACACTCACTTGTGATCAACATATCCTCTAAAACACTCACACCAACACAGATCCAGGTTCTACAGAAGGGTCTATACTTTTGCCCATCATACAGGTTTGACACCTTTCAGATGGAACTGGACCTCCTGAGATTTTTTAGGAATCTACGCCTAAAAGTTCACTTCAAGGATAGTGACAAAAAATATCCCAGTAGGGACCCTTGCATTCACAGCAACCCGGGAGCAATATCGGTAAAAGAACTTGGTTTAAAATGCAAGAGTCACTACTGTCCCCCAAAGAACTATCACTCTGTAGAAACCTTCATATCCCTCATTAATAGGGATATGGAGGCATACAGGAGTGACATTGAACTAGGCAAATACAGTTGCCAATCTAACCTGACAAGGGAGGAACATGAGGCGCTAGAGACCGTAAAAAAGGACAAGGACTTAATCATCAAACCGGCCGACAAAGGCGGGGCATTGGTGGTTATGGACAAAAAAGACTACCTGGAAGAGATTTTCAGTCAATTAAATGACATGGATGTATACGAATGTTTACCCAGGGATCCTACACCGACCATTGTGAAAAAAAAATCACACAAATCCTACATACGCACCTAGAGAAAGGCACCATTGACCAGGACACAGTTACATATTTAACCAAACTTCATCCTATAATCCCGGTTCTGTACACTCTCCCCAAGGTCCACAAACGCCTCAACAAACCACCAGGCCGCCCAATAGTCTCCTCATCTGACTCCATTCTATTACCATTATTGATATTTCTCGAAAAAATGCTCACCCCCAAGATTAAAACCACTAAATCCTTTCTACTTGACACAACTATATTCCTTCAAATCATAAGAGATATCAAACAGGTCCACCCAGACTCTATTTTAGTCACACTAGACGTGGTCAGCCTATATACGTCCATCACACATACCAAAGGACTCACGGCCGCTACTAGACTCCTGGAAGCTACTAATACCAACACTGAGGTGATCTCCCTCTGTGTAGACCTTCTACATTTGGTTTTAACTGAGAATTATTTCATGTTCCAGGATACTTTCTATGTTCAGAAACGAGGGACCACCATGGGCATGAGCGCGCACATGGTGCCGCCCTATGCTAATGGCTACATGGCCATGTTTGAGGAAGATCACATATACACAGACACCAATTTCCAACAATACGCTATACTATGTAAGCGTTACATAGACAATGTCTTTTGCATATGGAATGAAAGTGCAGAATCACTACACACCTTCTCCTCCACAATCAATTCTATATGGCCCGAACTGCAATTTACCTTACACCAGAGCCACAGCTCAGTAAATTTCCTTGACACAGTAGTATATAAGGACCCGGACGGTACTTTACACACTGATCTCTTTACTAAACCCACAGACCGCAATAGTCTATTGCATTACTCCAGTTTCCTTCCCAGCAGCATGAAGAAATCTCTTCCACGCTCCCAGTTTAAAAGAATATCCAGGATTGTCGATAACACAACAAATAAAACAGGCTTCTTGAGTGCGCCAATCGCTTTTGTGATAGGGAATATCCTGAAAAAGGGAGGACTGAATGATAATAACGAGGCGAGGAAACATCAGGACCACAGGATCCCTTTTGTTCATATGTATCATCCCTTTGCGACCAAGGTACAGAACAGCCTGCACAGACATTGGCACCTCCTGCACCAGGCCTACCCCGGGATAGATGAATTTGCCTCCCCATTTCTACCCTGCAATAGACGTCCAAAAAACCTTAGGGATATACTAGTACGAGCAGATGAAACTGACCACTACTAAAACATCAAGACAGACATTTCTGAAGACACAACGCAAGGGCACATTCCCCTGCCTTCATTGTATACAATGTTCCTATGTGATAAAAGGAGACAAAATCTACCACCCCCATACAGGCAAAGGTTTCGCCATACATGGCTTTTACACATGCGAAACCTCCAATGTAGTCTACATAATAAAATGTCCCTGCGGCCTGGCCTACATAGGTGAGACCACACAAAACATCAGGGACAGAATTTGCAAACATAAATCCACGATTCGCTGCCAGAACATCCTGCTACCCATCCCAGCGCACTTAATAGCCAAACGACACAGTATCGCCCAATTATGTTTTTCAGGTAATTGAACAAGTTAAAGTCCCTAGGAGAGGCGGTGACATCAGCAAAATTCTTAAAAATAGAGAAGCCTTTTAGATTCATCAATTACAAACGCTAGAACCTAAGGGCCTCAACCGCGAATATGAACCGGGAAGCTTTAGTTGACATATACATATGTTTTATTTGAGGATATGTATACACACTGTTGTTATATTGCCTTTAATGTTATGCATGATTATCCATCTTGTCACAGCTACATGATTTGATTAACATTATTCTCCTTTTCAGATGAGATATTAAACCCCCTTGCTTGTGATGAAGCCGCACTTCATATCCTTTTATAGTCTGGATTACCATTTCTTCCCTTTACTTCACCCCTCAGATCTTCTCTACCACTCCTCCCACTATAGATCCACAATCATGCTCCATTCTATTCTAAACATGGGTTCCCCGGCCTCCGCTCCTTGTCTTTCAGCGCATGCGCTGTGTCTAACTCACACTGCGCCCGCCATCTTTGAAGTTCCCGGTGCTCTAGCTCCTCACACCCCGGCGGAGGCGCAGTAATAGTGCATCAACGCCACACGGCCCCGACCTCCGGCCCGGACTCTCTCCTCTTCCCTGCCTACAGTCCCGCTTCGCTCTGCCTTCAGCGCCACCCACCGCCCCATTGTCCCCTCACTACACTCGACGGAGGGGAGGCAACCGCATCAACCCCGCCCTTGTCCCGCCCCCACTCTGGCCCACACGTCCACCACACACCATTTAAAAACACAGTGGCCACGCTTCTAGCCATGGCGCCAAAAAACAGGGCAACAGCCTACATCCACAAGCGCTTTCTGGGCCACAGAGCCCCCATGCAACGGACCACAGCAGTCCATATTAAAACACTAGCACATAAGCGGTGCGGCTCATCCAGGTAAGAATACCGATATCCCTCATGTTGCCAACATGGTCTGTATTATAGCCCAAACCTGCTCTCAACTGTAGTACTTCATCCAACATGCCTATACCCCGTGTTCTATTATGCTTAATATATCGATTGTGTTTCATACTAGTATAAGCTCTCTGTGCTGTATCAGCAATTCATAACTATACGCATGAATATTTCCAATGTACCAGTTTATTCCTGTCAAGGTGTGTAATATAATTTCCTTAACATATGGTCCTAATGTATTTTGGCATTCTACTACCATCCGGATTTGCCTGAGGACATCTTCCCATGAGCACGGACATTTTCAAAGTGCATTTTCTATACCCAGTCTATGATCACCCGGGACTCCTCACTTCAATTCAAATCTTGTACTGCATATACATCATTATATACTATTATTATTGTAATTATTGCACTAATTATTGCCATATTTCGTAAACTATTCCAGTATTCTGAGGAAGGCTATATACCGAAAAACGTTTCAAATGTAAACTGGAAAACCGCCTATGCAATAAAACACTACACTAAAATCAAATAAGTGGAAAACAGGAGTCTTTTTCTACATTAAAAAAATACAAACTCTGGATGACAGACAGGACCGGGACCTAGATTTCGATGATGCCATATGGCAAACTGACACATATTAAGAGGACACCCTGGAAGTCACTTCACATACTTCTATAGGTCTTTATTAAGATCACATTATGTCACAGTCACTTCTGACTCCCACTTCCCTGCATGGACCAAAGTAGGAACCACTGCCTCGATATTGTGTTAGCGCCGAATCCTAGACATCATCATGGCCTCCTCTATGGTGACGTCACTCACTTGACAGATGTTGACATCACTGATGATGATGATGTCACAGGTGTGGGTGTGACAGGCCACGAGTTGACAAGCCATACCAACACTATAAATTGCAGGGACATGGAACTTGCCAGACAGCCACATGGCAGCTGCCCCCAACTACAATGTCTGCACCTGAACATGCCCAGAACGGGTGGTGGTTACAAGGGGCAGTGGTCCTATAAAATAAAGGACCCTTAGCTGCTAGAAAACCCCAAGAGCTGTATGTAGGAGTAGGGGTGACCAATGTTCTAAGCATCATGCTTTTTATTACAAAATGGGTGGTGATGGTTCGGTCATAACATCATGGGGGCTTTTGGCACTGCCACGGTGATGATTGTCAAGTTCATATGCAGTTAGGTCACCTGTAGGTACCAGTGCAAGTATTAACATCATAGGGATGGTCACACCATAATGGTGAAGTCATAATGGGCAACGTGACAGATGTCTGTTACACTGCCTGACGTGTCTTATTTAAGGCTCCACAAAGGGTGATATCACAGAGGATGATATCACAGGTAGGTGTGCCTATAAATTTAGTACTGGCACCACTGACAGCCAGGCAGCAAAGTCGCTGTAGCTGAAAGCCAGGTGGGGCCATACAAGAGACCCCATAGTGGGTGATGACACTAAGGAGGAAGCATAGCAGGTGAAGTCACTACATTAGTGATATTGCTGCCAATGACATAATCTGAATGAATGGTGGCATCAAAGGTAATGAATTGATACTACAGGTAGTTGTGGGTGGATGGTACTAGCCCTATAATTGAGTGCCAGGACCCACAGTTTCCTGTACTCTAGGAGTCTGATCCAAAGGCTTGAACCTCAGACTATTGAGGTTTGGTCTTTTTTTTTTTTTACTCAAAAAATCTGTGCTGTACAATCCAAATCAGAATCAATAGAAGGTAGAGCTTTGTCAGGTCCAGTATTCACAATTGGTTGAATTTTACCTATGCATGTAATATGATTGAGGATAACACGCTGAGTAGCCATCAGCTGCTCGGCATGTCACATGATTGATGCCACATTAAACTAGGGAGATTCTTTAACATAAAAAGGAATTCTTTACAGCTGCCGAAA
Organism: Bufo bufo; assembly: GCF_905171765.1. NCBI lineage: Eukaryota > Metazoa > Chordata > Amphibia > Anura > Bufonidae > Bufo > Bufo bufo. The sequence goes on from NC_053390.1 coordinate 77,735,520, forward strand.
GAAAAAAGACTAAGCTTTAAATATCAGTAAAGTGTGAGTATTTCCGTGACATCTGTTCCATATGTGATGATTCTCTGCAGACGTGAAGATAATCAAAATCGGAACAGTTCTCTATCCAGTACATGAGGGCTGGTATGTAATAGATACAGCTCTGAAGCTTTATGCTTTCTGTCAGGGGATCCAGTATTTTTTGACTGCAAGAATAGTGTGGACTCCAGAAATACCTTTGCCATCAGAAATTGTGGATTTATCAAGCTTTCCAACACATACACCCAGGGCCGGTGCAAGGATTTTTGCTGCCTTAGGCAAGATAAAAATTGCCCCCCCCCCCCCCCTTCCCCCCTTATCAGATGATCTGCCCATATTATGACATCACATATGTTCCACATCACATATGTTCCCTTTCTCAGCATTTAAATTAAAAGAACTGCTATGTTTCCCTTAGGGTTAATCAAGCTTCTTGTAGATGTCTCCCTGACAGCCGCTAGAGGTGCTTCCGCGATTCTCACTGTGAAAATTACAGTGGGAAGACGTGGAACATAGTTTTGAATGCGTGCGCATGCGCATTCGCAGCTGAGAGGAGGATCAGGGAGAAGAGTTCCCAGTGCCAGCGCTGGAGGAAGGTAAGTGGCTGAAGGGGTTTTAACCCCTTCAGCCCAGTGGGAGAGGGACACAAGGGTGCCCCACTCCTAACAACTATATAGTGCCAGGAAAATGAGTTTGTTTTCCCGGCACTATAGTGCTCCTTTACCACCAGTACTGCACAGTGTCTTTTCTCTGCAGGAACAGGCTATAGACACCAGTAGCACTACATTAAACTGTACTGGTTCTGGGACTATAGTGTCCTTTTAATGTGAGGTAAATTAGTTTCCAATGTAGTATTAATAACTAAACAATTAAATAATAAACATATTGCATTGTCTACTTGCCACCAGGACAATAAGATGATCTGGTCTCTGGCTGCAGTCTGGCTCTTGGTTTGACTCTGGGGACTGGAGACAAACACCAATGTCGCCCTGGGGAAGAAGAAAGCAGCTGCACTCCTATCCAGGAGCCCACTTCTGTCCCAGAAGGCACTGGGAGGCAGAAAAATTGCTGGTGGCTAGCTGCTCGGCGGCCATCCCTTCCTTCTTCGCTCCACCCCCTCTCTGCTCTGCGTGCTCAATGGTGGGAGGGGTCAGGGGGGGGGGTAAATGTAGATATCAGGGTGCACAGTGCGCGGCTGTGCGCCCTTGAGCTACCCAGCCTTTCATCCAAGTCGGCAGAGCTCTGCCTCCACCCTGAAGGTAAGCTCAGTCAGACCAGAGAGACAATGGTGTCAGTCTCTCTGGTCTGCTGCGCCCCCACGGAGGCTCTGGACTGTCTGTACATCATCTCCGGCCGCCGGCTCAGTGGTGTGCCGCCTGAGGGATTCTTACTAGAGCGCTCAGCGGCTCAGCCTGAGGGGCGCCGCCGGCCAGCCGCCACTTAACCAACGTTTTTTTTTAAAACCGCGTGGTTCCGGCGCCCTCTGCTAAATTTTGCCCTAGGCGGCTGCCTAGGTCGCCTTACAGGTGGCGCCGGCCCTGCATACACCCATAATGCCCGCTTTAGTGTCCAAGGTGCCATTAACTACCAGAAATACATGCTGTGTCCTTATGACAACACTCCCTGTTGACTCAGCCTTAGTTCACATCAACTAATCACATTCCTTCTTAAATTTTCTTACTTGTTCCAGTCAAAAGCATTTAAGCTTGATGGATGCAAGCCCTACCTCTAGGATCCTCAACTATTGGGAGATCAGGGATCCTAAAACATTCCCGAGAGAGACGAAGACTAGCCACTTTTCCATAGAAGTTAAGGCATACTTGTCAACTTCTTAGGTTTGGCTTTCGGGAGATGTAAGGTGTACTGCTGAAATTTGTCAATTGACATGCCCCCCTTTCCAGGCCCCACCTCTTTTTAACCACCTCAGCCCCCAGTGCTTAAACACCCTGAAAGACCAGGCCACTTTTTACACTTCTGACCTACACTACTTTCACCGTTTATTGCTCGGTCATGCAACTTACCACCCAAATGAATTTTACCTCCTTTTCTTCTCACTAATAGAGCTTTCATTTGGTGGTATTTCATTGCTGCTGACATTTTTACTTTTTTTGTTATTAATCGAAATTTAACGATTTTTTTGCAAAAAAATGACATTTTTCACTTTCAGTTGTAAAATTTTGCAAAAAAAAACGAGATCCATATATAAATTTTGCTCTAAATTTATTGTTCTACATGTCTTTGATAAAAAAAAAATGTTTGGGTAAAAAAAAAAAATGGTTTGGGTAAAAGTTATAGCGTTTACAAACTATGGTACAAAAATGTGAATTTCCGCTTTTTGAAGCAGCTCTGACTTTCTGAGCACCTGTCATGTTTCCTGAGGTTCTACAGTGCCCAGACAGTACAAACACCCCACAAATGACCCCATTTCGGAAAGTAGACACCCTAAGGTATTCGCTGATGGGTATAGTGAGTTCATAGAACTTTTTATTTTTTGTCACAAGTTAGCGGAAAATGATGATTTATTTTTTTTTTCTTACAAAGTCTCATATTCCACTAACTTGTGACAAAAAATAAAAACTTCCATGAACTCACTATGCCCATCAGTGAATACCCTGGGGTGTCTTCTTTCCAAAATGGGGTCACTTGTGGGGTAGTTATACTGCCATGGCATTCTAGGGGCCCAAATGTGTGGTAAGGAGTTTGAAATCAAATTCTGTAAAAAATGACCAGTGAAATCCGAAAGGTGCTCTTTGGAATATGGGCCCCTTTGCCCACCTAGGCTGCAAAAAAGTGTCACACATGTGGTATCTCCGTATTCAGGAGAAGTTGGGGAATGTGTTTTGGGGTGTCATTTTACATATATTCATGCTGGGTGAGAGAAATATCTTGGCAAAAGACAACTTTTCCCATTTTTTTATACAAAGTTGGCATTTGACCAAGATATTTCTCTCACCCAGCATGGGTATATGTAAAATGACACCCCAAAACACATTCCCCAACTTCTCCTGAATACGGAGATACCACATGTGTGACACTTTTTTGCAGCCTAGGTGGGCAAAGGGGCCCACATTCCAACGAGCACCTTTCGGATTTCACTGGCCATTTTTTACAGAATTTGATTTCAAACTCCTTACCACACATTTGGGCCCCTAGAATGCCAGGGCAGTATAACTACCCCACAAGTGACCCCATTTTGGAAAGAAGACACCCCAAGGTATTTGCTGATGGGCATAGTGAGTTCATGGAAGTTTTTATTTTTTGTCACAAGTTAGTGGAATATGAGACTTTGATGATTTTTATTTTTTATTTTTTTTCTTACAAAGTCTCATATTCCACTAACTTGTGACAAAAAATAAAAACTTCCATGAACTCACTATGCCCATCACGAAATACCTGGGGGTGTCTTCTTTCCAAAATGGGGTCACTTGTGGGGTAGTTATACTGCCCTGGCATTCTAGGGGCCCAAATGTGTGGTAAGGAGTTTGAAATCAAATTCTGTAAAAAATGGCCAGTGAAATCCGAAAGGTGCTCGTTGGAATGTGGGCCCCTTTGCCCACTTAGGCTGCAAAAAAGTGTCACACATGTGGTATCTCCGTATTCAGGAGAAGTTGGGGAATGTGTTTTGGGGTGTCATTTTACATATACCCATGCTGGGTGAAAGAAATATCTTGGTCAAATGCCAACTTTGTATAAAAAAATGGGAAAAGTTGTCTTTTGCCAAGATATTTCTCTCACCCAGCATGAATATATGTAAAATGACACCCCAAAACACATTCCCCAACTTCTCCTGAATACGGAGATACCACATGTGTGACACTTTTTTGCAGCCTAGGTGGGCAAAGGGGCCCATATTCCAAAGAGCACCTTTCGGATTTCACTGGTCATTTTTTACAGAATTTGATTTCAAACTCCTTACCACACATTTGGGCCCCTAGAATGCCAGGGCAGTATAACTACCCCACAAGTGACCCCATTTTGGAAAGAAGACACCCCAAGGTATTCGCTGATGGGCATAGTGAGTTCATGGAAGTTTTTATTTTTTGTCACAAGTTAGTGGAATATGAGACTTTGTAAGAAAAAAAAAAAAAAAAAATCATCATTTTCCACTAACTTGTGACAAAAAATAAAAAATTCTAGGAACTCGCCATGCCCCTCACGAAATACCTTGGGGTGTCTTCTTTCCAAAATGGGGTCACTTGTGGGGTAGTTATACTGCCCTTGCATTTTCCAGGGGCCCTAAAGTGTGGTAAGTAGGTAAATGACCTGTGAAATCCTAAAGGTGCTCTTTAGAATGTGGGCCCCTTTGCCCACCTAGGCTGCAAAAAAGTGTCACACATGTGGTATCGCCGTATTCAGGAGAAGTTGGGCAATGTGTTTTGGGGTGTCTTTTTACATATACTCATGCTGGGTGAGAGAAATATCTTGGCAAAAGACAACTTTTCCCATTTTTTTTATACAAAGTTGGCATTTGACCAAGATATTTATCTCACCCAGCATGGGTATATGTAAAATGACACCCCAAAACACATTCCCCAACTTCTCCTGAATACGGCGATACCACATGTGTGGCACTTTTTTGCAGCCTAGGTGGGCAAAGGGGCCCACATTCCTTTTATGAGGGCATTTTTAGACATTTGAATCCCAGACTTCTTCTTACGCTTTGGGGCCCCTAAAATGCCAGGGCAGTATAAATACCCCACATGTGACCCCATTTTGGAAAGAAGACACCCCAAGGTATTCAATGAGGGGCATGGCGAGTTCATAGAAATATATTTTTTTTGGCATAAGTTAGCGGAAATTGATTTTATTTATTTTTTTCTCACAAAGTCTCCCTTTCCGCTAACTTGGGACAAAAAATTCAATCTTTCATGGACTCAATATGCCCCTCACGGAATACCTGGGGGTGTCTTCTTTCCGAAATGGGGTCACATGTGGGGTATTTATACTGCCCTGGCATTCTAGGGGCCCTAAAGCGTGAGAAGAAGTCTGGAATATAAATGTCTAAAAAATGTTACGCATTTGGATTCCGTGAGGGGTATGGTGAGTTCATGTGAGATTTAATTTTTTGACACAAGTTAGTGGAATATGAGACTTTGTAAGAAAAAAAAAAATAATTTCAGCTAACTTGGGCCAAAAAAATGTCTGAATGGAGCCTTACAGAGGGGTGATCAATGACAGGGGGGTGATCAATGACAGGGGGGTGATCAATGACAGGAGGGTGATCAGGGAGTCTATATGGGGTTATCACCCCCCTGTCATTGATCACCCCCCTATAAGGCTCCATTCAGATGTCCGTATGTGTTTTGCGGATCCGATCCATGTATCCGTGGATCCGTAAAAATCATACGGACATCTGAATGCAGCCTGACAGGGGGGGTGATCAATGACAGGGGGGGTGATCAATGACAGGGGGGTGATCAGGGAGTCTATATGGGGTGATCACCCCCCCGGAAGGCTCCAGGGAGACGCCTGTATGTGTTTTGCGTATCCGATCCATCTATCAGTGGATCCGTAAAAATCATGCGGACATCTGAATGGAGCTTTACAGGGGGGTGATCAATGACAGGGGGGTAATCAATGACAGGGGGGTGATCAGGGAGTCTATATGGGGTGATCACCACAGTCATTGATCACGCCCCTGTAAGGCTCCATTCAGACGTCCGTATGCGTTTTGCGGATCCGATCCATCTATCAGTGGATCCGTAAAAATCATGCGGACGTCTGAATGGAGCTTTACAGGGGGGTAATCAATGACAGGGGGGTGATCAGGGAGTCTATATGGGGTGATCACCACAGTCATTGATCACGCCCCTGTAAGGCTCCATTCAGACGTCCGTATGCGTTTTGCTGATCCGATCCATCTATCAGTGGATCCGTAAAAATCATGCGGACATCTGAATGGAGCTTTACAGGGGGGTGATCAATGACAGGGGGGTAATCAATGACAGGGGGGTGATCAGGGAGTCTATATGGGGTGATCACCACAGTCATTGATCACGCCCCTGTAAGGCTCCATTCAGACGTCCGTATGCGTTTTGCGGATCCGATCCATCTATCAGTGGATCCGTAAAAATCATGCAGACGTCTGAATGGAGCTTTACAGGGGGGTAATCAATGACAGGGGGGTGATCAGGGAGTCTATATGGGGTGATCACCACAGTCATTGATCATGCCCCTGTAAGGCTCCATTCAGACGTCCGTATGCGTTTTGCGGATCCGATCCATCTATCAGTGGATCCGTAAAAATCATGCGGACATCTGAATGGAGCTTTACAGGGGGGTAATCAATGACAGGGGGGTGATCAGGGAGTCTATATGGGGTGATCACCACAGTCATTGATCACGCCCCTGTAAGGCTCCATTCAGACGTCCGTATGCGTTTTGCGGATCCGATCCATCTATCAGTGGATCCGTAAAAATCATGCGGACATCTGAATGGAGCTTTACAGGGGGGTGATCAATGACAGGGGGGTAATCAATGACAGGGGGGTGATCAGGGAGTCTATATTGGGTGATCACCACAGTCATTGATCACGCCCCCTGTAAGGCTCCATTCAGACGTCCGTATGCGTTTTGCGGATCCGATCCATCTATCAGTGTATCCGTAAAAATCATGCAGACGTCTGAATGGAGCTTTACAGGGGGGTAATCAATGACAGAGGGGGTGATCAGGGAGTCTATATGGGGTGATCACCACAGTCATTGATCACGCCCCTGTAAGGCTCCATTCAGACGTCCGTATGCGTTTTGCGGATCCGATCCATCTATCAGTGGATCCGTAAAAATCATGCGGACATCTGAATGGAGCTTTACAGGGGGGTGATCAATGACAGGGGGGTAATCAATGACAGGGGGGTGATCAGGGAGTCTATATGGGGTGATCACCACAATCATTGATCACGCCCCCTGTAAGGCTCCATTCAGACGTCCGTATGCGTTTTGCGGATCCGATCCATCTATCAGTGTATCCGTAAAAATCATGCAGACGTCTGAATGGAGCTTTACAGGGGGGTAATCAATGACAGGGGGGTGATCAGGGAGTCTATATGGGGTGATCACCACAGTCATTGATCACGCCCCTGTAAGGCTCCATTCAGACGTCCGTATGCGTTTTGCGGATCCGATCCATCTATCAGTGGATCCGTAAAAATCATGCGGACATCTGAATGGAGCTTTACAGGGGGGTGATCAATGACAGGGGGGTAATCAATGACAGGGGGGTGATCAAGGAGTCTATATGGGGTGATCACCACAGTCATTGATCACGCCCCTGTAAGGCTCCATTCAGACGTCCGTATGCGTTTTGCGGATCCGATCCATCTATCAGTGGATCCGTAAAAATCATGCGGACGTCTGAATGGAGCTTTACAGGGGGGTAATCAATGACAGGGGGGTGATCAGGGAGTCTATATGGGGTGATCACCACAGTCATTGATCACGCCCCTGTAAGGCTCCATTCAAACGTCCGTATGCGTTTTGCGGATCCGATCCATCTATCAGTGGATCCGTAAAAATCATGCGGACATCTGAATGGAGCTTTACAGGGGGGTGATCAATGACAGGGGGGTAATCAATGACAGGGGGGTGATCAGGGAGTCTATATGGGTGATCACCACAGTCATTGATCACGCCCCTGTAAGGCTCCATTCAGACGTCCGTATGCGTTTTGCGGATCCGATCCATCTATCAGTGGATCCGTAAAAATCATGCGGACATCTGAATGGAGCTTTACAGGGGGGTAATCAATGACAGGGGGGTGATCAGGGAGTCTATATGGGGTGATCACCACAGTCATTGATCACGCCCCTGTAAGGCTCCATTCAGACGTCCATATGCGTTTTGCGGATCCGATCCATCTATCAGTGGATCCGTAAAAATCATGCGGACATCTGAATGGAGCTTTACAGGGGGGTGATCAATGACAGGGGGGTGATCAGGGAGTCTATATGGGGTGATCACCACAGTCATTGATCACGCCCCCTGTAAGGCTCCATTCAGACGTCCGTATGCGTTTTGCGGATCCGATCCATCTATCAGTGGATCCGTAAAAATCATGCAGACGTCTGAATGGAGCTTTACAGGGGGGTAATCAATGACAGGGGGGTGATAAGGGAGTCTATATGGGGTGATCACCACAGTCATTGATCACGCCCCTGTAAGGCTCCATTCAGATGTCCGTATGCGTTTTGCGGATCCGATCCATCTATCAGTGGATCCGTAAAAATCATGCGGACATCTGAATGGAGCTTTACAGGGGGGTGATCAATGACAGGGGGGTAATCAATGACAGGGGGGTGATCAGGGAGTCTATATGGGGTGATCAGGGGTGATCAAGGGGTTAATAAGTGACAGGGGGGGGAGTGTAGTGTAGTGGTGCTTGGTGCAACATATTACTGAGCTACCTGTGTCCTCTGGTGGTCGATCCAAACAAAGGGGACCACCAGAGGACCAGGTATATTAGACGCTGTTATCAAAACAGCGTCTAATATACCTGTTAGGGGTTAAAAAAAATCACATCTCCAGCCTGCCAGCGAATGATCGCCGCTGGCAGGCTGGGGATCCACTCTCTTACCTTCCGTTCCTGTGAGCGCGCGCGCCAGTGTGCGCGCATTCACAGGAAATCTCGCGTCTCGCGAGATGACGCATATATGCGTGACTGTGCGCAGGGCTGCCACCTCCGGAACGTGATCCTGCGTTAGGCGGTCCGGAGGTGGTTAAATAGTAACCACAACCTCATTGCACTTTGGCAGCCAGTGCTGCACCTAATTACTCAAAATCCGGGCCCCTCATACAGTTCAGGTACATGGAGAGGGTTGCTCTTTGGAAAAAAAACAACCTGCCGTGCCATGGATTTTTGCCAACACTTCTGGAAGGTCACTCCTTTTCCCGGGAGCCTCCAAATGTGCCAGGAGACATGGAAAGTATGGTCTAAGGATATGTTCCTTTTCAAGGAATTGCCTATGGTAAATCCAACATCTACTTACAAGAGAATCTGTGGCAGAAATCCAAAGCTAGATGTGTTGGCAAGGCGCCAGAGGATTCGCATCAGAATTAACCATGATCTATAGGGCTAACCTGTGGCATTTCTGTGCAGAATCCACATTTTTTCTTTAAAGCTCATTAACACGAGCGGATCCCGTGCGTGGAATCCGCTGCGTGAAAGACAGCCTAGCCCCGTCCCGGACAGCAGAGACACGGAGCAATAACATGATTGATAATGCTCTTTGCCTCTCTGTGATCTTTTTGCTACAAAATCACAGTGACAACTTTATCTCACTGTGATTTTGTAGTAAAAAGATCAGAGAGGTACGGAGCATTATCAATCATGTTAATGCTCTGTGTCTCTGCTGTCCGGGACGGGGCTTGGCTGTCTTTCACAAAGCGGATTCCACGCACAGGATCCGCTCGTGTGAAAGAGCCCTTATTCTCCTCAAAAATCCTGAACCTGTTACATCCCTTTATGGAGAGGTGACCCTCTGCTGAATTCAGTGGTTGCAACAGAAAACGCCGAGCAAGCAGTGCTAAGGCCTTTCTGCCACTTCCATTCATTTCAATGGCAAAATGGATTGGTGTGTTTCCCAGATATGGCGCCTCCACCTATCAAGCATTTATGGCATATCCTGTGGCTATGCCATAAATGTTTATGATGGGAATCACAATGGACTGCACCAGGCTAGGGCGAAAAATTGTTATCTCGGGGACAAGGGCACAGAAGGTCTTCAAAACAGGGGTACAGATTAGTGATGGACGAACATCGGCCGGGATGATCAAATGTTAGCGAACCGCAAGTTCGCTGCGGGCCCCATTCAATTTAATGGCAGGCGAACCTGAAAAACCTTCAGGTCATATTTGCAGCCACCAAATACTTACTAGAAGTGCACAAATTTTCCCACAACATGGACAGTGACATACCAGAGGGGAATCAATGGCAAAAATTCCCACAAAAAATGTATTTTAATCAGGGGCCATTTTTATGCGTCTTAAAGGGAAACTCAAAAAAATATGCCCTGCTGGAGCCTAGAAAAATGTTATGCTAGGCCACAGGAGTACAGGCCCCAAACATTAGGCATTTACCGGACAGAAAGCATCAAGTGATTATGTGGCTGGAAGTATATTAGACGGTTAGTGGATATCAATTTTACTGCAGGCGAGTGGAGTACAGACCCCAAACATTAGGCATTCACCGGATAGAAAACATCAAGTGAATATGTGGCTGGAGGTATATTAGACGGTCATTGGATATCAATTTTACTGCAGGCCAGTGGACTACTGGCCCCAAAAATTATTCATTCACCAGATAGAAAACATCAAGTAATTATGTGGCTGGAGGTACATTAAGCGGTCACCGTATAACAATTTTACTGTTGGCCAGTTAGATTACGGTCCGCAAAAATTATGCATTCACCGTGCAGAAAAGATCAGGTGATTATGGGGCTGGAGGTATATTAGACGGTCAATAGCTATCAATTTTACTGCAGGCCAGTGGACTACAGGCCCCAAAAATTATTAATTTACCGGATAGAAAACATCAAGTGATTATGTGGCTGGAGGTATATTAGACGGTCATTGGATATCAATTTTAATGCAGGCCAGTGGACTACAGGCGACAAAAATTATTCATTCACCATACAGAAAAGAACAAATGATAATGTGGCTGGAGGTACATTAGGTGGTCACCGTATAACAATTTTACTGTTGGCCAGTTAGATTACAGGCCCCAAAAATTATGCATTCACCGTACAGAAAAGATCAAGTGATTATGTGACTGGAGGTATATTAGACGGTCATTGGATATCAATTTTATTGAAGGCCAGTGAAGTACAGGCCCCAAACATTAGGCATTCACCGGACAGAAAACATCAAGTGATTATGTGGCTGGGGGTACATAAGGCAGTCACCGTATAACAATTTTACTGTTGGCCAGTTAAAGGCCCTAAACATTATGCATTCAAAGTACAGAAAAAATCAAGTGATTATGTGGCTGGAGGTACAGTACAGACCAAAAGTTTGGACACACCTTCTCATTCAAAGAGTTTTCTTTATTTTCATGACTATGAAGGCATCAAAACTATGAATTAACACATGTGGAATTATATACATAACAAACAAGTGTGAAACAACTGAAAATATGTCATATACTAGGTTCTTCAAAGTAGCCACCTTTTGCTTTGATTACTGCTTTGCACACTCTTGGCATTCTCTTGATGAGCTTCAAGAGGTAGTCCCCTGAAATGGTCTTCCAACAGTCTTGAAGGAGTTCCCAGAGATGCTTAGCACTTGTTGGCCCTTTTGCCTTCACTCTGCGGTCCAGCTCACCCCAAACCATCTCGATTGGGTTCAGGTCCGGTGACTGTGGAGGCCAGGTCATCTGACGCAGCACCCCATCACTCTCCTTCATGGTCAAACAGCCCTTACTTTCAAAGTTTTCCCAATTTTTCGGCTGACTGACTGACCTTCATTTCTTAAAGTAATGATGGCCACTCGTTTTTCTTTACTTAGCTGCTTTTTTCTTGCCATAATACAAATTCTAACAGTCTATTCAGTAGGACTATCAGCTGTGTATCCACCTGACTTCTCCTCAACACAACTGATGGTCCCAACCCCATTTATAAGGCAAGAAATCCCACTTATTAAACCTGACAGGGCACACCTGTGAAGTGAAAACCATTTCTGGGGACTACCTCTTGAAGCTCATCAAGAGAATGCCAAGAGTGTGCAAAGCAGTAATCAAAGCAAAAGGTGGCAACTTTGAAGAACCTAGAATATGACATATTTTCAGTTGTTTCACACTTGTTTGTTATGTGTATAATTCCACATGTCTTAATTCATAGTTTTGATGCCTTCAGTGTGAATCTACAATTTTCATAGTCATGAAAATAAAGAAAACTCTTTGAATGAGAAGGTGTGTCCAAACTTTTGGTCTGTACTGTATATTAGATGGTCATTGGATATCAATTTTACTGCAGGCCAGTACAAATACATGTTAAATACATATGTTTAAAATAATTAAAAATATAAAATTGGATTAATGAAATCCCCCCTCTTGAAAAAAACCCCAATGGTAATAGGTGAAATTCAATTAAACGTGGTCGTCACAGGTGTTGAATTCCTCCGAGAGCCATGCCTCATTAATTTTTAGAAAGCTAGGCGGAGTGCGCTTATCTGTCACGATCCTCCCTGCTGCGCTGAACGTCCTTTCGGACAGGACACTGGACGAGGGGCAAGCTAAGAGTTCCATGGCAAATTGTTCCAGGTCTGGCTACAGGTCAAGCCTGCACACCCAGTAGTCAAGGGGTTCCTCGTTTCCCAGAGCGTCCACATTGGCCGTTAACCCTATGTGGTCAGACACCTGTCGGTCTGGGCGTTCCCTGAGGCTGGATCCGGAGGGCGGCTGTCGATGGGTTGGCTGCAAGAATGATTTCATATCCGAAGTGACAACACATCTTCAAACCGCCCTCTTCTTGCATGCGTGGTAGGATTGCTACCGCCATTTTGTGTTTGTATCGGGGGTCTAAGTACGTTGCCACCCAGTACTGGCCCTTGCCCTTTATGCTTTTTATACGGGGGTCCTTCTTCAAACACTGGAGAATGAAAGCCCCCATTTGCACGCACTGTTCTGTGGATGACGCACTGTTATGGGGGATCTGTGGATGACGCACTGTTATGGGGTATCTGTGGATGACGCACTGTTATGGGGGGATCTGTGGATGACACTGATGGGGGATCTGTGGATGACGCACTGTTATGGGGGGATCTTTGGATGACGCACTGTTATGGGGGGATCTGTGGATGACACACTGTTATGGGGGATCTGTGAATGACACTGATGGGGGATCTGTGAATGACACTGAGGGGGGATCTGTGAATGACACTGAGGGGGGATCTGTGAATGACACTGAGGGGGGGATCTGTGAATGACACTGAGGGGGGGATCTGTGAATGACACTGAGGGGGGGATCTGTGAATGACACTGAGGGGGGGATCTGTGAATGACACTGAGTGGGGATCTGTGAATGACACTGATGGGGGATCTGTGGATGACACTTATGGGGCTCTGTGGATGACACTTATGTCACCCACAGATCCCCATAAGTGTCATCTACAGATCCCCCATCAGATGCATCAGTGTGGAGGGAGGAGGCGGGGACACTCATGGCGTGGCCCGGTGCAGTGACTCTACTCTAATACACCGGGCCCCGCAACGGTTAAACATTCAATCTAATCTATATCTTGTAGTACCGCAAGTATAGCATTAAGACGGCGCAGACCGGCATCTCCCTCGGTCATGCGCCGCTTGCCGCACCTCCTTCCTCATGCGCCGTCTGCTCCAGCTCCCTCTGTCATGCGCCGCCTGCCCCAGCTCACTTTATGAATGTACAGGCAGGCGGCGCATGACAGAGGGAGCTGGGGCAGGCGGCGCATGACAGAGGGAGCTGGAGCAGACAGCGCATGAGGAAAGAGGTGCGGCAAGCGGCGCATGACCGAGGGAGATGCCGGTCTGCGCCGTCTTAATGCTATACTTACGGTACTACAGTAAGTACCGTACAGAGCATATACAATTAGATATAGATCAGATTGAATGTTTAACAGTTGCGGGGCCCAGTGTATTAGAGAAGAGTCATTGCACCGGGCCCTGCCATGAGTGTCCCCGCCTCCTCCCTCCACACTGATATTTCGCTGGCCGCGCTGTGCAGCATAGCGGCCAGCGAAGTATTCGCTTTATAAGACGCACGGCCATTTCCCCCCCACTTTTGGGGGGGAAAAAGTGCATCTTATAAAGCGAAAAATACGGTACTATGTATAAATATATCAGGGGTCAGTACAGAGATCTCTCCCATCATCTATTTATCCCCAGGACTGTGACTGTGACAAGGGGACATCCTCTGCGCCTTGAGGAAAGAAGGTTTGTACACAAACATAGAAGAGGATTTTTTACAGTAAGAGCAGTGAGACTATGGAACTCTCTACCTGAGGAGGTGGTGATGGTAAGTTTACTAAAAGAATTCAAGCTGGGCCTGGATGTATTTCTGGAGTGTAATAATATTACAGGCTATAGCTACTAGAGAGGGGTAGTTGATCCAGGGAGTTATCTGATTGCCTGAATGGAGTCAGGAAGGATTTTTTTTCCCCTTAAGTGGGGAAAATTGGCTTTTACCTCACAGTTTTTTTTTTTGCCTTCCTCTGGATCAACTTGCAGGATAACAGGCTGAACTGGATAAACAAATGTATTTTTTCGGCCTTATATACTATGTATACTATGTTAGGTGGAGCGGACTGACTCCTGCTCATCGTTCAGGAGAATGTCGTCCTCAGTCTCCTCCCCAATCCTCGGACAACACCAGGGATCCCAGAAAAGTTTAAAGCCTGCTCTTCTTGCTCCTCCTCCTCCTCCCCCCAGGTACCATCCTCCTCTGACTCCTCTTCAGACTCCTGCTGACTTGTCTCAGATGGAGTAGCCCCCCATGGAAATTCATTCAGCATTGCGACTTCCTCATCTTCCTTCTCCTCAACCGCTTGATCAATGACACAACGCAATGCACGTTTACAGAAAGAAGGCGTAAGGTACAATGTCACTGATGGCGCCCTGGCTGCGACTGACCAGTTTGGTGATCTCATCAAATGGCCGCAACAGTCTGCATGCATCGCGCATGAGCAGCAACTGGCACTGTGAAAAAAAACCAAGCTCCCAGAACCTGTCCTGCCACAGAGTTCATACAGGTAGTCGTTAACAGGATGTTTCTGCTGGAGCAGCCTATCAAGCATATACAAGGTGGAGTTCTAGCACGTTGGGCAGTCACAAATGAGACATCTGACGGGCAAGCGGTGTCGCCACTGAACGTCAGCAAAGCGAGCCATGGCCGTGTAAGATCTTCTAACATGGCCAGAGATTTTCCTGGCCTGTCACAAGACGTCCTGGACCCCGGGGTATTTGGCACTGAATTGCTGAACGACTAAGTTCAGGACGTGTGCCATGCACGGCACGTGTGTCATTTCGCCCTATTTCAGTACGCTCAGCAGATTGGTACCGTTGTCGCACACCACTTTACCAACTGTCAAATTAAGCGGGGTTAGCCACTGATCGACTTGTGACCGCAGAGCCGATGATTGAGTAGGAGGAGGAGAAGAAGAAGAGGCAGGCCTGCATGCAATCCGTGGCAGTAACACCAAATCCACACGGGTGCCACGGGTTGCATGCTTGACAGCCGTCAAAAGGTTCACCCAGTGGGCAGTAAAAGTTATGTACCTTCCCTTTCTGTGTTTGCTAGACCACGTGTCTGTGGTCAGATGTACAGGGAGTGCAGAATTATTAGGCAAGTTGTATTTTTGAGGATTAATTTTATTATTGAACAACAACCATGTTCTCAATGAACCCAAAAAACTCATTAATATCAAAGCTGAATATTTTTGGAAGTAGTTTTTAGTTTGTTTTTAGTTTTAGCTATTTTAGGGGGATATCTGTGTGTGCAGGTGACTATTACTGTACATAATTATTAGGCAACTTAACAAAAAACAAATATATACCCATTTCAATTATTTATTTTTACCAGTGAAACCAATATAACATCTCAACATTCACAAATATACATTTCTGACATTCAAAAACAAAACAAAAACAAATCAGTGACCAATATAGCCACCTTTCTTTGCAAGAACACTCAAAAGCCTGCCATCCATGGATTCTGTCAGTGTTTTGATCTGTTCACCATCAACATTGCATGCAGCAGCAACCACAGCCTCCCAGACACTGTTCAGAGAGGTGTAATGTTTTCCCTCCTTGTAAATCTCACATTTGATGATGGACCACAGGTTCTCAATGGGGTTCAGATCAGGTGAACAAGGAGGCCATGTCATTAGATTTTCTTCTTTTATACCCTTTCTTGCCAGCCACGCTGTGGAGTACTTGGACGCGTGTGATGGAGCATTGTCCTGCATGAAAATCATGTTTTTCTTGAAGGATGTAGACTTCTTCCTGTACCACTGCTTGAAGAAGGTGTCTTCCAGAAACTGGCAGTAGGACTGGGAGTTGAGCTTGACTCCATCCTCAACCCGAAAAGGCCCCACAAGCTCATCTTTAATGATACCAGCCCAAACCAGTACTCCACCTCCACCTTGCTGGCGTCTGAGTCGGACTGGAGCTCTCTGCCCTTTACCAATCCAGCCACGGGCCCATCCATCTGGCCCATCAAGACTCACTCTAATTTCATCAGTCCATAAAACCTTAGAAAAATCAGTCTTGAGATATTTCTTGGCCCAGTCTTGACGTTTCAGCTTGTGTGTCTTGTTCAGTGGTGGTCGTCTTTCAGCCTTTCTTACCTTGGCCATGTCTCTGAGTATTGCACACCTTGTTCTTTTGGGCACTCCAGTGATGTTGCAGCTCTGAAATATGGCCAAACTGGTGGCAAGTGGCATCTTGGCAGCTGCACGCTTGACTTTTCTCAGTTCATGGGCAGTTATTTTGCGCCTTGGTTTTTCCACACGCTTCTTGCGACCCTGTTGACTATTTTGAATGAAACGCTTGATTGTTCGATGATCACGCTTCAGAAGCTTTGCAATTTTAAGAGTGCTGCATCCCTCTGCAAGATATCTCACTATTTTTGACTTTTCTGAGCCTGTCAAGTCCTTCTTTTGACCCATTTTGCCAAAGGAAAAGGAAGTTGCCTAATAATTATGCACACCTGATATAGGGTGTTGATGTCATTAGACCACACCCCTTCTCATTACAGAGATGCACATCACCTAATATGCTTAATTGGTAGTAGGCTTTCGAGCCTATACAGCTTGGAGTAAGACAACATGCATAAAGAGGATGATGTGGTCAAAATACTCATTTGCCTAATAATTCTGCACGCAGTGTATGTTGGCACCGACATTGTGTGCCAGAGATACATTCACTTGCTGCTGAACATGGCCATATAGGTCTGGAATGCCCTTCTGGGAGAAATATTTCCTTACGGGGACATTCCATTGCGGTGTGCCAATGGCCACAAATTTTCTAAAGGCCTTCGAGTCCACCAGTTTATATGGCAGTAGTTGGCGGCTATCAGTTCCGACAAGTTGGCGGTTAGCCGTTGGGCAAGAGGGTTATCCGGCGTCATCAACTTTTTTTTACGTTCGAACATTTGGGCCACGGAAGACTGCCTTTTGCCAGATGAACGCGATCACGGCATGGTGGAAGGTGGAGTGGAGGACAAATGGGAGGAGAGAGGAGAAGGAAAAGAGGCAGGACATAGAGCGCCGGGAGTGTGGCTTTGTGGGTTCTGACGGCGTTGCTCCCACTGGGCTCGGTGATGGGAGGCCAGGTGCCTTCTTAAGGCGGTCGTCCCTAGGTGAGTGTTGGGCTTACCGCGACTTATGCATTGACAGACAGCACAGGCTGCAGATGGCAACACTATTGTCGGCAGCTGACACGTTAAAAAAAGCATACACTGCAGAGCCATGTGCCGGCTAGTGTTGATTGTGAATTTTTATCGAGAATATAGGCACTTTGAGAATTTGCGAATATTTAGAATATAGTGATATATATTCGTAATTTTGAATATTCAAGATTTTTTTTTAATCAGTACACATGATCAATCCCTGCTTCTAGCTTGTGGGCCAATGAGAAGCCTGCAGTATCTTTGACTCGTAACGCAAATTTTTAAATTGCCGAGTAAAAACGTGATTCCTCCCTGCTTCTTGCTTGTGTGACAATGAGTCATTGGCTCACAAGCAACTTAAGCAGGGAGGAATCATGACTTTAGATGGTAAAAATGACGAATATTCTAAAAAAATAATATAAATCACTATATCGAATATATTAATTTTTTCGAATATTCTTGATATTCTAAAACAAGAATATATAGCAATATAGCGAATATTCAAAAAAAAAATTATAATATAGAGCAATTTAGCTAATAAAGTGCTATAATCTTCTTTGTCTAATAGTTGTAATTTTTTTCTCATCTTAAGTTCAGATTGGAAAAAAATTACAACTATTAAAAAAAAATTATAGCACTATATTAGCTAAATTGCTCTACATTCGTTTTTTTTTCGAATATTCACTATATTGCTATATATTCTTGTTTTAGAATATTACGAATATTCGAAAAAACTAATATATTCGATGTAGTGCTATATATTTGTTTTTTAGACTATTCGTCATTTTTCCCATCTAAAGTCATGATTCCTCCCTGCTTAAGTTGCTTGTGGGCCAATGACTCATTGGCCCACAAGCAAGAAGCAGGGAGGAATCATGTTTTTACCTGGCAATTTAAAAATTCTCGATAAAAATTTGCATTACGAAAATTCACATATTACGCGATCATTACCTTGCTGATTTTTCGAGTTAAAAAATTGTAGAATATAGCGAATACTCGAATTCGCAAATATTCGATGAATATTCTGCAAAATATTTGCGAAATATCGCGAATTCGAATATGACCCCTGCCGCTCATCACTAGTGCCGGCGTCCTGGGAGCGCTAGATGTGACCGTGCATGGTGGATGGCTCGCTCCAGATACATTTGCCGCCTGCTTTTTGCCTCCTGTGCACTGCGAGTTCTGCCTGCTTCTCCTCCCTGTCTGCTGCTCCGTCTATCCCTCTGAACTCCCCTCCTCTTCCTCTCTTGTGGACACCCACGTGACATCCATCGACACGTCATCATCGTCACCTTCACCACCACTGACATTAGAGATCTCGAAATAGGCTGCAACAACGGGGACCACCCACCTTGGGCTGATCTGCGTACTGTCATCAGACCGCTGGGTGGTGGCCATTGCTACCTCCTCTTCCTCATCCGATGCCAAGAATGTCTGCGCATCGGTAAGGTCTGGAAATTGATGGGAAAATAATTCCTCTGACTCGAGTGGAGGGGCTATGGTGGTGGTGTAAACAGCAGAGGATGAGGAGGGTGCAGAAGTGGAAGGCTGAGTGAGCCACTCAACCAACTCTGGTGCGTCCTTTGACGTAATCGCACGCACCTTCTCCAACTTACCACTTAGGCTCCGGCCTGGTGCACCTGGCCGACCACTACCACCCCTGCGGAACGCCCTGCCTCTTCCTCTGCCTGTCATTTTCAAAATTACCCTGTGACAAAGCCCCTATAGAAGAGTAGTATTTGTGGAAGCAGGTATATAGAACCCCTTAATTATTATTTCCTGGAAGCAGTTATTTCAAACCCCTTAATCAGTTTTTTTTGGGGCAACAGGTATATCACACCAGTTGCAATTAATTGTTCCAGTAGTGTTTGTCCCTCTGTATAGCTGCGATATCTCAGCAGAACCGCACACAATACTGCACAATACAAATGCACTATATAGAAAGTATATTATAAGTATATCGCACCCCTTAGTAAGTCACACCTATACCAGTCTTTAAAAGGACTTTTGTGGCCCTATTAGCTAGCGTTTTGTGGCCCTAACAGTCTGTTTCTGCTCCACACAGTGACCTCTCCCTACACTGGCAAAAGACTGAATGTAAAATGGCGGCCAGATCAGGGTTAAATTTATAGGATAGGGGCTGGGTCCATGTGCTGAAACGTCTCAATTGGCTGTTCTGTACCACCTGATGGATGTGTCATGTGTCAAAGTTCAGCGCAATGCAAAAGAATATGGCGCCGGCGGACATTGCCATATGTTCACCTGTTCGATGAATTGCGAACGAGTAAAGTTCGCAGCGAAACGACCGCCGGGCGAACCGCAAGGACATCTCTAGTACAGATATGATGTCTTTCTTCAACCCTATATGAATCCCTTCATGGTATACAGTGGTTACTTTGCTGACAGAATGCATATAGTGCAACATGTGATTCTGGTTAAAGCTGTGTCAGTAAAGAACTTTTTTTTTATTGGAATGAATTCAATTTTTTATTTCTAGGAGGAACTTTGAGGTCAAGTCTTGGCAGCCTTCACCAAAGATCAACAAACACGGCTGTTTTTCACCTAGTACCACGACATGACAGAATGGCATTCCTCCTGTAATTATGTTTTATTCTGCACACAATGAACAGATTCATAAAAGGCAGAAGAAAAGAAAGCTTCAACAGAAAACTTCAAGGGGGTTGTCCTGTGAAAAATATTCTACATTTTGCAAACCAGCGCCTGGATCTGAATACTTTTGTAATTGCATGTAATTAAACATTTTATATAGCCGCTGAGTTATTCAATAAAATTTATTTGTATAGCGCCACCTGCTGTTTGTTGTTTTCCTTATTTTTTTTTGTCCACCCCGGGAAGATCAATGAGGTGGATGAACATGCTCAGTTTAATTCTTCAACTGCCACCAGCTGTATCTACTGCTAGATGCTGTGACAGTTAGGCTGGGTTCACACGAGCGGATGCCGTGCGTGGCATCCGCTCCGGGAAAGAGTGCCAAGACCCGATGCAGACTGCAGAGGCACGGAGCATTAACATGACTGATAATGCTCCGTGCCTCTCTGTGACCTCCTTACTACGAAATCACAGTTGTCACAGAGAGGCACGGAGCATTATCAGTCATGTTAATGCTCCGTGCCTCTGCAGTCTGCATCGGGTCTTGGCACTCTTTCACGGAGCGGATGCCACGCACGGCATCCACTCGTGTGAACCCAGCCTTACAGGGAGAGTCCTCCAGCAGCAAGGACAAAGCCCTGGGCTACTGGGCCTGGGGGGGAAGGAGGGGTCTGGTGCTAAACTTCCTCTTTTCCTGACATGAACGCACTGCATTTTCATGCTGCTGCCACTAGGGGGAAAGAGTGCAAAGAGTTTATAATACATTATGTGAAGGGAAGAAGTGAATTAGAGCTGTATGCTTTAGATTTATCTGTGTATTTATGTCAATTGTCAGATAAAAATATTTTTCCTGCATGTTGAATGTCGTAAAAAACGAATTAAAATGCACAATTAGCCATGTTTTGCTTATCTTGTCCTCCTCCAAAAAGTGATCAAAAGTCATATGTACTTCAAAAAGGCACCTTGTTCGTGCAGCCCGGCTTCTCTTCTGTCTTCTTTCTTCAGGACATGGGTAAAGGACCTTTGATGAATAGGGCTGGAGGGGTTAAATTTTTTTTTTTTAACTCACCTCATCCACCCGGCTTCTCTTTCTTCTTTGAGGTAAAGGACCTTTGATGACATCACTGCGCTCATCACATGGTCCATCACATGATCCATCACCATGGTGATGGATCATGTGACGGACCATGTGATGAGCGCAGCGACGTCACCACAGGTCCTTTTCCTCAAAGAAGAAAGAGAAGCCGGGTGGATGAGGTGAGTTAAATTTTTTTTTTTTAACCCCTCCAGCCCTATTTTACTAAGCATTCTGTATTAAAGGGAATCTGTCACCTGCTTTTAGCATTTTAAGCTGTCACCATTGCCATGTTCACTAAAGTACCTTATTTCCTACTTTATTCTTACTTTATTGCGTTTTGTCATTTTGATGATCGTGCCGACGCAGGCCACAGGCGGTACTGCGCCTGCACAAGTTTTCTTGCCACCGACAGGAAGGACGGAGCATTTCTAGAAGGTAGACGATGACGTGGGGAGGGGGCGGAACCGTTTGCCGGGGCTGTGGGAGGTTACTTCAGGATCAGGAGGCGTTCTTGGGATTCAAATTAAGGTGAGCTGGGCACTGCAGGGGGGCGTCACTGGGCACCAGAGAGGGAAAAAAAACGCCCCTCTGGGCACCTTGGAGCTTCATTAGCATATCATAAAAAGGGCTTTTTTTAAATCAAAATGACAAAACGAAGAAGACTGTAGGAAATAAGGTACTTTAGTGAACATGGCAATGGTGACAGCTTAAAATGCTAAAAGCAGGTGACAGATTCCCTTTAAGAATGCTATTAATTTCCCTTATAACCATGTTATAAGGGAAAATAATAATAATGATCAGTCCCCATCCCGATCGTCTCCTAGCAACCGTGCGTGAAAATTGCACCGCATCCGCACTTGCTTGCGGATGCTTGCGATTTTCAAGCAGCCCTATTCACTTCTATGGGGCCTGCGTTGCGTGAAAAACGCACAAAATAGAGCATGCTGCGATTTTCACGCGACGCACAAGTGATGCGTGGAAATCACCGCTCATGTGCACAGCGCCATTGAAGTGAATGGGTCCGGATTCAGTGCGGGTGAAATGTGTTCACCTCACGCATTGCACCCACGCGGAAATCTCGTCCATGTGAAAGGGGCCCAAGGTATCATGTTATTTTCATGTAATTTTTAGGCACAGTGAACGCTGTAAAAACAAAACCCCAAACACTTCGGAGGTTTTTTTTCAATTTCACTCCACAAAGATTTTTTTTCTCATTTTCCAATACAAGATATATAAATTAAATACACAAATGCAACCTGTCCTGCAAAAAAATAAACCCTCATCTGGCTACAGTATGTGAAGGGCTGTGGCTTTTGGGATGGCAGGGAGGAAAAAAACTAAAATGCAAAAACAGAAACCATCACAGTCCTAAAGAGGTTCATTTCAAAATACAGGTCCACATGGAAGCCCAACCTGTGCTGCAACAAAAGGCCTAGGGGTGCATTTTAATAGAATTTTTTATTTACAATTGTGCAGAAACCAAATATGTAATTTTTTAAAGCACATTACACAATAAAAACTGATTTTCTAGGCAGCTATGAAAAACAATCATTGCTCACCTAATTCATACCGCGCCAACATATTGCACAGCGCAGTCAGGGCCGATCCTAGGGTCACAGGCGCCTGGGTGCAGAAATATTTCTGGCGCCCCCACATGGGCGTGGTTATCTTACTAACTCCTCCCCTTTACAATGTTTCTATGGCAACAACTTCAGCCCCCAACTTCAGCCCCACCAATTTGCTTTGACAATAACTTAGTCAACGGCTTTGACAAGTCAAAATAAATGTCATGTGCCAGTAGCCAGAGCCCCCCCATATCATGTGCCAGTAGCCAGAGCCCCCCATATCATGTGCCAGTAGCCCCCCTTATGTGCCAGTAGCCCCCCTATGTGCCAGTAGCCCCCCTTATCATGTGCCAGTAGACCCCCTTATCATGTGCCAGTAGCCCCCCTTATCATGTGCCAGTAGCCCCCCATATCATGTGCCAGTAGCCAGAGCCCCCCCTTATCATGTGCCAGTAGCCAGAGCCCCCCCCCATATCATGTGCCAGTAGCCAGATCCCCCCCATTATCATGTGCCAGTAGCCAGAGTGCCCCCATATCATGTGCCAGTAGCCAGAGTGCCCCCATATCATGTGCCAGTAGCCCCCCATATCATGTGCCAGTAGCCCCCCTTATCATGTGCCAGCCCAGTAGTCCCCCCTTATCATGTGCCAGCCCAGTAGTCCCCCCTTATCATGTGCCAGCCCAGTAGTCCCCCCTTATCATGTGCCAGCCCAGTAGTCCCCCTTATCATGTGCCAGCCCAGTAGCCCCCCTTATCATGTGCCAGCCCAGTAGTCCCCCCTTATCATGTGCCAGCCCAGTAGTCCCCCCTTATCATGTGCCAGCCCTGTAGTCCCCCCTTATCATGTGCCAGCCCAGTAGCCCCCCTTATCATGTGCCAGCCCAGCCCAGTAGTCCCCCCTTATGTGCCAGCCCAGTAGCCCCCCTTATGTGCCAGCCCAGTAGCCCCCCTTATCATGTGCCAGCCCAGTATTGTACCTATATAAAAAAAATAAAAAAAAATAATACACTTATACTTACCTCCAGCAATGCGATGCGATGCAGGCCGCCTCTTCCGTCTGTGTCCCTCGCTATACGGCTCAGGCGACGCGATGACGTCATCGCGCCGCCTGCACCGGCCTCTGATAGGCTGCCAGCACTAAGCCGGCAGCCTATCAGAGGAACAGGAGGGGACACACCTCTCCCTCCTCTGCCGCAGCACAGGCATCTGTATTGCCGTCCTGAGGACGGCAATACAGATGACTATGGAGATGAGCGCTTCCGCAATGGAGGCGCTCATCTCCTGCTCTGCCCTGCCGCCGGCCGCCGCCGCCCCCACTTGTCACCAGGGCCGCGGCCTTGCGGCACTCAGGCTTGCCGGGCCACCGGGAAATTTCCCGCTATCCCGGCAGGCCAGTCCGGCCCTGCGCTCGGCGCCTTTCGGGTGACAGCGCTGGGGTGCGGGGCACCCACTGCACCCCATGTAGGATCGGCCCTGAGCGCAGTACAGTGCATCTTTTACGGCCCCCGTTGAAGTGAATGGGTCCGCATCCGAGCCGCAGTTTTTGCGGACCAAAACAACGGTCGTGTGCATGAGGCCTTAGCTACTTTCACATCTGTGCTTTCCCTTTCCGCTATTGAGATCCGTCATAGGGTCTCATATCCCGGAGGAAAACGCTTCCCTTTTGTCCCCATTCATTGTAAATGGGGACGGAATGGAGCGGAGTACACCAGAATGCATTTCATTCCGCCTCATTGCGTTCCCATGATGCACACAAAAGCGCGTCCTGGGATGCGGAGCAAGACGGATCCGTCATGACTCACAATGTAAGTCAATGGGGACGGATCCGTTTTCTCTGACACAAAAGAAAACGGATCCGTCCCCTATTGACATACAATGGTTTTAGAGACGGATTCGTCTTGGCTATTTTAGAGATAATAAAACCGGATACGTTCATAACGGATGCAGACGGTTGTATTATTATGACGGAGGCGTTTTTTGCTGATCCGATGTGAAAGTAGCCTTAGTTCTGTGGAGTTATCAGATTTTCTTCATTACTGGAACATGCATCTTGAGAGAAGCTAAAATAAAATCTGCCACCATCACTTAGATTTTTTTGACCAAGGGATCTTCACGATTGGTGCCTGTCCATCTTCTGGCTCTGTTCCCGTAAACCTATCATGCGGCTTTGTGCTGGTAACCTATGCGGGATTATCAGATTGGGATTATAGGATTGTCAGTGTCCTGTATAAATGACATAGCAGATACAAGCTGTATCACGTGAGCTCATATAGTGCACTAGTGAACGTCAGTTTACTCGCAGTAGAGCCGGGTGATGAGCTCATGGGCCGTGGCAGACTATGGGCATGATTCACACATCACAGCTTCTTATTCACCATGCTCTGTGCTTACTCTATAGAAATCAAAACTCTAAAGTTGAACAAGGGCTCCACCTAGTGTTCACCATTGGTAATGACAAACAGAAATTTTGAAACAAATATTGGGATAGATTTTCTTGGACTGACATTTCAGAACACAGTTTTAATGCAGTAGGAGGCGCAAAATTTATTAAGTGGCAAGCTCTGCCACTTCGTGCTCCAGAAATTCAAATCCATGTCAGTAATGATCTAGTATAGGCATAATCTGTAGTACATCTGACAGGTCGCAGGAGGCCATGCCCCTTCCCGCTGAGCCCTACCCACTTTCATGCGACTTTTGAAAAGTGGCAAGAGAAGTGAAAAGCTGAAAATTATGCTGAAAATATTGCACACGCCACCATTTGCAAATTTTGATCCATTTTTTCCATTGCATTAGGCCTAAGTTCACAATAGCATTGGGAATCCGGTAGCCTGATTCGACAGAGGATCAGGCTACTGGAGCTCACCGTATCCAACCGTGTACCGCCAGATCCCTATTGACTATCATGGGATCCAGGCGGTTTCCGGCATAAATGGCGGGTTTTGTTCGTACAAATACCGCTGCATGCATGTCCCATCGACAACTGGCGTTTATGCTGTAACGGGCGAACAGAATAGAAAACACAAATGTGAACGTAGCTTTAACTGTCAATAATCCGCCCAAAGAAAATCTACGGGAAAAGTAGTTAAAAAAACATTTCGTACTTGCAGACAAAACTGATAAGTCAATGGGGATCCAGCAGTGAACTGCAGAATCTGGCAATGTTGGACCTGGCGGAATCCGGCGACAGCCTGCCAGATCTACTGCCACAGATGTGAATGTACCATTATATACTGCTCGTTTTTAGGGGTTACAGCCACCATTCCTGCAGCAGTGGCCGTGCCTGCACACTATAGGAAAAGGCACCGGCCTCTCTCGTGACCAGGAGCATGGGAGTGCGCATCAGCACGGATACGCAGCAGCTCCTGTCCCGGCCACCTTGTAGCTGCACTGCAGCAGTGGTCGTAACTCCTGGATACGAGCAGTGTATAATGTGATGGAAAAATGAATCCAGCCAGCAAAGGAAGCAACATGACAATCACAATACATTAGTAAGTGTCTTGTATTAACTTTCTCTACATGATGAATGCCATTTGCTGAAGTAACACAACCCCTTTAAAGGGTAACTGTCATATTTTTTATTTTTATTTGCTCGTTTATTAGAGCTAGGCATGTATACCTGGGTCAGTCTGTCAATGATTTTCAAAAGATCTGTAATTACCTTATAATAACAGCTTTCATTAATGTCCTCTCTCCCTTTCCACTGCTCCCTTAAAAGACCGTTGCTAGGGTTTGTCTGTCTTCCTTTTACTATAAACAGAAGACAGAGGGGCGGTCCTTCACACTGCATGCCTGCATTAGGCTTCAGAGTGAGGAGGCGTGTCTCTCAGTAATCCAATCTGATTGGCTGGCAGGGAGCTGCTGGCTACAACAAGTGTGTACGGGAAGTGAGGGAAAGCAGTTTTGGCCTCAGAGAACTGGCAGAGGAGAGATTGTGAGAAGGTCCTCATACTGTAAATGTTTAAACAGCCATAATTAATGAAAAAACTCAAGGAAAACAGTGGTATGTGAAGAAACTAAAGATTGCTTTATGCATAATGCTGCTGCAGCAGTAACATATGCTAAAATTGAGTTTTTGATGAAAACATGACAGTACATGCAGCTTTGAAAGCAATAACTTTGTATTTTGCTTGGGTTTTTAAACATTTTTTGCCTTCTTTTGGCAATGCATGTCCTTTTTATTAATTACTAGTTTTTTTCTTTCTTTATTTCTCTATATGCTGATCCCAAAAAGGTTGTACAATACCTTTTGGGGGGACATTTTAACATTACATTTTAGCAGCTGATTTACCCTGTAACTGGGACTGACATATTAGCCCCAGATATAAGAGGAATACAGCGTTCAGAGCCTCACAGCACCTGGTGATCACAAGATTGCTGGAACGGGTGCAGGAAGCACCCAATCTGTATACACGGAGATCATTGAGAGCCTCTCGGCATCTATTAATGCAGCGGGACAATTACTGCACAGTGCCCGAATCTCCTGCAGATACCAGAGCAGGAGATTTCAGTTCTGAAGCCTGCAGAATTGTGAATACAGCCTGTAAGGTAGGTTCACACTTCAGTTATTTCCATCAGTAAGGGCTCATGCACACGAACGTGTGACGGCCTTGCCCATGCTGCGGACCGCAAAGGGGGCTATGTTTGATTGTATGCTGAAATGGGAGACTGTGTAGTAGTGTGGTGTCTGGTTTGTATGTGAGGGGGACTGTGTGGGGTTGCCCACTGAGTTGGTGGGGTGGTTATGGGTGAAGGAGGGGCTATCTGGTTGTATTGGGGGGCTGTGTTGCATTGTATACTGAGGGGGGGGGCTATGTAGTAGGGTGATGTCTGTTGGTTGTATGTGAGGGGGCTATGAGGGATTGTTAACCGAGATGGTAGGGGATGGTTGTGGATGCTGACAAAGGGGGATCTGGTTGTATAGGGGGCTGTGTTGCATTTTATGCTGTGACGAGGTGTCTGGGTTGTATATGGGGGGCTGTGTTGGAGGGAGGTGTCTGTGAGGGGGCTGTGTTGGATTGTGTGCTAAGATGGGAGGTTGTGTTGAAGGGTGCTGCCTGTGGGTTGTATGTGAAGGGGGATGTGTGATGGGGGGCAGCTGTGTGTATGCTGAGTGGGGTGTATTGTGTGGGGGGCTGTGTTGGATTGTATGTTGTTGGTAGTGTGTGTAAAGGCTGTATTACATAGGTAAATTTTACAGGCGATAAGGAAGAAATCGCCTGCTTGCTTGCTGAGGAGACTACTCCTATTACATGGGCGCACTGAACGGCATGGAAGAAGTGCATCAATGCTGCCTGTGCCTAAAATAAGGAGATTCGTTATTGGTTAGTTTGGGCGATACAGTGTCCTGCAGCAGATAAAGCTGGCGGGAGCTGGAAGGAGGAGCGGCTAGCTGGAAGGAGGAGGGGCTAGCTGGAAGGAGGAGGGGCTAGCTCCCGGAGTTGCTATAGTAAGGAGAGCCAGGCACGCTTCCCAAGGACCCCGGCAAATATGGCAGCGGTGGAGCTGAAGACTACATCCCAGACATCAAGATGGATGCGCAGAACAAGGTGACAGCAGTGTGTAATCTATCAATGTATGTGGTGCAGTGTGTTATCATCACACACTGCAGCACATGCACCTCACACACCACATACACCTCATACATCACACACTGCAGCACATGCACCTCACACACCACATACACCTCATACATCACACACTGCAGCACATACACCTCATACATCACACTCTGCCCTACACGCACCTCGTACTGCCCCACACGCTTCTCATACATCACACTCTGCCCCACACGCTTCTCATACATCACACTCTGCCCCACATGCACCTCGTACTGCCCCACACGCTTCTCATACATCACACTCTGCCCCACACGCTTCTCATACATGGTGTCATAATCGACAACTAACAAACCCCTTATCACTAATACCTATAATAACGACTGACAACCAATTGTGGATAAATAAGGCCGCGGTCTTTATTAAATCTGGGGGTTAACCAATAAATATAAAGACCGCGACAAAAAACTGGGAGGGCGGGCGGGGGATGCTTCCTTCTTGCTTGAAGATTCCGACAGCCAAGACCCAGGTGAGTGACCGACCTTAAATAGTGGTCCAGTTCCCGCTACAGAACCTCCAGGCCAATCCTTGATTCAGGCTAAAAATAGCCTAAGCCCAGCAACCGGACAGCAACCGTCCTGAGCCAATCACCTGCCGTCCAGTTGCCAGCTTAACCTGAGGAGAAAAACAGGGAGAGAGAAGAGAAAGGGGGGGGGGGGGGGGGGGAGAAAACATGGCCATAACATAACAACGTGTCTCAATGACACCATGAGGGGCAAGCGCCAATTTCGGCCTTGCCCCTATCATCACGCCCTGCCCCACATGCACCACACACTGATGGGGGTGTGTGAGATGCATGTAGTGAATGCAGGCTATTGGATCTGCCATATTAGACTGGATTTTATCACTTCGCTATAATTCGTGCATGCTCACCTCTTAGGTTCTGCTCCGTTAGATGAGCAGAACAACAAAAATAACAGAAGTTCTGGATGGGGCACCATCACCATGGAGTTCCATTGTAAAAAAGTAAAGTATAGTTTTTTATTGCAGGACTCTGCAGGATGGGAAAGCGTAGTGTACCAATGTTTTTTTTTTTTCAGGATGGAAAACTGCAAAAGTATAGGCCGCAGTATGGCATCTGTCTGAGGCGTCTGGTAACATATATACATTTTTGGGTGTACATTAAATGTATGACAAAAATGTGATGTGAACCCGGCCTAGCTGACAGGGGAGCAGCTGAACAGACCCCGCCGACTATGATGGAGACCGCTCAGTTTCTGTTCAGGATCTGACTTTATACCAGACAAAAAAGTGCTGCATATAAGGCTATTTTGTCTGTGATGGAAAAATGAATCCAGCCAGCAGTGGAAGCAATGTGGACAATCACAATACATTAGTAAGTGGCTTCTATTAACTTTATCTACATGATAAATGCTATGTGCTGAAGTGAGAGGATCCCTTTAACTGGGTGAGTGGCGGGCTAGGTCAGGATTTGGGAGGTACAGTTTAGGCACGTTTAAAATGGTGTACTACTGGATAGGATTCTGTAGGTGCACTGGGGTAACATGGTTTAGCACTGGCACGGTGTGCTGGAGGGACATAGGGGATGATGGCATGCTTGAGATAATTTTTTTTTGGCCTTTATGAAAGGTATATGTAAAGCTTGTGGGGTGCTTGTAACAGTGTGGGTGTAGTCTGGAGGTACATGGGGGACCAGAAGTGTTACAGTATATTGCTACTCTGTAGCCGATTACAAATCACTGACATGGGCAAGATTACATTGTTTATTGCGCCTGAATTGTGTTTTTTTTTTTTATTTTTTATTAATTTGGCTGACAAGAGATACACCTTCTTCTTTATAGGAAATCATTGTTTTTCATTTAACACTTTCGCTACCAGTGCCATACATGTACAGCACTGGTGTGGTTTAAAAACACGGCGCCTGCTCGCGTGTGCTGCCGGCGCCATAGCCGGTGGGTCTCTGCTGTTTCGAACAGCAGAAGCCCGCAGCTAATGTCTGCAACTGGCAATAATGCTGATCATGGACATTACAGCCTTTAGATGCTGGGATCAAGTGTGATCACGGCATCTAAAGGGTGAAATACACGGAAGCGTGTGCTTTTAGGTTAAGACCGGCATCCCCATGCGGTGATCAGAGATGCTGGTCATTAATTCTAATAGGCCGGGTCTGTCTGAAGAGGCCTAGCGCAGGGATGGCCAACCTGCGGCTCTCCAGCTGTTGCAAAACTACAACATCCAGCATGCCCAGACTGCCTACAGCTATCAGCCTACAGCAGGGCATGGTGGGAATTGTAGTTTTACAACAGCTGGAGAGCCGCAGGTTGGCCATCCCTGGCCTAGCGTATTTGAGCTGCAGTTCCTATGTTGGCCAGCAGATGGAGAGCCAGCCAAAATAGGAGATAAGCAATCCATGATACAAAAAAATAAAAAGGAGTGGACATTTTGAGCTCCTAGAGGGGCTACAATTGTTTTTTTTTTTAAAGTTACATTTAAATCCACCACTTTTCCTTAGAATAAAAAATATATAAATAATAAAAAATATATATAAACATCAAGAGCATCACCATGTCCAAATGCCTGTACTAATAAAATCTAAAAATATTTTTCACATATGGGGTAACAGAAAAAAAATGGCTGATTAACCTTTTTTCATCACTACTTACCCCTAAAAAAACTAATGAAATGTCATAGTGAAAGTCAAACACATTCCAAAATGGTAAGAATAAAATCTACAGAAAGTGAGCCCCAACACAGTTCAGTAGACTGTACAAAAAATAATAAAAATATGGGGGTCAGAATATGGTGATGTCCATTTTTTTTTCTTCTTTCTTAATTTGTTCAGTATTTAAACATATAAAACCTATACATATGTGGTATTGTTGTAATCGTACTGACCCAGAGGATGAAGGGCATAGGTCAGTGTTGCCGCAAAGGGAATGTCGTAGGGACAAAACCCATAAAACTGAGGAATTGCATTTATTTACAATTCGACCCCATTTAGAATTTTTTTCCTCCTTCCCACTGCATTGTAGGCCATATTAATGGTGGCATTGTACAACTTGTCCTGCAAAAAACAATCCGTCATATGGATATGTGAACGAAAGAGTAAATAAGTTATGGCTCCAGGAAGACGGCAGAAAACTGAAAACATAAAAACGCAAAAGCCTCCGGTTTTCTAAGGGTTAAGGATTCAGTGATGTATAAATTTCTATTTTTTTTTGTGATGGTTGTAGGTGGAAGCAGTATTTTCTGGAGGTGCAGGCTGTGTGGAGGATCCGGGTCAGCGGAGCACGAGGGAATTTACTTCACAAGCGTATTAGAACATGGTGGAATAAGGTCACATTAGAGCAATATATTCTTAAATCCTTAATTCCGAGGGGTTTGAGGGTACAGACATTTCCCTCTTATGGTTGGGACGATAATGATTTCTGTTCTAAATGGAAGGCGGCCTGTGATGGTTGTTCACGCAGCCAGATGCAGCTCATCATTGAGCTTAACACCAAAACCTTGTCCCAGCTGGAACGTGAAATTGGGGAAGTAGAACAATTACTATCCCAAAAACTGTCCACTAGTGAGTGGGAAGTCTATAGAAAAGAATTGGATGCACTGTTTGTAAAGTGGGAGGAGCAGATCAAGACCACTAAGACCAAGAAACTTCAGAGGGATCGCCTAGAATCAGATGTTGAAATGAATAGAGTATACCGTTGGAAGCACAGGGATTTAGGTGCAAGACCGAGATCAGCATCTGTTACATCGATTACCTCAAGAAGTGACAACCCCCGGATACCGACAGGGAAGAGACGTCTGGATGGTCCTTCTGGAACAGAAATAATCGATCGGTAATCATGGGATTATAGATCATACAAAACCTGCATCCAATCTCCTTACCAATACAACTGAAATAAATAAATAAATAAGACACGTGGACACCTTATATGGTGGAAGATTTTGGCCACGACCAGCTTTATTAAAGAACAGCTTAAACCAAATAAACATTAAACCATGTACCAATATAACCTTTATAACCACATAACGGCCCAGCCATAAGCTCGGACCATCCAGCTTAATACCATAGATTAGACCAGCCATAAGCTCGGCCTAAATACCCGAATAACTCGTCCGCTCACCATTTCAGTGAGCGACTTTACCCCTCCTTCTAATAAAGCAGTCGTGACAATATCGCAAAATTGGGGGGCGGGCGGGTGCAGCTCCACACTTGCGGCTTGGCTGACAGCTGGATCACTGACAGCCACCGCAATATATACACAGATAGACCCCATCCCCACAAATCAACACCCAATGCCCTAACTGTTGCTGGGCATCAACAATTAAACTGCCCAGCAACCGTCCTCTATAGGTACCCTAACTAGCCAATCCCCAACCCTTGACCTCCCCCCAGCAACACTGGCTAAATTTAGCCACC
The DNA here is from genome assembly GCF_905171765.1 of Bufo bufo. Taxonomy (NCBI): domain Eukaryota; kingdom Metazoa; phylum Chordata; class Amphibia; order Anura; family Bufonidae; genus Bufo; species Bufo bufo. Next base: position 77,768,156 of record NC_053390.1, read on the forward strand.
CTGACAACCACTTTCGGCGGGAAAATCTCCCGCCAAAACCTCACCTAATGACCTTGCCATGATCAAAATCCCATGCGGATCCTTCCATATTAAATTTCAGGATCCTAACATGGGATTATAGATCATACAAAACCCGCATCCAATCTCCTTACCAATACAACTGAAATAAATAAATAAATAAATAAGACACGTGGACACCTTATATGGTGGAAGATTTTGGCCACGACCAGCTTTATTAAAGAACAGCTTAAACCAAATAAACATTAAACCATGTACCAATATAACCTTTTTAACCACATAACGGCCCAGCCATAAGCTCAGACCATCCAGCTTAATACCATAGATTAGACCAGCCATAAGCTCGGCCTAAATACCCGAATAACTCGTCCGCTCACCATTTCAGTGAGCGACTTTACCCACCGGACCAGACCGACTAAGCAGGAGGCATGGCCCCCCCCCCCCCCACCCATAGCTGCTTCTATCATAGCCTGAAAGCCCAAATTAAAAATATCAAGTCCAATGGCCGACAAATGAACACCATCAGAGAAATACAGGCCGGGCAAACCTCCCTCCAAGTCCACGTGTCAATACGAGAAACCCCAAAACAAGGGCATAAATTTTGCCATGACTCTGTTGATGCGAATCCTAATCCTATCCAGATATTTCAGATTCGCACAAGACAGCCATACTAGCCGCGGAACCATCTCTGAAAAAACAAATCGTGACACCGGAAACAATCGCCGCATCCGAACCAAAGTACGCTTCATGCTGAAAGCTAACTCCATGGTCCCAAGCTTCCCCACGTCATTGCCACCAGCATGAAGAATAATAATATCAGGGTCCGGATACAACGAACACATCTCCAAAATCACATCAATAATACCCTCCCAGCGCAGTCCTCTGACACCATTCCAATGGACTCTAACATCATCTGTAGACCATGACAAGTTATCACCGTACGACCTTCCTGAAGCTCTTCGCTGGGCCCAATGAACGAAAGAATGGCCGACGATCCATACGGTGATGCCTTGGAAACCTGAGAAGACAAACAACATTAGAGGGCATCGGGAAACGGACGAACATACATCTTAAAGCGATTGGAGGACCATCTCCCAATCCTCTTAATCACTGAAGCGCCCAAACCGAATTGAGCTGCTGTGGATGCGGCCCCGATCCTAAAGGAATGTGATGTAAACCGAAAATCTTCCAAACCCAATACAGTAAGACATTTACACAAAACCCTCTGAAACTGATACTGTGTTAAAGGAGAAAAATCCTGATGAACAAAAAACAATGAACCACCGACTGGTCTGCACTCCCAAAAACGCGATAGCATACTCACCGGGAAGAGATCACCTGACCTGACCTTGCCCACCCGAATCCAAGAACCATGTCCAGCCTGATCCGTCTTAGTAGTAGGAAAGAAAAATAAAACATAGTTAGCATGAACGTGCACATTAGCTAGCAACAACCCTATGCCAGACCTGCCGCTCTTCGGCAACAGCTCGCTTATCCTGAAAGCCCCAAAAAACATGCACAAAAATACAGTAGAAAAAAGCAGAGATTCATAATCACTGATGCAAACCACAGCTGTAGCTTCACACAAAGCAACCAATAAATCAGGGGAGATAGGACACCTGCTGTCAGAAGAACAATTACCTCTCTTATAACCCTTCAACATCTGCTTCACCATAAAAAATTCCAGAAAAGAAGGAACCCCCAGAATCCTAAGAAAAAATGAAACACCGGACAAGATCCTAACTACCGTGGCATGAGCTAACCTAATCTTAAAGAGAGACAGACAAAATGCTAACGCTGAAACCTCATTACTCACAAAGGGAGACCCACCTCTACCTTCTACAAAACGACTCCACGAACGATCATAGTCTGACCACGTCGCTGGGGCCACTGACGACTGAAGATACGACATCCCTAGGACCAGATCAGACTCCACAGATGTGGAGGGCACACTTCCCCTTCCAAATCGGCCCCCGCCACCAATGAGCGAAATCTCTGAAACTGAAACCGAGACAAAGCATCAGCAATAGAATTATCTATACGTGGAATATGGCGCGCCTTTATCCAAATATTCAACTGCAAACAAAGCAAAACTAAATGGCGTAACAGCTTTACCACTAACGGACACTTCGAGGACAAGCAATTAACCGCAAATAACACCCCCTTATTATCTGTGTGTAGAAAGATCCTTTGGTTAGCAAAAAACCTACCCCATAAAACCAGAGCCACAATAACAGGGAACAATTCCAAAACCACTATATTCTTTGTTACACCATTATCCACCCAAGATGAATGCCAAGCAGCCGCGCACCAGTGCCCATTCCAGAAGGCCCCAAAACCAGAGGCCCCTGCTGCATCCGTGAACAGCTCCAAAGAGGGGGCAAACACAAACTGATCCTGCCAAAAAGAACGACCATTAAAATTCCTAAAAAATTCCAACCAAATCACCAAATCATCCTTACTATCCCTACACAACCGAACATGAAAAACCGGATTCCGAATGCCTGCAATTAACGCCGCTAGCCGACGATAAAAAACCCGACCCATCGGCATGACTCTAGATGCGAAAGCCAAAAGACCCAACAATGACTAAATCTCCTTAACCGTAGCTTTCCTCCTACTCAACAGATCTGAAATCACTGAACAAATTCTAATGACCTTCTCCTGAGGAAGACGAAACTCACCCTTCGCTGAATCAATAGTAATACCTAAATACTCTAAACAATTAACAGGATAAACAGTCTTCTCAGCAGACAAAGGCACACCAAACTCAGAACAAACCTGGAAAAACGAATCCAACAAATCAGAACAAACTGGGGAATCAACTGGACCTATAAACAAAAAGTCATCTAAATAATGCGTCACTGCGCCATTCATGCACCGAACAGACACAACCCATTCAATAAAAGAGGAAAAAGCTTCGAAATAAAAACAAAACACAGAACAACCCATAGGTAAACATCTATCAAAATAAAACAAACCCTGAAACTGAAAACCCAGAGAATTAAAACAAGACGGGTGAATCGGTAATAAGCGAAAAGCCGACTGAATGTCGGCCTTCGCCATTAAAGCGCCCTGACCAAACGAGCGAACTAAATCCACTGCAGTGTCAAAGGTTGCATACTTAACAGAACACAAGGCCTTATCGATCTCATCATTTAAAGATGCCCCAAAGGGAAAGATAAATGATGAATCAAGAGAAAGGCATTCAGTTCCCTCTTAGGTACAATACCCAATGGTGAGAGACGGAAATTGACAAACGGAGGGGAAGAGAAAGGACCCGAAATCCTATCCGCCTCCAGCTCCTTCATCAATTTCGCACGCACCACAGACGGAAATTGGTTAACTGAAGACAGGTTATTAACCCATTCACAACCATAACCTGAAAACGAAGGGAAAATAAAACCCACAGAAAAACCCTTAAGAAGTAATTCCGCCATCTTGCGATTTGGATACTGCTCTAACCACGGACCCATGCTCACTACCCTTACTGGAGTCCAGGCTCTTTGAAACATATTCCCTTGCGGATGGCTGAGAGGGCAGATTTGCTTTCTTGAAGCAACGCACCATGGGGTGTCTGCCTCCGCAAAATGTACACTCATGCCGATATCTGCATGAGGAAGGCCATCGACACTGCGACTCATTGAACGCAAAGCAAGTGCCCTTCCTCAAAGCAGACGGCTGAGAAACTGTTGAAGACGGCTGCTGCCTAGGAGCGGAAAAGGACGTACGATGCGGCACCAACAAATTGAGCCACAAACCCACATCCTTTGCCCCCCAACGCATACCAGGGTATACAGACAATTTCTGCCTAACACCTTCATCATAAGAAAACCACCCCACACCTCCAATTTTTTTTTTATAGGCTTCCAAAACATTGTCTAAATGCTGAAATAACCCAGAACACTTTTGAGGAAATTTCTCACCCATGACACTACAAAAATACAATACGCCTGCAACCAATTGTTGAATGACCGAGGAATCGGACGTCGCCGATCCTCCTCAGTCTTCTCATCACGCTTATCCAATTTAATTACAAAATCCTTAGATGCAGGCAGAAGAGATAAAATATCAACAAATTCATTACGCCAAATTTTTTCTTTAACAGAGACAGGCAAATGAAAACCTAAGGGGGACATCTCGCAAGGGAGAGCCTCCTTGTAGCAAGTCTCCGCTACCCCCTTCCGCTTACAAAATAACGGAAGAGGGAGGGAACCTTCGCTGTCAGAATTCTGCTCATCCCTCTCCCCGACCGACCGCCATGCAGACGTGACATCATCCGCAACGGCAGACGGCACAGCAGATAGAGGGACAGCGGGAATCATAGCTTGAAGAGAGGAGAGGACAGGGGACAAGGAGGTAAGTACAGGAGCCAAGCCACTAAGGCACTCACCATCAGACGAAGCCTCAGTCCTGCGAGGAGGGGAAAGCGATGACACTCATGGTGGCAAAGAGGTATCTTCCTGGCACGCATCCGCCCGCAGCTCGACACCGGAGTGGAGCTGCAGAGCTGGACGCTGCCCCTGCTGTCTGCGAGTCCTGGACCTCTTCCCACTTCTGTGGCGAAAAAAAGAAATTCCTTAAACGTCCACCAGAGGGCACCCAGGAAGCAAAGGACCGCCGGAACCATCAGCCACATCAAAGTTCACGGGGGACACAGAAGGCTGCTGCACCACCGGAAGTGACATCACACCTGCGCCACTACTTCCGGGTCCGGACTCCGATGCCTGCCGCTTTTCAGGATGCCGCCGCCACCTAGAGGGAGAAGGAGAAAAACGGGTGCGCTGCCTCCTCTCACGCTGAGAAGAGCGCAGCGCAGGCAAGGCAGCAACAGGGTCTGCAGGCTCCGGTCCATCACCGCAAGAGGCTCTCACAGCTCCAGGCAAGTCCAGAAAAGCAGATGACAGGTCCGACAGGCAAGCCTCAAACCAGGCAGACGCTCCTTCCTCCTCAGCACGGCTCCGTAGGGCAGCAATGAAACCGTCCATCAGGTACGGCCGGCAGGAAAGCAGAAAGCAGGCGAATCCTCACAGGGGCAGACGGGCAGAGTGCAGCTCCACACTTGCGGCTTGGCTGACAGCTGGATCACTGACAGCCACCACAATATATACACAGATAGACCCGATCCCCACAAATCAACACCCAATGCCCTAACTGTTGCTGGGCATCAACAATTAAACTGCCCAGCAACCGTCCTCTATAGGTACCCTAACTAGCCAATCCCCAACCCTTGACCTCCCCCCAGCAACACTGGCTAAATTTAGCCACCCTGACCACCACTTTCGGCGGGAAAATCTCCCGCCAAAACCTCACCTAATGACCTTGCCATGATCAAAATCCCATGCGGATCCTTCCATATTAAATTTCAGGATCCTAACAATCTCTCCACCCATATACTCACGGATAATCAAAAGGCAATTTTAGAGAAGGGACTCTCTTTCTCTCCTAGTAGTAACTTTGACCTTTTTTTGACAGTGAGAGACGTGCACCTGTTTGTTTTAAAGAAATTGTTTTATCAGAGGCCAGATCCGAATTTTCCAACCTTGCTGGAGCAGGAAGCATTGGCTACATTAACCACTCTTTTGGAGGAGCAAGAAACATCATCACCAATAGGTGAGTTCCCCAAAGATTTATGCCCTAAATCCAAGAAATTTCCCCCACTGTCGCTATTCCGTAATATTGATCTGTTTGTCCAACTGGTGTGCAATGATCTGGCCAAGATTCCGCTGTCTAACAGTACTGGCAACTGCACCAAAGGGGAAAGGTGTGCTTTGAAAGAAATTAAAACCTAGAATGACGTAGTGATTAAGAGGGCCGACAAGAGAGGCAACATTGTCATCTGGCCTCGCAGCATGTATGAAAAAGAAGCCTGGAGGCAGCTACACGATGAGGATTGTTATGTAAAGCTAACTTTCAATCCTACTATAAAATATACTGATGAGCTGAATAGCATACTTAATCGGGCAGTTATGGAGGGGATAATTTCTGCTAAACAAGCATCATACCTGTTGAAGGACTATCCAGTAATTCCTACTTTATATCTTCTCCCTAAGGTGCATAAAAACATACGACAGCCCCCTGGACGACCGATGGTTGAAGGTCTACATCTGGATCCAGATATGCTATTGGCGACATGATGTCGAGTCGCTTTACACGTCCATTAAGCATTCTGATGATCTCAAAGCAGAGAGTTCTTCCTACGCAGCTCCAACATGGAAGCAATGTGAGTTTGACATGACCTTGTTGGAGTTTGTACTCACTCATAACTTTTTCATGTTTGGCGGTCTCTTTTTCCTGCTGCTCCGGGGCACGGCGATGGGGGCAGCCTGTGCGCCCTCCTACACCAATCTTTTCCTGGTGCTGTGGGAGAGAGAGATCCTACAGACAAATGTATCTTCTCTGGCACATAAGGTCCAATACTGGGGAAGATACATTGATGACCTTCTTATAATCTGGCAGGGGTCTAGTGAGGAATTCAAGTTGTTTGTGGATGAGTTGAATGATAACCAACTGAACATCTGACTTACCTACACATGTAGTAGAACAGAGATCGACTTTTTTGATGTTAAACTGCGGATGGAAGCTGATGGGGGTATCACTACGGACCTGTTCAGGAAGTACACCTCGGTAAATGCTCTTCTTTTAGCTCAATCCTCACACCCGAGGAATCTGATCAACAGCATCCCTGTTGGCCAGTTTTTGCGGGCTAGGAGGATTTGTTCCACTGACCATCTTTTTGAAATACAGGCTGATGACCTTCGGAAGAGGTTTCAACAGAGGGACTACACAAGACGGCCCATCGAGAGGGCATATCGTCGAGCACGCTTGGCGAGACGCCCCAAGCTCCTACAAATGAGAATACGGAAGAACGTATCTGATGAGATCCGGTTCATTACAACATATAACAACAATTGCACTGAAATAGGTGAGGTACTATCCAGGTATTGGGAAATTCAATTCACACTTAGGCTTGGTGATCACGGATCGCCCGCACCTGACGTTCAGACGTTTTAAAAATCTTTAGCCCTGCTGGATGCCTACGTATGGATGGAATTACGCACATATACTTCTGATACACCTTTGGGACTACAAGACTCATAATATATATTATTATTTATTATTTTTTGTATTTTTACATGAATTTTTTATCTATTTATTAGACACAATGTTGGTATCAGGTTGTATTATGCTAATCATTTACTATGAGATACACTGTACATAATTTAACTTATATTAACAAGGTATCGTAATGTATTACATGGTGTGTATATATACTATATAATATATATATATATATATATATATATATTTATTTGTGCACATTTGAGCACCCTTTTATGCACAAGCACACTTTTTGCACTTGCACTTTCTCCTTTCCTTTAACTGTCACTATATATATATATATATATATATATATATATATATATATATATATAGAAAGAAAAATGGCGGCACTGGCTCCAAAGGGAAAAGGCGGGTGCACGTCCCAAAGGGAATGGATTAGTTTCCCTGATAGATAAATTCAGAAAAATGAGCGGCACTCCAAAGGATAAAAGCAGTGAACCCTTTATTCACACCGGTGGTGCAACGTTTCGGCTCTAGTCACGAGCCTTCCTCAAGCAAAGATACAACTCAAATAACAGTGATTATATAGGGAATACAGATCATGTGATCACAAACCAATGGGTGTGTTCAACAAATAATAACAATACATAAAAATAGTTTGCAGTGAATACACATAATACCTTATAGTGTAGATAATTATGCTGGTCATCATTAATAAACAGTGATGTGTACTAAGCAAAAAACATGTGTACAGATCGGGTACATAGACACGATCAAATAATGTGACAACATATGATATATTCATTATACATAAGTGTACGCAGGGGAGGAGCAACGGGGTAATAACGCAGGACATACCCATCCAGCAAGGAGGCTCATTCAGCGCCGTGGAGTCGGCGTTGTGGATATCATTCTGCGCAGGCGTGGCAGCGCACCAATAGCGAGTACTCAGCAGACCAGGAGTGTCACACGTCATCACAGTGGGCCGACCTCCCTGCGTCACTGCAGACATCCTCCCAGAAGGGCACAGTGTATAATCCTATGCGCATGCTCGGTGGTGAATCGAGCTGGACGCGCCATCTTTGTTACTGGAGAGCTGCCCTTAAGGGGCCACTATGCAAATCGCATCCAACCAAAGACAAAAACGGGCATAGGAGGTTGGAGAAGGGCAAAAGGAAACCCATTTAATAGGGTGCCTATATGCCCCACCATGGCAGAAAATCCACCGCAGTCACGGGGACCGCAGTGCCTGCAGGGATAACGCCAGGGATACCAACCTCTCATCCTGCCCGAGAGGGATCTCCTCAAGCTGGCCAACAGATGCTGCAAAAGCGTATAAAGTTCAGCTCCCAATAACAAACAACAAAAAACGTATATAAGACAAAAAAAAGGATATAATAGACTGTCAATGAAAATACATGTGTGTCATTTCACGGTGCCTGCCATGCCTGTCAACAACAGAACTAAACCAAATGTAATTGTAAATACAATAGAATGAACCCCTTCTGTGGTATGCTGCGAATACTCCAGCCGTATGTTCCATACCCCAAAGTGCAGGATATAAGTGATCTAAAGAAAGAAAAAGAGAAAAACATTAGGATAGGAATAGTGTGAGTTGTATAACTCTCTGAGTATGTACACAATAAGACGAGACAGTATCCAGAAATGCAAAGGGGGCAAACCAACCCTCACAAAACATCCCCAAAATTGTAATCAGCGTTCAAGCCCTTCGGCTTCAAGCTGTCCAGCTTGTGGATCCAGCTCAACTCTCTGCGTTTAAGTATCCTGGATCTATCCCCACCTCGACGAGGCTGGGGTATATGATCCAGGATCCAGCACCTCAAATCACTTTCTTTGTGTGTGGCCTCAGTAAAATGTTTTGCTACTGGCAAATCCAGCCGTTTTTTACGTATACTGAGGCGGTGATTATTGAGGCGGGTCTTCAATTCAGTTGTTGTCTCACCCACATAAAGCAAATTACATGGGCAAGACAACACATAGATGACATGGTTAGAATCACAAGTCAGATGGAATAAAATGCTGTAGGACACACCGGTATTGGGGTGTACAAAATACCTTCCCTTGCGGATATATCTGCAGTTAACGCAGTTTAGGCAGGGAAAACAACCTAAGCCAGACTGAGTCAATTTGGTTTGCTTCAAAGATCCCCTGGAGCCAATATCTGCCTTGACCAACTGGTCACGCAGGTTCCGGGATCGGCGATATGATGACAATGGTGGGCATGAGAACTCAGGGATATCTTTGAAGCATGTACCCAACAGACCCCAATGCTTGTTCAGTATCCTATTTATTGAAGGACTGAGTTCAGTGTATACTGAAACAAACGGAATCCTGGCCTTTTTCTGGACAGTGCCCCGTTTCGTCAGTAACTCAGTCCTATCAAGCGTGCGCACTCTGTCCATGTGTTCGTTCAGTAGTGGTTTAGGATAACCCCTATCTTGGAACTTGACAGCCATGGAATTCAGAGTCGCATCAAGTTTGTTCTCATCCGACACAACACGCTTGACGCGGAGAAATTGGGAGAAGGGCAGCGACCGGATCATTCTCCGAGGGTGTGAGCTGTTGTAGCACAAAAACGTGTTGGTATCAGTAGGTTTTGTGTACAACTCAGTTTGCAACACACCCTCGTTGAACACTACTCGTGTATCCAAGAACTGGATCTCAGTTCGAGAATGGATGAGGGTGAACTGTAGATCGGGATCATGGCTATTGAGAAAGCCATGAAAGTCGGCCAAGTCAGTCTCAGAGCCTGTCCATATGAGGAAGATGTCGTCGATGTATCGCCACCACCTCAGCACCTGGCTGAAGTGGTGGGACAGATAGACGACATCCTCCTCATAGCACCGCATAAAAATATTAGCGTACGTGGGGGCCACGTGAGACCCCATGGCCACACCACGTTCTTGCAAGTAGAATACATCCCTGAAAAGAAAGTAATTGTACTGTAACACAATTTTCAGTAAATCAATGATGAATTCAGAGGCATGAGGAGTGTAGGCTGATGTCCTCAGCATTTTCTCCACCGCCCTGAGGCCCCTGTCATGTACAATTGACGTGTATAGCGAAGTCACATCAAATGATGCGAGTAACACTGAAGACACCTGGGTTAAATCAACACTTTGTAATTTGTTCAAAAAATCTGATGTGTCTTGTATGTAGGATGATCCCCCTATGGAAAATTCCCGCAAAACTTTGTCTAGGAATACAGCTATGCCGCTGAAGATGGAGTCGGAACCCGAGACGATAGGTCGTCCCGGAGGATCGATGAGGGTCTTGTGAATCTTGGGCAGCACATAAATCACAGGAGTGACCGGATGTGCTACCTCAAGAAAATCACTAAGACCCCCATCGATAATGCCTGCGGACAAGGCCTCCCTGAGACATCGGCGGATGATGTCCGCTATCATGAATTTAGGGTCAGAATCTAAAATCCTATACACCTGTGGGTCATTCAGTTGTCGCATGATTTCATGTACATATTTGGTGGTATCCATCACCACGACCGCACCCCCCTTGTCAGCCGGTTTAAGAGTGAGGGTGGGGTCGGATCTGAGGGACTCCAAGGCTTCTATCTCAGCGGTAGTCAGATTGGGGTATCTGAAATCCGGCTTCCCCGTAGAGGATAACCTGAGCTCAGAAATTCCCTGTCTGACAGCGCTGATATAAGCATCGACAGATGGCTCATTGATAACCGGTACAAAATTACTTTTTGAAAATAGGTTGAGAGAACCCAGGGTGAAATCACTCATCTGGGGTCTCGCAGCCGCACTTTTCTTATGGAACCATACCTTCAGCTTAATGCGCCGAAAAAAAGAAAACAGGTTAGATTCTATATCGAACCAATCAACTGGTGCACTGGGACAAAATGAAAATCCCTTGGACAGGACACTCACTTGAGTAGCAGTCAGTTCCTTGGAAGATAAATTGACCACAGTCACTTCTTCCTCCCTGAGGTTGACTTTGTTGCCATTGACCTGGTCTTGCTGCTGCGTACTCCGCCTGGCTCTCTTGTGTCCACGACCACCTCTCCTAGTGCGTCGCCGCGTCTCTCCGGTGGCTGTAAACCCTTCTCTAAAAAAGACTGCTCCACATTAGAGGAGGCCTGGGTTGTCTTTCTCCGTCTCCTGTTGTCTCGCTGTTGCGTGTTGAGTTGTCTGTCAGTCTGCCAATTGTAGATGTTCCCTTTCCTGTAGTCATCTGTATCCCTGCACCATTTCACCCTTTTATTTTCTTCAGAATCAGTTTGAAAACATTTCATATGGGAGGACATATCCTCCATATATTTAGTGAGGTCTTCAGAAGATAAAAGAGACTGCAGACCAGCTTCAATGTCGCCTTTTTCACACTGCAGAGTAGACAATTCATGTTGCAAATACTCAATGTTGAGCAAAATAAAGTCTAAAGAGTAGCGATTTGATAAGGATTCAAACTTTTTGCAAAACACAGGATTGTCAAAAAACAAATTAGGTCGAATGTTAGACCGCATCCCTCGGGGAATTTTTTGTGTTCTATGGTATTCGCCCAGGGTCATCATGTGAAGACGCAGAGAGATAATACGTTTTGAGAGATTTTCATACTTGCGCTTAAGCTCTTTTGCAGATGGGCTGTTGAGGAAGGTGGTATCTCCCCCTATGCCACGCAGGATACGTTCAGCATCTTCCGTTGTGTACACACAACCACTGGTGGAAGCGGGTTCAGATGAAGACATCATGAAAAACAATATATATTGATGATGAATGCAAAACAATGTTGAAATAGGCCGTGCTCAGCCAATAAGCCAAAATGTAGAAAGAAAAATGGCGGCACTGGCTCCAAAGGGAAAAGGCGGGTGCACGTCCCAAAGGGAATGGATTAGTTTCCCTGATAGATAAATTCAGAAAAATGAGCGGCACTCCAAAGGATAAAAGCAGTGAACCCTTTATTCACACCGGTGGTGCAACGTTTCGGCTCTAGTCACGAGCCTTCCTCAAGCAAAGATACAACTCAAATAACAGTGATTATATAGGGAATACAGATCATGTGATCACAAACCAATGGGTGTGTTCAACAAATAATAACAATACATAAAAATAGTTTGCAGTGAATACACATAATACCTTATAGTGTAGATAATTATGCTGGTCATCATTAATAAACAGTGATGTGTACTAAGCAAAAAACATGTGTACAGATCGGGTACATAGACACGATCAAATAATGTGACAACATATGATATATTCATTATACATAAGTGTATGCAGGGGGAGGAGCAACGGGGTAATAACGCAGGACATACCCATCCAGCAAGGAGGCTCATTCAGCGCCGTGGAGTCGGCGTTGTGGATATCATTCTGCGCAGGCGTGGCAGCGCACCAATAGCGAGTACTCAGCAGACCAGGAGTGTCACACGTCATCACAGTGGGCCGACCTCCCTGCGTCACTGCAGACATCCTCCCAGAAGGGCACAGTGTATAATCCTATGCGCATGCTCGGTGGTGAATCGAGCTGGACGCGCCATCTTTGTTACTGGAGAGCTGCCCTTAAGGGGCCACTATGCAAATCGCATCCAACCAAAGACAAAAACGGGCATAGGAGGTTGGAGAAGGGCAAAAGGAAACCCATTTAATAGGGTGCCTATATGCCCCACCATGGCAGAAAATCCACCGCAGTCACGGGGACCGCAGTGCCTGCAGGGATAACGCCAGGGATACCAACCTCTCATCCTGCCCGAGAGGGATCTCCTCAAGCTGGCCAACAGATGCTGCAAAAGCGTATAAAGTTCAGCTCCCAATAACAAACAACAAAAAACGTATATAAGACAAAAAAAAGGATATAATAGACTGTCAATGAAAATACATGTGTGTCATTTCACGGTGCCTGCCATGCCTGTCAACAACAGAACTAAACCAAATGTAATTGTAAATACAATAGAATGAACCCCTTCTGTGGTATGCTGCGAATACTCCAGCCGTATGTTCCATACCCCAAAGTGCAGGATATAAGTGATCTAAAGAAAGAAAAAGAGAAAAACATTAGGATAGGAATAGTGTGAGTTGTATAACTCTCTGAGTATGTACACAATATGACGAGACAGTATCCAGAAATGCAAAGGGGGCAAACCAACCCTCACAAAACATCCCCAAAATTGTAATCAGCGTTCAAGCCCTTCGGCTTCAAGCTGTCCAGCTTGTGGATCCAGCTCAACTCTCTGCGTTTAAGTATCCTGGATCTATCCCCACCTCGACGAGGCTGGGGTATATGATCCAGGATCCAGCACCTCAAATCACTTTCTTTGTGTGTGGCCTCAGTAAAATGTTTTGCTACTGGCAAATCCAGCCGTTTTTTACGTATACTGAGGCGGTGATTATTGAGGCGGGTCTTCAATTCAGTTGTTGTCTCACCCACATAAAGCAAATTACATGGGCAAGACAACACATAGATGACATGGTTAGAATCACAAGTCAGATGGAATAAAATGCTGTAGGACACACCGGTATTGGGGTGTACAAAATACCTTCCCTTGCGGATATATCTGCAGTTAACGCAGTTTAGGCAGGGAAAACAACCTAAGCCAGACTGAGTCAATTTGGTTTGCTTCAAAGATCCCCTGGAGCCAATATCTGCCTTGACCAACTGGTCACGCAGGTTCCGGGATCGGCGATATGATGACAATGGTGGGCATGAGAACTCAGGGATATCTTTGAAGCATGTACCCAACAGACCCCAATGCTTGTTCAGTATCCTATTTATTGAAGGACTGAGTTCAGTGTATACTGAAACAAACGGAATCCTGGCCTTTTTCTGGACAGTGCCCCGTTTCGTCAGTAACTCAGTCCTATCAAGCGTGCGCACTCTGTCCATGTGTTCGTTCAGTAGTGGTTTAGGATAACCCCTATCTTGGAACTTGACAGCCATGGAATTCAGAGTCGCATCAAGTTTGTTCTCATCCGACACAACACGCTTGACGCGGAGAAATTGGGAGAAGGGCAGCGACCGGATCATTCTCCGAGGGTGTGAGCTGTTGTAGCACAAAAACGTGTTGGTATCAGTAGGTTTTGTGTACAACTCAGTTTGCAACACACCCTCGTTGAACACTACTCGTGTATCCAAGAACTGGATCTCAGTTCGAGAATGGATGAGGGTGAACTGTAGATCGGGATCATGGCTATTGAGAAAGCCATGAAAGTCGGCCAAGTCAGTCTCAGAGCCTGTCCATATGAGGAAGATGTCGTCGATGTATCGCCACCACCTCAGCACCTGGCTGAAGTGGTGGGACAGATAGACGACATCCTCCTCATAGCACCGCATAAAAATATTAGCGTACGTGGGGGCCACGTGAGACCCCATGGCCACACCACGTTCTTGCAAGTAGAATACATCCCTGAAAAGAAAGTAATTGTACTGTAACACAATTTTCAGTAAATCAATGATGAATTCAGAGGCATGAGGAGTGTAGGCTGATGTCCTCAGCATTTTCTCCACCGCCCTGAGGCCCCTGTCATGTACAATTGACGTGTATAGCGAAGTCACATCAAATGATGCGAGTAACACTGAAGACACCTGGGTTAAATCAACACTTTGTAATTTGTTCAAAAAATCTGATGTGTCTTGTATGTAGGATGATCCCCCTATGGAAAATTCCCGCAAAACTTTGTCTAGGAATACAGCTATGCCGCTGAAGATGGAGTCGGAACCCGAGACGATAGGTCGTCCCGGAGGATCGATGAGGGTCTTGTGAATCTTGGGCAGCACATAAATCACAGGAGTGACCGGATGTGCTACCTCAAGAAAATCACTAAGACCCCCATCGATAATGCCTGCGGACAAGGCCTCCCTGAGACATCGGCGGATGATGTCCGCTATCATGAATTTAGGGTCAGAATCTAAAATCCTATACACCTGTGGGTCATTCAGTTGTCGCATGATTTCATGTACATATTTGGTGGTATCCATCACCACGACCGCACCCCCCTTGTCAGCCGGTTTAAGAGTGAGGGTGGGGTCGGATCTGAGGGACTCCAAGGCTTCTATCTCAGCGGTAGTCAGATTGGGGTATCTGAAATCCGGCTTCCCCGTAGAGGATAACCTGAGCTCAGAAATTCCCTGTCTGACAGCGCTGATATAAGCATCGACAGATGGCTCATTGATAACCGGTACAAAATTACTTTTTGAAAATAGGTTGAGAGAACCCAGGGTGAAATCACTCATCTGGGGTCTCGCAGCCGCACTTTTCTTATGGAACCATACCTTCAGCTTAATGCGCCGAAAAAAAGAAAACAGGTTAGATTCTATATCGAACCAATCAACTGGTGCACTGGGACAAAATGAAAATCCCTTGGACAGGACACTCACTTGAGTAGCAGTCAGTTCCTTGGAAGATAAATTGACCACAGTCACTTCTTCCTCCCTGAGGTTGACTTTGTTGCCATTGACCTGGTCTTGCTGCTGCGTACTCCGCCTGGCTCTCTTGTGTCCACGACCACCTCTCCTAGTGCGTCGCCGCGTCTCTCCGGTGGCTGTAAACCCTTCTCTAAAAAAGACTGCTCCACATTAGAGGAGGCCTGGGTTGTCTTTCTCCGTCTCCTGTTGTCTCGCTGTTGCGTGTTGAGTTGTCTGTCAGTCTGCCAATTGTAGATGTTCCCTTTCCTGTAGTCATCTGTATCCCTGCACCATTTCACCCTTTTATTTTCTTCAGAATCAGTTTGAAAACATTTCATATGGGAGGACATATCCTCCATATATTTAGTGAGGTCTTCAGAAGATAAAAGAGACTGCAGACCAGCTTCAATGTCGCCTTTTTCACACTGCAGAGTAGACAATTCATGTTGCAAATACTCAATGTTGAGCAAAATAAAGTCTCAAAACGTATTATCTCTCTGCGTCTTCACATGATGACCCTGGGCGAATACCATAGAACACAAAAAATTCCCCGAGGGATGCGGTCTAACATTCGACCTAATTTGTTTTTTGACAATCCTGTGTTTTGCAAAAAGTTTGAATCCTTATCAAATCGCTACTCTTTAGACTTTATTTTGCTCAACATTGAGTATTTGCAACATGAATTGTCTACTCTGCAGTGTGAAAAAGGCGACATTGAAGCTGGTCTGCAGTCTCTTTTATCTTCTGAAGACCTCACTAAATATATGGAGGATATGTCCTCCCATATGAAATGTTTTCAAACTGATTCTGAAGAAAATAAAAGGGTGAAATGGTGCAGGGATACAGATGACTACAGGAAAGGGAACATCTACAATTGGCAGACTGACAGACAACTCAACACGCAACAGCGAGACAACAGGAGACGGAGAAAGACAACCCAGGCCTCCTCTAATGTGGAGCAGTCTTTTTTAGAGAAGGGTTTACAGCCACCGGAGAGACGCGGCGACGCACTAGGAGAGGTGGTCGTGGACACAAGAGAGCCAGGCGGAGTACGCAGCAGCAAGACCAGGTCAATGGCAACAAAGTCAACCTCAGGGAGGAAGAAGTGACTGTGGTCAATTTATCTTCCAAGGAACTGACTGCTACTCAAGTGAGTGTCCTGTCCAAGGGATTTTCATTTTGTCCCAGTGCACCAGTTGATTGGTTCGATATAGAATCTAACCTGTTTTCTTTTTTTCGGCGCATTAAGCTGAAGGTATGGTTCCATAAGAAAAGTGCGGCTGCGAGACCCCAGATGAGTGATTTCACCCTGGGTTCTCTCAACCTATTTTCAAAAAGTAATTTTGTACCGGTTATCAATGAGCCATCTGTCGATGCTTATATCAGCGCTGTCAGACAGGGAATTTCTGAGCTCAGGTTATCCTCTACGGGGAAGCCGGATTTCAGATACCCCAATCTGACTACCGCTGAGATAGAAGCCTTGGAGTCCCTCAGATCCGACCCCACCCTCACTCTTAAACCGGCTGACAAGGGGGGTGCGGTCGTGGTGATGGATACCACCAAATATGTACATGAAATCATGCGACAACTGAATGACCCACAGGTGTATAGGATTTTAGATTCTGACCCTAAATTCATGATAGCGGACATCATCCGCCGATGTCTCAGGGAGGCCTTGTCCGCAGGCATTATCGATGGGGGTCTTAGTGATTTTCTTGAGGTAGCACATCCGGTCACTCCTGTGATTTATGTGCTGCCCAAGATTCACAAGACCCTCATCGATCCTCCGGGACGACCTATCGTCTCGGGTTCCGACTCCATCTTCAGCGGCATAGCTGTATTCCTAGACAAAGTTTTGCGGGAATTTTCCATAGGGGGATCATCCTACATACAAGACACATCAGATTTTTTGAACAAATTACAAAGTGTTGATTTAACCCAGGTGTCTTCAGTGTTACTCGCATCATTTGATGTGACTTCGCTATACACGTCAATTGTACATGACAGGGGCCTCAGGGCGGTGGAGAAAATGCTGAGGACATCAGCCTACACTCCTCATGCCTCTGAATTCATCATTGATTTACTGAAAATTGTGTTACAGTACAATTACTTTCTTTTCAGGGATGTATTCTACTTGCAAGAACGTGGTGTGGCCATGGGGTCTCACGTGGCCCCCACGTACGCTAATATTTTTATGCGGTGCTATGAGGAGGATGTCGTCTATCTGTCCCACCACTTCAGCCAGGTGCTGAGGTGGTGGCGATACATCGACGACATCTTCCTCATATGGACAGGCTCTGAGACTGACTTGGCCGACTTTCATGGCTTTCTCAATAGCCATGATCCCGATCTACAGTTCACCCTCATCCATTCTCGAACTGAGATCCAGTTCTTGGATACACGAGTAGTGTTCAACGAGGGTGTGTTGCAAACTGAGTTGTACACAAAACCTACTGATACCAACACGTTTTTGTGCTACAACAGCTCACACCCTCGGAGAATGATCCGGTCGCTGCCCTTCTCCCAATTTCTCCGCGTCAAGCGTGTTGTGTCGGATGAGAACAAACTTGATGCGACTCTGAATTCCATGGCTGTCAAGTTCCAAGATAGGGGTTATCCTAAACCACTACTGAACGAACACATGGACAGAGTGCGCACGCTTGATAGGACTGAGTTACTGACGAAACGGGTCACTGTCCAGAAAAAGGCCAGGATTCCGTTTGTTTCAGTATACACTGAACTCAGTCCTTCAATAAATAGGATACTGAACAAGCATTGGGGTCTGTTGGGTACATGCTTCAAAGATATCCCTGAGTTCTCATGCCCACCATTGTCATCATATCGCCGATCCCGGAACCTGCGTGACCAGTTGGTCAAGGCAGATATTGGCTCCAGGGGATCTTTGAAGCAAACCAAATTGACTCAGTCTGGCTTAGGTTGTTTTCCCTGCCTAAACTGCGTTAACTGCAGATATATCCGCAAGGGAAGGTATTTTGTACACCCCAATACCGGTGTGTCCTACAGCATTTTATTCCATCTGACTTGTGATTCTAACCATGTCATCTATGTGTTGTCTTGCCCATGTAATTTGCTTTATGTGGGTGAGACAACAACTGAATTGAAGACCCGCCTCAATAATCACCGCCTCAGTATACGTAAAAAACGGCTGGATTTGCCAGTAGCAAAACATTTTACTGAGGCCACACACAAAGAAAGTGATTTGAGGTGCTGGATCCTGGATCATATACCCCAGCCTCGTCGAGGTGGGGATAGATCCAGGATACTTAAACGCAGAGAGTTGAGCTGGATCCACAAGCTGGACAGCTTGAAGCCGAAGGGCTTGAACGCTGATTACAATTTTGGGGATGTTTTGTGAGGGTTGGTTTGCCCCCTTTGCATTTCTGGATACTGTCTCGTCTTATTGTGTACATACTCAGAGAGTTATACAACTCACACTATTCCTATCCTAATGTTTTTCTCTTTTTCTTTCTTTAGATCACTTATATCCTGCACTTTGGGGTATGGAACATACGGCTGGAGTATTCGCAGCATACCACAGAAGGGGTTCATTCTATTGTATTTACAATTACATTTGGTTTAGTTCTGTTGTTGACAGGCATGGCAGGCACCGTGAAATGACACACATGTATTTTCATTGACAGTCTATTATATCCTTTTTTTTGTCTTATATACGTTTTTTGTTGTTTGTTATTGGGAGCTGAACTTTATACGCTTTTGCAGCATCTGTTGGCCAGCTTGAGGAGATCCCTCTCGGGCAGGATGAGAGGTTGGTATCCCTGGCGTTATCCCTGCAGGCACTGCGGTCCCCGTGACTGCGGTGGATTTTCTGCCATGGTGGGGCATATAGGCACCCTATTAAATGGGTTTCCTTTTGCCCTTCTCCAACCTCCTATGCCCGTTTTTGTCTTTGGTTGGATGCGATTTGCATAGTGGCCCCTTAAGGGCAGCTCTCCAGTAACAAAGATGGCGCGTCCAGCTCGATTCACCACCGAGCATGCGCATAGGATTATACACTGTGCCCTTCTGGGAGGATGTCTGCAGTGACGCAGGGAGGTCGGCCCACTGTGATGACGTGTGACACTCCTGGTCTGCTGAGTACTCGCTATTGGTGCGCTGCCACGCCTGCGCAGAATGATATCCACAACGCCGACTCCACGGCGCTGAATGAGCCTCCTTGCTGGATGGGTATGTCCTGCGTTATTACCCCGTTGCTCCTCCCCCTGCATACACTTATGTATAATGAATATATCATATGTTGTCACATTATTTGATCGTGTCTATGTACCCGATCTGTACACATGTTTTTTGCTTAGTACACATCACTGTTTATTAATGATGACCAGCATAATTATCTACACTATAAGGTATTATGTGTATTCACTGCAAACTATTTTTATGTATTGTTATTATTTGTTGAACACACCCATTGGTTTGTGATCACATGATCTGTATTCCCTATATAATCACTGTTATTTGAGTTGTATCTTTGCTTGAGGAAGGCTCGTGACTAGAGCCGAAACGTTGCACCACCGGTGTGAATAAAGGGTTCACTGCTTTTATCCTTTGGAGTGCCGCTCATTTTTCTGAATTTATCTATCAGGGAAACTAATCCATTCCCTTTGGGACGTGCACCCGCCTTTTCCCTTTGGAGCCAGTGCCGCCATTTTTCTTTCTACATTTTGGCTTATTGGCTGAGCACGGCCTATTTCAACATTGTTTTGCATTCATCATCAATATATATTGTTTTTCATGATGTCTTCATCTGAACCCGCTTCCACCAGTGGTTGTGTGTACACAACGGAAGATGCTGAACGTATCCTGCGTGGCATAGGGGGAGATACCACCTTCCTCAACAGCCCATCTGCAAAAGAGCTTAAGCGCAAGTATGAAAATCTCTCAAAACGTATTATCTCTCTGCGTCTTCACATGATGACCCTGGGCGAATACCATAGAACACAAAAAATTCCCCGAGGGATGCGGTCTAACATTCGACCTAATTTGTTTTTTGACAATCCTGTGTTTTGCAAAAAGTTTGAATCCTTATCAAATCGCTACTCTTTAGACTTTATTTTGCTCAACATTGAGTATTTGCAACATGAATTGTCTACTCTGCAGTGTGAAAAAGGCGACATTGAAGCTGGTCTGCAGTCTCTTTTATCTTCTGAAGACCTCACTAAATATATGGAGGATATGTCCTCCCATATGAAATGTTTTCAAACTGATTCTGAAGAAAATAAAAGGGTGAAATGGTGCAGGGATACAGATGACTACAGGAAAGGGAACATCTACAATTGGCAGACTGACAGACAACTCAACACGCAACAGCGAGACAACAGGAGACGGAGAAAGACAACCCAGGCCTCCTCTAATGTGGAGCAGTCTTTTTTAGAGAAGGGTTTACAGCCACCGGAGAGACGCGGCGACGCACTAGGAGAGGTGGTCGTGGACACAAGAGAGCCAGGCGGAGTACGCAGCAGCAAGACCAGGTCAATGGCAACAAAGTCAACCTCAGGGAGGAAGAAGTGACTGTGGTCAATTTATCTTCCAAGGAACTGACTGCTACTCAAGTGAGTGTCCTGTCCAAGGGATTTTCATTTTGTCCCAGTGCACCAGTTGATTGGTTCGATATAGAATCTAACCTGTTTTCTTTTTTTCGGCGCATTAAGCTGAAGGTATGGTTCCATAAGAAAAGTGCGGCTGCGAGACCCCAGATGAGTGATTTCACCCTGGGTTCTCTCAACCTATTTTCAAAAAGTAATTTTGTACCGGTTATCAATGAGCCATCTGTCGATGCTTATATCAGCGCTGTCAGACAGGGAATTTCTGAGCTCAGGTTATCCTCTACGGGGAAGCCGGATTTCAGATACCCCAATCTGACTACCGCTGAGATAGAAGCCTTGGAGTCCCTCAGATCCGACCCCACCCTCACTCTTAAACCGGCTGACAAGGGGGGTGCGGTCGTGGTGATGGATACCACCAAATATGTACATGAAATCATGCGACAACTGAATGACCCACAGGTGTATAGGATTTTAGATTCTGACCCTAAATTCATGATAGCGGACATCATCCGCCGATGTCTCAGGGAGGCCTTGTCCGCAGGCATTATCGATGGGGGTCTTAGTGATTTTCTTGAGGTAGCACATCCGGTCACTCCTGTGATTTATGTGCTGCCCAAGATTCACAAGACCCTCATCGATCCTCCGGGACGACCTATCGTCTCGGGTTCCGACTCCATCTTCAGCGGCATAGCTGTATTCCTAGACAAAGTTTTGCGGGAATTTTCCATAGGGGGATCATCCTACATACAAGACACATCAGATTTTTTGAACAAATTACAAAGTGTTGATTTAACCCAGGTGTCTTCAGTGTTACTCGCATCATTTGATGTGACTTCGCTATACACGTCAATTGTACATGACAGGGGCCTCAGGGCGGTGGAGAAAATGCTGAGGACATCAGCCTACACTCCTCATGCCTCTGAATTCATCATTGATTTACTGAAAATTGTGTTACAGTACAATTACTTTCTTTTCAGGGATGTATTCTACTTGCAAGAACGTGGTGTGGCCATGGGGTCTCACGTGGCCCCCACGTACGCTAATATTTTTATGCGGTGCTATGAGGAGGATGTCGTCTATCTGTCCCACCACTTCAGCCAGGTGCTGAGGTGGTGGCGATACATCGACGACATCTTCCTCATATGGACAGGCTCTGAGACTGACTTGGCCGACTTTCATGGCTTTCTCAATAGCCATGATCCCGATCTACAGTTCACCCTCATCCATTCTCGAACTGAGATCCAGTTCTTGGATACACGAGTAGTGTTCAACGAGGGTGTGTTGCAAACTGAGTTGTACACAAAACCTACTGATACCAACACGTTTTTGTGCTACAACAGCTCACACCCTCGGAGAATGATCCGGTCGCTGCCCTTCTCCCAATTTCTCCGCGTCAAGCGTGTTGTGTCGGATGAGAACAAACTTGATGCGACTCTGAATTCCATGGCTGTCAAGTTCCAAGATAGGGGTTATCCTAAACCACTACTGAACGAACACATGGACAGAGTGCGCACGCTTGATAGGACTGAGTTACTGACGAAACGGGGCACTGTCCAGAAAAAGGCCAGGATTCCGTTTGTTTCAGTATACACTGAACTCAGTCCTTCAATAAATAGGATACTGAACAAGCATTGGGGTCTGTTGGGTACATGCTTCAAAGATATCCCTGAGTTCTCATGCCCACCATTGTCATCATATCGCCGATCCCGGAACCTGCGTGACCAGTTGGTCAAGGCAGATATTGGCTCCAGGGGATCTTTGAAGCAAACCAAATTGACTCAGTCTGGCTTAGGTTGTTTTCCCTGCCTAAACTGCGTTAACTGCAGATATATCCGCAAGGGAAGGTATTTTGTACACCCCAATACCGGTGTGTCCTACAGCATTTTATTCCATCTGACTTGTGATTCTAACCATGTCATCTATGTGTTGTCTTGCCCATGTAATTTGCTTTATGTGGGTGAGACAACAACTGAATTGAAGACCCGCCTCAATAATCACCGCCTCAGTATACGTAAAAAACGGCTGGATTTGCCAGTAGCAAAACATTTTACTGAGGCCACACACAAAGAAAGTGATTTGAGGTGCTGGATCCTGGATCATATACCCCAGCCTCGTCGAGGTGGGGATAGATCCAGGATACTTAAACGCAGAGAGTTGAGCTGGATCCACAAGCTGGACAGCTTGAAGCCGAAGGGCTTGAACGCTGATTACAATTTTGGGGATGTTTTGTGAGGGTTGGTTTGCCCCCTTTGCATTTCTGGATACTGTCTCGTCTTATTGTGTACATACTCAGAGAGTTATACAACTCACACTATTCCTATCCTAATGTTTTTCTCTTTTTCTTTCTTTAGATCACTTATATCCTGCACTTTGGGGTATGGAACATACGGCTGGAGTATTCGCAGCATACCACAGAAGGGGTTCATTCTATTGTATTTACAATTACATTTGGTTTAGTTCTGTTGTTGACAGGCATGGCAGGCACCGTGAAATGACACACATGTATTTTCATTGACAGTCTATTATATCCTTTTTTTTGTCTTATATACGTTTTTTGTTGTTTGTTATTGGGAGCTGAACTTTATACGCTTTTGCAGCATCTGTTGGCCAGCTTGAGGAGATCCCTCTCGGGCAGGATGAGAGGTTGGTATCCCTGGCGTTATCCCTGCAGGCACTGCGGTCCCCGTGACTGCGGTGGATTTTCTGCCATGGTGGGGCATATAGGCACCCTATTAAATGGGTTTCCTTTTGCCCTTCTCCAACCTCCTATGCCCGTTTTTGTCTTTGGTTGGATGCGATTTGCATAGTGGCCCCTTAAGGGCAGCTCTCCAGTAACAAAGATGGCGCGTCCAGCTCGATTCACCACCGAGCATGCGCATAGGATTATACACTGTGCCCTTCTGGGAGGATGTCTGCAGTGACGCAGGGAGGTCGGCCCACTGTGATGACGTGTGACACTCCTGGTCTGCTGAGTACTCGCTATTGGTGCGCTGCCACGCCTGCGCAGAATGATATCCACAACGCCGACTCCACGGCGCTGAATGAGCCTCCTTGCTGGATGGGTATGTCCTGCGTTATTACCCCGTTGCTCCTCCCCCTGCATACACTTATGTATAATGAATATATCATATGTTGTCACATTATTTGATCGTGTCTATGTACCCGATCTGTACACATGTTTTTTGCTTAGTACACATCACTGTTTATTAATGATGACCAGCATAATTATCTACACTATAAGGTATTATGTGTATTCACTGCAAACTATTTTTATGTATTGTTATTATTTGTTGAACACACCCATTGGTTTGTGATCACATGATCTGTATTCCCTATATAATCACTGTTATTTGAGTTGTATCTTTGCTTGAGGAAGGCTCGTGACTAGAGCCGAAACGTTGCACCACCGGTGTGAATAAAGGGTTCACTGCTTTTATCCTTTGGAGTGCCGCTCATTTTTCTGAATTTATATATATATATATATATAATTTATTATTTTTTCTTTGGTAATAATTTTTTTCATCACATTTTTTTGCACTAACACTTTATGTAGGTATTTTGTTACATACAGTACATTTACGATTATGAATTTGTGGCAATATTCTTATTGCATGAGTAGGATTAACTACTCTCTTATTATGGTTCACTTCTCTCTCATGGTATAGTGTATTTGCTTTAATTTGTGCGATACAAGAGTTTTGATTACCTGCCGATCATGTGATTGATGTTATTAAGCGGCCGTAATGATTTTTAGCTGAAAATAAGTATTATGCAATAATAAAAGAAAATTGAACATAGCCTTTAAGTTTAACTTTTCTGTGTATGCTTTAGAGCTTCTATTTTATTTTTATTTTTTAAGGTTTTAAATAGAGCAGAAAATACTTTTAAAGTGAAGACTGTAGAGAGACCCCAAAATAAAGAATCAAGTTGTTCTGTGCAGGTAGAAAAGGTATTTTGACGTAACAAAGATGTTATAAGAAACTTGAAGGCCTCTTTCACACAAACGATACGGATTAGGTCCGGATGCGTTCAGGGTGCGTTCATTGAAACTCGCACCATTTTGCAAGCAAGTTAAGTCAGTTTTGTCTGCGATTGCGTTCAGTTGTTTAGTTTTTTCCAGGTGGGTGTAATGCGTTTTGATGCCTTTTCACGTGCGTGATAAAAAACTGGAGGTTTACAAACCACATCTCTTAGCGACCATCAGTGAAAAACGCATTGCATCCACACTTGCTTGCGGATGCAATGCGTTTTTCACTCAAGCCCCATTCACTTCTATGGGGCCAGGGCTGCATAAAAAAATGCAGAATATAGAACATGCTGCGTTTTTCACGCAACGCACAACTGATGCGTGAAAAAAACGCTCATGTACCCAGACACATTGAAATTTATAGGTCCGGATTCAGTGTGGGTCCCCATTTGCCTATGGCTTTTCGGTTTATGCCTCTGACTGGTCCCGTTGTGGCTTTTCATTTCCCTGGGCCGTCCCTTGTCGTCTCGATGAGTGACCATATTCCATAATTTTTTTTCCTCTTCTTGTGCAGGATTTTTCACAAGGGAGTGGCTACTCTCCCACAGATGTCCCCTCATCTACCTGGGAGGTCTTTCCAGGACTGGTCCTCTGCCTTCTGCCCAGTTGATTTTTTCCAGTTTACCATATTTTTCCCTATGTTGAAATATCTCTTCCTGGTACTTACATATTGGGTAGGGTTTTCTCTGGGTTCTCCTGTTGCTTGTTGGCCGTGTCTCATATGTACCTGGATTCTACAGACCCATTTCTATTGGGTAGACCTCTCTCTGTTTTCCTTGGGGCCTATTTTCATACAAGATGTCCTGGCTTTCCAGTTTGGACTTCCCCTCCAGTTCTGTGATCCTCGATATCCATAGGTACCTTCCAGACATCTTTTTCAGTTGTCACAAATGATTCTCCTTTTCTTGTGGATATTCTCTGCTGCTATCCACTTCTGATATATCTCCAACCGTTTGTCTTTGTTTAACTGGTCTTTCCTCTTTCTGCCCAGTTTGCGTCACTGGGTGTTCTATGCTCTCTGGCTGGCCTTCCTGGTCATGCTGTTCCTGTTCTATTCATGGTCTCCTGTTTATCCTTTCCCCACATTTCCATGTGGGATCTCATGGCCAGCCTTACATTTGTTCTGGTCCTTTACCCCCCCCCCCCCCCCCCCCATGGTATTGCTTTAGAACATCCCAGTGATACGATGTGATGAACTTTTTGTTTTTTTGCCTGTATTAACCTGTAAAATTCATTTCTTGCCAAGTTTATTGGGGGACACAGCACCCACCCAGTGAGTATATTGCTGACTCTTTCTGATGGGTTCCACCTGTTCTTGGTTCTGACCCATCTACTCTTCTCTTCTTACCCTTGTTTTCTGTTGGCTTCTCCTGGCTGCTCCTACTGCTTTCATACAAATTTATTAGCTCAGTGTATTCAGGAGGGGTATAGCTGAGAGGAGGAGCTAACACTTTTCTGCTTTAACGTTCTAGTGGCAGCAGCTATACCCATGCTCTAAGCATTAAAAATCAAAGTTTTTAACTCTAGATCCCAGGAATGTAAACATGTTTATTAACAACTATACTTTAAAGGGGAGGGAAGCGAGCTTCGTATGCTTAATCTGAAGTCGCTTTGTTCAGAATTTCGTGAATATCTTACTTTTGCTCATTGGAGCCAATACATTCTAATACTGTACGAAGACAAATCTCCATACGTATTTATTCTGAAGTTTTGAATTAAGCATCCGAAGCTTGCTTCCCTCGACTCTATTGATAACCTATCCTTAGTATAGGTCATCAATATCAGATCACCGGTGGTTTGACACCCCGCAACCCCACTGATCAGCTGCGTACAGTGCGCAAGTGCAGTCTCCCTTCTCTTTTCTGGTCTGCTGCTGCGGTCTATGGTCTTTGCCATAGGATAGTTCATCAATAGTAAAAGAAAAGCCCAGACAACCCCTTTAATATAATTATTTGCCTCATTATAACAATGTGTTGCTGTGTTGAAGTTCTAAATTTAGAAGGAACAGTACCCAGGTACCCATCTACCGACAAAGGCTTAGATAGAATATAATTCATGAGTCCTTTTGTATAACTGCAGTGATCAGAAGTTGGATGGGCCATAGACTTTGAGTGAAGTGGCAACTTGCAGGCTTGACTGCCACTCCATTCTCTGCACTCTGGTCATGCAGTCAAGGTATCTAAAAAGGTAGTATCTTGATATGTGATGATTAACATTTTTCCTCTATTTTCTAGGTGTCAGACACAAAAGAAAGAAATGATATTTCTTCAGATAATTCCAAAATTGGAGAAGTAAGATCTCTCAAATACTGAAGGATATTAAAGTTTTACATTCAGTTTGAGTTGGCATGAAGCCATGTGACAAGATACCATTTCCAGATATAGCTTTCACCGTTAACTGTTCAAGTAGATAATTTTTTCAAATAATTCAATTTTATTAAACACCCTGAAAGACCAGGCCACTTTTTACACTTCTGACCTACACTACTTTCACTGTTTATTGCTCGGTCATGCAACTTACCACCCAAATGAATTTTACCTCCTTTTCTTCTCACTAATAGAGCTTTCATTTGGTGGTATTTCATTGCTGCTGACATTTTTTGTTATTAATCGAAATTTAACGATTTTTTTGCAAAAAAATGACATTTTTCACTTTCAGTTGTAAAATTTTGCAAAGAAAACGAGATCCATATATAAATTTTGCTCTAAATTTATTGTTCTACATGTCTTTGATAAAAAAGAAATGTTTGGGTAAAAAAAAAAAATGGTTTGGGTAAAAGTTATAGCGTTTACAAACTATGGTACAAAAATGTGAATTTCCGCTTTTTGAAGCAGCTCTGACTTTCTGAGCACCTGTCATGTTTCCTGAGGTTCTACAATGCCCAGACAGTACAAACACCCCACAAATGACCCCATTTCTGAAAGTAGACACCCTAAGGTATTCGCTGATGGGTATAGTGAGTTCATAGAACTTTTTATTTTTTGTCACAAGTTAGCGGAAAATGATGATTTTTTTTTTTTTCTTACAAAGTCTCATATTCCACTAACTTGTGACAAAAAATAAAAACTTCCATGAACTCACTATGCCCATCAGCGAATACCTTGGGGTGTCTTCTTTCCAAATTGGGGTCACTTGTGGGGTAGTTATACTGCCCTGGCATTCTAGGGGCCCAAATGTGTGGTAAGGAGTTTGAAATCAAATTCTGTAAAAAATGACCAGTGAAATCCGAAAGGTGCTCTTTGGAATATGGGCCCCTTTGCCCACCTAGGCTGCAAAAAAGTGTCACACATCTGGTATCTCCGTATTCAGGAGAAGTTGGGGAATGTGTTTTGGGGTGTCATTTTACATATACCCATGCTGGGTGAGATAAATATCTTGGCAAAAGACAACTTTTCCCATTTTTTTATACAAAGTTGGCATTTGACCAGGTAGCAGGTATATTAGACGCTGTTATCAAAACAGCGTCTAATATACCTGTTAGGGGTTAAAAAAATCACATCTCCAGCCTGCCAGCGAACGATCGCCGCTGGCAGGCTGGAGATCCACTTTCTTATCTTCCGTTCCTGTGAGCGCGCGCGCCTGTGTGCGCGCGTTCACAGGAAATCCCGGCCATCGCGAGAGGACGCGCCGGCGCGTCCTGGAGGAATGAATCAACCACCTCCAGGACGCGTCTGTGCGTACAGCGGTCCGGAGGTGGTTAAATTGAATTAAATTCTTAACTTTGAAGCTAGTTTCACACTTTATTTGAAACTCAAAAGCAGTTTTTTGAGTAAAAGTCAAAAGTGGATTCCGCAAGAAGGGGAAGTATAAGTCTTGGACCCTCACAAACTGTATGAATAAGGGTTCTCAGCTATTCCTCATAACGTTACCTCAGTGAGGATTAGTTTGAATGAAGCTATGATCAGACATGAAATGGTCCAATCCATTCCAGGTCTATAGGACTGATTGAAAGGGTAGTAGTAGGGTAGTAATTGTCTTATCTGTTTTTGAATATCACACAGACGCTGATTAGAGATGCAGAGTGCATGCTTAATTCAAATTTGTGGTCGTGGCAACCAAGTACGTACCTACCCTACCTAGGATACCCTACCCCTAAGCGGTCAGAGTTGTGCCGCAACCGCGTCGTGGAGGGACGCCTGAAAGAGGGCATCCCCTTTGAGAGTAACAGGTAAAAAGGGTGGGTGGGAGGGAGAACTCTGCACGTCGTACGCATGTGGGAGGGCGCCGGCCGTTGAAATAGGTGGCCAAGCCCCTCCCACAAATACAGGCCAATGAATGGGCCTTTACACTTGTGGTCGTGGCAACCAAGTACGTACCTACCCTACCTAGGATACCCTACCCCTAAGCGGTCAGAGTTGTACCGCAACCACGTCGTGGAGGGACGCCTGAAAGAGGGCAAAAGACATACTGATAGGCAGAAGTAATTTATTACAAAGTCATTACAAAGCTAAAATCTGAAAGGCTGCTGACATTTCAGTTTCGGGGTGAGGTATATAACGGTTGAAACATGACGAGTGCCAACGCCCCAGTTTCTGAATGACGTGCGCAGGCACTTGATTTTTGGATGCCGCGGACGCAGCACCTATGCGGAACGAGTGTCCCGAAATTGTGGCAGGGTCACCGCCCGCGCTGGTCACCAGTGACCTTACATGGGATATGAACTGGTGGGTGGTGAGCGGAACCACCCCGAAGGGTAACAATGGACTGTTTGGTCCGGCCCCTGACAAGGCAGACCGTAGCTGACGAAGCACCGTGACGGGGCACCATTGGTGCGCTGTGGGAAAGAAGGATACCGGGACAGGGGGGCCCACCTGGGAGGTCTTAGACGTCTTGAGCAGTAGTATGAACCCGTCGGAGTTCTGGACCAGCTGGCTGACCGTGAGGAACCTGCTACTGCCAGGAGAACAAGTGAACTCCCCAGGTCTCAGGAAGCCGTAAAATGCTAAATAGATGGCGGATTTAAGTACCAAGCTGGGCAAAACCCCGAAAGGATTACCGTCCAGGACGTCAGACAGTTTACGGAAAAGAGGGCCGGTGACCGCTTGCTTGCGTACTTGGCCTTGAGGTCCGCACTTGCTCAAACCCTTGAGTGCGGCTTTGACAGCATGCATAGTGAACACTGACGCTTGTTCGGGATGACTAACAGAGAGGAAATGTTGCACTCCCGCCAGGTAGGACCTCACTGTACTGTGGGAGAGCTTGCGCACTGAGTGGCAGTAACCAATGAACGCCAGGATGTACTCTGGAAAACTGGAGTCCCCTTGAGGACATTCCCCTCGGAACCTGCAGAACGTCTTCCACCCGGTGTTGTATGCTCTGGTTGTGTTAGGCGAGAGGGAATTGCGTATCAGAGCGTGGGCCGTCTCAAGGTGGTTGGTTACATTAGCATTAAGGACTCGTGAGGAGGGACGGTGGCGCCTGTCGCATCTGCCTCTGGCATGATCTGTAAGAAACGGGAGAAGTTAGCCCTCGACAAGGCGTCAGCAGCCCCGTTTTGCGCGCCTGGCACATGCGCACTGAAAACATGGAAATGGTGACGTAGGGAGAGCTGTACTAGCCGTCTGAGGAAACACATGACGTGGCTTGATTTCGACAGCCCACTGTTAACAATGTCTACCACGGCTGTATTGTCAGTCACAAACAGAACAGACTGATTCGCCCAAAGACTGCCCCATATGTGGGCGGCCACCACAATGGGGTACAGCTTGAACAGTGCCGAGGTTTGGAGGACCTCGGGGGCACCCACAACCCAGTGGGTGCCGAAAATGGCGGCAAACCCTGAGCTCGCAGCCGCATCTGAAAAGACTATAGGAGACTGACACGACAGCTCGGGTACAAACAAGGACACCCCGTTCCACTGGCTCAAAAAATGGTCCTACATGTGGAGATCCGCTAAGGCCTGACTGTCCAGGCACACTGGGCTGTCCTGTTCCGGCGCGGAACTTAAGAGCGCCAGCAGGCGGGATATGAACGCTCTGCCCTGCGGAATGATGCGTATGGCGAAGTTTAACATGCCCAGTAGAGACTGAAGGTCCGCCTTAGTGACCACGTTTGTGACTGTGAACCTATGGATGACTTCTCTAATTCTTGTTAACTTATCCGCAGGCAACCTAGCTAACATGTGCTGGGAGTCTAACTCGATGCCCAAAAAGGTGATGACTGTGGCCGGGCCTTCTACTTTCTTGGGGGAAACCGGGACACCTAACTGGGAAAAACACCTCAGCAACTTCCCCAGCCCTAGGGGGACTGCCCCTGGCCTCTCAATCAGCAGGAAGTCATCCAAGTAGTGGATGACAAATTCACAGTGGACCTTGTGTACCAAAACCCAGTGGAGGGCCTGAGCCAACTGATCGAAGAGCCAGGGGCTGCTCTTGGAACCGAAGGTGAGTTTGGTGGAGAAATAATACAGGCCTTTCCACTTGATGCCGTGCCACTGCCAGAGAGCTGGCCTGATGGGAAGCAACTTAAAGGCATCCGATATGTCGGCTTTGGACAACATGGACCCTGGACTCGTTTTCATGATGATGGCGATAGCCTGGTCGATCGAAGAATATCTCATGCCCACTTCCTCCGAAGGAATGAGGGAGTTAAGGCTGGGGACCTGGGACCCGTGTGGGGCCGACAAGTCAATAATGAGTCTCTCCTTTTTGCTGAACTTGCCTGTGACTACCCCCACGGGACTGACCCTCCACCGATGAAAAGGGGGCACTCCAAAAGGACCGATTAAGAACCCTTTGTTTAACTCGGCCTCTATTAGTACGTCTACTGAACCGGGATTTCTTTCGGCTGACTGAAGGTTCCTGCACTCATATGTGAACTCTGGAGTCGTGATCAACCCCGTATGGAAGCCCTCATGAAATCCTGACACCAGGAACTGTACAAACCCTGGATTGTGGTGACCTTGCATGTACTCTTGTAAACGGCTAATATTGACCACACTCATGTAATTCTTCACCGACTTTAATGAGCATGCTACTCGGGGGTGGGCCCTGAAACAGTTGGTACAGATATGTAACAGAAGGCATTGCCCAAAATTACAAGACGCGTAATTAAAATTGTTACATATCTGTGCCCTCCCGGGCTGAACGATGGGCCGGCCCAGCTTATCTACTGAATTGGGGGGTCTGAAGACGTCGAGTGGTCCAGCTGCAGAGCTGGAGGGGTAAGACGCCGTGCTGACAGCGGACTTATGGCACCACTCGACAGAGTGGAAGATAGACTGACAGGCGGAACAGGAGGGAGCTTTCAGGCCTGCAAAGTGTCTGCAGAATAGCTCGGTGTCTAGGTTGGACCAGTCTGTGACGTGTTGGAACTGGGAGAGAGCCGCTGCCGCCTTAGCTGAAAATGAACATACCTATGACCCAATTCTGTGACCCGAAAGAGATACAGGTCTAGTTCCTCCCTCCTGTCCGGCCTGGCAGTACAGATAACATACCTGAAAAGGCTAAAGGCCATGACGAACTCCAGGATGGTTAATTTGCGGTTGAGCCGGTGGTCGCGGCTTCTTAGTACCACTGACACTTCCCCGCAAGCTATAACCTTATTGTCAGATAGGTCCCTGGAGGCAATCAGTAGAGACGCGAGATTGACATCCCTACCCTCTAGGATGTCTTTCCTGATGTTGATCGGGACAAAGTGGGATGGAGTCACGTTGGGGACGGACTGGACAGAACGAATGTCCGCTATGGCAGAGGTGGAGGCGACCGGAACCTCGGGGGAGGAAACTGGTAATACTGAGCTGCGAGCCTCGATAGACTCCAATCTCGCCTGCATGGACGTGACGGCAGACGTCAGACTGTTCAGCATGACGTGTATCTGAGTCAGCGATGTTTGCATCGTGGTCGCAGGGGGATCATTGCTACTGGGAACCAGGGAGTCTTTCCATAGCCGATATAGCTCCGCTTTTCTGGCAGATGCCGGGAAAGGGACGCCCCGCTTTGTCAGCTCCGCCATAAGCCTGGGGATGGTCCAAGCACGCAGGGATGGTATACTGCCCCCTTCGGATGTCCCCGCTACGTTCTCGTCCACTGACGCTTCGACAATGTCTGACGCGTGTGACATCGCAGCTGTGAAAACAGTAACGTAAGGTGATCGACTAACCTAGATGACCACCGGTATCCGTGAAGCTGTTTAAACAACGTAATGAAAAGGGTGCACTGTCCCCGTGAGGTACGCACACTAACACCAGAAGGGCCGTGAAGGAGTGGCCAGTAACCGCCACCCGGAAGTCCATGCAAGGAGGCCTGACGTACTTACCAACTGAGAAACACTATACTCTGACTCCCACGGAAGTTTTAATGAAAAATAGAACAACCTGTACGTAAAATAGTGCATGAGACACAACCCTGTAAAAGGCAGCACCTCTCCGTCCCCCCACGTGTACCCCCACTACCTTGGTTGACAAGGAAAATCAATTGAGATCCAACCAACTTCTCTCTGGTCAACAATTATTTTGAACCTGGAAAACAACAACAGAACAACACAAAGGAACCAGTCAATGGGTAAGGCTCAATTAATAGAACGTGAGCTGAGAGCAGAAGGTATGACCGATGGATGGGAGTAGGTGTTTTGATCGACGTTCACCACCCCTTGGCTCTACCTGGCGTCAGTGATGAAACCCCTACCTATCTAAGCGGCACGGCGGCCCGTGCCAGACTTTAGGTGTGAGCGAGGAGCGGGCCGTTGCGTCCCCCACCGTGCTCCACGGCAACCACGTGGGGAGCACGGAGTTCCCTGGCACCGTGAACCAAGTGGGGGTGGACCTTTGGGCAACGGCTGACGCCCCACGCAAACACGATTTGGGTGCCACGTGGAGAGCCAACGCGTGTCCCTGGCAGGGTGCTCAGTGCGGGGGGCCCTCTCCGTTCCTGGGCTGGCCCGCCCGCCGGCTGAGCACTCCTACCGCGTGGGGAGCAGCGCAGCCCTCTGGCATGAAGTCGACGCAGGGGGGCCCCCAGCGTCGAGGGCCCTACCTTGCCGAAACTAGAAATGCCGCGTGGGGGGCCTCACCGATCCCTGATGGAGTGCTCAGTGCGGGGGAGCCCCCCTGTTTGAGGGGCCTACCCACCGCCGGCTGGGCATCTCCACCGCGTGGGGAAACGGCGCTGCCCCCTGGCATGAACTGGGATAGGGGGAGGCTTTTATCAGACATAGCCCCCCCTCTCTTAACTGAGGATGTGCCACGTGGGGGGCCCACTGTTCCCTGATGGGGTGCCCAGTGCGGGGGTGCCCCCTTCCATGAGGGGCCGACCCACCGCCGGCTGGGCACCTCCACCACGTGGGGAAACGGTGCTGCCCCCTGGCAAACCTGGGACAGGGGGAAGCCAGTGTGGCTCAGCCCCGCCTCCACGTCAAAATGGGAGGAGCCACGTGGCGCTGCCCCGCTCCCTGGCAGGGCGCTCGTTACAGGGGTGCCTCCCCTAGCTAGGGGGCCGGCCCACCGCTGACTGCGCATGCCCACCACGTGAGGGAGTGGGGCAGCACTGGCTGTACGTTTGGGGGCGGAGGCGGGCGGAGAAGGCGGGCGGTCCTCTGACGACCATGGGCCCCGCCGGAGAGTAATGCCGTGCTCGGACCTGGGCGGCGGAGGAGGGGAGCGCTGTCGCCGTGGGGCTCCACCCCCCCCCCCCCCCGCCGGAGGCTGAAGAGGTACCGCTGTACGAACGGGCAGGAGGGGTCCCCCATCCTGTAGAGGCCCCACCCCCTGCTGCCTAATGTAGAACGCAGTGGTCCGGCGTATGGCGGCCCCTGCTTACCAAAGGCCCGACCACCGCACGGACGTCCACTCACCTCGCCTGCCGACCAAGGACTGCCAGGTACGAGCACCAGAACTCTGCACGTCGTACGCATGTGGGAGGGCGCCGGCCGTTGAAATAGGTGGCCAAGCCACTCCCACAAATACAGGCCAATGAATCGGCCTTTACACTTATCCCTGCAGAGGTTCTGAAGTGAAGAAATACAGGGGGACTTGGTTCCTCCATTCCTGTGCTCTTTCATTTCCCAGTTTTGTACAGCATAAGTCACTTGGGATGGGAGTGGATGCCAGTACCATATCAGCAGAGAGACTATAGCACTGCATAGTTACTTAGTACGGTTGAAAAAATACATATGTTCATCAGATTCAACCAAGGGGAGAAAAAAGTTCATGTGTTTAGGAAGGGGTGAGGGTTAAAAAAAAACACATATATTTGCTTAGCTACTCTGGCTGATTATTCCACAGATTCACTGTTCTTATGGTAAAGAAGGCTTTCCTCCAGAGAATTTATTTTTCTCCTGACTAAGGAAGTGTGCCCTTGTCTTTTGCCCACGGCCATTTCACCGATTTTCAGAAGCAGTCATGTCAAATTTGGGCATATGCCAGTCCAAATATGTAGTGTATAGTACGAAACCCACACCTAAGTGGATATACCCACGATATTAGTAGGTGGGAACAATTAGGCTGTTAACACTTTCAGAGCTGCCCTGAAATACATTGTAGGGACTACTGTGCATGCGGCACAAGAGTCTTCTCCATTATGTGTGTGTGCACACCAGTCCCAACAATCTATTTCATTGTAGCTAGGAGTGCTAACAGCAAGGGAATGGGGGGCATTTGGAGAATAAAAAATGAACTACTGATGCAAGACTATGTATGATTCACTTTAAAGGGGTTGTCCGTGCCTTTATTATTGAGGATCTATCCTCAGGATAGGTCATCAATATCAGATACAGTAGGCGGGGGTCCAACACCTGGCACTCCCACTGATCAGCTGTACGAAGAGACAGCGCATGCAGTGCACACGTGCCGTCTGCGCGCCAGATGTTGGACCCCCAACAACAGCCTGGGCAACCCCTTTAAACGTGCATATATTATAAAAGGTAAACTTGTTAACCATAACAGTGTTTCTGATCTATTTCTCCCTGTTATCAAATCAGTGTTACTTAAAGTTTTTCAGTAATATTCATTGACTTTGAGGGTACAACCTGAACACGGAGCTGGAGACAACTGTTTAGCAATAAGAAGTTGAATGAGCAGTTTAAGGTGGAAGCAGTCTGATTGACAAAAATCATTTTTCATGAAAGGGGTTGGATCCCGAAAAAAAGTTATCCCTTATCAATAGGATAGGGGATAGGTTGCAGATCAGTGGGGGTCCAATTGCTACGACCCCCAGTGATCTGTAGAATGGGGGGGGGGGGGGGGGAGTTATGGTTTAACCACAATTCTAAATGGAGCAAAGAAGGAAAATTGCACGCCGCTGCTCAATTCGTTTCAATGTTGGCTCTACAAATAGCTCACTGATTCTGATCAGCGTGCTTCAGAACTCCACCAATCTGCCATTTATCCTCTATGCAGTATGGATAACATGTTTCTTCATAAAACTACATTATAAAGAAGTCAGTGTTTTTAAAAAAACAACAGGATTTTCCATCTGTTTCAGATCCACCAATCAAATGTTTTGATTCTAAAGTCTCATTGGAGAAAACTATTTCTTCTTTTGAGGAAAGTACAAAATCGAACTTCATTATTCTTCAAAGGTCAAAAAACTTTGGCAATGAAGGTACTGATTGTACATTCTGAGTAAATAACCAACTTTTCTGTATATTTGCTTTATATATGTTAACTTCTGTTTTGATCCAAAGACTTCAAGACTTCTGGCAAAGAAAGAATCTTGTGGAGTCCGAATGTGAAGGGAAGTTTACTCATATCCTTTACAGGTGTCCTGTATCTTATTGTTGGAAGAAAAACTCTTCAATGTCATTTTTGGAATGATTTAAATAGTCACAAGAGTAAGAAATATGCAGATGAAAGAAAAAATCTGGTATTTCCATGAATTATGTACAATACGTTAAAACATATTGGCCCATTTTTGTAAATTGGTCCCTAACAAACTTTCTTTCCCCCCGCCCTCAAATTTGCATTGTTTAAGATAACAATTGTCAAAGTATAATGCGTTGAACAGGCTGGCCCATGAAAATACAAACTCCATTGATAAAAGCTTGTGTGAATATTCTGCCTGTATGCAGTGTTCTTCATGGTAATCCACTTGGTTACAAATCACAATTGTCATGATATATGGAAACATGTCCTTTTTTTACCATTAAAATATAAAAATACTTAAATTTGTTTCCGTTATAGCTGATCATTTTGTTATAATTTAATTTCACAGACTGAAGATCATTCCTTTAGAATAAAAAGGAGAACTATTCAAAATACAAAGAAAATGGGATGCACAGCTGAAATCCACATTATACATATTCTTAGATTTCCAGACTTTAAGGTTACTTAGTTATTTACATTTTCGATGATTATTATCATTATTATTATAGATTAACAAGAACCAATCACCAGTTTAGGGCCACCAAAACCAACAGCATGTGATTACGCTGCTGGTGTTTAGGGCACAAAACCTGGCAATTTTGGGTCCTCTTTTAAGAAGATCAATACCATTGAAGTCACTAGAGATATACCCAGACTCCCCTTTGGCAGCACAGAGCATGCACTAGCAGGCAAAGAGGAGTATCAGGCTTTTCTCTAGTGGCTTAAAGGGGTTGTCCCTCGAAAAATACTATATAGTTTTCAAACCAGCACCTGGATCTGAATACTTCTGTAATTGCATGTAATTAAAATTTAGTATCCCCAAGGGGTTTTTCAATACAATGTACCTGTATAGCGCCACCAGCTGTTTGTTCTTTTTCTTATTTCTTTGTCCAGCTCACTGAGAAGGCCGCACATGCTCAATTTCATCATCCAACTGCCTCCTGAGCTGTGATAGGGAGAGCATGGACACGCCCCCTTTAGCTCCAGCAGAAAAGACACTCCCCTCGAGCTTCCAGCTTGATATAAATCTAGCAGAGCAATGAAGGGGAGATCTCTGGATCCAGGTGCGGTACAGGGCCGGTTCTAGCTTTGTTAAAAAAAAATTGACATGTACTATATGAATTTATTATTTAAATTTTTTTTAAATAATCATGGGATAACCCATTTAAGGATGTGCTTGGGCGTAAAAATACTTTTAAGATATGACCAAAAAGAGTGTGGATGTTTGTCATGTATGCCTAATATATATATTTATATACTTTTGTTCGTGCTAGTTTGTTCTGCCAAGGATCAAGAATGAAAAATCAATTTCAATACATGTGTGTCTTTAAAATCTTTATCTTTATCAAATTTTGCAAAACTACTCGTCATGGTATCCAGCCATTACGCAAGTTTCTCATCATTGTAACAGCATCTGAAGACTGAAAACACAGCAACAGATAAAAAAATTATAATAATCCTACATGATACGATAACTGAATATGCGGATGTCCATGGCTACATTTATAAAAGAAAAATCACAGAAAATAATGCACTAACACATTAGATGATATATGGTCTCAGCCCTCACTGATATGATAAAATCTATGACTCCCAGCAAATATATTCTGATCAAAACACATCACCGCGCCAAGGTGGTCTCAGTCAGGCAGGTCCTACTCTAAACCTACCTACCGTATGCCGTTGTGCATCTACATTCAGGAGAGCAGACCCTGCCCATATTTACCTCTGTGTGTATCAAGCAGCCGATGAGAGGAGGAGCCCCCACAGCTATATGTACCACCTAATCAAGGTCGCCTGTGGGATAGATGGGGCAAAAGTGCAACAAAATGCTACTCCCAAGGTAATAGGAGCACATTCACACTTGAAGGTGCCACTCCTTCAAGAGTATACTGCAAACTAGTCACAAATTACAGAAAACAGACAAAAAACATCCTGCACAATATGATAAATGGCTACATACAGGTGAAACTGGAAAAATTAGAATATCGTGCAAAAGTCCATTTATTTCAGTAATGCAAATTAAAAGGAATTGCATTAATGCAGCTTAAAATTTGAATTTTGTGAAAAGGTTCAATGTTCTAGGCTCAACGTGTCACACTCTAGTCAGCTAATTAATCCATACCCCCTGAGCAAAGGGTACCTCAAAATTGTGACTTTGGGGTTTCATAAGCTGTAAGCCATAATCATCCAAATTATAACAAATAAGGCTTGAAATATCTCGCTTTGCATGTAACGAGTCTATCTCATATATTAGTTTTACCTTTTAAGTTGAATTACTGAAATAAATGAACTTTGCACAATATTCAAATTTTTCGAGTTTCACCTGTACTGCCCGGAGGAGAGTCTGAATCCTTAGAGCACTTGCTTTGTATCACCACCTGTGCTCTGCACACCCCCCTCCCCTTGATTGACTTTATCTTTACCACACCGAGATCTGCTTATAAAGCTAGTATACATATTACGGCTTTCTTCAAGGGCACAATATATGATTAGAAATAAACAAGCAATATTTATTATCATTGTAACCATAAAAAGCATTGGGGAGATTTATGAAAAATGTTGCAAAGGAAAACTGGCTTATTTTCCGAGAGCAACCAATCAGATTGATCCTTAAATCTTACAAAGGAGCTATAAAAAAAAAAAAAATGGGGAATCGGACTGGTTGCCATGGGCAACTGGTTTTCCTTTCAACCAATCTGGATAAATCTGTTCCAAAATTCTTAATATGATAAGGATACTGACTTCTATTATGGGTTAAATGTGGAAGAAAAAAAAACTGATTCCTTCCCAAAACTCTAATCTAGGATCTAAACATGCAAGACTGAGCACTTCCCATTAAGCTATACCGTTTTCAGAAAGGAAAGTCATTTTTATTCTGTGCTCAGAACCTAACACATGTTACCAGTGTCTGTATAATCATATATTGTGCCTGTGAATAAAGCACTTAACCTATCAGTGAATACAGTTATGTCTTTTGCATAGATGGGTGTTCTCTAACATTGCCTGAGGCTTTTTGGAGGTGTGTACTACACAAAATAGCATAGTACCCACCTCCAAAACAGCCTTCTGCAGCGTTAGAGACAACCCATCGGTGCCGGTAACTACAACAGGCTCAGTGCTGGGCAGAAGTCTCCAATAAGCCTAGTAATGAGAAGCCAGGTACTTCACCGGCAAAATGACAAAAGATATTTGCGATGCAGATGACAAGGGGGAGCATCAGAGCAAGGAAATGCTCCACTCTTATGTAGGCAAGAAATAAAGAGCACTCAAGTCATAGGGAGTTGCATCAAAAAAGTTTATATAAACATATCACCATAACATTAAAATTGCCATTTAAAACATAACATTTAAAAACAAATCAAATTCTATAATTTTCGAATATAAATCGATGTTGTAATCGACTCTTGAGACTAGTAGTAGAACAATATCAATTAAGATGCTCAAGAAAATCGATTGTTGAGAACATCGACTATTTGAAGAAAACCACAGGGAATGAAAGGGAAAAAAAGAAGAAATTATAAAATATTATAATTTCTTTTTTTTAAAAGTCTTCCAGATGTTGTTCCCAATGGTAGCATATGAAACCTCTTATATTTGCTTTGTTAAGATGTATAACCACTTGTAGCTAGTTATTAGCAAGTGAACAAACATATGGACAGAAATAAGCAATCTCTTTACCGTGTCTTCACCACTTCCTAGTGGTTTTTATTCAGCAAGATAGACCGCACGCTTAATCAGCGATAGTTTCTTTTTCCACTAGTTCGATATGGTTTTAGGCTTCAGTATTGTGTTAAGATTCAAGCAGAACTTTCGAGTAGT
The DNA here is from genome assembly GCF_905171765.1 of Bufo bufo. Classification (NCBI taxonomy): domain Eukaryota; kingdom Metazoa; phylum Chordata; class Amphibia; order Anura; family Bufonidae; genus Bufo; species Bufo bufo. Next base: position 77,808,846 of record NC_053390.1, read on the forward strand.
GATTCCGTATTTTCGGATGGTGATCACGTACCTGGTGGTGTCTCGCGTGGCGTCCCACATGGTTTCTATACGTCACCTCTTTACGGATTACAGCGCGCTGTTTCTTTCAGGTTATCATTCGTAGTTACTGTAATCGAATTGCCATACGCGTTTTGAGGTTTACACACCTCTTCTTCAGTGATAACAGCCATCGATTTTCTTGAGCATCTTAATTGATATTGTCCTACTACTAGTCTCAAGAGTCGATTACATCGATTTATATTCGAAAATTATAGAATTTGATTTGTTTTTAAATGTTATGTTTTAAATACCAATTTTATTGTTATGGTGATATGTTTATATACATTTTTTTGATGCAACTCCCTATGACTTGAGTGCCCGTTTTCTACATATATTTACTTTGCGCTTGTTTATTGGGGTAAACATTTACGTGAGCACCTGATCCCATTTGGATTGGAGGTGAGCCGCCTGTTTACATTTTCCCAAGAAATAAAGAGCAGCTTACACCCAACAAACGCAGAAAACCACTTTAATAATCTAATCCAGAAACTGTAATAATTAAGTATGCTGTATATCTTGTCTCAATCTAAAATGTGGTGTTTGTCAGAATCAATATACCTTTACCAACATCCTAGTCAAAGATACCTGGGTCCTGAAGAAAAGATTGAACACTGGAGATTTCAAATTAAGTTCCTCACCTTAAAGCCTCTATGAACGATTCATCAACGATTATCCACGACTGTGGCCAAAATCTTATCAGCAATAGTCAATAATTAACTGCGTCCATAAGAATCAACATTTTACCAGTTCTTCTCATTAAATTCGGAAAGGAGCTATAACTGTGTCCATCAGTCTCCGTGTAATTATGGTATTATCACAAAAAAATTAGGGAAATATAAATGGTGATGTGAATTTTTTTTAATTTAGGAGAGCTTGAACTATGATAAGTATAAGGCATCGGAGTTATGTGCCAGCTATATGTAATTGAGACTTACATCCATAATTTGATACAGGCTTACTCCAAATAGACATAATATACATAATAAATGCATTATACTAGGGCTCGACAAATCCCAGGCGCCAGGTCGCCATGGCGATCAGGAATTTTGTCCTGGCGCCTGGGTATTTGCCCCTGCTGGAAAATAGGCCCAGCACACCAGCAGCCGGGCGCAGTATCACTTTAAGTTTAGAGTAGACGCGGCGTCATGCAGGAGTCCGCGTCTACTAGGCCCTCCCCTCACTACAGTGAAGAGGACCACTACTGGCTCAGGCTGTCCTCGTCGTACCGCTCAGGCTCCTCATCACTGCGGCGCGTCTCCTCCTCCTCAGAACTGTGAGTCTGCGACTGTAGGACGAGGTGAGCTGCTTGGGAGATGTCAGATGGAGACGGGGAGGTGCCGGAGAGGGACAGAGCAGATAGGAGCCCCTGATGTCATGGTGTCTGGGCGCCCCTTACCTTACACATGAGGGCAGATTCTACATATCTTGAGGTGCCATATACCCTCAGTCTACCCTGACTCCCCCATATATGTATGAACAGTATGTGCTTTCAGTTGGGGGAGAGGAGAAGAGCCAGTGGTGGTTATCTCCTGAGACAGCAAATGGATCAACCGCTAATAATGTTGGGGGGGAGAGTCGTGAGGTCCCCATAGACATATCCCCACTGAAAACACTGTATGTATGCAGTCCTTAAGCTCTGTGCACCCGAACGATGAGTGGGGGGCTGGATCCACAAACTGCTGAATTTTCTGCTTCTGAAAATCAGTTCCATTCGTTTGAATGGGGCAGCGAGCACATGGGTTTCTGCTTGCCCCATTTCAGATGAATGGAACTGATTTTCAGTTACGGAAAATTCTGTAACAAAAATTTGCAGTGTGTGGGTTATGTTCAGATGTCGGATTTTGAGCGCAGGTTTCAGTGTAACTTGGCTGAAGCCACCTGTCATTGTTTCCAATAGGAGGCTGTGCTGCAGTTTCTATGTGGCCCGGGGTTTTGCCTCCCGGTTTTTAAGACCCCACCTAAAATGTACAGGGACCTCGTTCTTGGCACTGTACCCTCACAATGGAATTAAACCTATAGCAGATCCACATGAAAACCCACAGCAGAAAACCAATCCGTGATGAAATCTGCTGCGCATCTGACGGCAGAAACAGCTGCTGTGGGTTTTCACGTGGACCCACCGTAGGTTTAGCTCCATTTGAATGGAGCTAAACCACGAGCATACTCCCACTGCGGCTTTGTGAAGGGTCTGTGCGGAGTGGCAAAAATCCTTGGCCACGTGAACTGTGGCGCAGCCTCATATTGAAAACGGTGGGAGGCGATTTCAGCGCATGTTCGGTCCAGTTTTCAGCATCAGATCTGCGCCCCAAAATCCTTCTTCTGAACATGCCCTAATACACGGGCGGCAAAGTGGGATGTGGTTAGTTATATTGGCAAGCACCCGACAGCATAGGGAGGGTGATTAGAGACTGGGGGGTCCTCCCCTATCCTCTTTGCCCCAAATGTGTAAGGGTCAGGGCTGTTGTTGGAGTTGGGGACATGTTGGAGGTTATAGTGTGGAAGGGGTTAAACTGCGAGCCTTCCTGGGTTGCATCAGAGGAAGGGGCGGTGCTGGGGGTTATATAAATGCTTGTTCCCCCCCTTTACTTCCTCTTGACGGTGGATGAGCTGGTTGCGGTACCCTCCTTGCCACTATCATGTCCGTGGGAGATGTTGCCCTGAGGGAATACCTCCTGGCGCGTGTTCAAGAGGAAGGAGAGGGATGGCTGCGTGGTTTCATGGGCAGCTTGCATTCCCCTCTGCCTTCCTCCACTCCGGCCCCGATGCCTGCTGCTGTCACTGAGCTCCCGGCAGCTCTGGGAGTTATGTGGGGGATCGGCGGTCCGCACGGCGTTCCCCCCCCCCGGCGGGTCTTGGCCATAGCCCCCCATTACCTCCCGCCGCAGCCGCTCCCTGGGTTCTCCCCTTGTGCAGCTACCTGCTCGCTCCGTGCGCGGTTCCAGGCCGGGCCGCTCCTGTGGGCGGGTGGAGGATGGGCGGGCGCAGCGCGGCGCTGTGGCTCCTCCCCTTCCTCGGTCTCCCGGAAGTGTGATTCCGGCCGGCGGTGCGCAGAGTGTGTGCAGGGGAATGGAAGCCCGGGAGAGCACGATTGTGGAGGAATCGCCTCCTACACCTCCTCCATCCCAATCGTTCCCCCCCTGTTAGTGAGGGGCAGGGGCTGGCCGTAGCATTGGCGGCACCTGTAGCTGGGGAGCCAGTTAGTGTGCCAGTTAATGAGATGATGGCTGCCCCCTGTGGTATGTCCACTACCCACCCCCCCCCCTCTCTTGTCACCGGTTCCCGCGGCAGTCTCCGCAGGGAGGTCTCTGTCTCTCTCTTTTCCTCAGTGGAAGGTAGCAGGGTTGAGCGCCCTTATCGCAGGCGTCCGTCCCGGCGCCGTTCTAGGGCCCACGGGAGTCGTAGATGCTCCAGATGGCGTTCCCTCTCATCTTCGGAGTGGTCATCGGGCGCATCTGAGGAGTCTGGCACAGTTTCTCGAAATCGGCGAATGAGGCCGGTGCCTAGTTGTACTTCCAGGGCTCCGAGCCTGGTTCATCCGGTAGTCCAAGGTCAAGCGGTTCCAGTGGTGGCATCTTCTCCAGTGGTTCCTCATGCTTCGGTTGGTGAGTTCCAGTTTACGGGTGCATGGGGGGAGAGTGGGTCTGTGGCGGGGATGGAATCACTTATGCGGGCCTTGTTAGACAAGTTGCAGGATCCCCCTGTCCCAGTTGCCCCTTCGGCCCCCTCCCCAGTGTCCGCAGGGGTTCATAAAGAGTCCTTTTTCTGCGGGGTTAGTCCTTTGGTTTCACATGTTGAGGAGGCTGTTAAGGAGAAAATTTGGTCTAATCAATATGTGGACATTTGGTCGCTTATCTCTATAGACCAGCATACAGTGGATAGGGAGCGCCGGGTTCTTGATAGGCCGTATGAGCGGCGGCCGAGGGTGGCAAAGACTATAGGTAATTGGTTGCAGGCTTTTTCAGTATTGGGGTGTATTATGGGTCAGCGGCACCCGGAACGGTGTTCCGAGTTTATTTATGTGGATACGGTTTACAGTGCCTACAAGGCCCATGGGGGCAGCGCGTGGTGGCGGTATGATGAGGAGTTTAGGAGGCGCCTCGCGCTTAGGCCTGGAGTGGGTTGGGGAGTCAAGGCTACGGATGTTTGGTTGCGGCTCATGTTGTCTCACAAGCAACACCCCTTTCCGAGCGCAGCCGCCGGTGCTGGGACAGCCCAGGTTCATGCAGCGGTGGCCATTAGACGACCAGGATGCAGGTTTGTGCAGATTTAAGCATGAATGCTCAGTGTGTGGAGGCCCCCATGCAGGTATCAGGTGTCCGGGTCAATCAGCCAGGTTCCCCAAGTTGCCCGCCCAGAGCGATGGCAAGGACCCCGATGAGCGTGGACGCGATGTCCCCGTGGCTAGACAGGTACCCCGATGAGCATGCGGCTTCCCAGATTCGTTCTGGGTTTTTGTTTGGTTTCTTTATCCCGTTTGTACTTAATCGGTCTCCCGTTTTTAGTGATAATTTGAAGTCAGCCCGGGATCACCCGGAAGTACTGAGGGATAAGTTAAGTAAGGAGGTAGAGCTGGGAAGGATTAAAGGTCCTTTTCCTTCAATTCCGTTCCCTAACCTAAGAGTTTCACCATGGGGTGTGGTCCCGAAGAAAGAGGCAGGGAAGTTTTGTTTGATTCACCACTTGTCCCACCCTAAGTGCTCCTCTGTGAACGATGCGATTCTTCAGGAAGAGGCATCAGTTTCTTATGTTTCTTTTGACAAGGTGGTTTCTTTGGTTAGGGAGGCAGGTAAAGGGGCTTTGTTAGCTAAGTCTGATATTGAATCGCCTTTCCGGCTCCTTCCTGTTCATCCTGATTGTTTTCCTTTACTGGGAGGTTTTTGGGAGGATCAGTTTTATTATGACACCTGTTTGCCTATGGGATGCTCCATTTCGTGTCACTATTTTGAGTTGTTCAGTTCTTTCCTGGAGTGGGTTGTGCGATTTGAATCGGGTATGTCATCGGTAATACATTATCTTGATGACTTCCTGTTTGTTTCCCCTGGCGGCGGGGAGGGCTGCAGGTATTTGTTGTCGGTGTTTTTGGCGCAGTTTGGAGTTCCTATCTCGGCTGAGAAAACTGAGGGCCCGGTCACTTGCTTGTCTTTTTTGGGGATTGAAATTGATACGGTCGCGATGGTTTTTCGGTTGCCTAGGGACAAATTAGGTAGGTTGTTGGAGCTGATTGAGGGTTTTATGGCCGTTAAGAAGGTGACGTTGAAACAACTCCAGTCTCTGTTGGGGTTGTTGTGTTTTACGTGCCGGGTTATGCCCATGGGCCGTGTTTTTTCTCGCCGGTTGTCGTTGGCTACTAGGGGTGTATCTTCGCTGGGTCATCGTATTCAGTTGACTAAGTCCCTTAAGGCGGATTTGGGTGTTTGGCGATCCTTTCTAGGCAGCTATAATGGTCATACTTGTTATATATCTAAGGAGATTATGAGTTCGGAGCTGTCATTGTGGTCGGATGCGGCCGGGTCTTGTGGGTTTGGTACCATATTAGGCAATGAATGGTGCTCTTCTCCTTGGCCGGAGTCTTGGCGGGAGTCCGCTTACTGCAGGAATTGGACGTTACTGGAGCTTTTTCCTATTGTGGTTGCAGTGGAGATTGGGGGGGGGGGGCAGGTTATCCAATAAGCATGTATGTTTTTGGTCTGATAATCTGGGGGTAGTTCAAGTTATTAATCGTTTGTCCTCCTCTTCTCTTCCAGTGTTGTCTCTATTGCGTCACTTGGTTTTGCGATGCCTGTAGCATAACATCTACTTTCGGGCCCGCCATGTTCCAGGGGTAGATAACAGGGTTGCTGATGCTCTCTCTCGATTTCATTGGCAGGTCTTCCGGGAGCTTCATCCGGGGGCGGACAAGTTTGGCAAGGAGTGCCCTCCGTTCCTGTGGCGGCTGGTGGACGATTAATGTCGCTTATTAGCTCCTCTGTTTCCCCGGCTACGTGGCAATCACATGGTAAGGCCTGGTCTGAGTGGTTGGCGATGGTGGGGTCGAGGGACGTTTCTACGCGTGAAGATATCCGGCTGGAGGTCACGGTAGAATGGTTGCTTCGTTTGCATGGTTTAGGCGTGGCTTTCTTTTTTAAGTTATGTGGTTGGGTGGATGTGACGAAACACTTTGTGGTTCGTCAGGCTATGCGTAGCTGGCGTGAGGAGTATGTGGCACGGGATACGCGGCGTCCGGTGTCTTTTTCTTTGCTGTGCGTTGCCTTCTTCGCCACCCTGCGGGTGGGTGAATTGTTTGCTCCATCGCTTAAGAAGGCGGGTGGTTTGTTGGAGCAGGACGTAGTCTTAGCTAATGACTCCCTGCGCATCAGGGTTCGTCGGTCAAAGACGGATCAATATGGCTATGGGGCATGGATCCCGCTTCTCCCTGTTCCGGGTTCCGCTTGCCCGGTTAGTTTGGTGGCGGAATTCAGGGATAGGAGGCGCGAGGGTTCTAATTTCTTTTCTCATGAGAACGGGTCTCCGGTTACTAAATTTCAGTTTACGGCAGTTTTTAGACGGTGCCTTGTAGCTGTTGGGGCCGATCCGAAGGAGTTCGGCACCCATTCGTTTCGCATTGGTGCAGCTACGGAGGCGGCGAGAGCTGGTTTGCCGGAGGCTGAGGTTATGCGGATTGGTCGCTAGCGTTCTGCATGCTTTGCGCGCTATGTTCGGCCGGAATTGCTGCTTTCCGGTGATGTCAGTATTAATTGTACTTTCAGTGCCGTTTTGAAGGAAGTATGGGTTTAATATTTGTATTACGGGTCATGATTGTTTGTGTTGGTGGAATGTTCTAACAGCATTGTCTTTTCAGGTGCCGAGCGTCCGACAGTTTGGATAGTTGGGCACTCCTACGTTTTCTGGGCTGCACAGCGGGCTGAAGGACGGCCTGGTGGGCGCAATCTTGGATTCAGGAATATTGATGTCTTGTGGAGAGGTGTCCGGGGCCTGAGGTGGTCGCAGTTGCTTACGGAGGTGGTGGAGATTGGTACGCGTTCAGTAGGCCCGGTAATCTTGGTGATTCACGCCAGTGGAAACGACCTGTGCCACTTGAGGATAGCGGAGTTGTTAACGCTTATGTGTTCGGATGTGGAGCGTTTTCCGTCATTCTTCAGGGAAATGGTGTTAGTGTGGTCGGAGATCGTTCCGAGGGTAGTTTGGCACGGGGCACGGGATGGTGAGGCTTTGGAAAAAGGCAGGCGGACGGTGAATGCTCGGATCTCTCGGTTTGTGCGTTCTAGGGGTTCAGTAGTTGTTCGCCACAGGCAGCTCGAAGGTGATAACCGGGCGTTGATGAGGCCGGACGGTGTTCATCTTAATGATATAGGGCTAGATATATTCCTTTCGGGCATTCAGGATGGAATTGAACAGGCCATGTTTTTGCTGGGTGGTGGTCGGAGCCCCGTGTAGGCACGAGTCTCCTCCGTGGCGGTATATAATTCAGTTGGAAGTGGTTATGGCACATGGCAGACTTGCCCGCTGGGAGGCCAGCGGCTGGCATACTGCGCCATTGACAGTTATGATGTTATTGTTAAATAAAGAAAGCTGTGGCCGATCATCACCCAGCATTAAAAGGAATACGATTGTCAGTCTCTTATTTAAAGGTTGATGGTTTCTAGTAGGCCTGACTGTGTGCCCTTCCCCATGGGGGGGGGGGGGGTCAATCCCTAATTACCTACAGTCTAATAAGGTAACCGATTCGGCACAAACACATTCGTATTCCAGCAGGAGGGGTTTCACATCTCTATGGAAGTGTTCTGTGTAAGGAGGAAATGTGCGGCGTTTGGTTAACTTGGCTGCTGTTACGGCAGCGCAGACAAAACAAAACTGGCAAAAGTTTGGAGCATTGATTGGGGAAATACTCATTTGTCTAGTCATCTTCAGTCAGCGGAAACCGAGCATGATGTCACTTCTGCAAATAGTTTGGGTATAAAACCAACGCATTTCCCACAAACGTCTGATAGATTTTAACCATGGAGAAATGTCAGTAATGTTGTGAACTGGTTATGGTGACTGGTGAGGTGCTGCCGCTGTCCTTCATGGGTCATGTTATTTGGCACGGGGCAGCCACAGGGAGATGCTATACTGTACGGGGAGAGGGGGACCCACAAGGAGACGTTACTTATTAGTCCGATGTGACACGTGCAAGTTGATTCACTGATTTAGCTTTTGTCATGCCCCACTCTGACGATGTGCAGAGGTCGGCCAGGATTGCAGCACGAGTTTAGTGTTTGTTTTGGAGCCGTGCTGGATCCGCCTCTCATCAGGTGCACTGGGTGGAGTCATTAGTTTAAATAGCTCATCAGCCCAGTGCTCTGAGCGAATTATACAAATGATTGTGGTCTTGGAAGCTAGGAAGGAAGGTTTTCTGTCTGTTCCAGCTCAGAGAGATAAGTGTGATTTCTGGTTTAGTTGTTTTGTGTCATCTCTTCCATCCAGGTTCTGTGCGAGCAGGCTGCTCCTATTTCCACTCTTCACCATCTCAGGGAAGTTAGGGTTTTGTCAGCCCAGGCACGGGGACACCTCACACCTACCTTAAAGGTCTGCAGGTGGGCTGAGCAGTGCAGGGAAAGAGGTCAGGGATTAGCTAGGAGGTGACCCTTCCCCTGTCTTTCGCCCAGAGCCTGGTTGGTGGGTTTTCTGTGATTCTGAGTGCACGCCCGCCGTGACAGCTTTTTTTTTTTTATCTACTTTGGCATCTTAGAAAGTAAATGGGCAAAAGCCGAGAGGCAAACGTTTGTGTAAACCTGTGTTAATCTGTAAAGATACACATCAGGGTTACTAACAAGAAGGGGTGCAGTGCTTTTTAAAAAAAAAAGGAAATAATTTTTTTGGAGACCATGCCACTAAGTAATAACGTACTAAAATGCAAACATCTTTCTTTGGGACTTCAGAAAAAAATGAAGCGTACAGCAAAAGCTGCAACGTCAGAAGATGCAAAGCAACTGCGGATGACAAATTTCTTCGCAAAGACCTCTTGTTTGGAAAGTGAAGTGGAACTTGTTACTGCAGAACCAACCTGCAAAAGAGAAGAACAACCAGCAGAGGAGTTCCCTTCAACAAGTCACCCTCGAAATAATGGAAAAAGGAAGTTTAAGCAATATTGGTGCAAGGAACTCACGTGGTTAAAATTTGACCAGAACATGGGTATAGCCATATGTGAGATCTGTGCTTCCTTCCCTGGGATTGCTGACCAAGCATCTAAGTGTGTGAAAGGGTTTTAAGGACTATTTAAACTGGAGACCTTCAAAAAACATGGAAAGTCTCTCCAGCATGAAAGATGTGCAAAGGCAAAACATGCTCTTTTGGCTCCAGAAGCTACGCCATTGGCTGCATGTGTTAAGAAAATGGATCAAGAGATGTTCAACCACATGAACATTCTATTTAATGTGGCTTATTATATTGCAAAAAAAAAAAAAAAAGCCATATACAGATTTTGAAGGTTTACTAGAGCTGACTGGGAAACTAGGGATTGCTGTGAGAGAGAGTATGGAAATGACAAGAGATGCAAGGAATTCATCTTACATATTGCAAATGTTATAAGGAAAGAAATCTGTGAGCTAAAGGAGGCGAAATATGTCAGTTTGATGCTAGACGGATCAACTGATAAAGGAGGCATTGAAGAGCTAATATTGTATGTTAGGTACATCAAGAACAATAAGATTAATTAAGTATTTCTATCAGTTCTACCTCTTGAAATGGCTACTGCAGATGGGTACTTAGAAACCATTACTAAAGACCTGAAGACACATGGCCTCTTAGACTGGCTTTCTTCAAGCAAACTGATTGGATTTGGTACAGATGGCGCTGCCAGCATGATTGGAGCTGAAAATGGACTGGTACAGAAAGTACGGAAAAATCTCACACATTTAATTGGCATTCACTGTGTTGCACACAGATTAAATTTAAGTGTATTAAGCTCTGTTAAAGACGGAAAATACATTAATGAACTCGACTGTTTTAAAGAAGCTGTACCAATTTTATCAGTATTCACCCAAGAGATTGCGACAGCTGAAGCAGGTAGCTGATCCTAAAAAATCCAGAAATTTCAGTACTTGCATAACATACGGTAAGATGGGTGTCTAGCAAAGTCAGTGCTCTCTCTGCACTCGTCAAAGACTGGAAATGTGTGACAGTCCACCTTGAAAGCTGCAGAAAAAAAGACAGTGCTTCTGCAGTTGCACATGGTTTGTTAAAAAAACTAACCGATTTTAAATTTGTTCACATGCTCCATTTTCTGCTTGATTACCTTGAAATTATTAAGAACCTTTCTCTTTTATTTCAAAGGGAAGAGCTTTTCTTAAGCACAGTTGAGTTGAATGAAAAAAAACAATTTCATTGTTAAACTCACTCAAAGATGTGTCAAAACAGAATGAGAGCAGATTTATCAGTGGAACATCACTTAAAGGACTGTATCAAAACATACAGTTGCATGGGCTCAGCCATACTGCAAATTCTACGATCCAACATGAAAAAGACAAATTGATTCAGCATGGTGTTGCATATCTGAAAGAGCGATTTCTGACTCAGAGGAATATTGAACGTCCCACAGCAGTGTTTGATACATTTGCCTGGCCATCGGGAACAGCATTACAGGACTATGGGGTTGATGACATTACAGCATTGGCTCGTCATTTCCAGAAACAACTCTCACTGCCTGAAATGCATGACAAATATATGCATGCAATTCACAATGAGTGGTATGAATTTAAAGTCCTTGGCAAAGGGAAGAAACGGAGTGATCTTCTGATTTGGCACTCTCCAACACAGACAGATTTCCAGTTTTGGGAAACTTGTTGTCTATAGTGTCTGTGTTGCCTGTCTCAACCGCATGTTGTGAAAGAGGGTTCAGTTTAATGAACTTTGTAAAAAATAAGTTCAGATCATCAATCCAGCAAGAAAGTTTAGGTGATTTGTTAATGATCAACATGAATGGACCATCTGTGAAGGAGTTTGATCCTGCAAAGGCTGTTGACCATTGGTACTTTAATTAAAAAAATACAAGGCATGTTCATGGCCACAAAAAGCCAAGTGAAAAAAAATTATCTATTTCATAAAAATAATCTGGTGTGTCACATCATAATATTTTCATTATCTTGTTAATGCTCATGTAGTTTGGTTCTAGACTTCTTTATATGTTAATTTAAGGAGAGGACTCCCTTGCATAACAGAAATGGGACGGATCCATTATGCAGGCCATAGACTTCTATTATGACGGAATAAATAACGGAATGCCTCTGAAGGCATTCCATTATACATTCCATCATAGAGTTGCATTATGGTCCGTGGTAACAGAATCCATAATGCAATTCTGCTTTTACCACCAAACAAATCGCAAATGAATTTCATAACATGAAATACGCTCATCTCTACTTGAAACATTGCCTACTATTGATGCTGGTTGGTGAATAAAAACCACTATGCTATAACAAAAGGAGTGCTGCAGATCTTTTGAGAATTTATCAGCTGTTGCACCACCACCAATCTGTAAGTTAGGCCAAGGATATGGGATAACTTCATTATGTACAATCGCTGTAATTGTTAATATTTTACTAATTTTGCGTTTTGTACAAAAATGATTACTCAAGTTATAGTAGTTACATGTATTGCTATAATAATATTGACCCATTCTGTAATAATTATGATTCCTGTGGTCATACACAAAAGATGGAACAGCTTAAATAGGTATAAAATGAAGATTGCTTTGTGATAGCACAGTTAAATTTCATCTTACACTTGGTCGATGTCAAATCAAACATGTTTACTACAGTATCAAAGGGCATAACTTGTGGTTCTGCCGGGCATCTTTATGAGCATTAGCCAGGATGGCATCTAATGAAGCCAATAATTCACTTTTCTGTGCTGAATCGGGCAAAATAAGTATTGGCACAAAAGTCAACAATTTTTTTTTGAAGAGCTAGCAAACAATGTTAAAAAATAAATAAAAATGACCTACATGTGAGGCAGATTGATATTTGGTAACAGAATTTACTAGCATAATTTTGCTAGCAATGTGTGCCAAAACAATTGGCAAAACTTGAAAGGGTGTCCTACTGTATAAGGCCTTATTCACATGTCAGTGTTTTGGTCAATGATCGTGAGCCAAAACCAGGAGTGGAGCCTCCACAGACATAATGTATAAAGGGAAAGATTTGCACCTGTTCTGGTTTTAGCACTGAATCTAGTTATTGGTCAAAATCAATGTTGGAAATCACAGACCAAAGACTGACTGTAAAAAAGGCATAATAGTCTGCAGATCAAACACTGCATTTTTGAAGTTTCACATTCCCTTAACGAGGACCTGTCAACAACAATGCAATCTGACAGCACCATGTTATAGAGCAGGAGAAGCTGAGCGGATTAATATATATTTTGGTGGAAAATGATTCATTAAAAGTTAATTTTTACCATTCTGGGGAGTATTTGTTTTTTCACTATTTTTATTTTTTGACCAAAATATTTAACTTTTTTGTGGCCCCTCTTGCAGACTACAATATCCAGTAGTTTATTTTTTATTTTTATAGCTTCCATAGATATACAGTAAAAGCCTGAATTGGCTCCGATGAGCTGAAGTTATTGCTTAGTGAAGTCTCGGGAAATTGTTTTTTTACAGTACAAATACATTTTTTAATTAAAGTCTCGTGAGACTTTGCGAAGCGATAACTTTGCCTCATTGGAGCCGATACAGGAGCTCCGTACAGTATTAGAACAAAGCATTATGCCAATCGACTTCGGATGTTTCATCCGAAGTCGAATAGCCTATCCCTAATCTTAATAAAGCCCCTGCGCTGGCGGAGGATCCACCGAAGTTTTGAAGAGGCGCAGGCCTCTCCATAACTTCGGCGCATCCAGCTCCAGTTATAAATATAAGATAGCTTCCTAGTTATCTTACATTTAGCTTACATTTAGACCATGGTCTATGCCTAAAAAAGGCATAGAAAATTTTGGACCTGGCCTGAGCGGGTAAAAGTCTCAAATGGTGGCGTAACTAACCGTTGCGCCACCATCTGCGTTTGAAATATGCTTAATATAGGCATATTTCAGTATAATAAATTACCCCATTAATGTATTAGAGTAAATGACTGGCTCCCACAATCACTGCATGGGGCAGCCAGTCTTAACCCAGAAGCATGTGCTTCCAGGTTTTTCACTATTTAGATGACGTGGTTGTGCTTGACTATGGCATCTAAAAAGGGATAAATGCCTGCGATCTGCATTATTACTGTTTGAAACAGCAGAGACCCGACAAATATGGCACACGCGAGTGTGTGCCATTTTAAAGACCCTCATGTACATGTACAGCACTGGCAACAAAAGGATGAAAGAAAAGCCATGCACACACCTGTGGTACTGAACTAAATGTCTTATTTCAAAAAACCTGAAAATAAAAGTCAAAGATATAGGTAAAATTACCGACTATAAGTAGAAGTATAAAGAAGAGAAATCCGTCTCACTTCAGGTGAAGTATAATAGCTTTTTATTCCAGCGAATCCTAAGCAAGAATTACAAGATGTACTAAATATGAAAATGCAAATGTCATCGCTAGAAAATCTGTTACTTAAGGAGTTACGGACATGGTGGGATGCCACATCACTGCAAAATAACATAGATAAGAAAATGATCCCTCGTGGCCTGCGGATTAAGAAAAATCCAACCACCATTTACTCCGACTCCTTCATCTCACAATGGCAAACCATTCTATCGGACTGCTCTTTTAAATTGATGGAACTGATAGTGCACCATGAACAGGATACCCTCTCTAACTTGAGAGAAGAAATTAAAACGGCGCAGGATTTACTGTCAGTCCATTCAAATATGCCGACTTTTGCTGAAGCAAATAACCAATTAAAGAGCAACCTAGAGAAAGTAGAGGAGGATCTTATGTTATTTAAGCAGAGCAAATTCAATAGGGACCTGCTTGACTATAGTAATAATGCAGTTTATACCTGGGCCAAGATACGTAACAACACACCACGCTCCATTCTACGCAGATCCCGCTCAAGGCAAAAAAGATCTGGCCGAGTATCATTCAGCTCCACAGAACGAGAGTCACAGGAGTCTTCACCAGATACCGCTAACCTCCCCATTAACAACCTGGAAAATGATCCCAACCTCCGCATGTCACCCGTGGCCCAACACAGGAAAGAATCAAAAAACGACGGGCAGGCCGGAGGCACCGGAAGAAATCATCGCTACCCATCCAGGCAGAGAAGATAACTGAGGACATACAAGTCATTAACCTGTCGGCATCCATTATTTCATCGCAACAGGTCAAGGTTTTACAAAAGGGACTTTCGTTCTCACCTACATACCACTTCAACCTTTACCGCACGATTCTGGATGTCAACAGATTCGCCCGGAACCTCACACTGAGGAAGCATTTCCGGGGGGGGAGCTTTGGGAGATGCACCAGATGCCGCTGTTTCTTCTCCGCTGCAAGCTCCACAAGACTCTGTTATTAACCAGGGACTTAACAGCACGGCTCCTTTGACTACATCTACTTGCGGTCAGAGTAGTAAGTCTGTCACTGTTAATGCTATGTCCACATTATATAGTAACACCATGAGTTTTGCTGATCTGGTTCAATGTAACTCCCTTCAAACTGCTATCAACGATGAGGGGGGCTACATTAATACTTCCCCATATTTTAAAACACACAATAGGGATTTTTACCCTATCCAATCCCGATCAATTGCTCTTGATAAATACCAGGAATTGGTAGAGAAAGAATTATGTCTCTTATATGATACCTCTAGAGCACAGGGATACTCCAATATGACCACAGCAGAAAAAATTGCCCTTCGTGATCTAGGGGAAAGGGAGGACATCATCATCAGAGAGGCAGACAAGGGGGGGGGGGGTCTGTGGTTGTACTGGACAAAGGCTTATATGGATCCCTTGTAACCACTAAGTTAGATGACATTGGGGTTTATGTTCGCCTGTCCAGTGACCCACTAAGGCTTTTCAATCAGAAATGAAGAATCTCCTGGAGTTGGGGCTGTCGTGTGGTTGTCTTAGTATCAGAGAGAGGGAATACATTTTTGTGGAACACCCCATAGCTCCCATTTTCCATGCATTACCTAAAGTCCACAAAAATGTATTCCCTCCACCCCTCAGACCCATTGTGGCTGGTATAGGCTCTTATTCAGAGCGCTTCTCTGAGTGGGTGGACTCCCTGTTACAACCGCTGATGCCACTTATTCCGGGCTTTTTGAAGGATACGAGGGCAGTATTACAAGCCTTCGCTGACTTTGAGTGGAGGGAGGGCTATTCGTGGATAACAGCGGACATTACGTCCTTGTACACTAATATCCCCCACAATCTGGCTGTTATCTCATTGAGGTGGTTTTTTGAACATTATAGTGATTACACCCAGGTACTCAGGGAGTATGTTGTACAGGTGGTGGACTTCCTGGTGGCCACCCGACGGCTTAGGGAGGGTGGGCAGGGACTGGTGGTCCCCCCCCCCTTTCTTATCCCCCCTTTTTGTATTATCTTCCCCTGGTGCCCGTTTGGTTTAGGCATTTAGGGGTTTATAGAGGGATCCGGTTTGGAGAGGGGGCGGGCGTCCAGGAGGGCATATATGCCACTGTCCCGCCTCTCATCTTCCTCTTTGAGCGGAAGCGCTTTGTGGATTCCCAGCGCTCTGTCCGCATGAAGATGGCTGCCTCAGATGACCCCCTGCTGGAGGCTTTGAGGGCGAGAATGGCGGAGGGGGGTGAGGGATGGCTGCGCTCATTTTTGAGCAGCCTCGGTTCCCCTCAGCCTTCCTCCTCCCCTGGCTTGGCGTGCGCCCCTGGGGAGGTAATGTCCGTGGATCCTGGTACTGCGGTGGGGGGCAGGCGGTCTGCTCGGCTCATCCCCCCCCTTCATTTCCCCTTACCTTGAATGCTGCGGCCGGCGCTGATGCTTCTCACGCTGGCCGGCAGGTCCCCTGTGCTGCCGAGTCAGCGGTGGCTCCGCCCCTTCCGGTTCCCTCTCTCCTCATGTCCCGTCCTGCCGCCGCTTGTTTAACTGCGGCTTGGAGCGGTGGTTTGGTAATGGGTGCGCAGGCCAGCAGCTCCTCCTCCCGGAGTCTCCCTCTCACCCCTCCAGCTTCTCAGCCCTTGGCCACTCATGTCCCCCAGGGGCAGCTGCAATTAGATGGGGCTTTGCCACCAGCGGCAGTTGTGGAGGTGGCCGCCCCCCTTGCTCATACTGATGATGGGGTGCGGGTGGACCCCCTTTCTGCCCCTGCAGTTAATTCTTACTCTCTGCCCCCCCCCCCATGGGTCACGCCAGCGCAGGGTTCGGTCCAGCTCATCGTCATCCTCTCCGGAGAGCAGGAGACGCGGTCGGCGCGGTTCCCGCAGGTGTCACTCCCGCCGCAGGTCTGGTGGCTCGGCGTGGAGCAGGCGCTACAGATCCTCCAGATGGCGCTCGCCGTCCTCCTCTGAAGGGTCGCTGGCTGCGTCGGGGGAGTCTGGTCGAGCAGCACGTTCGCGTCGCAGTATCATTCAACCAGGGTCCGTTGCCTGGCTCCTACGGCGTCTGTTCAGCCTGAGGTTCCGATGCCTGTTCCTCCGGTGATTCCTGTCTCTTCTTCCGGTGAGTACCATTCTGTGGGTGTGTTGGGGGCGGGGGATGCGAACACGGCCGAGTTATTGAAGATGTTGTTAGATCGTTTACAACAGCCTGACCAGGTTCAGGGACCCCCTCCTCCCAGTGTTAAACAGGCGCCCATACTGGCAGGGGTGCACAAGGATTCGTGCTATTGCGGGGTTAGCCTCCTTGGGACCCACCTGGATGAAGCGATTAGGGAGAAGGTGTGGGCTAACCAGTATGTGGATGTTTGGTCCCTCATATCGGTTGACCAACACACGGTGGACAAGGAGAGGCGTTTCTCGGATAGACCTTCTGAGCGTAGACCCCGGGTGGCCAAGACCATGAACAATTGGTTGCAGGCCTTTTCTGTTTTGGGTTGTGTTATGGGACAGCGTCATCCTGAGCGATGTTCCGAGCTGTTCGTCTATCAGGATATTATTTATAGTGCCTATAAATCGCACGGGGGCAGTGCGTCTGCTCCCTGTTCACCCTGATTGTTTTCATTTACTAGGTTGCTGTGTAGACGGTAAGTTTTACTATGATACCTGTCTCCCTATGGGTTGTTCCATTTCATGTCATTATTTTGAGTTGTTTGGTTCTTTTCTGGAATGGGTCGTCCGTTATGAGTCGGGCTCTACGTCAGTTTTGCATTATTTGGATGACTTTCTTTTTGTTTCTCCAGGATCTGGGGATGGTTGCTTGTTATTGCTGAATCTGTTTTTGGAGAGGATGGCTCAGTTTGGGGTTCCGATTTCCATGGAGAAAACAGAAGGCCCGGTCACGTGTTTGTCGTTTCTGGGTATTGAGATTGACACAGTTGATATGGTTTTTCGGTTGCCACGTGAGAAGCTTCAGAAGCTTGTGGATTTGATTGATGGGTTCTTGGCAGTCAAGAAGGTTACCCTCCTACAGATGCAGTCTCTTTTGGGCCTCTTGTGCTTTGCTTGTAGGGTGATGCCCATGGGCCGTGTGTTTGCCCGGCGTTTATCTTTAGCTACCAGGGGTGTGCAGTCTCCCCGTCATCGCATTCGGATCACTGCGTCACTGAAGGAGGACTTGCGGGTCTGGAGGGCTTTTCTACAATCTTTCAATGGTCATACCTGTTACATGTCTGATGTTACCCCTAATTTTGAACTGTCCCTGTTTTCGGATGCTTCCGGGTCATGTGGTTTGGTACGATTTTGGGGGTGGAATGGTGTGCCGGTGAGTGGCCTGACACTTGGCGATCCTCTGGTTTGTGCAAGAACCTCACGTTATTGGAGTTGTTCCCGAATATTGTGTCGGTGGAGTTGTGGGGGGACCGGTTGGCCAATAAGCATGTTTCTTTTTGGACGGACAATTTGAGTGTGGTTTATGCTGTCAACAGCTTGTCTTCCTCTTCCCTCCCGGTTTTGGCTTTGCTTCGTCATCTCGTACTTCGGTGCCTCGAATGTAATATCTATTTTAGGGCTCGTCATGTTCCAGGTGTTGATAATAAGATTGCTGATGCTCTTTCCCGTTTTCGTTGGCAGGATTTCAGGTCCTTTCTTCCGGGAGCGGATTTGGAGGGCAGGGAATGCCCGTCGTACCTGTGGGACCTGGTGGACAGGAGCTGATGTCGCTGGTCAGATCATCGGTTTCCCCGGCTACTTGGCAGGCGCATGGTAAGGCGTGGGCTGAGTGGTTGGGAATGGTGAATGACAGAGACGTGGTTTCCCGAGATGACCTACGATTGGAAGTCACAACTGATTGGTTATTGCGCTTGCGTGCTGCGTGCGTTTCTGCGGCGGTCGCGCAACGACGCCTGGAGGGTATCGCCTTTCATTTCAAATTGCGCGGCTGGGTAGATGTGACCAAGCACTTTATTATCCATCAGGCTCTGAGGGGTTGGAGGAAGGAGTTTGTCTCTCGGGAGAGCCGGAGACCGATCTTGTTTAACTTGCTAGGTAGGCTTCTTACCAGGCTTCCTGAAGTTTGCGCATCGCCTTTTGAGACAGCGTTGTTCTCGTGTAGTTTTAGCGTAGCCTTCTTTGCGGCCCTGCGGTTGGGAGAATTGGTTGCCCCCTCTTGTAGCAAACCAGGGGGCCTTTCTTGTCAGGACTTGGTGTTAGGCAGTGATTCTTTGAGGATTCGGGTCAGGCGGTCTAAGACGGACCAGTTTGGCAGGGGTGCCTGGATTCCTCTATATCCGGTGTCGGGTATTTCTTGTCCTGTCCGGCTGGTGGGTAGCTTTAGTTCGGTTCGCCCAGAAAGCTGTAATTTCTTTGCGCATGCGGATGGTTCTCCCTTGACCAAATTCCAGTTCACCCGGGTTTTGCGGTCTTATTTGGAATTAGTTGGTGTAAATCCCAGGGAATTCGGTACTCATTCATTCCGCATCGGGGCTGCTACGGAAGCGGCCAGGGCAGGTTTACCCGAATCAGAGGTTATGAGAATTGGCAGGTGGAAGTCAGCTTGTTTTGCAAGGTATATTAGGCCGGACCTTCTGTTATAAAAAAAAAAAGGGAATTATATTTATTTATGTATACTGTGCTTGTACGATGTTTTGTTAATATAGCTGCTTTATTTGCAGGTGTCTCTTGGTTTTGTATGACGTTTGCTTGGTGCTAACTCTATTTTCTTGCAGGTCCTGGGCGTCCGGCCATATGGATTATGGGCCATTCGTATGTTTTCTGGGCGGCCCAGAGAGCTGATTGCCGGCCTGGTGGGAGGTCCCTCGGCTTCCGTGAAGTGGACGTATCCTGGAGAGGAATCCGGGGTTTGCGATGGGCTCAGCTCCCGTCTCAAGTGGTCGAAATTGGTTCGCAGGCTAGTGGCCCGGTTATTCTGGTTTTACATGCAGGGGGGAACGATATGGGTTCTGTGCCCCTGGTGGAATTGTTTACCGATTTGGTCCGATTTGGAGCGTTTCCCTTCCTTTTTTCGTGAAGTGGTCCTGGTATGGTCCGAGGTTGTCCCTCGTGTTGTATGGCAAGGTGGGGAGGCGGTCGAGAGGTGTAGGAGGACGATTAATGCCCGTATTTCCCATTTTGTCAGGTCCCGGGGTGGTGTGGTGGTCAGGCACCGGCAGCTTGAAGGCGATAACCGTTCATTAATGAGGCCCGATGGGGTGCATCTGACAGATATTGGTTTGGATATTTTCCTTTAAGGTCTTCAGGATGGGGTGGAGCAGGTCATGTTTTTGTTGGGTGGTGGTCGGAGCCCCGTTTGAGGGCGGTTCTCATCCGTGGCGGCAAGTTATTACATCATAAAGGTGTTGGAGGAAAATGGGCAGATCCGCCTGCTGGGAGACCAGCGGCTGGCGGAGAGCACGGTTCAAGGTTATGGTTTTTGCCGTTTGAATAAAGCTGTGGCCGATTACCACCCAACAAAATAAAGGGTTAAAAGTTGAACGGTGTCAGTGTCGTTATTGAAGGGTTTAGATGGGGTTGGTATGCGGGGCCAGAGGAAGGGTTGGAGTTCTCCCCTTCCCCATTCCTGATGGTGCCAACAGTCTGGTGGCCACCCGACGGCTTAGGGAGGGTGGGCAGGGACTGGTGGTCCCCCCCCTTTTCTTATTCCCCCTTTTTGTATTATCTTCGCCTGGTGCCCATTTGGTTTAGGCACTTAGAGGTTAATAGAGGGATCCGGTTTGGAGAGGGGGCGGGCGTCCAGGAGGGCATATATGCCACTGTCCCGCCTCTCATCTTCCTCTTTGAGCGGAAGCGCTTTGTCCCTCCCTCCCTCCCCTGTCAGTTGGTAGTGTGGTGCCTCGTTCGAATGGTGTGTTTATACGTGGTTCAAGGGAACGGTTATATAGGCGAAGTGCCTCTTTGGAATTTTTAAAAGTCACAGCTGGCGGCAAGTTATTACATTATAAAGGTGTTGGAGGAAAATGGGCGGATCCGCCTGCTGGGAGACCAGCGGCTGGCGGAGAGCACGGTTCAAGGTTATGGTTTTTGCCGTTTGAATAAAGCTGTGGCCGATTACCACCCAACAAAATAAAGGGTTAAAAGTTGAACGGTGTCAGTGTCGTTATTGAAGGGTTTAGATGGGGTTGGTATGCGGGGCCAGAGGAAGGGTTGGAGTTCTCCCCTTCCCCATTCCTGATGGTGCCAACAGTCTCCTCAGGCACAATTATTTTTTGTTTGGTGAGAATTTTTATCTCCAGGTGTAGGGGGTGTCGATGGGGGCCAAGTTCTCTCCCTCCATTGCAAATATATTTATGGCATGGTGGGAGGGACACTTTCTCCTCATCGACACCTCTCCACTCCTGGACCGCCTGCTCTGGTATGGATGTTACATCGACGACCTGCTGATGGTATGGTCTGGCGATGTGGCGTCCATACCGGAGCTTATGGAATATTTTAATTCCAAGGTGGACTGCATACAATTTGTTTTTCACACTCATCAAACTGAGATCCAGTTTTTGGATCTGTGCCTGAGGGGGGGAGGTCTCCACCCACATAGTTAATACATTTACCCACCGGAAACAACTTGCTGGGAATACTATATTATTGGCCCAGTCATGCCATCCCTCCCACACCATCCACAGTATCCCTAAGGGTGAATTGATACGTGCCCGTCGGAATTGGTCTGATGAGAAGGCCTTTGAAAGGGAAGCTTCTAATATAACTGAAAGATTGCTACGCAGGGATTATTCACGCATGAATATACAACATGCTACCAAAATGGGTAGTCCCTCATTTTTCCCAAACAGTCCACGGCATCTAGACAACCAGCGGATACTGACCACAGCAAACAAGCAACTTATTTTGTCAAACAATACAGCCAAGAATTTTCTGCCATATGTAAAATTATGAAAAAATATTTTCACGTACTTAATTTTGATGGCGACTGGTCTGATATTGTGTCTAGCGGAATCAAGTGTGTGGCCAAGAGAGCACCCACCCTAGGCAACATTATCAGCCCTAGCTTTTTCTCAGAGGGAAAAAAATCACAAGCCACTTGGTTACAATACAAAGGTAACTTCAAATGTGGACATTGTGGCGAAACCAACCTCGCCACTGGGTTTTGGAGGGGCCTGGCTGCTGGCCTCTTGCCCCAGGATTATGGGCCCTCTCATCAGCCAGGCCTCATTTGTTCACAAAGGACTTGAACTAACTTGAACTCCTGGTCTAATTCGTGCCATTTTGGGATGTTAAATGTCTGTGTATTGAAAAGGGTTGTGACATTGTATGTTTAAATGGTGATTTCTGTTCTGTTGTCCCCACATGTGTATTGGTGATTTCCCTTTGTCTTGAGAGATAATTGGATTACTCCTCGAGTGTCTCCAGGGCAGAGAGGAGGAAACCATGATGCATTGTGGGGATGTATTGTCTCTGTGTATCCTGCAGTGCTGCATATCTGTCCTGTGTCACAGTCTTCCTTCTGGTCCCCTAGGGGCGTGTACACCAGATGGGCTGGGTTGTTTTATACCTCCCTGTGGGCGGACCTGTATTTGCAACAACTGTAATAAAAACCAGGCTGGGTGTGCCAGCACCTCAGACCACTGCTTGACCCTCAACACGGTGCCTTGTCTCGTTATTGGGGGGATCCACTGTATGCGGTTAGAGACTGATTGCCAGGAGTGTAAGCTGATTCCTGTTCGTCTGCTAGCAGCTATTCGTGAGGTCCCAGTTTGGAGTGCTATTTTGTATCCAGTTCGGGAGTTTGGTGTTCTGCAGTAGCTGTGCCTGTCTCTCAGAAAGGGGCATATCGCCTAAACGGATTTTAACCCCTTGTCTGCTGAAACGGTCCGTTACAGACAGAAAAAATGCATTTGTTGTCACCACATGACCACTGAGAAAACGTTCAAATCTATGACTAATGGAAAAGTATATAACATCCAGTCTTATATTAATTGCAACACCAAACATGTGGTTTATCTTATCACATGTACAATGTGCTCTTTGCTATATGTGGGCTACACCATCAATCCGTTAAAAAATCGGATCCGCAGACACATATCCGATGTGCCACATTATAAAGACCGGAATGTCTCTGCAGCCAGCCTGCATTTTGCAGTTGCACATGCAGGAGACGTGTCCCATTTACAAGTCAAGGGTATAGAAAGGGTTTATTTTCCGCCTAGGGGGGGAGATCATAGAAGGAAACTCCTTAAAAGGGAGGCCTTCTGGATCTTCCAGCTAGGATCTCGCCAGCCCTTCGGGCTCAATAAACGCCATGATCTCATCTTACAATATTGACATGAGATCATGGCGTTTTCTTTTCTTTTCCTTTGTGTATATGTATTGACCCTATGACTATTGCTCTCTTTGAATTTTGATTTTCACACATTACCATGATTATTGTTTTAATGGTAGCATTTATACCTCAGTCTCTTTCTCACGTTTGATTTGATTTTGGTCTATAAGTTTTTTTTAGCTTTGTTAATTTGCATGGGAACACCCCCTCATGTCTCCTCCTCCCAGGTGATACTCATCAACCTGGGGTTAGTTTGGGATACATAAGGAGGTGCTCCCATTTCATATGCATGCTTGTCATGAGGAAGGACCCACGTACCTAAGAGGTCTGAAACGCGTAGATTGATTTATGTACACTTGTTCATGGATTTTACTTCGCTGGAATAAAAAGCTATTATACTTCACCTGAAGTGAGCCGGATTTCTTTCTTTGTTCTTTGGATTTTCACCGCACCCAGGTGCGGCATCCGTGCACCACAGGTGATTTAACCACTGCAGGTGAGAGCTGCCTTACAATTTTCTATAAGTAGAAGTATATTACTTGTAAGGATACGTTAACTTTTTAGCAATTTTTGTGAGCAAAGCACATTTTGAGGACCTAACAATTGCAATGTAAATTATGTCAACCATCTTGAATTATATAGATTTCACATTACTAATAAAATTCGGTATAATTGTTATTTATCAATGTCACAGTTGTACACAATGACAATTGATTTCAACGTTTAAGGTAGATAGCAGACAGGTAGACAGTAAAATTTCTCAAAGCAATAATAGTGATTTGTAGAAGCCATTATTAGTACAAGAAACATACTTTTGTGGCTACAATCCAATTTAGCAATGTAGAGATAATCATGTTTATATAGATATGCATATTGGCATGCAAATACCCTACCAGATTAGGCTACTGTTACAATATAAGGGGAGGGGAGGAACACCAGAAAGACAACAGAAGGAAAATGACCAGGAACTAGGCCTCAAGGCTAGGGACAGGGAAATGGTGACCACCTACGGAAACCCTAAACCTAGCCCTGACTCCTGTTTGTATGAATAGACCCTGAAGTTGGGAATATTCTTACACGAATCAGCGTCTCCCTGAGGCCTAGTAAGCGACGAACAAATGGGAGCAACACTTATCTAATACAGAAAATGGATGTGCAGGAACTCAGATGAGAAAAACACACCAGCTCTTCCAACTCCAGGCAGAGATATCAACCGCATGGTATGAAGTGTGAGTCCAGATTAAATAGAGGAGCAGTAATGAACACAAGCTACACCTGAAACAAGAGGTGTGGTCATACCAACAACAACACTGCAAAGTTAAAACCGAGAGGCTGTCAGATAACCTCACGTGATGCAAGTGTCTCAGATCTTCTAACCTCTGTCACGGAAGGGATCGGACAGCTACAGACAAAGCATTTGTTGGCATCACTTAGGTTTAGATTCCTTTAAATAAATAAAAATTGCATGACTAATTTTTTTTCTAAAAATAAAAAGATTACACTTCTAACTTATGGTAATAAATATCAAATGATGTGAAATTGAATGTGCAATTATTTTTTCTGATCAAAAAAGCAGATCAGGATAATGGATTTCACACTGGAGGTGTGAACTTAATTTGGATTATTGTTAATGATTTCCTTAACATGAATTTGAATATCTGATACCCAAATAAGTTATTTCTATTATCAGGTTGCCAACGTATGTGAAAAGGTAGACGTACGGGTCAAAGAAAAGATTCAGAGTTTGCACAGAGCTGGTGTTCGAAAAATTAGTGAGATGAGGCGTCACATAACTACATATGTCTCTACAGAACTTTTGGAAGGGTCCAAAGCACCTGTTGAAAATCAGAGGCGATTTTACCCTACAAGGAAGGTCATGTGAAACATTATGGCAAAGTCTAAGTCACTAACACAAAATTATTCCATAGATCAATGCAATTTGCTGCATATCATACATGAATGGCAAAAAGAAAATCGTGCCCTTGACATTCATTGTTGGCCTAGTGCAGCCACAGATGAGGATAAACAGACATTTTTGTTCTGTTATCAAACCGAGTGGCAGAAAAGATTGTTGCAGCTTTATGGCCATCAAATGACATTGTTTGATGCAACATATAGAACAACTCGCTATGCTTTGCCACTTTTTTTCCTTTGTGTAAGGACTGATGTATGCTATGTGGTAGTAGGTGCCTTCGTCACCCAGTTTTAAAATGCAGAAAGTACAGAGGAAGCACTAAGGAATTTTAAGTCGTGGAATAAGACATGGAACCCTCTTTGCTTTCCTGTTGATTTCTACCTGAAAGAGATCAATGCAATCACACATCCTTTTCCTGGTATGTAAATATAAAAATGAAGTATTACATTACAGTTAAAGTATAAAAATTTCATTGGTATGCTCAATTCTTAAATTCCATGTGTAAATCAAACACTGGAGCCCACAGTTGACGGTGCTTAGAATTTCAAAGTTAGTCACGTTAGTCAAAAATGTCACGCACTTTTGAAAAAAAATATGTTTTATCTTTATTTAAAGGTGCCTTTACGTGCATGGAATGAACAAAGTTGAGGAGCAGCATCTGTCCTTTCTGTCTCCTCTCTGTTTCTGACCCACACCTTATTTTGTATTTAAGAATTGCATATAGTAATCGGAACTTGTGCATTAAATCCATGTGGAGTTTGAGCCAAAAAAGTTAGCAATGTTACATTCAACTAGAACAGTGGGTAACATCTCCTTCATAGATAAAAAGCAATGCAAGAGTACAGTCAACCAGCAAGTGCCTCATAACCCCCCTCCACAGCGCTCTTTTGTTCATTGTTACTCCCCCTCATTGCCTCCTTAATGCCCTCCATTGCCTCCTTAATGCCCTCCAACATTGTCTCTCTTGAAATGGCTCCACCAAAGGAAAAAATATATATAATTAACTCACTATGGTCTTCATAGCATAAGCTGTGACTTGGCACTAGTGGATGCAATAACATTTTTGCTTGCGTTTCTTGTTTACTGCTTGCTTATTATGCAATTATCTTGAATTTAATCCCAAAAATTATTGGTTATATAATTTTTCCTTGGATTCCAAGATTTTACTTTGTGATTGTCATAGAGAAAAGGCTTGGATGGAGTGGGTATCAAAGAAGAATCACAAAGTAAGACATTGTCGGAAACAAGTTTTAAAGGGATTCTGTCATGACATTTTAGCCCTATAACCTAAACATATGGCCAGGTCCGTACAAATAACATGAATCCGAAACTGTACTTATTAAATCTGCCTGTGGCTCTATTAGCACATAAAACAGGTTTTTATAACCGGTCAATCGCCTACCTAAGGTGCCCAAGGGGACGTCAGTTAATACAGGGTGCCCGGCCGCCTGGTGCCCACCGCCTCCTTCCCAGTCATAATCGCCGCCTTCCTCACCTCAGCGCCGCCTCCGCCAGATCCGGCCGGTGTTCTGTGAAAATCTGCTGCCCGTGAAAATCTTCACGCTTCTGAGGTAGGTGTGTCCCAAAGCTGGCAACCTTATAGGCTCTAAAGAAGGCTTGGCTCCGGGCAGCTTATTTTAACAGCTGCTGTATGTGAACGCGCGGGCAGCAGATTTTCACAGGCGCTGGGCAGCTTTTTTTTAATAGAGGCTGAATGGGACAAGCAGGCACGCGCAGGGGCATCGGATCTTCACAGGGGCTGTATCAGGAGCTGGGCAGTTTATTTTTACATCGGGCACGCTCAGGGGCATCGGATCTTCACAGGGGCTGTATCAGGAGCTGGGCATTTTAAACTAACCTCCTAAATTTTTTACATTTTGGGTCAACAGAGACAACCAGTGTGTCCTCCGGGTGACTACTTTGAAGAAGGGGTACATCTTAAATGGTCATATCTAAAAAGATCAATACTATACCATAGTTATCACAATATACTAATCTACCTTTATACCTTTTCAACATTTCACAAATTGGATAATTTAAATGGTTGACTGCATTTGGATTGTGTTTATTTGTTTGACATTTTTTAATTAGTCTACTTCTTTGTACACTAACGCCAATTAGGATAATTCATACAGGTAAGTATGGTTGGTAGTGGGCAACGTTCATACTGTGGTGATCACCATTGTATGTTCATAATTAAAAATAAATCAATTTTTCCGTAGGATGCATTGAGAGACAAAGCAACTCGCGGATGCGCGTATTACCAAATAGGAGAACCTATAAAAAAATGTATTACCTCCTCCAATTTAGAAAATTACCTCTGCTGCAGCCCTTTTATTAACTCTGGAAATAAATGAAGCAGGAGAAGTAGAAACACAGACAACAAAAGAGAAACCAAGAAGTCCAAACCCATAATGGACGCGAGCATTTGGTAATACGCGCATCCGCAAGTTGCTTTGTCTCTCAATGCATCCTACGGAAAAATGTATTTATTTTTAATTATGAACATACAATGGTGATCACCACAGTATGAACGTTGCCCACTACCAACTGTACTTACCTGTATGAATTATCCTAATTGGCGTTAGTGTACAAAGAAGTAGACTAATTAAAAAATAAATGTCAAACAAATAAACACAATCCAAATGCAGTCAACCATTCAAATTATCCAATTTGTGAAATGTTGAAAAGGTATAAAGGTAGATTAGTATATTGTGATAACTATGGTATAGTATTAATCTTTTTAGATATGACCATTTAAGATGTACCCCTTCTTCAAAGTAGTCACCCGGAGGACACACTGGTTGTCTCTGTTGACCCAAAATTTAAAAAATTTAGGAGGTTAGTTTACAAACATACAGCCATAGGAGACATTGACAATTACTATAGTATCACAACATTCCAAAAAACGATTTAACATTTTGTGTGCTAACTGGGATTCCAAGTGAAAGTATCTTACAAGTATCTTACAGTACATGCAGCTCTTCCTTCGTCTTCCTCCTCCGTCGCAGAACACAGCGGTTGTGCAATTAGCATGCTAAAAGATAATGTTATAGAGAGAAAATTTAGCCAAATGAGAAAATGACAAACCTCAATTAACTGTAATTCTTAGATTGATCAGATATTTCAAGGAAAGGAGTTTATTGCTATATATATTTATGAGAACAAGAAAAGGGTCATACCCAGATGTTATTATGTCTGTATGTCTTGTGGATTCTTATTTTAACAAATTTTGACGCAGGAAACGTTCTATCCCATCAAAGTATCAATGGAGTGAATACAACTAACTAGCAGTAAGATATACAATCTTGGTGCATTTCTACTCTTGATAGTGTGTGCCAATTAAATGAACATACAGATGACACTGAAACAGCACCTACCAAATTCCCAAAACACAATTAAGGTTATGTTGAATTATTAAACATCATCATGAAGTCTTTTAGCACATTTCCTTTTATTCACAACCGCAATTTCATAAGAATAAATTTATAGTTGGATGTTATTATATGTACACATTTGGTATGAATGTAATTAGAGAAACCATTGGGAGATAGTTGGATATACCGGACCTTTGTACTGTAGTAGGGCACAAGCTATTTCAATTCTTGCATCCCTTATATGTTCCTCCGTGGTCTTGACTTCCGAGATGGTCCTTGTTCGTAGGAACTCCTTGGCGAACTGGAAAAAATAAAAACATTATTTAAAATTTTGGATGACAGTGACATGATTGTTTTCATTGAATTTCAGTCAGTTATAAATAAATTTACCAGCAGAACTAAAACGCCACAGCTACTCGAATCTTGCTGGTTGCTGTGTAACAGGATCCAGGTGTTCCACTGTGCGGCTTGTTCTTCTGGCTTGCACTTGCTCAAGAATAGACTGTCAATCAAGCATAAAAAAAATTTTGGATAATGGCTTTAAATGTATAGTACAACATACATGTTTTGTCTAGTCTCTTGGACAGCGTTATAAGTCTTAATGGAAACAACCATACTTCCAGTTATTCTGAAGTTTGTGAAGATAGCTGATTTCGTTACCCTGGGGATCCATCAACACAAGAACTTTCTTGGACATGATCACCACCTAATAAATAAATGATAACAGCTAAGTAGAGTGAAGATATTACAAACATATCAATTAAAAAAATAAAACAATTTAGAATCACGTAATTCCATAACAACCCAAATAGACATTAATAGGGCATGCATGGAAAACATTTAAGGAACTTCGTTAAATAAAATTGTATAGACGAAGAACAATGTGGATAATGCCTTTCTTTAAGACAATGAAAGTTATACCTACTTATAGCTAACCGTGTATACATCAAATTTATACATGGTAGCATTAAGATTGTACTTATACATATTGAAATATACACCGTAATTACATTAAACTTTATAATACATTATTAACCCCATAAGGACTCAGCCCTATTTCACCTTAAGGACTTGGCCATTTTTTGCAAATCTGACCACTGTCACTTTAAGTGCTGATAACTTTAAAACGCTTTGACTTATCCAGGCCATTCTGAGATTGTTTTTTTTTGTCACATATTGTACTTCATGACACTGGTAAAATGAAGTTAAAAAAAATCATTTTTATTTATAAAAAAATACCAAATTTACAAAAAAGTTGTAAGAAATTGCAAATTTCCAAGTTTCAATTTCTCTACTTTTATAATACATAGTAATACCCCCAAAAATAGTTATTATTTTACATTCCCCATATGTCTACTTCATGTTTGGATCAATTTGGGAATGATATTTTATTTTTGGGGGATGTTACAAGGCTTAGAAGTTTAGAAGAAAATCTTGAAATTTTTCAGAAATTTTCAAAAAAAACACTTTTTAGGGACCAGTTCAGGTCTGAAGTCACTTTGTGAGGCTTACATAATAGAAACCACCCAAAAATGACCCATTCTAGAAACTACACCCCTCAAGGTATTCAAAACTGATTTTACAAACTTTGTTAACTCTTTAGGTGTTGCACAAGAGTTATTGGCAAATGGAGATGAAATTAGAAAATTTCAATTTTTTGGCAAATTTTCCATTTTAATCAATTTTTTCCAGTAACAAAGCAAGGGTTAACAGCCAAACAAAATGCTATATTTATTGCCCCGATTCTGTAGTTTGCAGAAACACCCCATATGTGGCCGTAAACTACTGTACGGGCACACAGTAGGGCGTAGAGGGAAAGGTGCGCCGTATGGTTTTTGGAAGGCAGATTTTGCTGGACTGGTTTTTTGACACCATGTCCCATTTGAAGCCCCCCTGATGCACCCCTAGAGTAGAAACTCCATAAAAGTGACCCCATCTAAGAAACTACACCCCTCAAGGTATTCAAAACAGATTTTACTAACTTTGTTAACCCTTTAGGTGTTGCACAAGATTTAATGTAAATAGAGATACAATTTAAAAATTTCACATTTTTGGCAGATTTTCCATTTTAATATTTTTTTTCCAGTTACAAAGCAAGGGTTAACAGCCAAACAAAACTCAATATTTATGGCCCTGATTCTGTAGTTTACAGAAACACCCCATATGTGGTCGTAAACTGCTGTACGGGCACAAGGCAGGGCGCAGAAGGAAAGGAATGCCATACGGTTTTTGGAAGGCAGATTTTGCTGGACTGTTTTTTTTGACACCATGTCCCATTTGAAGCCCCCCTGATGCACCCCTAGAGTAGAAACTCCCAAAAAGTGACCCCATTTTAGAAACTACGGGATAGGGTGGTAGTTTTGTTGGTACTAGTTTAGGGTACATTTTTGGTTGCTCTATATTACACTTTTTGTGAGGCAAGGTAACAAGAAATAGCTGTTTTGGCACTTTTTTTTTTTTTGTTATTTACAACATTCATCTGACAGGTTAGATCATGTGGTATTTTTATAGAGCAGATTGTCACGGACGCGGCGATACCTAATATGTATACAATTTATTTATTTATGTAAGTTTTACACAATGATTTCATTTTTGAAACAAAAAAAAATCATGTTTTAGTGTCTCCCTAGTCTGAGAGCCATAGTTTTTTCAGTTTTTGGGCGATTATCTTAGGTAGGGTCTCATTTTTTGTGGGATGAGAGGACTGTTTGATTGGCACTATTTTGGGGTGCATATGACTTTTTGATCGCTTGCTGTTACGCTTTTTGTGACGTAAGATGACAAAAAATGGCTTTTTTTACACCATTTTTATTTTTTTACGGTGGTCACCTGAGGGGTTAGGTCATGTGATATTTTTATAGAGCCGGTTGATACGGACGTGGCGATACCTAATATGTATACTTTTTTATTTATTTATGTAAGTTTTACACAATGATTTCATTTTTGAAACAAAAAATCATGTTTTCGTGTTTCCATAGTCTAAGAGCCATAGTTTTTTCAGTTTTTGGGTAGGGTATGATTTTTGCGGGATGAGATGACGGTTTGATTGGTACTATTTTGGCGTACATGCGATTTTTTTGATCACTTTTATTACCTTTTTGGGAAGTAAGGTGGGCAAAATTTTTATTTCCTCATAGTTTTTATGGCGTTCACTGTGCGGGGAAAGTAACATGACCATTTTATAGATCAGGTCGTTACGGACACGGCGATACCTAATATGTGTAGTGTATTTTTTTTTTTTTTTTTTATCTTAACTTTTTTCTTTCATTTTTTTGACCCAGACCCACTTGGTTCTTGAAGATCCAGTGGGTCTGATGTCTGTATAATACAGTACAGTACACTATATAGGGTATTGTACTGTATTTTACTTACACTTTGTCTGAACAGATCTCTGCCTTTAGCACAGATCTGTTCAGCACCATGGACAGCAGGATGCCATGGGAACCTTCCCCGTCTGCTCAGTTGTGGCCACAACTTCGCAGACGGGGAAGGGTAAGGAGGGGGGCTCTCTCCCTCTGTCACCCCATCCTGTCTGGGGGCTGCAAAGGCACAGCAGCCCCCCGATGGGAGAGGGAGGGAGCACCCTCTTACTGTTAACTTTTTCCGTACGGACCGCGGTATGGAAAGGGTTAAACGGCTGACATCGCATCACAGATGTCAGCCGTTTATACCAGAGTGTCAGCAATGTGCTGACACTCTGGTATACCCACTGAACACCAATGATTATCCAAGAGGAGGCAGGCGGGGGATCGCGATCCCACCTGCCACACCGCCCGCCTCCCGCACCGCCAGCAACACCGCCCCTGCACCACCCGCTGCCATAAAATCATTCAGGGGTGCAGGGGTCCAGGGACCGCGAGGATCAGAATCGGCAGAAAGTGCAGCAAACCGCAGGTCTGAATTGACCTGCGGTTTGCTGCGATCGCCGATACGGGGGGGGGTCACATGACCCCCCGGCGTTGTGACAGGATGCAGGCTGAATGATTTCAGCCGGCATCCTGTTCGGATTAGCCCCCGCAGCGCCACAATCTAATTTTAAACTCATGACATACCAGTACGTCATGGGTCCTTAAGGACTCGGGAAACATGCCGTTACGGTACGTCATGCGTCCCTAAGGGGTTAAATAAGGAGAACATAAAAAACAATGATTTGACCAATATATACCATCAAAATCCAGTGTGCTCCAACATTAATAGGGCAAAACCATAGATCTTCATTCGGAAACTTGACCTGAAAGAAGGTTAGGAAACAACATTGCCAAATCAAATGTATGTATAAATCATAAACTTAATTAAAAAAATGTACTTTTATTATAGAAGTATATATTATAAATACTAATTTCAACAATCACAAACCTCTCCAAGCTTTTCAATTTTTCCGTAAAACAACACCGAGGACAGGACAGCATCAAACTGGCGCACAGGTTCCTATTGCAATGTAATAAAAGTTATATAACTAAGCAAAGGACATAAAAAATGAAGTAATGTACGTAACAATTGCCTCATGCTTCGGTATCAGATGATGGATATAGGCGTCAATAACCTGCATCATACAATATCAAATTGCTTATACATATACTCATCAGGTAATCATACTTGTAAATATTAATTAAGTCGTTTTTTTACCTCGTCCACCAGCCAGTTATTGCCATGCAGTGTACAAAAGGATGAACTATACAGCTTGTATGGTCCAACAACTGCTTGCACAGAGCCGTCATCCTCAGCTTTCCACAGCATATGAACTAAAATAGAAAAAAGAAAAAAATTTAAACTCCAGGTCGGTAATATCAATCTGGGACCAATACCTAATACTGGTTGAGTATGCCCAATTCTAAAATTTACTTAAGGTAAGAAATGTAAAATTTTGAGCTCAATCCTACAAATATTAACCACCTACCATGAATATAATTTAATGACCGTAAATAATAAAAACTTTTGTAGTGCTGCTGTTATGCAAAGGGTGAAAAACTCAACCAGTATTGGGTCAAATAGAAAAACCGAATCATGTATTCTTAAAGTTTATATTGATTTTATTTAGCGCAATGCCAAACGGTGGCAAATACTGAAACCCTAAATATTAAGGGCAGAAATGGCTACAGAGTTAAAGGCCAAACCAACAGGGCACGGCCAAACAAGACCAACGGGGTCAAACAAACTTTTTTACGACCAGTATGTGCTACCTCGTTCTTCTATGCTGGGTTCCACATTCATTGATACTGAGGGCTTTAAAAAAAATGTCAAAATCAATATTCATTGCTTACTGTTAACATATTAGAATTTCAATTGTACATATTAGAAGAATATTACAATTGCCACGTAATTTACTGTGGATGGTACCAGAACATGTCAGACACTCACAACTCGTTACTTTAAATGACATGTTCCTGCCGATTCTTATTGTGTCTCTGATCTCGTGAATACATGACCTGTTGTATCCCTTGTTCCCTGTTCCACTCACTGGTTACCTTCCCTCCTGTCTTGGTTAAGTAAGATTTCACCAACACTTATCGTGACATTAAGACATACAATGTGTAAAGCACCATTATTCATAATCCCCTTTTCAATTGTACACATAAAAAAATATCTATGCAAATCAGATATATTTTAGATACATATGTAACTATCTACTTATCTGTCAGTACCGATTTCAACTCAATGTTGTCATACCTGTAAAGTGCTTTCCTTGTTTGTTCCTATCCAGCTGATGACAGAGGTCCGTTGTGGTACTGGGGACAGGCGGGTGCTGTCTTCCTGAGCTATGTTCACATCTTTTTCCGGCTTCTTGACTGTGATCCTCTCACTTCTTCTGTACGGCTTGATGTGGTCAACGTTGATCTTATTCTTTAACGTAACGCCATTGGAATTCGCAAGTTTCACCACCTTGCCGCACAGCTCCTTGATAACACAAGGACCAGAGAAATCAGGCTCCATCTGTCCCCCTTTCCTACCACTCTTTCTCATATTGTATAGAAGGACTTCATTGCCGATACTATAGACCACATCCTTGTTTTTCTTCAGCACTTTCTTGGCATGCTTCGTCTTCTGTATTTCCTGGGATTTCTCAATGTGTTCCTTGGTGGTTTCCTTGATCTTCTCCATCGATGAGGTCTTCTCCTCAACAAAGGCAGTGTACGTTTTCTCATCCGGAAGAATGATGTTCGAAAGCTGTGTAGAAAATAAACCAAAATAAAAGTAAGTAAAACATTTTTTTTACATTAAGTTGTATATATAACTTTATACATATGTATAAAATATTGAAGATACTTTACAAATTGACCCAAAAAAATAAAAATTCACCGGAAGTTCAACGGGAACCTCGGAGGGGAATACGGCCTCTCTCCCGTACATCAACAGAAATGGCGAGTATTTGGTGGTGGTTTGGACCTTCGATCTGATGGAGAATAAGGTAGCGTCCAAAAACACGTCCTAGTTGTTCTGCTTCTCGTTTACCAGCTTGGTCAGGGCTCTAAAAAGAATGGCATAACAAATAACATTAATGCCATTGATATTTTAATTAACGAACGATTGCCAGATAACATCAGATTACTATACAATAATTTGCCAATCATCTGGTACAATAGGAGATGTGAATTTGTGTTGGACGGTGATTTTCCCAAAAAATTCTTATAGGCAACACAATGCTTCTTTGAAATAAAGAAGTGATTATTTTTAACTTGTAAATAGTTCAAGATTCATTTTAAGAAGATGGGGCATAAAAACGGTAAAAGGAGAAGGAGATGGCCTAGGTTTAGAAAAAGGAAATAATAATGAACTATTTTAACTGTGCCAGAATGGACCTATTAAAATTAAATTTTGTTTGAAGTTCTAATTTAAAAAAATAGATTTTAAGAGCAATTATGTACTGAATATGTGATTGACCCAGAGCATCCTACTTTTAAGAAAACGTAA
The DNA here is from genome assembly GCF_905171765.1 of Bufo bufo. NCBI lineage: Eukaryota > Metazoa > Chordata > Amphibia > Anura > Bufonidae > Bufo > Bufo bufo. The sequence goes on from NC_053390.1 coordinate 77,843,880, forward strand.
AAAAATTTTTTTTTAGACACTTGCCTTTTGATATTATGATTGGTCTTTTCATCCAGTCCGTTGGTCTGTGGGTGATACGCCACTGTAACACTGCTTTCGATACCCAAAATGGAACACAGTTGGTTGTTTAGCTTTAAAAAAATAAAAAATAAAATGTTTTACAGTGCCATTATTATAGCAAACAGCTTACATGTTAACTAACAGATTTAACATACAAGAGCACAGGGCAAATACACATACTTGGTTTACAAACTCTCTACCCTGGTCCGAAAGGATTCTCTTGGGACAACCATGTCGATACACCATGGAGCAGATATTGCGTCCCACCTCTGCAGCAGATTTTGTTCGCAATGGGAATGCCTCCACCCACTTGGAAAAATAATCCGTAGCCGTCAAGATGTATTGGAATCCATCAACTGTCTTAGGAAGAGGACTGGTTAGGTCGATCCCGACAAGTTTCCAGACAGCGGATACCTATCGGGAATAGAATATGATATTTATATTTATAATTTTTGGGCTTACATTTTGTAACACCAAGTGTATATTTCATTGTAGACAAGATATTTACCTTAATACACTGTAACAGCTGTGGAGCAGCGATTGGTTTTCCAGACTTCTGAAATTGAGGGCATTCCTGGATCTAATGAAAATGGCATGTTAACCGGTGTACACCTTTCCTCCTAATACAAAATACGGATTAGAATTGTTGTTTACCCATTTAGCAATATCCACATGCATTCCATGCCAGAAGAATCGCGAGCCGGTGGCCGATCGTGTTCGGTTGATCCCGGAATGTCCTCCAATGGGCGATGCATGAAATTCCACGAAGATTCTACAGTCTTCTTCCTCGTTTTTCACAAATCTTCGGGTTCCAAAGAACAACTCTCCATCTTACAAGAAAAATTTAAATATTAGAGCTTTATTTAGTGAAAAATGGTATGTGCACAGTTAATCATAAGGAGTGTCTTTGTAATACTAAACCTTTAAGGTGAATTTTGATGCGGTACGACGAAGTGTCTGCCTCTGTATCTTCTTAGACTCGGACGGGTACTCTCCAAAGTTTAGGAAATTTAAGATTTCCTTGTAGATTTTCTTCATACCTTGAAAAAATAAAACACAATGCTCATTGTCCTTTGGTCAGAAGACCAAAAAACATAATAACCCTGCCTGCAATCCATCACCTTTTTACATCTGTAACTACTAAGTAACTATCCATTTCACTGTACCAAAACTGTCTTATAACAGGCAAATTGACAAAACTATGGTTTAACCTGGAGTGAATGTTGTAAGATAGGCTTATACTCACTGCTCGGCAGTGTGATGAAATCAAAAACTTGTAGACAATTGAATCAACAACGAATCCTGTATAGGAAAAATAAAAGAAAATATTTTAAAATCTAACAATGTAAAAAAATAATGTTTTGGCGCCAAAATTAAAACTAAAGCCCTACTCCTTTCACAATGTTACTGTGACAGTTAAGTTTGTATTTATGGGCCAATCGGGTAATGCTGGCTAAATATAAGGTGCCGCTTCCCTGTCACGTTCACAGCCTCTGTTAATACGAGCATACAGCCTCTGTGAAGATCCGATGCCCCTGAGCGTGCCCGCTGTTAAAATAAACTGCTCAGCTCCTGTGAAAATCTGCTACCCCTCCTGCGCGTCCCCATACAGCCCCTGTGAAGATCCAATGCCCCTGCGCGTGCTCGATGTTAAAATAAAATCCCCTGCTCCTGATACAACCCGTGTGAAGATCCGATGCCCCTGAGCATGCCAGATGTTAAAATAAACTGCCCAGCTCCTGATACAACCCCTGTGAAGATCCGATGCCCCTGAGCGTGCCAGATGTTAAAATAAACTGCCCAGCTCCTGATACAGCCCCTGTAAAGATCCGGGCCGGGCGCAATTGTACTTCGCTCAACGAAGCCGCTGCCCGGAGTCCGCGGCGCATCAGGCTGAGCATAGTGCGCAGGCGCCGGATCTAGCAGAGGGCCGGCCGGATCTGGCGGAGGGGGCGATAATGACTGGGAAGGAGGCGCTGGGCACCAGACGGCCGGGCACCCTGTATTAACTGACGTCCCCTTGGGCACCTTAGGTAGGCGATTGACCGGTTATAAAAAACAGTTTTTTTTCTGCCACAGGCAGATTTAATAAGTACAGTTTCGGATTCATGTTATTTGTACGGACCTGGCCATATGTTTAGGTTATAGGGCTAAAATGTCATGACAGAATCCCTTTAAAGATGCCGTGCGATATTGCACGATCTTAATATTGCCCTCCAAACTTTGAAGCATTTAAACTATTTGGAAGGAAAATGAGGCACTAAGGCAGTGGTTATCAAACAAATGGTTGCCTGAAATAACGGTAATAAAAAGTTTTTTGTATTGTATAGATTTCTACTCGATCTTTAGGTTAATATAATATGAACAACATTAGGATTTTAAGGATTATGGTTAAAAGGGTTATTCCAAGAAAAAAAAATTCTAGTTTTAAAAACAGCGCCTGGATATAAATACTTTTGTACAGGGCTGGTTTAAGCTTACTTTGAAATAGCTTGTCATTTACTATATGATGTATGTTTTGCACTAATAATTGGATAACCCCTTTAAATAGCATTAAACCATTTTATAATAGTGTAGACAAAGACGGGCAGTCTGAATATTTTCCTTATTATTACAGTGACTGATGCTAGACGAGAAATATGGGGCAGCTTCACACATTTTGTTCGAAGGTGATAAAACCTATTAGTTGGCTTTCCGAATACTGAGCATTAAGTTTGGTGCAATTGTGCCAAACATTGTTGCATAATGCCCCTTTTTATCTAAGCTATGCCCTCTTGTATAGCTATTCAGAAAAATGTCATCTAAGGCCTCATGTACACGACCGTATGTATTTTACAGTCCATAAAAGAGGGATCCGCCCAAAAAAAAACGACATCCTTGTAACAATGCCTGTCCTTGTCTGCAAAACGAACAAGAATAGGACATTTCTATTTTTTGTCGGAATGGACATACAGACACAGAATGCACACAGGGAGTAATTTCCATTCTTGTTGTGTCCCCATTTAACCACTTCAGCCCCCAGTGCTTAAACACCCTGAAAGACCAGGCCACTTTTTACACTTCTGACCTACACTACTTTCACCGTTTATTGCTCGGTCATGCAACTTACCACCCAAATGAATTTTACCTCCTTTTCTTCTCACTAATAGAGCTTTCATTTGGTGGTATTTCATTGCTGCTGACATTTTTACTTTTTTTGTTATTAATCGAAATTTAACGATTTTTTTGCAAAAAAATGACATTTTTCACTTTCAGTTGTAAAATTTTGCAAAAAAAACGAGATCCATAAAGAAATTTTGCTCTAAATTTATTGTTCTACATGTCTTTGATAAAAAAAAAAATGTTTGGGTAAAAAAAAAAATGGTTTGGGTAAAAGTTATAGCGTTTACAAACTATGGTACAAAAATGTGAATTTCCGCTTTTTGAAGCAGCTCTGACTTTCTGAGCACCTGTCATGTTTCCTGAGGTTCTACAATGGCCAGACAGTACAAACACCCCACAAATGACCCCATTTCGGAAAGTACACACCCTAAGGTATTCGCTGATGGGCATAGTGAGTTCATAGAACTTTTTATTTTTTGTCACAAGTTAGCGGAAAATGATGATTTTTATTTTTTATTTTTTTTTTTCTTACAAAGTCTCATATTCCACTAACTTGTGACAAAAAATAAAAATATTTCTCTCACCCAGCATGGGTATATGTAAAATGACACCCCAAAACACATTCCCCACCTTCTCCTGAGTACGGCAATACCAGATGTGTGACACTTTTTTGCAGCCTAGGTGGGCAAAGGGGCCCATATTCCAAAGAGCACCTTTCGGATTTCACAGGTCATTTTTTACAGAATTTGATTTCAAACTCCCTACCACACATTTGGGCCCCTAGAATGCCAGGGCAGTATAACTACCCCACAAGTGACCCCATTTTGGAAAGAAGACACCCCAAGGTATTCCGTGAGGGGCATGGCAAGTTCCTAGAATTTTTTGTCACAAGTTAGTGGAAAATGATGATTTTTTTTTTATTTATTTTTTTCATACAAAGTCTCATATTCCACTAACTTGTGACAAAAAATAAAAACATCCATGAACTCACTATGCCCATCAGCGAATACCTTGGGGTCTCTTCTTTCCAAAATGGGGTCACTTGTGGGGTAGTTATACTGCCCTGACATTCTAGGGGCCCAAATGTGTGGTAAGGAGTTTGAAATCAAATTCTGTAAAAAATGACCTGTGAAATCCGAAAGGTGCTCTTTGGAATATGGGCCCCTTTGCCCACCTAGGCTGCAAAAAAGTGTCACACATCTGGTATTGCCGTACTCAGGAGAAGGTGGGGAATGTGTTTTGGGGTGTCTTTTTACATATACCCATGCTGGGTGAGATAAATATCTTGGTCAAATGCCAACTTTGTATAAAAAAAATGGGAAAAGTTGTCTTTTGCCAAGATATTTCTCTCACCCAACATGGGTATATGTAAAATGACACCCCAAAACACATTCCCCACCTTCTCCTGAGTACGGAGATACCAGATGTGTGACACTTTTTTGCAGCCTAGGTGGGCAAAGGGGCCCATATTCCAAAGAGCACCTTTCGGATTTCACAGGTCATTTTTTACAGAATTTGATTTCAAACTCCTTACCACACATTTGGGCCCCTAGAATACCAGGGCAGTATAACTACCCCACAAGTGACCCCATTTTGGAAAGAAGAGACCCCAAGGTATTCGCTGATGGGCATAGTGAGTTCATGGAAGTTTTTATTTTTTGTCACAAGTTAGTGGAATATGAGACTTTGTATGAAAAAAAAAAAAAAATCATCATTTTCCACTAACTTGTGACAAAAAATAAAAAATTCTAGGAACTCGCCATGCCCCTCACGGAATACCTTGGGGTGTCTTCTTTCCAAAATGGGGTCACTTGTGGGGTAGTTATACTGCCCTGGCATTTTCCAGGGGCCCTAATGTGTGGTAAGTAGGTAAATGACCTGTGAAATCCTAAAGGTGCTCTTTGGAATATGGGCCCCTTTGCCCACCTAGGCTGCAAAAAAGTGTCACACATGTGGTATCGCCGTATTCAGGAGAAGTTGGGGAATGTGTTTTGGGGTGTCATTTTACATATACCCTTGCTGGGTGAGAGAAATATCTTGGCAAAAGACAACTTTTCCCATTTTTTTATACAAAGTTGGCATTTGACCAAGATATTTCTCTCACCCAGCATGGGTATATGTAAAATGACACCCCAAAACACATTCCCCAACTTCTCCTGAGTACGGCGATACCAGATGTGTGACACTTTTTTGCAGCCTAGATGCGCAAAGGTGCCCAAATTCCTTTTAGGAGGGCATTTTTAGACATTTGGATACCAGACTTCTTCTCACGCTTTGGGGCCCCTAGAATGCCAGGGCAGTATAAATACCCCACATGTGACCCCATTTTGGAAAGAAGACACCCCAAGGTATTCAATGAGGGGCATGGCGAGTTCATAGAAATTTTTTTTTTTTGGCACAAGTTAGCGGAAATTGATATTTTTAATTTTTTTCTCACAAAGTCTCCCGTTCCGCTAACTTGGGACAAAAATTTCAATCTTTCATGGACTCAATATGGCCCTCACGGAATACCTGGGGGTGTCTTCTTTCCGAAATGGGGTCACATGTGGGGTATTTATACTGCCCTGGCATTCTAGGGGCCCTAAAGCGTGAGAAGAAGTCTGGAATATAAATGTCTAAAAAATTTTACGCATTTGGTTTCCGTGAGGGGTATGGTGAGTTCATGTGAGATTTTATTTTTTGACACAAGTTAGTGGAATATGAGACTTTGTAAGAAAAAAAAAAAAAAATTCCGCTAACTTGGGCCAAAAAAATGTCTGAATGGAGCCTTACAGAGGGGTGATCAATGACAGGGGGGTGATCAATGACAGGGGGGTGATCAGAGAGTCTATATGGGGTGATCACCACAGTCATTGATCATGCCCCTGTAAGGCTTCATTCAGACGTCCGGATGCGTTTTGCGGATCCGATCCATCTATCAGTGGATCCGTAAAAATCATGCGGACATCTGAATGGAGCTTTACAGGGGGTTGATCAATGACAGGGGGGTAATCAATGACAGGGGGGTGATCAGGGAGTCTATATGGGGTGATCACCACAGTCATTGATCATGCCCCTGTAAGGCTTCATTCAGACGTCCGGATGCGTTTTGCGGATCGGATCCATCTATCAGTGCATCCGTAAAAATCATGCGGACATCTGAATGGAGCTTTACAGGGGGGTGATCAGGGAGTCTATATGGGGTGATCACCACAGTCATTGATCATGCCCCTGTAAGGCTTCATTCAGACGTCCGGATGCGTTTTGCGGATCCGATCCATCTATCAGTGCATCCGTAAAAATCATGCGGACATCTGAATGGAGCTTTACAGGGGGGTAATCAATGACAGGGGGGTGATCACCACAGTCATTGATCATGCCCCTGTAAGGCTTTATTCAGACGTCCGGATGCGTTTTGCGGATCGGATCCATCTATCAGTGCATCCGTAAAAATCATGCGGACATCTGAATGGAGCTTTACAGGGGGGTGATCAGGGAGTCTATATGGGGTGATCACCACAGTCATTGATCATGCCCCTGTAAGGCTTCATTCAGACGTCCGGATGCGTTTTGCGGATCCGATCCATCTATCAGTGCATCCGTAAAAATCATGCGGACATCTGAATGGAGCTTTACAGGGGGGTAATCAATGACAGGGGGGTGATCAGGGAGTCTATATGGGGTGATCACCACAGTCATTGATCATGCCCCTGTAAGGCTTCATTCAGACGTCCGGATGCGTTTTGCGGATCGGATCCATCTATCAGTGCATCCGTAAAAATCATGCGGACATCTGAATGGAGCTTTACAGGGGGGTAATCAATGACAGGGGGGTAATCAATGACAGGGGGGTGATCAGGGAGTCTATATGGGGTGATCACCACAGTCATTGATCACGCCCCTGTAAGGCTTCATTCAGACGTCCGGATGCGTTTTGCGGATCCGATCCATCTATCAGTGGATCCGTAAAAATCATGCGGACATCTGAATGGAGCTTTACAGGGGGTTGATCAATGACAGGGGGGTAATCAATGACAGGGGGGTGATCAGGGAGTCTATATGGGGTGATCAGGGGTGATCAGGGGCTAATAAGGGGTTAATAAGTGACGGGGGGGGGGGGGGGTGTAGTGTAGTGTAGTGGTGCTTGGTGCTACTTTACTGAGCTACCTGTGTCCTCTGGTGGTCGATCCAAACAAAGGGGACCACCAGAGGACCAGGTAGCAGGTATATTAGACGCTGTTATCAAAACAGCGTCTAATATACCTGTTAGGGGTTAAAAAAAACACATCTCCAGCCTGCCAGCGAACGATCGCCGCTGGCAGGCTGGAGATCAACTCTCTTACCTTCCGTTCCTGTGAGCGCGCGCGCCTGTGTGCGCGCGTTCACAGGAAATCTCGGCCATCGCGAGATGACGCATATATGCGTGACTCTGCGCAGGGCTGCCACCTCCGGAACGCGATCCTGCGTTAGGCGGTCCGGAGGTGGTTAAATGAATGGTTCCACATACAAGCCACAAAAAAAACTGAACGGACACAGAAAGAAAATACTTTTGTGTGCATGAGCCCTATAACTAGACACCACACTTGTTAGAATAGTCTTAACTGCTATAGTAAATATTGCCCTGTGTGTCTGGTAAATACTTTAAAGCAGTGGTGCCCAACCATTTTTCGTCTGAGGGCCGCAGTAGACTTGGTATAAATTTCGCGGGCCGGAACCAGGTAGCTTTGCCAGAAAAAATATGCAAACGCTGTGAGGGGGCACATATCTGGCATAACTACTGTGAGGGGGCACATATCTGGGCATAACTAATGTGAGGGGCACATATCTGGGCATAACTACTGTGAGGGGGCACATATCTGGGCATAACTACTGTGAGGAGGGCACATATCAGGGCATAACTACTGTGAAGAGGGCACATCTGGGCATAACTATTGTGAAGGGGCACATATCTGGGCATAACTACTGTGAGGGGGCATGTGCGAGCATTACATCTGTGAAGAGGGCACATATCTTGGCATTATTACTGTGAGGGGGCACATATCTGGGTATAACTACTGTGAAGAGGGCACATATATGGGCATAACTACTGTGAGGAAGCATGAGTGGGCATAACTACTGTGAGGAAGCATGAGTGAGCATTACTACTGTGAAGAGGGCACATATCTGGCATAACTACTGTGAGGGGGCACATATCTGGCATAACTACTGTGAGGGGGCACATATCTGGCATAACTACTGTGAGGGGGCACATATCTGGGCATAACTACTGTGAGGGGGCATCCAAAAATAGTAAAACCGCAGTGCTCTCTTTAATCCCTTTATTCCATCAAATTCATGCGACGTTTCCACCCGGACGGTCTTTTTCAAGCATCTGATAATACATCATTACCAGACTTAAATACCCTCCTTCTAGGAGGAGCTAACACACAGGTCAAAAAAACATGTCAAGAAAACAACAATAATAAAACATGGAGCTGGCATATATGTCAGAAATAGTAATACATCATGGACACTTCTTGCAAATGTAAGGATAAGAATCATGCCAAAATTTGTAAACATATACTGTATATAAGTAATAGTCATCACTTACTTTGGTAACCCTTGTGGACTACTGGTGGGGGTAAAAAATGGGATAAGTATAGTGTAATAATCGGCATGTCTGTCCCTTGTGTCTGCGCAGGCGTGCAGATGCTTGCAGAGGCAGGGCGCGCGCCAAAAAACTTAGAGTCGCGGCGTCTCCTGGTGCCCAGTGCGCCTGCGCGTCAGAACGAGTCTCCTGGTGCCCAGTGCGCCTGCGCGTCAGAACGAGTCTCCTGGAGCCCAGTGCGCCTGCGCGAGTCTCCTGGAGCCCAGTGCGCCTGCGCCTCGGAACGGGGCTCACGTCTGCGCAGAGGACAGACAGCTGTGCGCAGGCCCACGCCGGCGCACTAGTAGGACGCTGTCCAATATCCCACTGCGCAGACGCCAATAGCGGAGCTCGCACATGCGCAGCAATGTGTCGTCGGCCGGCTTAATACCAACACATTAGATGCGTACTCCCCTAAGCAATATCTAGTGAGTCGTACTCACTGATATCACATGAGGGCATGAGAGCACTAAGTCAGGGGTGTCAAGTGGGGCAATGCTTAATAATAATTACAGCATATGTAAGTTCATTTAAACTTTGAGGGGGCACATATCAGGGCATAACTACTGTGAGGGGGGCACATATCAGGGCATAACTACTGTGAAGAGGGCACATATCTGGGCATAACTACTGTAAGGGGGCACATATCTGGGCATAACTACTGTAAGGGGGCACATATCTGGGCATAACTACTGTGAGGGGGCATGTGCGAGCATTACATCTGTGAAGAGGGCACATATCTTGGCATTACTGTGAGGGGGCACATATCTGGGCATAACTGTGAGGGGGCACATATCTGGGCATAATTACTGTGAGGGGGCATGTATGAGCATTACATCTGTGAAGAGGGCACATATATTGGCATTATTACCATGAGGGGGCACATATCTGGGCATAACTACTGAGGGGGCATGTGTGAGCATTACTACTGTGAAGAGGGCACATATCTTGGCATTATTACTGTGAGGGGGCATGTGATGTATACATGTGTGTAATGTATGTAGTGCAGTATGTGATTATCACACACTGCACTACATGCATTACACACATGTATACATCACATACTGCGCTGTCACTGTCTTCTGCAGGTCTACCTTGATGTCTGGTCTTTAGGCTTCAGTCAGATCCTCCACCGCCATGCTTGCGCCGTGTGCCCGACACCACCAGGAGCTGGCCCTTCCTCCATTCATCTCCCGCCGGCTTCGTCCAACAGCAGGGCGCTCTATCACTCCAGGACCCGCCCAATCTTAACCAATCAGGGTCGTAGCTAGAAATGACTGGGCCCCATAGCAAAAAAATTTATGGGCCCCCCTCCCGGATCTCCCACCCCCACATACCTATCGGACCTCCCACCCCTTCCAGAGCTCCCACCCAAACACCCCTCCAGGACCTCCCACCCCAACATCCCCACACCCCTCCCTAAATCCCCCTAAGTGTCATCCACAGATACCCCCCTCAGTGTCGTCCACAGATATACCCCCCCTCAGTGTCGTCCACAGATATACCCCCCCTCAGTGTCGTCCACAGATATACCCCCCTCAGTGTCGTCCACAGATATCCCCCCCTCAGTGTCATCCACAGATCTCCTCCTCACCCAGAGCCGCTTCCTAGCTAATTTATTCACTGCTCTTGCCTCTGTGAAAATTGAAGAGAAGCGCCGTAATCGGCGGAGGCCAGGAAGACGGTGCATGCGCACTTCGATGCCTCTGCCAGTGCGCCTGTGTGAGATTACGGCGCTTATCTTCAATTTCTCAGAGGCAAGTGCAGTGAATAAATTAGCTAGGAGGCGGCGCTGGGCGGGGAGATTGCAGGCACAGGCAGCATCGCTTTGCTGCCTGTGCTGTTCGCAGCGCACCCTGCGCTAGTGCGCTGATAAAGTCCTGTTACTGCGCGGGCCGCATGACACGGCCCGCGGGCTGTAGGTTGGGCATCGCTGCTTTAAAGTGATTCTGTCACCCCCCCAATTTTCAGTATTGGACTTAATATAATTGCTAATGTACGCAGAGTCCATATATACCCCTCTTACCTCTGGGCGGTTACTTGCTGGTAGCCGCCGCATCCTCGGTCTAAAAAAACGCAGGCACACTGAAGAAGGAGCGGGCAAGCGAGCATCCTTCTCTCAGAGCGCCTGCACCGAATGAGGACCGGTACGGTGCAGGATTTTATGGGCAGAGAGGGCCAGCGAGAGGAGGAGAGCTCTCGCTGGCCCTGTCAATCAAGTGGAGGAGGGGGGCGTTTTTTTAGACCGAGGATGAGGCGGCTACCAGCAAGTAACCGCTCAACTTGCTGGTAGTGAAGAAATTTGCATATTATAAAAGTACTATTTTCAAAGAATTTAACGCACAGCCAGAGGTAAGGAGGGGTATACATGGACCCTTTAACCAAATGGCATAGTATTTTATTCATTACTTTGATTAATAGGACAGGTGACCTGTTCTAAAGCCTCATGCACATGAACGTGATAAACATGAGTGCAATTGCCATTTTTGCATGATTGTTGCACAGCAGTTTACAAAATCATTCCATTATATTTCCTTTTGCTGTTTTTTTTTTCTTGCAGGCAGCGTTTTGGTGTCCGCCTCTAAAGCGGAATGGAGACTGAACGGAGGCAAACTGATGCATTCTGAGCGGATCCTTTTCCATTCAGAATGCATTAGAATGCAAACTGATCCGTTTTGGACCGCTTGTGAGAGCCCTGAACGGATCTCACAAATGGAAAGCCAAAACGCCAGTGTGAAAGTAGTCTAAGATTCTATGTTTATTTGTATTTGTGTGCGTTTTAGTCAATTGGGTATTGCGGTTGTGCTAGCGGCCATCTAGCAACCCATGTCCTCAGCTCTATACACAAAATCCCGGTGATAGGTTCCCTTTAAAGGGAACCTGTCACCAGTTTTATGGTGTCCTAACTAAGGGCAACATAAATAAGTGACTGATTCTCTTAGCAAAATGCTGGGTCACTTTCTTTAATTGACCCAGTCAATCTGCCAACATCTTGTATTGAAAAGCTCCAGCTGATAATGATGAGTCCTGAATATTCATGAGCTCCTGACACTTCCTGCCTACCTGCTGCTGATTTACAATTATTTTCCATATGAATCAGCAGCAGGTGGGCAGGGGAGTGGCTATAGCTGTTAATTAAATATATACGCTGGACTCAATGACATCACGCTGGACTCCAATCAGCTCATTAGCATGCGGCATCTTTGTGTGTATATTATGAGGCAACCATCATTCACACCAGTAAGTGAATACATCTAAGGCACTTTTTAGTAGTTAATGATTGTATATAATTAGTTAGATTATAATCAAATATCCACATGACAGATTCCCTTTAAAACTATTAAAACTATGTGAACTAAGTATGCTGCCATGTAGAGCGGCGCTCCTACACTCATAAAGCCTATGCACTAAGTGAAAGGGCTGCCAAAAATTACAAGGAACCGACACTCCAATACACCCTTTATTACACATAAAGGAGGGCATCATACACACCCTTGAAAAATTATGATTGGTGGCCTGCTGGTGACCCTCAAAAACATTTGGAGCAAGGGCTTGCTGATCTGACCATCCAAAACATGAGGGGTAAGGGCCTGCTGCTGAGCTGACCCTCTAAAACATTAGTGGCGTGGGCCTGCTGGTGAGGTGACGCTCTAAAACATTATTTTCAAGAGCATGTTGTTCATCTGATGCTCTAAAACATTATTTGCGAGTGCCTTCAGGTGAGCCGACGCTCTAAAACATTATATGCGATTATATGCTGTTAAGCTGACGCTCTAAAACATTGTATGCAAGTGCATGCTGTTCAGCTGACCCTATAAAAAAATTTGAGCTGAGGGCCTGCAGTTGAGCTGAATCTATTAAAAAAAATTAGAGTGGAGGGAATATATACAATCTGGATGAGGAGGAGAAAACAAGATTCAACCATATACTCTTTTTGTGGTGGAAAAGGTGCATGGGAATACACTACAGTAGATTGAGTACATTATAAATTATAGATTGAAATTGCCTTCATGTTCATCATCAGCTCAGCTCTCCTCTGGTGGAGTTGAGAAGTCAGGGGCAATCCAGGCCTTGTTCATTTTTATCTGAGTCAACCTCTCAGCATTGCTAGTGGACAAGCGGATACGCTTATCTGTTATAATGCCACCAGCAGCACTAAATACATGCTCAGACAAAACGCTGGTGGCAGGGCAGGCCAGCACCTCCAAGGCGTAGAGCGCAAGTTCGTGCCTGTAAAGGGGGAATATTATTTACCAATATTTATGCAAATATTAATATTCATAAATAGGAGTTGTCTAGTGATGACTCCGCCTATTTTTACCTTAAATAAAGAATAATACTTTCACTTTGCCTACGCTAATCACTAAGCTAGCTGCAAGCGCCTAACTGAGCTAGCTACCGCTAATAACCAAACGTTACACAGTAGGTATAATAAAAATAATACAAGATGTTTAGCATCACCTACAGTGCACAATACAGCACCAAAAATACAGCACTAAATACACTATTCAATCCCAAGTTCTACCCACAAACTAACTAATACACACACACAATAGCAGCCCACCCCACCTGGCTCTAAAACTATCCCTAAGGGAATAACGAAGGGTTGATAACGGCGCTACAGGGGTTAATGCAGGCCACAGTTACAGGGATACAGCAGGGGTGCAAGGGGTAATAAGACAGGGGAGCAGGGGTGCTCCTGCGGGGATAGGGCATGGGACTGGTGGATCAGGGGTTAAGAGGGGTGGATAGAGGCAAGTGGTGGAATAGGGAATCGTTGGTGGGATAGGGCAAGTAGGGGTAAATCAGAGGGATACGTTGGTGAGATAGCAGGGGAATGTGTAAGGGTTTGTGGTATAGGGAGGGTTAAATCGTTGGTGGTATAGGGAGGGTTAATGCAGGGGAATGAATCGTTGGTGGTATAGGGGGGTTATACTCAGCCCTCCAGAGATGCTCGTTTTCCAGGGGGGTCCTCTGTGGGAGGGACACGTGGGGCGGCGCAGCGAGATGACGTCACTGCGCCAGCCTGCGCATCCCCGCACGAGCGCATCAGGGCCGCGCCACTTGCTGACAGGCGGGAGAAGCCTTTGATCTCCCGCCTGTAGCACTTTGCATTCCGGGCAGCGCGATAGTAATCGCGCTGACAGAATGCGCATAATAGAAGGAGGGGAGGTTTCTCCCTTCCTTCTACCATGCATATTTATCTCCAGCAGCGCTGGAGATAATTAAAACAAAGGACTCAGATTCCGTTGAATCTGAGTTCTTTGTAGTCATCAGGATGACCGGACCCTTGCCTAAATGGCACCATTTCAAGGGCCAGAAAGTTGTGCATTTAGTGCTATGGCTGTGGGTGGGTATTTGCGCTTGCGTTCAAATGACTGTTATGGACATTTGGACGCTGCGTTGAGACAGGGAAGTGGATGTTGTTGCTGATGGTTCATGCGAAGGTCCAGGTGCAGGGCGAGGGGCATCCGGGCCTGCGCCTTCGACAGGTGATTGGCCAGCAGTGCGTAACACAGGGAAGAGGAGGCAGTGGTGTGACCCGCAGACCCAGGCGTTCGGCCCACTTATTGGGGTGCTTGGATGCCATGTGGCGGATCATGCTGGTGGTGGTGAGGTTGCTAGTTCTCACTCCCTGGATCATTTTGGTACGGCACAGGTTGCAAACTACCACTCTTTTGTCTGCACTTTGCTCAAAAAAGCTCCATACTGCGGAACACCTACACCTTGGCAAGGTAGATTTACGCATAAGGGTGCTCAGTGTGACGGTTGCGGGCCTGTTTGGTGGGAGCCCACTTCTCCCTTTTGCAACCCCACTGCCTCTTCCAGTCTGTTGCGGTGCTGTGGATCCCTTTCCCCTCTGTACTGCTGTCCTTGCTTGGCTTTTCACCTTCCCATGTTGGGTCAGTGACCTCATCGTCCACCACCTTCTTTTCCACTTCCTCACTCTGCTCATCCTCCTGACTTAACCTAACCACAACCTCAGTGATTGACAACTGTGTCTCATCCTCATCCACCTCGTGAACAAATGATTGCCGTTCACCACCGTCATCTTCTTGAGACTGTGAAGGCTCAAGAGGTTGGGAATCAGGGCACAATATCTCAGGTCCCTCTTCAAGCATGCTGGGCATGAGTGCCAAATGTAATAGTGGCGCTGGAAAGAGCTCCTCACAATATCCGAGTGTGGGATCACTCGTTTGTCAAGCTTCTTCATGGTGGGAGGAAAGATGATCAGAATGAGGATTTATTGACCAGACTCTTGGCTACAGAGACTGGACTTGGTGGACAGGGTGGTGGTTAACCGACGGTAAGCATTATCTTCAGCAATCCAACCAACCAACTGTTCGCACTGGTTCGACTTGCACAGTGTTGTCCTGCGCCGCCCAGCTAAGTTGGACATGAAGCTGGGTACGGTGGATGTTTTTTTTATTTTTCTAATGCACTGGCAGCAGGCACAGTTTCATTGCCCCCAGGGCCTCGGCCTCTGCGTGCACCATCAGCATCACGTACACTTCCCCGTCCCTTAGTGCTCGCATTTTTCATATTAATGGTTTTGTCACTAGATGTGGCGCAGATTGTTTTACTATCCACTAAAGACACAGTTTTCAGATGCAGGACAGTATATGTCACAGAAACCCACAGAATATGGACACTATTAGGCCCAGATTATTGGAATTTGCATTACAGATACTGTTTTCTGATGTAGTACAGTATTGGTTACAGAACACAACAAATTATGGACACTATATTAGGCCCAGATTATTGGAATTTGCAATACAGACACAGTTTTCTGATGTAGTACAGTATTGGTTACAGAACACCACAGATTATGGACACTATATTAGGCCCAGAATATTGGAATTTGCAATACAGACACTGTTTTCTGATGTAGTACAGTATTGGTTACAGAACACCACAGATTATGGACACTATATTAGGCCCAGAATATTGGAATTTGCAATACAGACACTGTTTTCGGATGCAGGAAAGTATTGGTTACAGAACACCACAGATTATGGACACTTTATTAAGCCCAGATTATTGGAATTTGCAATACAGACACAGTTTTCTGATGTAGTACAGTATTGGTTACAGAACAACACAGATTATGGACATTATATGAGGCACAGATCATTGGAATTTGCAAAACAGACACAGTTTTCAGATGCAGGACAGTATATGTCACAGAACACCACAGATTATGGACACTATATTAGGCCCAGATTATTGGAATTTGCAATACAGAGACTGTTTTCTGATGTAATACAGTATTAATTACAGTACACCACAGATTACGGACACTATATTAGGCCCAGATTATTGGAATTTGCAAAACAGACACAGTTTTCAGATGCAGGACAGTATATGTCACAGAACACCACATATTATGGACACTATATTAGGCCCAGGTTATTGGAATTTGTAATAGAGACATTGTTTTCTGATGTAGTACAGTATTGGTCACAAAACACCACAGATTATGGACACTATATTAGGCCCAGATTATTGGAATTTGCAATACAGACACTGTTTTCTGATGTAGTACAGTATTGGTTACAAAACACCACAGATTATAGACACTATATTAGGCCCAGATTATTGGAATTTGCAATACAAAGACTGTTTTCTGATGTAATACAGTATTGGTTACAGTACACCACAGATTACGGACACTATATTAGGCCCAGATTATTGGAATTTGCAAAACAGACACAGTTTTCAGATGCAGGACAGTATATGTCACAGAACACCACAGATTATGGACACTATATTAGGCCCAGATTATTGGAATTTGCAATACACTGTTTTCTGATGTAGTACAGTATTGGTTACAGAACAATACAGATTATGGACACTACACTGCGTGCAGAATTATTAGGCAAATGAGTATTTTGACCACATCATCCTCTTTATGCATGTTGTCTTACTCCAAGCTGTATAGGCTCGAAAGCCTACTACCAATTAAGCATATTAGGTGATGTGCATCTCTGTAATGAGAAGGGGTGTGGTCTAATGACATCAACACCCTATATTAGGTGTGCATAATTATTAGGCAACTTCCTTTCCTTTGGCAAAATGGGTCAAAAGAAGGACTTGACAGGCTCAGAAAAGTCAAAAATAGTGAGATATCTTGCAGAGGGATGCAGCACTCTTAAAATTGCAAAGCTTCTGAAGCGTGATCATCGAACAATCAAGCGTTTCATTCAAAATAGTCAACAGGGTCGCAAGAAGCGTGTGGAAAAACCAAGGCGCAAAATAACTGCCCATGAACTGAGAAAAGTCAAGCGTGCAGCTGCCAAGATGCCACTTGCCACCAGTTTGGCCATATTTCAGAGCTGCAACATCACTGGAGTGCCCAAAAGCACAAGGTGTGCAATAATCAGAGACATGGCCAAGGTAAGAAAGGCTGAAAGACGACCACCACTGAACAAGACACACAAGCTGAAACGTCAAGACTGGGCCAAGAACTATCTCAAGACTGATTTTTCTAAGGTTTTATGGACTGATGAAATGAGAGTGAGTCTTGATGGGCCAGATGGATGGGCCCGTGGCTGGATTGGTAAAGGGCAGAGAGCTCCAGTCCGACTCAGACGCCAGCAAGGTGGAGGTGGAGTACTGGTTTGGGCTGGTATCATCAAAGATGAGCTTGTGGGGCCTTTTCGGGTTGAGGATGGAGTCAAGCTCAACTCCCAGTCCTACTGCCAGTTTCTGGAAGACACCTTCTTCAAGCAGTGGTACAGGAAGAAGTCTGCATCCTTCAAGAAAAACATGATTTTCATGCAGGACAATGCTCCATCACACGCGTCCAAGTACTCCACAGCGTGGCTGGCAAGAAAGGGTATAAAAGAAGAAAATCTAATGACGTGGCCTCCTTGTTCACCTGATCTGAACCCCATTGAGAACCTTTGGTCCATCATCAAATGTGAGATTTACAAGGAGGGAAAACAGTACACCTCTCTGAACAGTGTCTGGGAGGCTGTGGTTGCTGCTGCACGCAATGTTGATGGTGAACAGATCAAAACACTGACAGAATCCATGGATGGCAGGCTTTTGAGTGTCCTTGCAAAGAAAGGTGGCTATATTGGTCACTGATTTGTTTTTGTTTTGTTTTTGAATGTCAGAAATGTATATTTGTGAATGTTGAGATGTTATATATTTGTTTTTGTTAAGTTGCCTAATAATTATTTACAGTAATAGTCACCTGCACACACAGATATCCCCCTAAAATAGCTAAAACTAAAAACAAACTAAAAACTACTTCCAAAAATATTCAGCTTTGATATTAATGAGTTTTTTGGGTTCATTGAGAACATGGTTGTTCAATAATAAAATTAATCCTCAAAAATACAACTTGCCTAATAATTCTGCACTCCCTGTATATTAGGCCCAGATTATTGGAATTTGCAATACAGACACAGTTTTCAGATACTGGACAGTATATGTCACAGAACACTACAGATTATGGACACTATATTAGGCCCAGAATATTGGAATTTGCAATACAGACACTGTTTTCTGATGTAGTACAGTATTGGTTACAAAACACCACAGATTATAGACACTATATTAGGCCCAGATTATTGGAATTTGCAATACACTGTTTTCTGATGTAGTACAGTATTGGTTACAGAACAATACAGATTATGGACACTATATTAGGCCCAGATTATTGGAATTTGCAATACAGACACTGTTTAATGATGTAGTACAGTATTGGTTACAGTACACCACAGATTATGGACACTATATTAGGCCCAGATTATTGGAATTTGCAATACAGAGACTGTTTTCTGATGTAATACAGTATTGGTTACAGTACACCACAGATTACGGACACTATATTAGGCCCAGATTATTGGAATTTGCAATACACTGTTTTCTGATGTAGTACAGTATTGGTTACAGAACAATACAGATTATGGACACTATATTAGGCCCAGGTTATTGGAATTTGCAATAGAGACACTGTTTTCTGATGTAGTACAGTATTGGTCACAAAACACCACAGATTATGGACACTATATTAGGCCCAGGTTATTGGAATTTGCAATAGAGACATTGTTTTCTGATGTAGTACAGTATTGGTCACAAAACACCACAGATTATGGACACCATATTAGGCCCAGATTATTGGAATTTGCAATACAGGCACTGTTTTCTGATGTAGTACAGTATTGGTTACAGTACACCACAGATTATGGACACTATATTAGGCCCAGATTATTGGAATTTGCAATACAGACACTGTTTTCTGATGTAGTACAGTATTGGTTACAGAACACCACAGATTATGGACCCTATATTAGGCCCAGATTATTGGAATTTGCAATACACTGTTTTCTGATGTAGTACAGTATTGGTTACAGAACAATACAGATTATGGACACTATATTAGGCCCAGATTATTGGAATTTGCAATACAGACACTGTTTTCTGATGTAGTACAGTATTGGTTACAGAACACCACAGATTATGGACACTATATTAGGCCCAGAATATTGGAATTTGCAATACAGACACTGTTTTCTGATGTAATACAGTATTGGTTACAGTACACCACAGATTACGGACACTATATTAGGCCCAGATTATTGGAATTTGCAATACAGACAGTTTTCAGATGCAGGACAGTATATGTCACAGAACACCACAGATTATGGACACTATATTAGGCCAAGATTAATGGAATTTGCAATACAGACACAGTTTTCGGATGCAGGACAGAACACCACAGATTATGGACACTATATTAGGCCCAGGTTATTGGAATTTGAAATACACTGTTTTCTGATGTAGTACAGTATTGATTACAGAACAATACAGATTATGTTATTTATTGTGTGGTAACACCACAATCCATCGGCGCTACTTAGTTACAATTCTGCAGCAGTGTTCCAAAACAGCTCCGTACCTCCGCTGTAATTACAAGACAGGAAACAACTTCCAAATGAATATAGGAGCACCGCGCACCTCCACTGGGATATATTGAGGGAAGATAAATGGATTGGGGAATTGATACCAGCATTAGTATATAGGAAAGCAGCCAATATTGGAAACATAATTGCACCTACAAAAAAATGTGCAGCAATAATAAATAGGAAACAATCAAAGAATCCACTGACAGGCTTTTATCCTTGCAAAAAATGTGCTGGATGTAGGCAGACACAAAATAAAAAGCGGACACATATAGAAAATAAAAATGTCACATACAAATACCAAATAAAAGACCATATATCCTGTAATACAAAAGGGGTCATTTATGCTATTGAATGCCCATGTCAAAAGATCTATATAGGCCGTACTAAGAGACCATTGAAGAAGAGAATAAGTGAGCATTTATATAACATAAAAAAGAAAGTAGATGACCACCCGCTATCCATGCATTATAGAAAACAGCATAGGGGTAGGTTTGAAGGCTCTTCATGTTGTGGGGTTGAAACAGTTAAGGTGGACATACGTGGAGGAGATTACATCAAATACATGTAAAAAAAAAGAGACAGTGGATTTTTAATATGGACACAATGGAACCGAGGGGGTTAAACAAAGAAATTGAATTATTTGGGTTTGATTAAACATACTACAGCAGGGTAAGGGTTAAACAGACAAGGACCGCAGCTGATAAAATATAGACAAAGAAGGCACCTAAGTGAATCCCTGACGAAGAGCACCGTAGTGCTAGAAACGCGTTGGACAATCCCTTTTGGTGTCTGAGAGGAACCGTAGCTCTGGTGACGTCACCCGCTCCATTCTGTGAGCGCGAGCGAAATACAAAAGTAAAAGCTGCGCCACCGGCCGGGGCGAGCATTGAAAAGATCCTGAAAAGAACTTTGCCTATTATCAGCGGAGATCCCTGAAGCCCTCTGAAGAAGAATAACAATATTTAAATTACTCCACAAGTGGACTCACTAGCAGTCGCGAGGCGGACCTACTAAGAGAATAAGGTAAATCCTTCTCTCAGATCTGACATTAAGTAGTATCCCCCTACCTTAGCGTATAGAAGTCCAGTGGAGGTGACCGGTGCTCCTATATTCATTTAGAAGTTGTTTCAAATACAGATTATGGACACTATATTAGGCCCAGGTTATTGGAATTTGCAATACAGATACTGTTTTCTGATGTAGTACAGTATTGGTTACAAACCACACCACAGATTATAGACACTATATTAGGCCCAGATTATTGGAATTTGCAATACAGAAACTGTTTTCTGATGTAGTACAGTATTGGTTACAGAACAACACAGATTATGGACACTATATTAGGCCCAGATTATTGGAATTTGCAATACAGACACTGTTTTCGGATACAGGACAGAATAATACAGATTATGGACACTATATTAGGCCCATATTATTGGAATTTGCAATACAAACAGTTTTCAGACACAGGACAGTATATGTCACAGAACACTACAGATTATGGACACTATATTAGGCCCAGATTATTGGAATTTGCAATACAGAAACTGTTTTCTGATATAGTACAGTATTGGTTACAGAACACTACAGATTATGGAATTTGAAATACAGACAAAGTTTTCGGGGACAGGACAGTATATGTCACAGAACACCACAGATTATGGACACAATATTAGGCCCAGTTTATTGGAATTTGCAATACAGACACTGTTTTCTGATGTAGTACAGTATTGGTTACAAAACACCGCAGATTATGGACACTATATTAGGCCCAGATAATTGGAATTTGCAATACAGACACTGTTTTCAGATACAGGACAGTATATGTCACAGAACACTACAGATTATGGACACTATATTAGGCCCAGATAATTGGAATTTGCAATACAGACACTGTTTTCAGATACAGGACAGTATATGTCACAGAACACTACAGATTATGGACACTATATTAGGCCCAGAATATTAGAATTTGCAATACAGATACTGTTTTCTGATGTAGTACAGTATTGGATTGATGCAGGAAAGAACACCACAGATTATGGACACTATAATAAACCCAGATTTTTGGAATTTGCAATACAGACACTGTTTTCTGATGTAGTACAGTATTGGATTGATGCAGGAAAGAACACCACAGATTATGGACACTATATTAAGACCAGAATATTGGTATTTGCAATACAGATACTGTTTTCTGATGTAGTACAGTATTGGATACAGAACAACGTAGATTATGGACACTATATTAGGCCCAGATTATTGGAATCTGCAATACAGACACTGTTTTCGGATGCAGGACAGTATTGGTTAGAGAACACCACAGATTATGGACACTATAGGGGGGCGGAGCTTGAGCTCAAGGAAATGCAGGTCTGAGGAGCTCCTAAGAGACTGCTGCAAAGCGACCCAAAAGCTACAAATACCCAGAAAAAAATCGCTTTAAGAAGGCCTGAGAAAGAAAGGGCAGAGCCTGAGGAACAAGTCAACACCTCATTCGGGCGTTTTGGACCATTTTTCAAGCAAACTGAGGCATCGGCATACCAGGCACCCGAACGCTGCGGTAACATCAAAGAAGCAGCCACAGCGGAGACGAGCGCAGCTGGAAGCTACTTCACAGCCCGGTCACAGTAAGTTAAAGTGCTTGCTAAGCACGATTACTCGCCACACAAGTGAAAAACCACTTCAACCACACCAAAGACGCATTTATTAAAGAGTACAACCACGATATAGTGCACCTCCGAAACAGGAAGTGAAGGCAAAAGCGGCGCGAACAGCCACCGTTAAAAAAGCACAGCCTCACAGTAGTGACTCTTCCAGATACAAGCGATTAAAATCGCTAGAATTTTCACTGCAAAAGAAAGTCCAGCGCAAACACATACAGCCACTGGCCTGATTACTGTGTAGCGCATCACAACCAATACTTGTGCTGTCTTAAAGGCGCAGCTACAACAAAAAATCATCTGTCTCTTAAGACAAACATTTCTATTACAAGAAACCACCTCTTTTAAACAGCAATACTGCAAGATATGATTAAATAAACAGCCACTGAAACCTCACTGAGCCGGGTGGCTTTATCATTAAATAAAGTGAACAGCCCAAGCAAACAAGCGTAACTGCTGGCTTGATTAAGTGAGCCACATCACAGCAGAACCAGCGCAGCTTTTAAGGGCACAGTTCCAATAACCTACAATACTTATCACTCAAAGAATCATATGACAACTGTAAAACTATATCTAACCACTTGCAAACCAGAAGTGAATTCAAGAGGCACGAACACTGCCATAATACAAGACCATCTCAAAATAGTGATCACCAAAAGCTACACATCAATTCCGTCAGCACATCAAGAAAAGAATATTTGTACTGAGCTATTATCATCAGAATCTTACTCTCCAGACAACAGAAGGCAAAATGGCGTGATGAAGAACTGCAAGACACACAAACTGACAACCCTAACCTAGGGGACACAGACAAAGCAACTGATCCAGACGAGCTCCTTGATGCATTACCATCCACTGAAAAGTCAGCGTCAGAAGCTTTCATAAAAGAGTCCTTGATGCTACTAAGAAAGTCATTTCTACAGGACATCTCACAAGTGATCTCTCCTATCAACACAAAACTCAAAGAAACAACAAAAAGAGTTACCCATATAGAATCAAAAATGGCTGAATTCTGCACCGTCCAAAATACAATTGCAGATAAAGTAAACGACCATACAGAAGAAATAAACCAACTAAAACTCAAGATTGCAGATTTAGAAGACAGGAGCAGGAGAAATAAACTCAAATTCCGTGGAATTCCTGAAAGTATTCAGAATAACAACCTCACCTGCTTCTTAAAAGAGTTTATAAAAAAACGAATTCCATCTTGCTCAGAAAGAGATACCGAGATCGACAGGGCCCATAGACTGCCCAGACCAAAATCCATTCACCCCTCAATCCCCAGAGATGTAATTGCAAGGATCCACTTTTTTAATACCAAAGAAAAAATCCTGCAAGAAATGAGGAAACCAACTAGTCTTCCAGACAACTTCAAGGACATTACAGTTTTTACAGACTTATCAAAATCCACGATTCAAGCTAGAAGGAACTTTTCACAAATTACCTCTACCTTGAGAGACAACAACGTCCCATATAGATGGGGATTCCCTGTGAAACTCCTCATCCCCAACGAGGGAAAGATGATAACCATCACAACAGTAGAACAAGGTCTTGATCTCCTAAAAGAATGGAACCTCACCATCTCAACTGACTCTGGAACCCGTGACATGGACAGAAAAAGAGATGGTCGGAGGAACGCCATACAACACCCTTCCAAGCATCGCTGATGACGTCTTCAACATCTGGATGAACTACTGAACTCAGCAGCGGTCGATGAGACAACTAGAGAAGACAGGACTTAATATCTTTCTTCTTGAAGAAAACCCTGTCTTACCTTAACTAACTGAAATAAAACTCTCCTCACATTCCTCTCTATCCTTATACCCTCTCACCAACCCCTAATTCCCCTTCTATCTACCCCTGCCTCCCAAACCAGGTAGCATTGAGCTACACCTCTAAAAAACCTATACTTTACTCTACTCAGTAACTGTATTATGTTTTCTCCTTCTAAGTTTGTTTTTAATTGTTTAATTTACTTTGCCCAACAGGGCACGACAGCGAGTTTAAATCTCCTCGGCTTCATCTTCAAACAACTTACCCTCATCTTAAATGGTAAGAGTCTATATATCCCACACAAACAGACTCACGACACAAAAGGTCCACACAAAAGGTCCTTCCTGAAAAAAGGAAATAAAATTAACTAACCCAGATGTTCTTTGCATCCAAGAAACACACTTCAAAAAAGATAACCACCCTGACCTAAAAATCACAAATTTTTCACACACATTTATAGCAACAAACAAAAAAACTGCAGGAGTCCTAACGGCCATAAAAAATTCTGTTACATTTAAACTACTAGATTCAGCTATTGATGCGAAAGGGAGATATATTATTACTGTCTGCGAACTCAACAACAAAATCCTAACAATAGCCAACTTATATGCACCAAATACAGGGCAAATCAACTTTCTAAAAAAAGTTACCAAACAAATAACTAGAATTAAAAAAGGCACACTAATCATTTGCGGAGACATTAACGCAGTAAACGATGCACACTTAGATGCAACTAACCACCCTAGAAAAAAACTTACCATTAAACAATGGCTGCAAGAGGAGGAACTATACGACGTATGGCATTGCTTCCACAATCAGTAAAGAGACTACTCCCACTACTCAGCAAGCAGAAACTCATATTCACGCATCAACATGTTTATCACACAGGCTTTAACCCCCCGAGACATTACTTCATGTTCGATAGGCAATATAACATGGTCGGATCACGCTCCAGTGACACTAACAATAAAAAAAAAACCTCTATCCAAACAACTCTTACATTTGGAGAAACAACACCTTTGTGATGTCCCACTCAGAAATCAATAAAAAAAGACCTAATCCAAGAATTTTTAAACATAAATAACCCCTCGGTAGACAACCCATTAACAACTTGGACAGCAGCAAAAGCCTATATTAGAGGCATATTAATTCAACAGTCAGAGAAATACAACAAATAAAACAACCTAAGTCTAAAACAAACTCTAGATAACATAAAGAAATTGGAAAAACAACATAAAATTAACACTTCTCTCACAATACAAATGACTCAGAGAAGAAAAAATGAAACTACACAAGCTTTTAGTAGGCCAATTTATCAAACAAACCAACAAAACAAAAATAAACTACTACACAGACTAACAAACCTACCAGATTAATGTCCATAAAAGCAAAGGGAATAAGAACAAAAAATAGAATTCACCACCTAAAAACGAACCCACTTGGAGCTATCACCTCTAATCCAATAGAAATCGTTAATGAAATTGCTGAATACTACAAGTCCTTATACAATTTACAAACGGACAAATCAATCACACACCCACCTCTGGAAGAGATAAATAAATATCTAGATAATTGTACACTACCCCATATAGACCCGAACGAAAAAACTAAACTGGCAGAACCCATCACGGAACCAGAGGACAAACAAACCATAAAAAAAATAAACATCAGAAAATCACCTGGCCCAGATGGATTCACTTCTGAATTCTATCAACTTTTTGAAGAATCACTAACACCCAATATCACTTCAGCTTTTAACAAAGCATTCATGACAGAAATCTTTCCAAAAGAGATGTTAGCCGCAAACATCATAACTCTCCCTAAACCTGGGAAAAACCCAGGCTGTCCAGGTAATCTACACCCCATATCCTTACTTAACGAGGACATAAAAATTTACGCTAAAATATTAGCAGAAAGACTGAAAAACTCTATGCCAAGTTTGATAAATCAAGATCAAATTGGGTTTACACCCGGGAGACAAGCACAAGACGGGACTAGGAAAGACCTGAACTTAATGATTAAAGCCAAACAAAACAAAAAGCCCTCTTTGCTGTTATCTTTAGACGCAGAGAAAGCCTTTGACCGGGTAAACTGGGTATACATGAAGGAGGTACTAAAAAAATTTGATCTGCCCGACTCATACATTAAAGCAGTTCTGTCTATGTATTCAGCTCCCTCAGCCAGGGTTTTATGCAATGATGTACTTTCAGACCATTTTGACATCACAAACGGCACTAGGCAGGGGTGCCCATTGTCACCCTTACTATTTGTGCTCACCATAGAACCACTAGCAGAACAAATAAGGAAAAATAAAGACATCGCTGGCATACCCTCTGCAGGATTTGAAAACAAAATAAACCTGTTCGCGGACGACGGATTAATTGCCAAACCTCCCTAACCAATCTCCAGATAAAACTAGGAAAATACAGTAAAGTATCATACCACAAAATAAACTCATCAAAATCACACATTTACAGAATGAACATCCCCCCACAAGACAGAGAAAGATTAAAAATTTCCATATACCTGGAACGACAAATCAATAACTTACTTAGGGGTAAAATTAGCACAGGACAACAAAACCATAATATCAGAAAACATCCCAAAAACCTTAGAGAACACAAAAAAAGAACTAGACAACTATCTAAAATCTAGTTGGAGCTGGTTTGGCTGACTAACATTGTACAAGATGTTCATTCTTCCAAAATTGTCCTACCTACTTAGGGTGCTACCAATCTCCATACCCAAGTCGTACCTAATAAAGTTCCAATCACAAATGACCAGTTTTATATGGAATAAAAAAAGACCTAGAATCGCTGCATACACACTTAAAAAAATAAAAGATTAACAGAGGTATCGCCCTCCCAAACATCATAGCGTACTATAAGGCAAATCTGCTAAAACAGTCAGCAGAATGGTTCAAACCTACGGAAAACCAAAAGCAGTGGGTTAAAATTGAAGCAGAAATAAACAATGTGGAAAACTGGTACCATATAGTCATAAACAATGACAGGACAAGAAGTAAATCCCAACCCTCAACTCCAACCGTTAAAGCAGCACTCGAGACTTGAAAATCTAAAGAATTTTCTCACATTGATCAAAGACAAATGATCGCTCACAAAACTCCCCTTTCATCACTGCACTCTTTCCATGGGCTAAACTCCCTTTCAGTTTGGTCAGAAAAGGGTATATCATTCATACACAATGTCATGGAAAACGAGAAAATAAAAAGTTTTGACTCCCTAAAAGACCAGTATAACTTAGATTCGAAAGAAATTAAAACCTACCAAAAACTCACAAATCACCTCAACAAATTCCCCACACAAGAGACCTGGTTCTCTAGCAACATATCGGATTTAAGGTCAAATGAAACAAATGCTTTTATTGAAGGAATGACAGATAAGCGTCATGTTCATCAAAGAATTGAAGAGCATGAAAGAAGTGCAATGCACAATGTGTGTGTCCCGAAGCCTTCTTTGAGAAATCCAGCAGTGCTAGTGTTGAACATCTACTTTTACATGAACAAATATCTATAAGGCGAGAACAAGTGAGAAACAGGAGGCAAGTACTGCAACGAGTAGTAGATGTTGTAAAAGTCATAGGAAAACAAGGGTTGAGTTATAGGGGAAATGAAGATGAGGCTGCATACAGTCTAGAGGACATAAAAGAACACGGAAATTTTTTAGAGCTCATTCTCCTTCTCAGCAAGTATGATATATGTCTGAAGGAGCATGTAAACAAATGTATTGAACACAGCAAAAAATTGCAGTCCTCTGGAGGGAAAGGAAGAGGATCTTTGATAACATTGCTCTCAAAAACAACTGTTAACAAAGTAGTAGAAACTATTCGGCTGCTCATCCAGGAAAATATATCCAACAAAGTACAGGAAGCTGGGAGGTTTTCAATTCAAGTTGATACAACTCAAGATATAACCTCCAAGGATCAGTGCTCCATAATTGTTCGTTATGTGACCAATTGCATCAATGAGAAGCTTCTTGCAGTGGTTGAATGTGAATCTTCAACAGGACAAAATCTTTTTAAGTTGGTAATGAACGTCATAAAATCATGCAAACTTGATATTACGAAATGCATTGGCAGTTCAACGGATGGAGCAGCAAATATGCAGCGCAAATACAATGGTTTCTCTTCTTGGCTGTCAACTAAATCACCAGGCCAAATTCACATTTGGTGCTATGCACACATACTGAATTTAGTACTTGCAGATACTACAAAAACAGTGGTTGTAAGTGCATCATTATTCAGTTTGTTGAATGACATTGCAGTGTTTATTCGTGATTCTTACCTGCGTATGAATACCTGGGAACAAGTCAGTCAAGACCCACACCATCGAAGAATTTCAGTAATTGGTGAAACTCGCTGGTGGTCAAAAGATGCAGCTTTGAGAAAAGTGTTTGGGGAATTTTCAAATCCTGATTCTGCTTTGTTTTTTAGCTTAATTTGCACATTGAACAGAATAGAAGACAATGTGTCATCAAGACCTGAGGTCCGAGTAAGAGCAAAATCGTATGCAGAATCCCTGCCGAAATATGAAACCATACTCACAGCTCAAATATTTCTGAGAATATTTGAATTGACAACACTGTTTTTCAAATGGTACAGGGAACATATGAGCAACTTCGGACAGTCGATTTTTTTTTATTCGATGCGATTTTTTCTTTATTGTTATTCGATTTTTTCTTTTTTCTTCCTCTCTTTCGATTTAACATTCGATTTTTCAACCTAAACACTATCTAAAAATCGAAGACTCTGCTCATCCTAGCAGCTGTTAAAAGGAGACAGAATAAACAGTGGGAACCTATTATGAAACAGTCAAATTGATTGCTTCAGTGACCACAACATATATTAAATAAGACCGGGTCTATATCTAATCTGGAAATAGCTTGTGATTATTTAAAGGGGCCGCTCCCAAATAACGGATGGGTCATCTCAAGTTGAAACGTCACTAAATCAACGCTCTTTCCTGCGATTTTTTCTTGCAAGCGATTTTTTCTTGCAAGCATAAATGGCCGTTCTGATATCAGTCTAGAACACCACCGAGCCATCCCTATATAAGATGTGAATCAATTTTACTGCTATGCTCGGGAACCGACCCAACTATATCAGCAAATTCTTCTCATAATGGGATAAAAATAAGTTTCAGCTGGCCATACATCAGCTCCTTCTGAAAACATAGCGGGACTATCACCCCCATTTATTTACTTATAATTAAGGAGTTTCTGACTACTGAATACTAAAAGCAATTATGGGAAACCCAGAAGCCATATAACGGAAGATAGATCTTCAAAAACACCAAGAAAGTCTTCAGTCTCACTCAAAAATATGCACGCCACACCTGCTGGCGCTGAACACAGTAGCAGTAAAATGAAAAATAAAAGCAAATTTTTTGCCTCTCAAGAGCCAGGATCAGAGTCAGATTCTGAAGATGAAGTCCCAGAGCAAGATCAGAGTGACCAGGAAGATTTAAAGAAATACATTAAAACACTGCCAACTACAGATCATATGAGGGACTTGTTCAAGGAATTTACAAATACCCTTAAAACGGACCTGGCAGAAATAAAAGCTGATGTAAAACAAATTTATGCTAGAGTTTCCACTCTTGAGGATGTGAATGAAAAGATTGTGCAACATGCTATCCAATTGGAATCTGCGGCACAGCAACAACAAAAAGAACTCTGAGCTCAAACTACACATAGATGACCTGGAAAATAGGTCAAGACGAAATAACCTGCGTGTCAGAGGCCTTACTGAACAAGTGGAGGACAAAGATATTCATGGTGTTCTTCAGCAAATTTTTCTCGAGCTATTAGGAAAAGAAGGAGAAGAAGATTTGGGGATTGAAAGAGCACATAGAGTGTTCAGACCACGAAACGCCCCTAAAGATTCCCCAAGGGATGTATTATGCTATATCCGAGGTTTCTGCCTAAAGGAAGACACCCTTAGGAAAGCGCGCATGGCTAAGAGCATTAATTATGAAGGCGGAGAAATAACTATTTTTCAGGACGTTTCTAAATACACCCTTGATAAACGCAGGCAACTGGCGACCTTCACCAGAGCTTTGAGAGACAATCGAATCAAATACAGGTGGCTGTACCCCTTTGGGATACTTATTACACACAATAACAGACCATTTACGGTTAGAACACCTGATAAACTCTCAACAGTAATCCCCAAGCTCAACATTGGCCACTTTGAAGTCCCAGACTGGACTCAAGAAACTTCTACAGATCCTTTTCCAGGCTTACCAGCGACTGAACGGTGGGAAAGGCAATCTACACCCAAGCAAAGAAGGATGGACGGTTTTGAAACACCTCTCCCTAAAGCGCCTAGGAAGAATACCAGGGGGTCCCTACCCGGCTGATGATGGCCATATATCCTTTTAACAATGTCATATTCTTAACATTTTACATTTGATGTTAATACTCTCACTAACATCTTATCTGAATTTCAGAGTGCATTTATGTCTGTTGGGTCGGTCTCCTGGGTCTATGGATCACACTCTTTAGACTCAGGATTACTGATAAGGTTTGGTGATACTTGGTATCCTCCTTTTTGGAGGGATGCTAAGGATTATCTAGCCATACTTGATTGTCTGTTTCTAGTTAAACTAGACAATCATTTACCTACTCTTAAAATACCACTTGGTGATTCACCACTTATTCCCCCCCCCACCAGGTGGAATATCTAGTGTACCAAACTCTGACCCACTAGGTTTACGGTGCGTTTTCCTAGTGGCTCAGACACTATTCTGTTTTCAGTGTTTCAGTACCATACTCAACGTTTTGAGGTGTACTGATAATGTTATTCATAAGTTCTATGTTCATATACCGGTCAATTAATCTATTGAATACAAAACTAAACAATACTAAACTAAAGGTAATAGTGATATGACTGAACTCTCTTGTGTTTCATTTAACGCAAACGGCTTGAATATCCCTGCAAAAAGAGCCCAAGTCTTAAAACTTTTCCATAAAAATAAGGTTGATGACTTACTATTACAGGAGACGCATTTTAAGAAGTCATTTACGCCTGTCACTAAACATTACTTTTACACACAGTGGTTTAATGCGTGCTTACCTGCACAAAAGAGGAAAGGCGTTTCAATAGTATTTAATAAGAACACACATTTCATCAAATCTGACGCCCTAGCAGACCCAGAAGTGCGGTTCCTATTCATCAAAGGCAAAATAAATGAAAAAGTATTTACTTTTGCTAGTATATATGCTCCTAATGATAAGCAAACCCCCTTTTTTAAACAGCTATTTAATAAGCTAAATGATTTTGCAGAAGGATCATTGGTAATAGGGGGAGACTTCAATCTTCCTTTGGAACCAAGCTTAGACAATTCCCAAGGCAAATCTCATGTTACTATCCAGGGACTGAAGGTAGTTAAAAGACTCCTCCATCAAACACAATTAGTGGATGCTTGGAGAGCAATGAATCCTTCTGTTAAAGACTGCTCATACTTCTCTAAGGTACATCAAACTTATACCAGGATAGACTATATATTTATTAGCCAAAATGATTTAAGTTATATTAAAAAGATTGAATATGATCCAATCCTGCTATCTGACCATGCCCCCCTAAGGATAACCTTTGCATTTGGACCCACCCACAAATCTCCAGGGATGTGTAGACTAAATGAGAGCTTGTTATCAAAAAAAGAACATCTAGACTCACTAACCAGGCATATCAATAATTTCTTGGGCGAAAACCTGGGAAATAGGAAATGTGATGCTCTTACTTGGGAAGTCCATAAGGCGGTGCTAAGAGGGGCCTTAATACAGATAGGCGCAAGAGAAAAAAAAGGGCCAAACAAAAAGAGATCGATGATATTTTAGATAAAATTAGACGTCTAGAAGCATTACATAAAAAACAAATTAATAAAGAACGTGAAATTGAAATCTCACTTCTAAGAAAAAGATTGAAGGAAATACTAAACTCCCAAACGCAGAAATTTTCATGGCTAAATATAAACATTACATGCATGCGAATAAATGTGGTAAAGCTTTGGCGACACTGGTTCGCAAGACTAGAGCTGCCATGACTATTCCCAAAATTAAATCAGACCCTGCATCTGATAAGATTTTATATGAATCTAAGAAGATTGCAGAGTGTTTCAAAGATTATTATAGTAACCTACATAATTTACATTCTACTGATAGTGACCCAAATGTCAGGAAAAAAGCTATTGATAAATACCTTGAAGATGTGAAATTCCCTGAGTTATCCAAATCTCAATTGGAACAGCTAAAGACCCATTTACACTAGATGAGGTAAAACAGGTTATTAATTCCTTAAAAAACGGGAAAAGTCCTGGACCAGATGGCTTCTCAGCCAGCTACTACAAGAAATTTAAAGAGGTATTAGCCCCATATCTGGAACAATATCTGAATGGTGTCTCCTTGGCCTCTCCTCTTAGAACAGAATCGACGCTGGCTCATATCTCAGTCATCCCGAAAGAGGGAAAAGATAATTCACTCTGTATGAATTACAGACCAATTTCCTTACTAAATGTAGACATCAAGATATACGCCAAATTAATAGCAGATAGGTTGAAAAAACTGATGAACCTCTTGGTAGATCCTGACCAGGTGGGTTTCATAATGGGTAGAGAGGCCAAGGACAACACTATCAAAGTGTTCCACCTGATCCAGCAAGCCAAAACCAAAAAAGTGCCACTAGTCCTAGTATCGACTGACGCCGAAAAGGCATTTGACCGCCTCAATTGGAGCCATCTCCAGGCGGTGCTTCATAAAGTAAATTTACCACAAACTTTGATTGATAAAATTATGTCCCTATATGTTTCCCCCTCAGCCTGTGTCAAGGCAAATGGAGTACTTTCCTCTCCTTTTACAATAGCGAACGGGACTAGACAGGGTTGTCCTCTATCCCCGTTATTATTTGTTTTATGCTTAGAGCCTTTCTTAACCAAAATTAGAGCTAACCTACATATTAGAGGTTTTCCCGTTCAGTCCAGAGAACATAAAATAGCGGCCTTCGCCGATGATACGCTCTTCACCATTTCATACCCATTAACCACGATTGCGGAATTACTCAAAGAGTTCAGTTCGTTTAATAAAGTCTCAGACTTTAAAATAAATCTGAATAAATCCGAGCTGTTCAATATCAATATAGATAACAAAACATGAATCAAAA
This sequence comes from Bufo bufo, assembly GCF_905171765.1. NCBI lineage: Eukaryota > Metazoa > Chordata > Amphibia > Anura > Bufonidae > Bufo > Bufo bufo. The sequence goes on from NC_053390.1 coordinate 77,877,179, forward strand.
TTATTACACTGAGCCCCCTAAGGCATACGTCAACTTGTATCACATACTTGGGTATCAAAGTATATAGAGAACTTTCAGACACATTTCGGAATTTTTTTTACCCCCTTTTAAAAATAGCAGAGACCTTGTTGAAGGATTGGAGCTCACATTGGATTTCCTGGTTTGGCAGAGTTAATCTAATTAAGATGGAAATTTTACCAAGATTTCTATATTTTTTTCAAACACTTCCGGTGGAAATCCCACCTGCTTATTTTAAGAAGCTCAAACTAGTATTGACCAAATTTATTTGGCAAAATAAACAAAACAGGATTAAATATGCAATGCTTGTTAGACATAAATCTAGTGGAGGTATTGGCCTACTGGATTTTGAACTCTATTATAAAGCGTCAATTTTATCCAGAGTATTGGATTGGATCTCAGATCCGACTACAAAAAGATGGGTAGAACTTGAACAAGATTCAGTAAGGACCTCACTATCTGCTTTACTTTGGAAAACACCCCAATATTCTAAGAACCTTGCATTGGTTGATAACCAAATCACCAAAGCTACACTTAAAAAATGGTTTACTATAGTCAGATCCTTTAAAATCTCATCACGGAAAGATACGAGAGCTTCTCTATCTAGTTTTATACCCAACGATTGGTATGCTTTAACCAAAATCCTCAAAGACAATAAGAAATTAGGGAAATTGCAAGTAAGTGAATAACACACTTGGGAGAATTAAATCGGTAGACGTTCCTATAATATTTGAAAGATAACAGCCTAGGCTGTTATCTTTCAAATTGCAAGTAAGAAAATTTTTCAGAGGCGGACGATTGGCTCCCATAGAGGAATTTTTCACCAATTTTGGAAAAGAGGTGATTACTACTAATCAACATACTTTATTATCCAACCAGTTGAAGACCTGGTTTAAGGATCATATTGACCCAATAGAAACTGTCCCCTTGTTTCGGCTATTACTAAACGACAAGCCTGGAGAACATTTAATCTCCAAGTGTTATAAAATATTGAACAGCTCGGATGAGATCCCGACCCATTTTGAGAAATGGAATAAGGAACGTAATAAGACTTTTAATGAGACGCAAACTGATTTTATACTGAAGAAAATTCTTACTTTTTCACAATCCTATACATACCAAGAAATGCAATATAAGTTAGTGACGCAATGGTATAAGATCCCCACATTGATGCATAGGATTAACCCAGAAATATCAAATTTATGCTGGAGATGTAAAGAAGGAATAGGAGATTATATTCATATATGGTATATATGCCCCAAAATTATGTATTTTGGGAAAATCTTAATTGTATTATCAATGAGGTTTTTCAAACCAGGATTAAGATAACTGAAGAATTAGTGATGTTTTACTTGTTTGATGTAAACCAGATAGCTGTTAAGTCAGAACTCTGTTTGCAACTCCTCAATGCTGCCAAGATATTGGTCCCTAAACATTGGCTCCAACAAGATCCGCCATCAATTAAGGACTGGATAACAGAAGTCCAAAAGATACGTGATTTCGAAAAACTTAGATGGACATTGGCGCAGAACTTGTCAAAGTATAAAGATATTTGGGACTCATGGGATAAATATTTGACTCCAGAGAAACATTTGCAGTTGCTTTCTGATTCAAGTATATGATTCTAGTAGAATAATAAATGATAAAGTATTTCCATTGTAAGATACTTATTCATGCTATTCAATTATATGACTGGTATTGTTTTCTTGTTTTCATGTTTTTCCTTGTTTTTGTTTGTTTCCTCCCCTCCCTACCTCCTCTTCCCTTTCCTCATGTATCATTACCCTTGCCCTCTTTCATATGTTTTGTCAACGCTTTTATTTTCAATATATCAATCATTCTATATTTTATTAACTAGGATTAATGCTTTGAAGTGAATGTAACTTTGAACATATACTCTGTACTAATATTTTGTATTGATACATTCTTGCTTTTATTAAGAGAATTAGAAGAAAATAAAATCATCCCATTGATTCAGATTACCATAGCAGACTTTAATATGCTATTTAAAATAAAAATATTTACAAGAAAATAAAGGAAGTCACATTGGAGGGACACTATGATGTGCCAGCGTTACAGCTGCCCCCCACTGAAGAAATAGAAGACCTGACGGACCGTAGAAGGGCATTCCGAACAAAAATGATTAGCAATTGTAATCAACTTGTAAGAAATATCGTTGATAAATTTTTTTTTGATAAAAGATATAAGCAGTTTACGTATTGTAGAGGGGGACCTTGAAGAGATGGCTTCAAAAGTAAAAGCTCTCATACCCGAGGAATAAGGTTTACCCTTAAAACAGGCACCCAATAGAAAAGCAGACACATCTAACATATTTGAGCCACTACCAAAACGTTTGTATGGCAGACCAAAGCATCCAGCCTCACAGAGTTGGCACTAAAGCAGATTTTCTTAGGGAAGATGTATGGGTGATCGAAGAGGAGGACTCATTCCGAAGCGCATTGGACTATCCCCACAGGGAGGAAAATTACACATGGGTGTCATTTCATGGATTTAGGATTACTAATCGAGATAAGTCACTGTTAGAAAATAACAAATGATTAGATGAGAACATAATTAATGTATGTCAGTTTCTTATTTCCCAAAAATTTCCTCATGTAGTTGGTCTGTGTGACACTTTGCTTGTTTCCAACGGAGAAATTGCCAAATTCATCAATACAGATAACATTTTTCAAATTCACCATACTGGCGCCCATTGGCTTTTATCACATGGCTCTACAGCTGGTGTCAGAATCTAGGACTCTCTCAGAACATCGATGACTGATACCTTATACAGGTGACTATTCAGTGCTCGATGTAGAATGTCTGTGCAAGCAGGTGCAAACGACTGCGGAGCTTTTGCCATTGCTAACGCAGTTTCTCTGGCCCAAGGATTAGATTCGAGTTCTCTTGTTTATGAGCAAAGCCAGACGAGGGCTCATTTAATTGAATGTATCGAACAACAGGAGATTTCGGTGTTTCCACAATCAGTGTTAACAAAATTGCCGGCAAAAATATATTCCAAAAAAATACCACTCACAACTTATTGTCTTTGCAAGGTGCTTCAACCAAAAGAAAAAACGGTGGAGTGCTCGGAGTGCAAAATGTGGTACCATTTGAAGTGTGTGGGCAAGGAATCACAATGTGTTACGGCAAAAAAAAAATATATATATATATCATTGCCCCAAGTGTACATAAAAAGTTCAAGTTTGCAACAGTTTTTTGTTTTATTGCATTAAATTGTATTATTGTGTAGGTCCAATGGGAATGTGTTTTAGGCAGTAATTACATTTACCTTTTAGAGCACTTTACAAAGGCAGTCAAGTAGGATTACAGATAGTAAAGTATTAAGTACACAGGCTTGTAGGGCTCTGCGCTCTGATACAAAGGGTACAATGTTTATGCTGATCCCATGTTCCAATGAAGAAAAATTATGCAAAGTATCATTATGCAAAAGAGTGTGAAAATGCTACTTGGTGGTTCCTTTTACCTCTTGCATCTGAGGGAAAGCACATATTAATAAGGGCTCATTCAAATGACCGGCCATTTGTGCATTGCATTACGGATGCTGAATGGGTCCCCAGTCCGCAAGTTGCACTACGGAGCGCTTCCGTGGATTTTCTGTCTGTGCCGCTGCACTGCAAAAACTTGTTCAATTTATAAATGTAATTTTTTTTGCACTGCGGACAGATCCGCTCAAGCCACAAAGAGGTTGCCTGTGCATTGGGGACAGTAATTGCGGTACACAGTGCACAATACGGGCAGCACTTCTGTGCATGAGCCCTAAAAGTTAGAATTTCTCAATATGGGAGCATCTGACCAGATAATAAAGGGTACTGTTTGAAAGAGTGTGAAGTGCCCTACAATACTTTTTTAGTTTACTCTTTTTAATCCTGCTGACAGACTCCCTAGAAAACAGTTTTTTTTTTTTTTTTTTATAGGGATAACTATTATTTGTGGTTAAATAAATGTTATGTTTTAGATGATTAAATTTGTAAACATTTCAAATAATTGTCTTCTATTTTTTCACCCAGCCTCAATATTGTCCTATATAGAAAAGAATAGAGAGAACGAAGATCTCCCTCTGTTGTTATTATGATTATTATTATGTCATTTATTATTCTTATTTTATGTCATTTTTATATTATTATTGTGTATTATCCTCCATAGATAGCAACTTGACTTTTATATACATATTTTAAACAAAAACTAGGAGCATATATGCCTTGTAATTTATACCTCCTGCACTTATTTTTAAAGACATCATCTATTAGTGAAAGAAAGCATTTAAAGAACCTTATATATAAGATTTTATCAAAATCGCACCAAAAACGCATCGAAACCGCACCTTGACGTTTGATGCGTATTTTGTACATTACATTCTTTATTATACAACTGTATGTCTTCTTGATCAACTCAGAGATTGCTATATTAGTTTTTTTGATTGACATTATATCATGAACCAAATCCATGCCATAGTTTGAAGATTACTGAACCCCCTATAAATAAAGGGGCATCATGGGAGGAAAGCAACCACTGAAGAAGGGACCGTAGTCCCGAAACGCGTTTGGTGTAGTCCCCCATGAAAGACTAGGAAGACCCTTTACCACCAAGTATTGCTGGTCTATTAATACAGCACAAAGGAATTTTTTGCGATTGAAAACATCGAGAGCCATCCTTACCTCTCTGCATAGACTTACCTGCGCGTAAGACGGCATCGGTCATATTGTGAACCGGCACCGGAACACAGACAGAGGTCAGAGTGCAGTGCTAGCCAGCGTGGGAGAGAGAAGCGGTGAGGACGCCAAATCGTGAGTTTTAACAATCGCACCAAGGTGCAATACTTCTCACGAAATAGTAGAGATCGCATGATATTCTGATAGAGACTGTACCCGAAACTATATGAGGATAAGACCAGCAAGTAGAACCTCATCTACCAAGTTTCTGTGAAGCGGGACGCCGCTTCGTATATTCAGAGTAGCGGGACGCCGCTCACTCATACGAATAAACTCCACGACACCAATAACTATACGAAGTATACTTCTATATATGGCCATATACGAACATTGGTTCATTCTCGAACATTGAAGACTGTTCTTATGCACCTTCAGAGGAATATAGCACATACCATTTTATGCAAATACTGGACTGCTATTACCTCTCTGAATTGCACATATCTTCGAATTGCCTTTTAAGAATTTTTATATAGGACATTCGATTTTACGTATTCAACATAGGACATTCGATTTTTTTGAACTTTGTTTTCAGCTACACATTGCATGGTTTTCAAGATCTTTTTTCCTGACCTTTGGAGGTTCATTACATAGGATTGCTGCTATTTCTAGTTCCGATTATTTATCATTTTAACTGTACTATTACCATTTTATTCCACGTGTATTAATAAATTGCTTTTAATTGACCCCACTGTCAGTGAGTGCCCAGTTGTTATTTTTATATGCAATTTTCTATATAGAATGGGTGATACTATTCGACTGTGAGCCCCACAATTTGGCTATCTGACACATTGGTGCAGCTTCATACAATATAATTTTACATATTAATAAGGGCTCATTCACATGACCGGCCATTTGTGCATTGCATGATGGATGCTGAATGGGTCCCCAGTCCGCAAGTTGCGGAATGGAGGCATGGAAGCACTACGGAGCGCTTCCGTGTATTTTTTGTCTGTGCCTCTGCACTGCAGAAACTTGTTCAATTTATTAATTTTATTTTTTTTGCACTGCGGACAGATCTGAGGTTGCCTGTGCACTGAGCCAAAAACACATGGAAACAGCAGACACAAATCAAGTCAATACCAGGAGAGACACACGAGACATTTACACTGTCGCTCCTGCAGTTTCTGCACAGTGTGCCAGGCAGGCTCACAGCATCCATTTACACAGGCTGTGTGTGTCACTGACTGGACCGCATCACAGTCTCAAATTCTCACACAATCTATCTGTGCAAAAGAAAACGGACACTGTAGTGACCGTGCGCTCTTCATTTACTGCAGAACCGGCCAAATTCAGCTTTTTTTTCTTCTTTAATTTGAGCAAAAACTGCATTTTATACAGCAGATAATCATCACACGCCATTTTGGTGTGTATTTGTGAAAAACGTACATTTCAATATTGCATTTTTATATGTATATTTGAAATAAAAACGGACACTGGAATATTTCTTGTTGAGTTTCTTGCATCAAAGACTGAAATTTGGGGTTTAGTAGAAAACAGAGGTACATTTGATTAGGATGTTTAGCAGCAAAAAATGACAAAAGACAGGATAAAAGGAGGAAAAACCACATCATCCGCCAGTAATGTCAGCGGCCGTATCGGCGGCAGAACTGTCAGACTCGGCACCAGCCTGTATTAGACTACTTTCACACTGGCGTTTTGGTTTCCATTTGTGAGATCCGTTCAGGGCTCTCACAAGCGGTCAAAAACGGATCAGTTTTGCTCTAATGCATTCTGAATGGATAAGGATCCGCTCAGAATGCATCAGTTTGGCTCCGTTCCGCTTTGGAGGTGGACACCAAAACGCTGCTTGCAGCGTTTTGTTGTCCGTCTGACGAAACTGAGCCAAATGGATCTGTCCTGACACACAATGTAAGTCAATGGGGACGGATTCGTTTTCACTGACACAATATGGCACAAAAGAAAACGGATCCGTCCCCATTGACTTTCAATAGTGTTCAAGACGGATCCGTTTTGGCTATGTTAAAAATAATTCAAACAAATCCGTTGTGAACGGATGCGTTTGTGCAGATCCATGACGGATCCGCACCAAACGCAATTGTGAAAGTAGCCTTAGGCCTCATGCACACGACCGTTGTTGTGTTCTGTGTCCGTTGTTCCGTGATTTTCTGCGGACCCATTGACTTTCAATGGGTTTGTTGAAAACTCGGATAATGCACCGTTAGTCATCCGCGTCCGTGATCCGTGTTTCCAGTCCGTCAAAAAAATATGACCTGTCCTATTTTTTTTTCACGGACAACGGTTCGCGGACCCATTCAAGTCAATAGGTCCGTGAAAAAACACGGAGGCACACAAGATTGTCATCCGCGTCCGTTTTTTTCCTATCATTTGCATGGCAAACTTGACTTAGATTTTTTTTCACTTTCCTTCATGTCTGGTGATCCTCCAAAAATCAAGGAAGACACACGGAAACAAAAACGGAAATGGATCACGGAACAACGGAACCCCGTTTTGCGGACCGTGAAAAAATACTGTCGTGTGCATGAGGCCTTAACCAGTGACTCTTGGCCGGCTGTCATTATAGAGGAAGGAGATGAAAATGTCTAAAGGATGACTGAGCCATCAACATTATCTCACAGCCGCATGATGTTACCTCTGACAGAGACGTCGCCCTCAGTTTTTGCCCCTTCCTATAAAGTTGGCTATTCTATTCTGCCTTCACTGACATCTCATTTCACTGCCGCCGTCCACCTGTCATGTGTCCGCTCCCATCCAGGATCTGCCACTACTAAAAGGAACACAATTTGGAAGGCCATATAAAAGAAAAGTCGCTTCTTCATTTCTGAACCACAATCATGATCACCGCCATAATATTTTTTTAATTTGTGCAACAACTTACTAGTACATAATAGATGGAAAACATCCTTTTGGGGTACAAGAAATAGTCCCTTCAGTGTGAGTCGGCTAAATCCTATCCCTGAAAAGGACCTCAGCAGTATGAATCCTTCCTAGTACATAATAGATGGAAAACGTCCTTTTGGGGTACAAGAAATAGTCCCTTCAGTGTGAGTCGGCTAAATCCTATCCCTCAGCAGTATGAATCCTTCCTAGTACATAATGGATGGAAAAGGTCCTTTTGAGAATATAGGAAATTTCTAATTTGTTTTTTAAACAAATAATGTTAAAGGGGTTATCCGATATCAAAAATATCCCCGGGCCCCTTGTATGGATTATACTTACGTGCTCAGAGCACCCCCGTACCTCCGGATCCCTGCATGGCTGCTGCTGCATGTCCCCGTCACTCAGATCAAAATATCCGGCGACGCGGAGAGCAGGCAATGGCAGGCCGCGACTGGGACGAGCCCCCTTGGGTCTGGTCATTGTTTCGGCCTGCTATTGGCTGCCCCCCCAATGACCAGATGCCCCCGTCACTGGATGTTTTGATCTGAACAACAGGGAGAGCAACGGCCATGCAGGGATCCGGAGAGACGCGGGTGCCACTGAGCAGGTAAGTATAATCCATACAAGGGGCACGGGCATTGGCGGGGGGGATATTTTCGATATTGGATAACCCCTTTAACTTCTAGGAAAGCACAGAGATCACACGACCTGATGTTTCTGCAAAGCGCTTTAGCATGAATATCACAAACCGGACATTTCTGCAGAGACAAGTGCTCAGAAGTCATATGATTTTTCAGAAATAAAAATAAACATAAAAGGCTTAGCATAAGGCTTATTCTACAATAGTCACCTATATAACTATATTGTATACTATAACACTGCATCCATGTAGAGGATGTGTTACTGGACATAGTTAATGAGCAGGTCCTAATAGACAAGGGGATTTACCCAAGTCATTGAGAAGCAACTAAATCCTAACACAGTTCAGTAACCGGACCCCATTCAGGCAATCAGAATATCTCCCTGGATCAACGACCCCTCTCTAGTAGCTATAGCCTGTAATATTATTACTCTCCAGAAATACATCCAGGCCCCTCTTGAATTCCTTTATTGTACTCACCATCACCACCTCCTCAGGCAGAGAGTTCCATAGTCTCACTGCTCTTACCGTAAAGAATCCTCTTCTATGTTGTATCTTTTATATTATGTATGTGTAACCCCCTCTTGATCTACAGCACCATGGATTTAATCTCGCTTTGAAATAAATAATATTAAAATAACAATGGAGTATGATTTTTTTTTTATCATTAGGTACAACATTCACATGGGGCTAGTTAAAAAAATGCCCTTAAAGGGAATGTACAATCAATTTTTTTTCTGCCAGTTAAAACCAGATAGCAACACATCTCTTTTTTTTCTAATCTCAGATTTCTGTATTCTATTTCCTGAACATGATTATGTGGGCGACCATCTTGCCCAAGTTGTTCTTAACAGCATTTAGAAAGCACTTAAAGAATTGCTTTACGGCAGCCCCATGGTCCACAGACACAGTGGTCAGGAGGGGACCTCGGTGACTTCTATGGGAGAGTTTTCGAGACATGCTCTGTGCCCTGTACAGAGGTCAGGAGGGAGTAGATAAGCTGTGATATCACCGACTGTGGATGGTGAATCCCTGCGGATGCAATATCAGGGCCATGCTGAGACATCTCTACCCAGAGGTCTTTTAATAAGTGTGACGTCAGGCAGCAGATGAAGCAGTGGGCCATTCTTACAGAACTCTAAGAACATTGACAGGAAAGTGGATTTGGAGGAAAAACCTGCAAACACAGGGAGGACATAGTTGGATTTTAACCCACTAGGATACATTGCTAACCATGGTGCCACTTTTACATAAAATGAAACCGCACAGAATATTGGACCTAAACATGACATGGAGATGTACGTTAAAGAAGGGGGGGAGCATTTTGGCAACATTGAAGCCATACCATTCTCTACAACCAGCATGTGCTATGAACCAGATGTTTTAAAAAAAAAAAAAAGAAAAAAGAATAAATGTCGGAGAGTCTCTTTAAAGGGAAAAGTATCAGTAGTCTGCGCCAAAAGCATAAGTGAGGCACACAATAATGGCTTAAAGGCTATGGACATCTTTGCACTGATGTTTTTGTCTATTCGTCATGTGCTTCCTAAATGCAAAATTAAAGGCGTTTTCAAAGTTGTATTTATTTTGGGGCAATGGCAGTGACGTGGTTAAAATCATGAACAAAACTTTAACCGACCTTTTCAGCACCCTCCGACCCACCGCTGTGACTGCAGCAAGTTTATGTTATCATTTTAACCACATCCCTGCCGATGCACTGAAATAAATTTAACTTGATAAACCCCTTTACGTCTTTATTATTACTATTTTGGTACTACAGCAGATGCAGTTTGATAAATAGCTGGCGGTTCTGCAGCTTTTGATACAGGTCCCAAGGGCAATGCTCCTGCCTCTGACCTAAACCCTCTATTCCAGGGATGGCCAACCTGCGGCTCTCCAGCTGTTGCAAAACTACAACTCCCAGCATGCCCAGACTGCCTACAGCTATCAGCCTACAGCAGGGCATGGTGGGAGTTTTACAACAGCTGGAGAGCCGCAGGTTGGCCATCTCTGCTCTATTCTCTTAGTGTTAGTTAGGCCTCTTGCACACAAACAAATTGCGGTCCGCAATGCATGGGCACGACCGTGGGCTAGCCGCATGCAGATTGCGACCCCATTCACTTGAATGGGGTCCGAGATTTTTCCGTTCCGCAAAAAGATAGGACAAGTTCTATCTTTTTGAGGAACAGAAGAACGGAACGGAACCCAACGAAAGCACTCCGTAGTGCTTCCGTTCTGTGGTTCCGTTCCGCACCGCATCTCCAGATTTGTGGACCTATTCAAGTGAATGGGTCCGCATCCATGATGCGGAATGTACACAGCCGGTGTCCCGTGTATTGCGGGCCCATGTAGGCGGGCCGCAATACGGCCACCAGGGACACACGGTCGTGTGCAAGAGGCTGTATACTATCAGGAAAAAGTGGCAGGGGGCTTACAAAGGCAGATCAGAGTGCAGAGAGGGAGGAAAGCACCCGAGTCCTCCAGGGAACACGGCTGTGAATAGGAATTTAAACTGCCTCTACAGTGTGTACATATGGAGGTAGAGCTCCCTCCCTGCAACAGTTTGCAGGCGGTGTCTATGCATAGAGAGAGCACTCACGGCAGACTCTGCAGTGGGAAAGATGAGGAAATCACACTCCTCAGGATCAGTGTCCCTGAGAACAAGGGAGGAGAGATCCTTTATAGGCTGTAGGAGTAAAAATCTGTTCTGATACATGAGAGCTAGTAAAGGCAGAAGCATCCTAAATGAAACTGCGCTGATACCTGAGAGCTAGTGAAGACAGAAGCATCCTAAACACACAGAACAGACCTCACATCCAACATGTATTAGTGAAAGGGACACATGCACATCAGAAGAGTCTCAAACTAGGAAGAGGTTAGAAACTGCATGTCAGGTGGTCTTAAAATAATAAAAATAAAGATTGAAGCCTGAAACTTTAACTTGAGTTTAAAAAAACTGCACTAACATAGGTAAAAATTTCCATGCCAAAGTTGTCCATAGCGTTTAAGAAATCTCCAACTATTCCAGCATATATTTTTTCATATGATTAAATAAATATGACAGATTACTTCAGATAAATACAAAAATATACATATTTATGAAATATGTTTCCTATGTAATGAGAGTGGAGATGGGCATAGTGGTCTATACCCAGTACTGATTGTTTTTAAGGGTTGGATTAGTCTTCCGACAATGCTCTATCATTTCAGGATCCATCTGCAGCCAAGAGTTCTGTTGAGTACTGACTTCCAAGGAGGGAGCAGAGTTTGTACGTAAGTGATCATGTCTTGATGACAGTAACGGGCTTACAGAGTCATTGGTTTTTTGCAGGGGGGTAACTGTCACAGCTGGCACAGTGGCACTACGTTCTGTATATGGGGAGGGTACCTGGGGCACCATGCTATAGGAATGACTTCTAACATGTGGCGGAGCCTTTTTTGCCCTCCGTTTCCTAAGAATGAACCAGACAAAGAAGATGACAGCAAGCAGAAAGATGACAAGAACGACTAGTGGAATAATTATAGAAAGAGGACTGGTTTGACTAGGCTCAGCTTTTGGAGTAATTACTAACAGTTTAATGGTAGTGTCTTTAATGGAAGGGGTAGTGAGTCCTACATCTGCAGATGGGATGGGTTCCTCAATTTTTTGGTTGCCCCAACGATTGCGGTTACCAAATCTCTTTGTAGGAGGTTCGGTAAGGTTTTTATTTAGCCAATAATTTGTTGTTCTTCTCTCAAAAGCCAGAGTAGTGTAAAAGGGAGCATGGGAACTGACTGAAGGTGCTCCTGAAGAGGTGGTAGATTCTACGATGAATGGTTCATAAGGAACAACAGAATACATGAAATAGCCCAAGGCAGGTGGCACTCCATGTGCTTTGAGCATAAAAACAAAGGAATCATTCAACACTTCTTGTTCTGTGATGTTGGCATCAACATACATCGATATACTTCCTGAATCTATATCACTTTGTTTGAACATCTCAATATCTGCATACAAATCTTTTTTGAACATTTTCCTCTGTATTCTTCCATTTATTGGTGGATTTACTATATGGTATTCCGGGTCACTGTTGGTTAGATTTCCAAGTTCAGTTGCATCCAAATCCATGGCCTTTAAAGTGTATACCAGGCCAGAAGGGATTTTCAGACCAAGCTGAATGTTTACTAGTGGCTCCACTGTGATGTTCACCCTCTGCCCGGTAAGGTTGGTTTCTAAAGTGAAGACCACTATCTCAAACACATCTTCAGACACAGTGAAGTTTTCGGTATGGTACGTTACTTTACCCATGTCTATGTCTGCTTGATCAAACCTTGTGACATGTCTACCATTGAGAATGAAGAAGCCAAATCTAGGAGGCTGTGATACTTCATAACTGATGATCGTACTCTTTCCATCTGTTGTTGCGGCTAGATTACTATTCGAGACGGTCAAAAAGGTTTGTCCTTGCAAAAGGATTAGATTTGTTTTGTTAACCAAGGTGATGGAAACAGGAATCACATCCAGGTTAAAGAGTTTATACAGTGGTTTGTGTTTCCCATCGGAAACGCTGAAATAAAACACTCCAGAATTTGAAGATCCATCTTGTATAAACCACAACTCACCATTATTTATATCTGCCTGGGTAAAAGACTGGATAGAAGCATTGAGATTGTCAGATTTTGCCAAGTAACCATTGTTTGGCATGCTAATAACGGTGTATTTTATATCTTCAGGAGGATTGTCCATATCTTCAACGTTTAGGTTTTCCGGGCCCAAGGCCTTCATTCTTCCTTGCAAAACTGTCAAACTCGGCCGCTTTGTCTTAAGTTCAGGCACTTGGTCATTCACTGGAATGACTGTAATATTGAACCGCTCTTCTATCACGTCCATGTCTGGTTTTACTGCTGATTTGCTTTTTAAATTTAGCCATGTGGCAAAAGAGAAGTCATCTGTGGGCGACTCTGCTCCATCATGAAAATACGTAATCCCAAATTTACTGACGATGTACTGGGAGAAGTTTGGCTTTTCTTTAGTAATGTTCCTGTCTCCCACTACGATCACACCGTGTTTAGGCAATGAGGTCACCTGGAACCAGACTTCATAAAAAGAACGCTGTGATTCTGGTAGTCTGGCTAAAAGATTAGACCCATCCAATTTTGACTTGTCTATTTGGACTTTTCCTCCTTCCACAACAGAGGCACCTGGTAATAAAAGAAAAAAAACTTAGAGACGTGTCATTGCTTTAATGCTGTTAAAAAGTCACAAATTATGGTGCACGCCATAATTTGCAATTCTCTGAACTTCTCACCACCTTTTCTAAATTGGAAAAGAGAAAAGTAGGGGCTGAGTGGTGGGTGCAGAGCCTCCACTAAGTCATAAACTGGCGTAAGTTATAGCTCAAGTCTATGTCAGCCCCTAGATTGTGTAGATTTGAGTTTCTGTCGCAAGGAGGACCATATATACACCTAATTTATTAAGTGGCATCTGCCTCTTAACTAATTGGGCGCACCTCACTCTGGTACACGGGAGATCAATGTTTCAGGAATGCCAGTCTTGATAAATCTCCACCATTGTCTGAAGTTGTGTTTACCTGTATTGGCAATAAGGCGAGTGTATCTACTGGGATCACTGATCTCATATGATATTGTGATAAGGAAAACTTGCATTTCCAGAACAGCTGGAGGAGAGGACACTGTGAAGGTGAAGGAATCCTGCATGCTCCACACCAAGGCTTCTGCATCTGTATGCTGAAAAAGGATTTTTCCCTCATCGATCTGCAAGACAAAAACACATTAAAAGGAAAAAAAATATCAGCAAGGTAAGGATACCACAGATTCTTAAAGCTATTATTACATTAGTCTGTAGGCGACAAGTCGTAAAGAACTAGGATATCACCAAAAAGTTTCAGTGATTTTTGTTTTGTCATTCCAACTTGGCAAAAGTGCACAGGAATCCAGCAATTCTCTGGAGAAGTCTCCTCTAGAAAAAAAATAATCAATGTGGCATCCTGCTAACAATAGAAACCAGAACAAAGTGGCAGAAGGTACTGGATGGATGACCTCACAGCTCTCTGCAACCTATACAATTAATAGTGTGTACACTGGCTCTGCTCACATCCTGAACCTATTGTGGGTGGTATACCATGGGAGCGATGTACAGCACTGTATAAGGCATCTGTGACATCTGTTGCCCATAAGGTAGGGCATCACTTGGCTTTTGGCATACGTCAGGTCAACCCTGCCAGGGTTAGATTCGTTTGACAGGGTTCAAACCCTGATGGGAACAGTGAATAATTACTAGGTATATAACACATGCTCATAAGAGCTCTTAAATGGAAAAACTGTGCAGTCTTTGAAGCTACTTTTATGAAAGGTTCCCCCAAATCCGTTCCAAATATAACCTCAAAGGCTACCACTTCCTAGGAGTACACCCCTTTAACTATAGAACTATGGTGGAGAGTTAAAGCTCTATACCTTAAAAACAGAACTCTGACTGCTAAAAGGATAGATTACGATTAGGGATGAGCGAAATATCCCAAGTCGATTCGCATAAAACTTAATTCTAATACTGTACGGAGCAGGAGCCCCGTACAGTATTAGAATGTATTGGCTCAGATGAGCCGAAGTTATTGATTCGCGAAGTCTCATGAGACTTCGCGCAATAACTTCATAAATTAATTTGTACTGTAAAAAGGAGACTTTTGTATTACTTACCAGTAAAGTCTCTTTCTCGCTCTTCCTTGGGGGACACAGGAAACCATGGGGTATAGCTCTGCTCCCTAGGAGGCGTGACACTAAGTGAAAGCTGTAAGCCCCTCCTCCATCAGCTATACCCTTCAGCCTGGAGAAGAGACTGCCAGTTGCGTGTCCAAGTAGTGAAAGATAACCACCAACCGGAAAAAAGAACTGTCGAGCCCCAACGGGGGCAACCAAGCCGGAACCACAACTGTAACCCAAATGAAGGGCGGGTGCTGTGTCCCCCAAGGAAGAGCGAGAAAGAGACTTTACTGGTAAGTAATACAAAAGTCTCCTTTTCTCGCCCATATTCCTTGGGGGACACAGGAAACCATGGGACGTTCTAGAGCAGTCCCAGAAGGGAGGGACCAGAACAAACTAGACCAACACCAGAGGCATCAATCAACTGCCGCCTGCAACACCAGACGGCCTAAAGCAGCGTCAGACGACGCATGAGTATGCACCCTGTAGAACTTGGTGAAGGTGTGCAAGGAGGACCAAGTGGCCGCCTTGCAAATCTGCTCCGTAGAAGCCCGATTCCTCTGAGCCCAGGAAGCCCCGACCGCTCTAGTGGAGTGAGCGGTAACACCGAGGGGCGGAACCTTGCCCTTGGCGAGATAAGCCTCAGTAACAGCCATCTTGACAAAACGGGCGATAGCAACTTTGGATGCCGCCATCCCTCTGCGCGACCCCTCCGGAACCACAAAGAGCGAGTCAGTACGCCTGAAAGAGCTGGTTACCTCCAGGTAAACCTTGAGCGCCCTGACAACGTCCAGGCGATGAAGCTTCCTCTCCCGCGGGTGGGAAGGGGAAGGACACAAAGAGGGGAGAACGATGTCCTCGTTCAGATGAAAGGCGGAGACCACCTTAGGAAGGAAGGAAGGGACCGGACGAAGAACTACCTTGTCCTGGTGGAACACTAGGAAAGGTTCCAGATAGGAGAGTGCAGCCAATTCGGACACCCTCCGAAGAGAGGTGACGGCTACAAGGAAAATAACCTTGCAGGACAGAAGTCGCAAGGAAACCGTCCGCAGAGGCTCGAAAGGAGAAGCCTGGAGCGCTGAGAGAACCAGGTTCAGGTCCCAGGGCGGTACCGGAGGGCGGTACGGGGGAACCGCGTGAGCCACGCCCTGAAGGAAGGTCTTGACAGGACCAAGGGGGGCCAGTGGGCGCTGAAACAAAATGGACAGCGCAGACACCTGACCCTTCAAAGAACTAAGGCCCAGACCTTGGGCAAGTCCGCTCTGCAGGAAGGACAAAACGGTGGGGAGAGAAAAGCGGAGCGGAGGAATCCCCAGATCGGCACAGAACCCCAAATAGGTCCTCCAGGTCCTATAATAGATCCTAGAAGAGGACGGCTTACGGGCGCGGATCATGGTGCGGACGACGTCCGCAGAAAAACCCCTACGTGTCAGGACGGTGGTCTCAACAACCACGCCGTCAAACGTAGGGACCTTAAACGCGGGTGGAAGATTGGTCCCTGAGAGAGAAGATCTTCCCTGGCGGGCAGCGGCCAGGGCGCGTCTGCCAGGAGCAGCATGAGGTCGGCATACCAAGACCGGCGGGGCCAGTCCGGAGCGACCAGAATCACCGAGACGCTTTCCGCCGCGATCTTCCGAAGGACCTTGGGCAGGAGTGGGATGGGAGGGAATATGTATGGACGCGCGAAGCCTCGCCAAGGAAGAACGAGGGCGTCGGCTCCGCAGGCTCCCGGATCCCTGGCCCTGGACAGATAAGCGGGGACCTTGTGATTGAATTTGGAGGCCATGAGGTCCACGTCCGGTATGCCCCAACGAAGGCAAATGGCCTCGAACACCTCCGGGTGAAGAGACCACTCGCCGGGGTCGACGGTGGTGCGACTGAGGAAGTCCGCCGCCCAATTGTCCACCCCTGGAATAAAAATTGCAGATAGGGCCGGGACGTGGGCTTCCGCCCAACGGAGAATGCTGGTGACCTCCCGCATTGCTGCAACGCTGCGAGTGCCCCCCTGGTGGTTTATGTACGCCACGGCCGTGGCGTTGTCCGATTGCACACAAACTGGATGACCCTTCAGCAGATGAGTCCAGTGTCGCAGAGACAGAAGGGCCGCTCTCAGCTCCAGGACATTGATCGAGAGTTTGGACTCCGATGGAGACCAAATGCCCTGGACGGATCGGGGAGGAAACACGCCTCCCCAGCCCAAGAGACTGGCATCGGTTGTAACCACCAACCAGTTGAGCGGCAGAAAGGACCTGCCCAGAAGAGGGGACTGCAACCACCAGCGGAGAGATGACCGCACCGGAGGCGATAGATGGAAGGGATGATCCAGAGACTCCGGCGATTTGTCCCAGGAGGAGAGGATCGCCCGTTGGAGAGGGCGGGAGTGAAACTGCGCAAATGGGATCGCCTCGAAGCAGGCAACCATCTGCCCCAAGACCCGCATGCAGAAGCGGAAGGACGGTCGACGGTGGAGAAGGAGACCCCGAATCGCCCGACGGAGGGTCAGTCGTTTTTCCGAGGGAAGACGTACCTCCGCCGCTTCCGTGTCTAAAAGCATTCCCAGGAAGACCAGTTGTCTGGCGGGAGGAAGGGAGGACTTGGGGAAGTTGATGACCCAACCGAATCTCGCCAGAGTCTCTAGAGTGAGATCCACGCTGGCAACCGCTTGGGAAAGGGACGGAGCCTTGATGAGGATATCGTCCAAGTACGGTAGCAGAAAAACACCCCTGGAACGGAGTAAGGCCAAAACCGGGGCCAGGACCTTGGTGAACACCCGGGGGGCTGTTGCCAGCCCAAAGGGAAGGGCGACAAACTGGAAGTGGAGGTCCCCCACGGCGAATCGGAGGAAGCGATGGTGACACCGGGCTACCGGAACATGGAGGTAGGCATCCTGTATATCGATGGAAGACATGAAATCTCCCTGCTCCAGGGAAGCCACCGCGGAACGGAGGGACTCCATCCGGAACCGTCGAAGGAGGAGAAAACGGTTGAGCTTTTTGAGGTCCAAAATGGGTCGCACCGAACCTCCCTTCTTGGGAACTACAAAGAGGTTCGAATAGAACCCTTGGAACCTTTCCTCTAGAGGAACGGGGGTAATCACCCCCCTGTCCAGTAAGGCTTGAACAGCCGCGGAGAACGCAGCCGCGCTTTTCGGGTCCCGCGGGGGGCGGGAGCGAAAGAACCGATCTGGAGGGAAGGACGCAAATTCGATTTTGTATCCTGAGGACACAATTTCGAGAGCCCAGGCGTCGGAGACGTGAGCCATCCAGATGTCCCTGAAAAGGAGGAGCCGGCCCCCCACCCGGGTGGGTGGGGGCGCGCCTTCAGGCAGAGGACTGCTTTGCTGCGGGTGTGCGGGCAGCCTGCGGCCTGCGCCAGGAGGGCTGCGCCCGAAAAAACGGCTTCCTACGCTTATCCTGGGGAGGGGCCAAAGCGGCAGCTGCGGGGGGAGCCCCAGAGGTCCTGCGGGAGGACCGAAAACGAGACGCACCGGGGCGTCCGCGGGGGGCGCCCCTGGCTTGGGGTTGAGGAAGATGGGTGCTTTTACCACCCGTGGCCTCCGAAATAAGCTCGTCTAGGCGGACCCCGAAAAGGCGGGAACCCGCAAACGGTAGCCCCGCCAAGGAACGTTTGGAGGCAGCGTCCGCTTTCCAAACCTTCAGCCAGAGCTCCCTCCTGACGGAAACCGCCAGGGCGGAGGAGCGTGCGATAAGGGCTCCCGCATCAAGGGAGGCCTCACAAACAAAATTCCCGGCCCGAATAATAAGCTGGGCCAAGGAACGTGGTCCTGGATGGGGACGTCCGAGTCCAACTCCTGTTCCAGCTGCGCACCCCAAGCAGAGATTGCTTTACCTGCCCAAGCAGAGGCAAAAACCGGT
Source organism: Bufo bufo (assembly GCF_905171765.1). Classification (NCBI taxonomy): domain Eukaryota; kingdom Metazoa; phylum Chordata; class Amphibia; order Anura; family Bufonidae; genus Bufo; species Bufo bufo. Next base: position 77,895,997 of record NC_053390.1, read on the forward strand.
CTGAGAGCAGAACCGGAGGCAGCAAAAATGCCCTTGGAAAGGGTCTCCATGCGACGGTCCTCCGCTGACTGAAGAGAGGACCCGTCGGGAACAGGGATGGCCGTGTTCTTTGACAGACGGGCCACAGGGGGGTCCACCTTGGGTGGGGACGACCAGGTGGCCACGACATCGGCTGGAAAAGGATAGCAAATGTCCAGCTTCTTGGGATTGACAAAACGGGCGTCCGGGCGAGCCCAAGCCTTAGACACCACGGAGGAGAAATCAGAGTGGATTGGAAAGACTTTTGAGGCCTGCCTGGGTCTGATAAAGGAGACGCTAGCTGCGTCAGAGCTAGGGGGGTCATCTTGCACCTTAAAGGTGTCACGAATATCCGAGATGAGTTGACCCGTCGCTGAGGCTAGCTTGGACGGCAGGGCCGAGTCCATTTCCAAATCTGAAACCGCCAATTCACCTTCAGAGAGCGAATCCTTTGGAGAGGAGAGGCTCGTCTGAGTGCGCACGCGTGGCGGGGAGAGGGAGGCATCCGAGGAGGAGGCTCGCTCTACTCTAAGACGCTTCTGAGAGTGCCTAGCTCGGGAGGGGTCACTAAGAAGGGGTGAACCCGCTGCAGCGGCAGAAGCGGTGGACACGGAGGGCGCGACAGTAAGAGTGGCGTCCTGCGGGGTAGGCGGCCTGTCTATTAGGCGGCCCACGACATGAGTGAGGCTTTCCACGGCCTGGGACAGGGATCTAGCCCAGTCAGGCGGGTCAGAGGAAGCAGGGAGCGACACAGCGGGCGACTGAGGCTGCGGTGGAACTCGGCATGCAGGACAGTGCGGATCAGACTGCCCCCGGGGAAAGGGTTCCCTACAAGCAGTACAGGCATGGTACCAAGGCTTGGCGGCTGCAGAAGGGTCTGACATGGTGGAAAAAATGTTGCCTTAAAGTGGGAGACCCCAGGGCAAAAGGAACGGGGATTACACCCAACAACAGTACTGGTGGCACGGAGGGGGTTAACAGTCCTACCAGACCCGGATGATGCAAGCGGCAGCAGCAAGGGGAGCAGACTGAAGGAGGCTGTGGAGGAGAGGCAGCAGGCACGGGGATGAATAGCTTCAGGATCGGACGCAGAGAGGATTCCACGCAGCACTATGCGATGTGGAGCCCGACGAAACCGGAAGTAGGGGAGCGCTGTGAAGCTCCGCCCACCCCTTGCCGCGCTGAAATAGACGCAGAGCCGCGCAAAATGATTTTAACCCCCGAGTGCCGGCCAGATGAAATGGCGCCGTTCGCGCCAAGAAAACGGCCCCCGCCGCGCCTGATGTGGCAGACGGCCTCCTGCATACAGCCGTCCCCTGAAGGCAGAGTTCGTGCCCTGCCGCTAAATAAAGGATTTTGCCCAGATAAAGTCCCCCCCAAATGATACCCGGTAAGGTTGCCGGTACGATATGCCCATGGGGGGGGGGGGGGGGGGGTGGAGGGGGGATGTAGCAGCGGTGGGAGGAAGGAAGGGGAGGCTGGAGCAGCCACTCTCACGATACGCTGTCTTCGCCCTCAATCCATCCAGCAGGGTCGCCCCTTCAGCTACTGGCACCGCAGTGGCAGGAAGCCGGGGGAGGGACTTGGCGTGCGGGCGACCCTTGAGCTGGCGGGACGCAGGGGAGCGAGGCTGCCCTGGTCCACCTTGTCTTCTGTGGGGGAGGCGGCAGTGCGGAATTACCGGCACTGGCGCAACTCAACCCCGGGAGAAACAGAGGGGTCTAATGCGCCTCTGTTGTCCCTGTAAGTAGAAAAAAATCGAATTAAAACAACAAAAAACGCAAAAAAAAAAAAATTATAGGAAAACAACCCTGCATAAGCAGGGGGTGTCTTGCCTCCTTGGACACTAAGCAAAAACTGGCAGTCTCTTCTCCAGGCTGAAGGGTATAGCTGATGGAGGAGGGGCTTACAGCTTTCACTTAGTGTCACGCCTCCTAGGGAGCAGAGCTATACCCCATGGTTTCCTGTGTCCCCCAAGGAATATGGGCGAGAAAAACCATTTCCCGAACTCTGATTCGGTTCCAAGTCGATTCGAGAGACTTTGCGAAGTAATAACTTCGGCTCATCTGAGCCAATACATTCTAATACTGTACGGAGCTCCTGCTCCTTACAGTATTAGAACAAAGTTTTATGCGAATCGACTTCGGATGTTTCATCCGAAGTCGATTCGCTCATCCCTAATTACGATATTAACCAGTACAGAACGTTTCACCTACAGTAAAAATGGCAGGGTGATAAATGGTAGACATTGACTTTAAAGAGAACCTCTCACCAGAAAATGCAGTGTGCAGCATGGTATGGAGAAGGAGGAGCCGAGCAGATAGATATATTGTTTTATAATAAAAAATTCTGCATAACTTGTAATTTAGGCATTTAGCTATTTCAGAGCTCAGTTGCACACGGGCTGTCTTATAGGTGACAGACAGCGATCTATGTATACACACTTACACAGAGAATAGTATCAGTCACTGATAAGACTATCCCTGTGTGCAACTATCAGTGACTGACAGCTATGTATATATACACATTTTCACATAGAATGATATCAATCACTGATAACACCTCCCCCATGTACAACTATCAGTGACTGACATATGTATACACACTTACGAAGAGAATGCTATCAGTCACTGATAAGATTGTCCCCGTGTACAACTATCAGTGACTGACAGCTGTCTATGTATACACTTACAGAGAGAATGGTATCAGTCACTGATAAGATTTCCCCCGTGTACAACTGAGACCAGAAAGAGATTTAAATGTATACTTTACAAAACTATATAATCAATCTGCTCAGCTCCACCTGCTTTATAACCTGCTGCCTACAGACTGCCCTGCATTTTTTGGCGACAGGTCCAATCTACATTTACACAGGCTCCCGGGAGACTGCAGTTTTTGATGCGTTGCCCCGTAGCCACTTATAATAGATAATTTTATAACAAACTACTCGCCATCTGCTGCGTGAAGCTGGATGCCTCCTCAGTAGTATTTTCTTGAACAAACTTTAAGATCTTCCCATGACTGGGAGAAGAAGTGATGTCAAAAGTTATAGACCGGTTATTTGAACTGTTCTCATCGTTGGTTACAGCTTTAAATACGTCTGAAGAAATAGTTCTTCCCATTCCTGGAAACAAAAGAGATTTACCACTGAGTATTAGAAATATCTATAGTAAAGGCAACGGGGCAGATTTATGAAACCTTTATCACACTTATGTGGCTTAAATAAAATCACATCTTAATGTGGGCCATATTTGTGCCATCATTTGTGACTTTTTGTGCTTCTTCATGCTTTTGGGGGCCAAGCGGGAGGGCGCATGGCCTCCTGTGACCCACTGGATATATCATAAATTTTATCAGAAACTGGCGTAAATTCTAGCCGATACCTACAGTATCTCATAGACTGTGCAGATTTCAGACTCCGGTGCACAGGCAGCAGGAAGATGAGGCAAATCTATTAAGAGGCCTGTGCAGAAGTTGCCAGTGACAGCTACGAGACTTTTCCAAGAGTGATTTGTGTAGAGCAGATTCCATAGCTGATGGACATGACTAGGGGTTCTTCGGGCTCTCCTATATTGAGGACCTATCCTCAGGATAGTTCATCAATATCAGATCGGCGGGGGTCCGACACCCGGCACCCCCGCTGATCAGCTGTATGAGGAGATGGCGCATGCAATGTGCACGTGCCATCTTACCTTCTTGCCGCTGCTATCTATGGCAAGGCAGCAACGAACAGGAAGAGAGATGGGGGACGGCACGTGCACACTGCGCGCGCCGTCTCCTCATACAGCTGATTGGCGGGGGTCTGGAAGATAGGTCATCAATATAGGAGAGCCGGGATAACCCCTTTAATAAAATAACCTGCCTCGCCTCAAAAAACAAATAAACAAAAAAAAAAACACACATGGTACAAGAGGCCAAAATCCTCAAAAACTCACCACACCGCCTTTTTATGTCACAGGGCCAAAAGTCTAATATTTTGCGCGCAACAAGATTTGTAATTTTTTTTATGCCACTATAAGGGTCCATTCACACGTCCGTAAGTGTAACACTGACACCTGCAATGTGCAATCCGCAATTTGCGGACCGCATATCACAGACACTATATACAGACAATTGCGGACAAGAATAGGACATGTTCTATTTTTTTCAGGAATGGAATTGCGGATCCCGAAAAAATGGATGTGGATCCCGAAAATGCGGATTCGCATCCGTTGAAGCCCCATTGAAAGTGAATGGGTCCGCAAATTGCGGAATGAATGCGGACCCAAATTACGGACGTGTGAATGGACTCTAATGGTGATAAAGCCTTGATAAATGTCCCTCACAGTGCGTATTACGCATGAATTTTGGTGCAGAGAATCCGCAGCGTACTACAGTACCAGCTATAGGTGAGATTTTCTAAATCTCACGTACATGGAGTGGAAATGGCATGTCAACTGTCCGTGAGGATTTTCAGAGCAGATTTTACCCTTTGCAATGCAATACATCTGGGGAAAACCTGTTTCAAAATCCACAACAATCTGCATGAAGATTTTGTTGCGAATTTGGTGTGGAAATAAAGCGAAAACACACTAATATCGCCATCCATTACACTACCATGTGCATGCACCCTTAGAATCACAAACCTTTGGGCAAATTGTTCCACCTAAAATATGATGGGACAAAGTGAAACATGAGAACTGTGCATGACCAGCCTTGGACAATCCCTATTTACTGCTGGAACCTTGGAACCTCTAACAATCAACTGCCACCTCCAGGGAAACCCGACGGTAAGTGTTCAATATTCCAGCAGCGCCACCGCAGGGAAAATGAAGAATTACACATTGTCCTTCATATAAACGGTTCTTTAATAGGTTTAATTCTGGTGACAGAAACCCTTTAAAAGGTTTCTGTCACCAGAATTAACCCTATTATGCAACTTTTTTATTAACGTATGAGTTTTGTTTTAAATTATTTTTTCTTTATTATTAATTCTTTATTAGGAGCAGCGTTTTGGACGCCGGTCTTAATAAAGCCCTAAGCTGCCGCCGGCCTCTGCATAACTTTGGCGTATCCAGCGCCGCTTCTAAATGTAAGACATTTAGACCTTTTTCTACACCTAAAACAGGCATAGAAAATGGGTTTTTTAGACCTGGTGTGAGCAGGGAAATATGCCTAATTTAGGAGTATTTTAGCATGATAAATGACCCCCCCTTCCTGTATTTAACTATGCTGAGGGCTCCTACTTTCTTACCATGTCAGTAAAATGCTTGGCTTTTTCTTCTTCTTGTGGCAGCCATTGTAACAGCCGCTGAGTTATAACTTGGTCACACAACCTTCCTATTAATGTCCCTGCGTCCACCCCTCCTTAGTCTGTGCCCAGGCCCTGACTTTTACAATAAATGCATTATCTGATTTAGGACCTCCTGGGAGTGAGGGGCTATACTGGTAATTTCGAGACAGTGACAAATTAGTGTAAAACCACAGAAATAATCATCAAAACACGCAAGTGCGATGTCACCTAATCCATACCAGGAAAAACAGCCAACCCTTTATTCACTTCCATGTAGATGACAAGCGTCTTCGCTGTGATACTGAAAATTTGTCTTGGTGCAAAGTTCAGACCGTCTGTAACCTGGAAGTTGAAGCCTCCAGACATGGCGCCTGAAAAAAATGAAAAACAGAATGTATTGTTAGCACGTGTCGAATGAGAACACCTGATATAACACACAATGTAAAAACTCGCAATATAGCTAATAACGACTGTATGCCCTCCGACATATACGGTCCGTGAGTGGCATCGATTGTGCACACATGAGTACACAGCATCATAGATTACAAAGATGCTGTGCAAGTCGGGGCGCCTGCGGTGCTATTGTCCTGCACTCACAATAGCGTTTACAATTTGCTAATTGAGATCCGTCATAGGATCTCAATAGCGGAAGAAAACGCTTCAGTTTTGTCCCCATTCATTGTCATTAGGGACAAAACTGAACTGATGCATTCCGTTCCGTTTGGTTGCGTCCCCATCGCGGACAGAATATTGCTGCAAGCAGCCCGGCTTCTCTTCTGTCTTCTTCTTTGCTGTGCACAGGAAAAGGACCCGTGGTGACGTCACTACGCTCATCACATGGTCCGTCACATGATCCATCACCACGGTAAAAGATCATGTGATGGACCATGTGATGAGCGCAGTGACATCATCAAAGGTCCTATTCCTCAAAGAAGAAGACAGAAGAGATGCCGGCTGCGCGAACTAGTGGTATAAGGCGAGTTGAATTATTATTATTTTTTTTTTAACCCCTCCAGCCCTATTGTACTATGCATTCTGTATTAACCATGTAATAAGGGAAAATAATAAAAATCTACACAACACCTAACCCAAACCCGAACTTCTGTCAAGAAGTTTGGGTACCAAACATGCCGATTTTTCTCACGCACGTGCAAAACGCATTACAATGTTTTGCACTCGCGCGAAAAAATTGCGCATGTTCCCTCAACGCACCCGCATCTTTTCCCGCAACGCCCGTGTGAAACCAGTCTTACACTGAGTGATGCTTGTGATGTATATTTTACACAGTCATAGTCGATAAGTGATGGATGCCATAAAGGCTGAAATGAATAAGGAGAACTAGACATCATTCATAAGCCCCAATGGGGGGGGAATGGGGGAATATTGTGTATATATATATATATATAGGGTGGCAAAACTGGTATTTTCTATGGCACAGCTGACATATTGATATAGATGTATCACTGTCCCTTCAACAGGACTAGAAGTGTTGTCAGGCACTGGGGTAGATTAGCCATATGAATCAGACATGTACAGTATATCTTTAGAGTACTCATTCTTTTATTTTTACTATTAAAATACTTTTTCAGTCATTAGTCTCTAAATAAATTACCTCCAGATAAAAAACTGCCTCATCCAACACTAGAGGGTACTGAGTGAAGACGGATATACACAGCTCGCATTGAACTCAAGAATAAATCAGTCTTTTTAATTATCTCATTAGCTCCCCATAGTGGTGGCTAAAGGCAGTCAAAATGCTACGAGACATGTGGACATGTAAACATCATGGCTTACCACTGTGTACAAACACCAAGTGGCCGTCATTTATGTGCTGCTGGGTAAAATTCAGAATGCTTTTATCCGGATGCGATTTGAGGGCTAGATGACCATTGCTTGGTGGCGTGATGGAGAACACAAGATCCTCAGGGGAGGAGTCTTTATCTTCAGCAGACAAATCATTGGTGGTCACTTCAGTCACAGAGCCAACCCACACCTTGAAGACAGAATAAGCAGGTCTAACTTACTAGAGATATGCCACAAGATATGCTATAAATGTTCAATAGGTGAGGGTCCCATCTCTAGGAATTGGGGCCTATTATGATCGGTTAGTAATGAGTGGTGGCCGTGTATACAGGGGTGCACCTAGCCTATCTGCTGCTGGAGGCGAAAATTTTAATGGCGCCACCTCCCGTGCCAAATTTTTTATTTTCATAGCACACTTTCACTCGTTGCTGCAGGAGACAAGCTCAAAAAGAGTCTATGGGCTAATCTTGATTCTGTCTACTACAGACATGGGAGACAGTGTGATAGATCAGCGCTTCTCTTTCCTCGTTGTAGTGATGATTGTTGTAAATATTAGAACTCAGACCCCCCCATCAAAACCTTTGAAATGTAACTATGACATATCAAAAGTATTTTTAAAGGTTCAGTGACTCCTTTAGGGCACCTGCACACCATGTGGGTAATCGCACATAACATCCACACACATTTCTGTACAGATTTATGTCCATTTCTGCACCATATCCGCACCAAAATCTGCAATGTAATTATGGATTTTGGTGCGGATTAGTGTAATCTCATAATCCTTGCTGGTACTGTACTACACTGCGTTTTTTCTGCATGGGAATCCGCGCTAATATTCTGCAACATGTGCAGGTGGCCTAAAACTCTCAACATAAACTGGTGTGCTGCAGATTGACAACCCGCAGCGCCAGTCAGTTTATGCTGTGGGTATGCTCCGCACTGTGTGGATGGGATTTCCAAAAACTCAACCACAATGCTGTAAATGTAAAATGCTCCAAATTTGCCGCACGCAAATTTAGAGCATTTATGCCACACGTGAACATGATTTAACAAAACCAAAATTACTATATAGATGTGTGTGGCTAGGCGCAGGGCCAGGTACCCAGACAAGTATAAAATATGTGTAGATATATATATATATATATATATATATATATATATATATATATATATATATATATATATATATTAGAGTTGTTGCGATACCAAATTTTTGATTCGGTTTCGATACCATGAAAAAGTATTGCGATACTCGATACCACGCGAAAAAAATAAACAAAAAAAGCCACGTGCATTCCTCATTTTTAAAAATGGCGAATCGCGCAGTTTTTATTTTATTTTTTCTGTTCCGGCATTCACCACCTAGATTTTTTTTTTATATTTTAATAGTTTGGACTTTTCTGACGTGGCGATGTAATATGTTTATTTATATATTTTATATGTGAAATTGGGAAAAGGGGGGTGATTTATACTTCATATTTTAGTGTTTTTTTTTTTTTCACTTTTTATTTAATAACTATTTCCCCCCTTAGGGGCTAGAACCTGGGATCTTTCATCCCTTTTCCTATTCACCCTGATAGATCTCTATCAGGGTGAATAGGACTCCACACTGTCCCTGCTGCTCTGTGCTTTGTGCACACAGCATCAGGGATGTTACCATGGCAACCAGGGCTTCTGTAGCGTCCTGGCTGCCATGGTAACCGATCGGAGCCCCAGGCTTACACAGCTGGGGCTCCGATCAGAAGCTGCCACTGCACCACCAATGAGGGGGAGTGGAGAGGTCCCTGTGGCCACTGCCACTAATGATTTTAATACTGGAGGGTTGAGAGGGGCCGGCGCACTGTGCCACCAATGATTTTAATGGGATGGGGGGATTGAGGGGGGGGGCACACTGCACCACCAATGATTTTACCCCTTTATACAGGAGGCGGGTACTAGCAGATCAGCGGCAGTTAACTGCCGCTGATCGCAGCTCCCTGTCAGGGGCAGGGTGCCGGCAATGCGATTCTGCTGCCGGCACCCGCCTCCTGTATGTGTTAAAGACTGACTACTGTATAGGAGTCCAGACTTTCACTATTAGGCCACACAGAGCGGCGCCCAGCGATGTCTCAGCACTCACCATTTAGTCCTGGGCGCCGCTCCGTTCGCCCGCAGTGCCCCATTACTGTCTCCTCTCCTGCTCCACATGCTGCTGATTACTATCGGAGCGATGGGAGGAGACATCAGCTTCACTAGTGGGCGTTCCTTCTCCCTGGCTGTAGCGCTGTCCAATCGCAGCGCAGGGAAAAGGAACGCCCACTAGTGAAGCTGATGTCTCCTCCCATCGCTCCGATAGTAATCCTATCATTGGGGGCGCAGTGCGCCCGCCCCTCCTCCGCCCCTCTCTTCTCATTGCCGCCCCTCCTCCACCCCCTCTCTTCTCATTGCCGCCCCTCCTCCGCCCCTCTCTTCTCATTGCCGCCCCTCCTCCGCCCCTCTCTTCTCATTGGTGGCAGCGGCAGCAGCACAGGGGGAGGGAGGACAGCTTCCTTCTCCCCGTGCTGCTGAGAGAGAACATGAGCGCGCCGATAGCAGCGCGCTCATGTTCAGAGATACTAGACTGCGCAGAAGCGCAGCCCAGTATCGAAAAAACGGAAATCCCGGTATCGTATCGATACCGGGACAAAAGTATCGATTGGGTATCGAAATTTCGATACCCGCAACAACCCTAATATATAAATATATATATATATATATATATATATATATATATATATATATATATATATACACATACATACACACACACACACACACATATATACATACATACATAGTCACTTGATATGTGTGAATAAAGAGCACATTTTATTTTTCAAGGAGTGCTGCGGACTTTCATTGTCATATATATATATATATATACACACACACACACACACACACACACTACATACAGTATATAAATAAATATTTATTGTATATAGTATATACACATTCACATACGTACACATATATACTGTATACACATGTACAGTATATACACATACTGTAAACAATATACACACATTTACTGTATACATTGTACATACAAGTATTTACAGTACACACATATATGCTGTATAGTATTCATAGTACTCAGTATATTGGGCAGACTAGATGGGCCAAATGGTTCTTATCTGCCGACACATTCTATGTTTCTATGCACACACACACAGAGCACACACCTGGAGCAGGGTAAGCTTGAGAAGATGATCTGCTTTTCCCTGCTGTCATGGATGTTTTTCAGAGCTTCCTGACAGTCTTCACAGCTTGCAGACACATAACCTGTGGCCCGACAGGAAGTTTACGTGGGGTCAGGGGTTACCATTCACTGCCGGTGCTCGGTACAGAAGCGGCTCTGTGGATCTGGCTGTACTCTGTGCAGTGCAGTCGGGTAGCTGTGAGGAGGAAGCAGGGACGTGCTGCCCGCTCCATAATAGTCTTTGCGGCATGTATTGAGAGCTGTTCTTCCACCACAGTGACAGCGCATAGAGTACGGCGCTGTCACTGTAAACTACTGTTTCACATCGCTGCCCCCCCTCCTTCCCATAGATGGCGCCCGCCTCACCTTGCCTCATTAAAGGTGCGCCCCTGCATGTATGTGTGGCTCTCTCCATTCACACATAGCCGAGAGCATCTGATGTGCTACAGAAGTGAACGTGTCAAGCGCATATCTAGACGGTACTTGAAAATTCAAAATCCTTACCCGGAAAATCGTATTAACGGTTATAACTGGGAATTCATCATTCGCAGGAGCGATGGTGACAAATATTGATTGCGGAAGACTCTGCTTGGAAAGTTCTGTACTGTTCACGACGACAGTAAAGTTGTCCTGCGAGGTCTCGCTGTCATCATGGACATAATAAATCAGTTCTTGTTCCACCTTGAAAATTAAACACCCAATACACAACATCAACATAATAAATCACAACCACTGTATATGACTTATACGATTGCTGTCTGATATCACAAAAAAAAACAACTGCTTTACTTATAAATGAATTTCAGAGACGTTTCTGCCCAGATCTCACTTACAAACAAGGGTTCGGCTACGATCATATCTGGGTTGGAGGCTCCATTGTGAGCCTGTGTCACATTGGATGTATGCAGCACTATTCTTTCTGGCAAAACAACGGACGCCATAATGAAAATCCATGGATCCCATTATAGATCAGTGGAGTGCGGTGGGCATTGTACATCAGATCCGCCACTGTGAGGTGGTTCCCGTGTTTAACCACAGGCTTTATTGTAGGATAATGGATATATACACACTTGCAGCCAATTTTATTGCAGTGTTGAATGTACTTTCACACAATTTCATTTCATTTAATACAGAATGGTGTAACGATCAAATTTCTAAATCACTTCATTTAAAAATCAGTCTGCATCCACCTGATAACAGAGAGGAAGTGGTGGCGCGTCAGAGCTGGCTAAGCTCCTGAGCCTGATAAAAAAGAAAAAACACTAAACCCCACAGGAGCCTCCTGCTTTTCTGTAAGTGAGATTTATCCCTTCTTATCAGCTTTTTGAGCTCCCTAGAAGAAAACAAACATAGCGGGAAGTAAGGGAAATTAGGTCACTGTGTACAGTACTGGCAGAGGGGACACCCCCACTGTTTCTGAGTGAAATGGATCTAGCTGTGCAGCTGAAACAGGGGGAATAATATTGCTGAAAGAGACTTTAAAGGGGTTATCAAATTCCTGAAATGCCCCCCCCCCCCCTTATACACAATATACTTACCTCGCTCCCCGGCACCTGCGCCGCTTCTGAAGCCTGCATGGCCCCTGCTGCATCTCCCCATCGCACGGATGAAAACATCCGAGGTCGGGGAGGGGGGGCTGGGGGTGGCAGCCAATGGCAGGTGGTGACAGGGACAAGTCTCCCTAACATAGTGGGTGACGCTAGGGAGGCTCGTCCCCATCACCACCTGCCATTGGCTGCCCCCTGACGCCGGATGTTTTCATCCACGCCACGGGGAGATGCAGCAGGGGCTGTGCGGGCTTAAGAAGCGACGCGGGTGCCAGGGAGCGAGGGGGGAGGGGTTGGAAGCTTCACTTGGATGGGACTGCTGCAAATAACAAATCTAGTGCTCGGCTATTTTTAGAACTCCTATAGAATTGAATAGAGGGTGGCCGCGCTTGCGCAGTGCGCTGTCCTTCACTTTCAGGGGCCCGTTCTGGAGATAGATGCGACATTGGCGGCATATCCTAGGGACAGGCCACCAATGTCTCATGTTGAGACAATCCCTTTAAATAAACTGTGCTACTGTGACACATTACAGACCTGTATTGTACACAACAATAGACTACTTTGGGTCGAGTCCGATTTATGCAGTGGTTTGGTACTGGGAAAAATGGTCATTTATTATTATTTCAGTGCTTTTATTGTGGTCCGTTAAAGCAGTGCAAACTTTGGGCCTATTCACATAGTGTTTATTGTTTTCAATAGGAGGCCACATTGCCATTTGCACAGCTGGCCTCCTTTTACCACTTAGATCCATTCAATGGCGCTAAACCGCAAGTGGGTCCACGGCACTCAAAGTGAAAAACCGTGGCAGAAACCAGAGGATTTTTATATGCAAAATCCACCATGTGAAAACACCCCGACAATGAGAACCTTGGATTGGAAAAACATATATATTTTTTTTTTTTAACTAGTTACTCTGCAAACAATTTTGGATTAGAAAAGAAAGTTAACTTTTTACCTGTTTCTGGGTAAATCTTGATAACTTTATCCCAGGAAACCTGGTATTTTCCACATAACCATTGTTGGGTTCATCCAGAAGAACAAACTCCAAATTGAGATCTTGAAAGTGTCTGTTCAGGACACGTAGATGATCCCGGGTCAAGGCTTTGGAGGCTCCTTCCCTCACAGTAATGTTCTGGATCTCCAGTGGAATAAGGATTGGGATTATATCTATGGACACTGCAATCCCACTTATCTCTCGTACGCCGTTAGTGACGTCTAATGTAAAGTTGTCCTGCACGTGGCCCGAAGCGCTCTGCACGTACTGAATGTTTCCTCGGTTGATATCCTGCTGTGTAAATGTTGCAATGGATTTTTGATCATCAGGAAAAAGGCCTTCAGTGGATTCAAACCTACGGAGGTATCCATGTGACGGACTTGTCACCACAGTGAACACAATCTCGCTTGGCGTGTTATCTTCATGGACAACCTGAAAATGTCAGCAAATTAGCTCAGGCTAGGATATAGCTCATGGAAAATCAGCACACAGCAAATATACAAAAATAACTAAAAACTACAAAGAAATTACAAAAAAAAAATTGATTAAAAAGAGTTCCAATATGGCCATAATTAGGACATGGGGCTTTAAACAATATAATTTTTTTTATTTTATTTTTTTAAAGGTAGGCCTTTGTAAAAACCTTATTTTTTAGCAACATTTCATAGTGCAATAAACACTATTATCCACATATAAAAGGGTTTTCTTTCATATCAGCTATGCTCCACTAGAGGCAGCAAAGCAGTGCATCATTGTTTCACAGTCTATTTCTCTCTAACACCATGGGGTGTTATGACTTTGTGATCACTTTTTATTCAATTTTTTTTCGGGTGATGAAGGGACAAAAAAATTGTGAATTGTTCATTTGAATTTTTTTACAGTTACGCTGTATGGGCTAAATATTTTTAAAGCACAGGCTTTTCAGATGTGCCGATTGCAGACAGCAGAAACCCAGCGGCTATAGAGCCTGCTGGTTGTCAAGGGATTAAGGACCACCTCTAACATATATTTGAGTAAATACTTCCTCATGAAATAACAAGGCATCTTCTCATAGAACTGCACTGTGCCATTCATCTGTTATTCCTCCTAGAAATACATTTAAAAAAAAACCATACCAGTTGGGGGTCTCTCCCTGCACAGTCTGATACTGTCCAGTTAAAGAGGACCTTTCATGGGTCCAGACATTATGAAATAACTAGCAGGTTATGTAGGGTACTGTGCATGGATGTAATATTGCTTACTAGTTTGTCTAGGCACCGCTCCGTTCGCCCGCTGTGCCCCCCTGCAGTTTTCACAGCTGGTATGCTAATAGCATCGGTACAGGGAGGAGGAGACTGCCCTTTTTCTCAATGGGCGTTCCTTCCCCCTGGCTGTAGCGCGGTCCGATAGCAGCGGAGAGCGTCACAGCCAAGGAGAAGGTGAGTTTTTTTATTTTCTCCCTGGCTACAGCCAGGGAGAAGAAGACGTCCATTGAGAAACCCTGGGAGTCTCCTCCTCCCTGTACCGATTCTATTCATTAGCATAGCAGCCGGGAAAACTGCAGGGCGGCACAGCGGGCGAACAGAGCAGCGCCCAGACAAACCAGTAAGCAATATTACATCCATGCACAGTACCCTACAAAACCTGCTAGTTATTTCATAATATCTGGATCCATGAAAGGTCCTCTTTAATGTGGACATCACCAGACTGTGTAGGTACATGACCATTTGACAAGGAGAATGACAACTCCCAGTTGTCAATTCATTCATAAATATTTAGGAGCAATAGCAGAGAAATGGTACATGAGCAAAGGTGCTCCAGAACTGCTCTCTCTCTATAGGAGAAAACTCACCTGCAGCTTGTCTTTGCCTATGTCAACCGGCTTTCCTTCTTCTACTAGGAGGCCTTCAAGGCTCTGCACCGTTGGAAGTTTCTGATGACTTTCCAAATAGACACGAACTTTAAGGTCTACATCCAGAGTCATCGTGTTGATTTTTACCGTAATGTTGACAGTGTCTACAAGATGATTGCCGTCATTGTGTCTGTAAACCACATGGCCATTCTTTAAGTCTTGATGTGTAAAGGATTCTTTTATCAGATTCTGGATGTAAATCTTTCCATGTTTTGGTGGGGATGAAATGTCATACAGAACATCACGGTCACTTTCAACATACATATTAGTGGCGATGCTGAAGTTGGAGGTTGTCAATGTGTTCTCTTTGCCTTTTTGCACCAACAATCCTGTGTTGTTGACTATCTTAATGTAGGGCTCTGAGGCACTGACTTCTAGAAGTGAAGATGTGTAATGTTTCCCATCTGTTACAAACAAGACAAAGCGACCGTAGTCTGCTCCATGATGTATGAAGAGCACACGGTTATTCTTCAAGTCCTCCTGGGTAAACTGGTAGAGCTTTTTTGAAGTATCATTAGATGAAACAAGATCTCCATTGGGAATGCCTCGCCTGGTGTAGAGTAATTGTCCATCATCGAAGTCTGTGTCAGGATCATGATAGCACAATTCCTCCAAAGTTACTAACTTCTTACCATTCCGCACCACGTGAAATAGCTGGTCAACGACACGGACGGGTTTCTCATCATTCTTTAGCTCTATAGATATATTAAAGGCAAATTCTGTCTCAACGGCTGTTGTATCCAGATGGACAGTTTCAGGTTCAACAGGTAGAGAGGATGTGAGAACGACAAAGGTATCGGACACGGTTTCGGAATTATCATGAACGTACATAAGACGTTCACTCAAAATATCTTGGCTGGAGAAGGTGGTTATGTTATCATTGCTTACAAGGGAATCTGAGAAATTAATTCGCTTTAGCTTTCCATGTAGGGGACTTTTCAAAACCTTGAAGAAAAACGTTTTGTTGCTTAAGGTTTGTACAAAGAGTTCCTCTTTCGTGATAATCCTTGTCTCTCCCTCGGCTAATGACAAGCCTTTATTAGTCAAAATGATGCTGTCCAAGTCCGCTTTAATGTTAACGGCAAATGTAAATGGCTTGGATTGCGCATATTTTGTGAACAATGTGAGCTCAAAGGAATCCTGGGAATCCTCATGTGGTTGTTTGCTTAACACATACTCAATGTTTCCTTCTATTATATCAATCTGGGTGAACATGTCTTCTTTACTTAAAATGTTGTTTCTGTTCATAATGGTTCCTTTGCTGGGCAAAGACTGTATCTTATAATAAATTAATATGCCGTCCATGTTGACTCCCTCCACCGCAGCTTGTAGGTTATCATAACCAAACATAGCCTTTTTGGCATTCTCGATGGTTAAAGGAACATTTTGAATCAATACATATTTAAGCCATTTGACTTTAATTGGAAAGAGCTGTTCTTCATTGGAACGGTTTGCTATGGTGACTTTAAATCTAAAGCTATCTATTACATCGGCTTCTTGAATTTCTTTGAAGGTGTTAAGGTATCGGATCCGGTCTCGCTCAAGAGATCGTTGAGTAAATGAGGCTACTGGCTTCCATTCATTTCCAGAACTTTTCCTCTGAATTTGACCGAATTTGGGTGTCTCCATTATGTCATACCTTATTTCCACATCCTGGTTCACTGCATTTGTTTCAACTCCTAAGTTGCTCGTCTTTAGGAAACTACTTGAGCCTTGTATTACTTCAATCCCTGTGTTGTTCACAATTTTATATTCTAGTGGAACAGCCAAAATTCTCAATACAACCGTGTTACTCACTTTATCAGCATCACTAACCCTCAGCACAAGCCTTGCATTCTTCACCCCATGGTGGACATAAAAAATATTTCCTTCAAGCAATTCAGAGTAAGGAAAGGTGTTAAGAGCTTTATCCGGATCTTTCATGTTTTCTAGATATCCAGCATCTACATTGAGGTTGCCGAGTACAACCAGATTTAGATTTTGTGGTTCTGTGTCCACATCAGATATCTTTATCAGATTACCAGTAAGGAGTTTCTTGGAGCTTTCAAGTAATGTGAATAAATTTCCTTCTGGTAGAGACAGTTCTGGCGCATCGTTAGATGGTGTTACAGTGATGCTGAAGATGTTAATCTCTTCTCCTTTTAGATAGGAGGGCATCTCATTCTTGCTAGTTGTAGTAACAGTAAAGCTAAAGTGATCACTTGTTCCCTCTGAGCCATCATGAACATAAGTAATTCGTCCATGCCACAGGTCAAGCATAGTGAAAGTTCCCTTGTCTTGCTGTGAGGAAACATCTATTTTTAACTGTCCATGTGAAGGATGCTCGACAACCTTAAATGCTACTTGCGACTGACGAAGACCCAGCCTTTTATAATCCAAATTCAATTTTATATGTTTAGATTGTAAAGTGGCTTTGCTTCCTTCTGCGACCACCAAATTATTAAGTACAAGGAAGTTATCTTTTTGATTATTCTTGGGTACCATGGTAGTAACGACTAAAGTTGTAGGTGCCACAGAGATTACCTGTGAGGTTCTCGGTTGTAACGTTGGAACCGTGCTCAATGCAACCTCATTTCTACAACCAGGAGATACATCTTTCGTAGCTAAGGCATTCTTTAGTCCAAACTTTACAGAGTTCGCTTTTATGTTTTTAATGCACCCTTTAAATGATCCTCCTTTAGTATGTTTCCCAGAAAGCGTTGCTAAGCCTAACCTCCTTGCATGGTCTCGAGAAGCATCATCAATGCCACCTACATACAAAGAGCCATGTGTTTTAATATGGATGTTGTGTAAAGCAGTTTCAGTTTTTTCATCTAAAGTCAGATGAAGATCCCTTGAGCTTATAGTAAGTTTAATATAATACCACTTATTTTCACTAAGAGTACTTGACGAATCCAGCTGTACCACATTTTTTCCTTTTCCAATACTGGCTCTCAACATCCAATCTATTATTTCTAGGGAAAGGAAATCTTCAGCTTTTCCTGAGTGATACAGCAGCAAGCCTCTTCCAGCTGCTGCTTGCAGTAAACACTCCCACACAGCGTCTTCAGCAATGGTCCAACGAGGAAAAGCCAAGAAGGACTTCGAACTGAACAAACTTATTGGGTAGTCTTCACTTAGGAAAAACTCATCGCTGCATCCGAGGGAAACCTCATGAACGCTTTTCTGACCAGGGTATGGTCGAAGGGAAGAAAGTAGTTCATACTCATTGAACAAGACATCGTCAAGACAACCTCTGAAATATTCATGTGTGTCTTTCACGTATGAAGTTTTCAGGTTTCCAAGTCCACCAACGTAGAGGCCATGTTCAATGTGAAGTTTATTTGCTGCACCAGGATTCAGAAAGCTGGACTTGACATTTGAGTCTACCACAAGTGTAACTTCTGTGTTTTGATGGTCAAATTTAACCAAGTGCCATTCCATGTCATCTAAATGAGGTCCATGGTTAAGGAAAAGTTCTTGTTCATCATTCCCAAGTCTGAATTTTGCCTAAAAGTAAAAATAAAAAAAAACAACAAACAGACTTTTATAGGTTAACATGATTAAAAAGTGAAAATGCAATGAATGTAATTATGAAAAATACAAAAGGATAATGATTTAAGACATGTCCCACATGAACTAACTGATGTAATAGAATATATTGGCTCCTTGGGCACCAGATACACAGAACGGATATTGGTCATGTAGAGAAAATCAAGTTTGACTAGATTGAGCCAAGCTTCAAAGTCTGGTCAGTTAGATAGGATGGCACTCATAAGCTACTACAGCTCTACCTACTAAATGTACCGTAATTCTTTCAGATACTGCTCACCCTCTAAGACGGATGACATACAGTCAGGTCCATAAATATTGGGACATCGACACAATTCTAACATTTTTGGCTGTATACACCACCACAATGGATTTAAAATGAAACGAACAAGATGTGCTTTAACTGCAGACTGTCAGCTTTAATTTAAGGGTTTTTACATCTAAATCAGGTGAACGGTGTAGGAAGAACAGTTTGCATATGTGCCTCCCACTTGTTAAGGGACCAAAAGTAATGGTACAGAATATTAATCATAAATCAAACTTTCACTTTTTAATACTTGGTTGCAAATCCTTTGCAGTCAATTACAGCCTGAAGTGTGGAATGCATAGACATCACCAGATGCTGGGTTTCATCCCTGGTGATGCTCTGCCAGGCCTCTACTGCAACTGTCTTCAATTCCTGCTTGTTCTTGGGGCATTTTCCCTTCAGTTTTGTCTTCAGCAAGTGAAATGCATGCTCAATCGGATTCAGGTCAGGTGATTGACATGGCCATTGCATAACATTCCACTTCTTTCCCTTAAACTCCTTGGTTGCTTTTGCAGTATGCTTTGGGTCATTGTCCATCTGTACTGTGAAGCGCCGGCCAATGAGTTCTGAAGCATTTGGCTGAATATGAGCAGATAATATTGCCCGAAACACTTCAGAATTCATCCTGCTGCTTTTGTCAGCAGTCACATCATCAATAAATACAAGAGAACCAGTTCCATTGGCAGCCATACATGCCCACTCCATGACACTACCACCACCACCACGCTTCAATGATGAGGTGGTATGCCTCATGCTGATCATGAGCAGTTCCTTTCCTTCTCCATACTCTTCTCTTCCCATCACTCTGGTACAAGTTGATCTTGGTCTCATCTGTCCATAGGATGTTGTTCCAGAACTGTGAAGGCTTTTTTAGATGTCGTTTGGGAAACTCGAATCTGGTCTTCCTGTTTTTGATGCTCACCAATGTTTTACATCTTGTGGTGAACCCTCTGTATTCACTCTGGTGAAGTCTTCTCTTGATTGTCGACTTTGACACACATACACCTACCTCCTGGAGAGTGTTTTTCATCTGGCCAACTGTTGTGAAGAGTGTTTTCTTCACCAGGGAAATAATTCTTCGGTCATCCACCACAGTTGTTTTCCGTGGTCTTCCGGGTCTTTTGGTGTTGCTAAGCTTACCGCTGCGTTCCTTCTTTTTAAGAATGTTCCAAACAGTTGTTTTGGCCGCGCCTAATGTTTTTGCTATCTCTCTGATGGGTTTGTTTTGTTTTTTCAGCCTAATGATGGCTTGCTTCACTGATAGTGACAGCTCTTTGGATCTCATCTTGAGAGTTGACAGCAACAGATTCCAAATGCAAATAGCACACTTGAAATTAACTCTAGACCTTTCATCTGCTCATTGTAATTGGGATAATGAGGGAATAACACACACCTGGCCATGGAACAGCTGAGAAGCCAATTGTCCCATTACTTTTGGTCCCTTAACAAGTGCGAGGCACATATGCAAACTGTTGTAATTCCTACACCGATCACCTGATTTGGATGTAAATATCCTCAAAGCTCACAGTCTGCAGTTAAAGCACATCTTGTTTGTTTCATTTTAAATCCATTGTGGTGGTGTATAGAGCCAAAAATTTTAGAATTGTGTCGATGTCGCAATATTTATGGACCTGACTGTATATGATATCTGTTGTGGTGAACATCACAGGAACCAATTTATCAAGCAAGCTTACTGTCAGGTTAGCTTTAAAAGGAGTCTGTCATCAGAGACCTCACTATCAAACCAAGAGCAGAGAAAGATAGGTAGGTCACCTGAATAAAACATTTCCCCCCTTTCCTGATCTGAGGCCTTTATCTCATAAACACTTACTTAGGCCGTATTCTTATCAGTAAGATACAAATTGGGCTACAATGAGTGTTAATGAGCTGTCAGGAGATCAGAGATAAAGCTTCAACCCCCCATAAGCTGAGTTCCCTGAGGAGACAGAGTGTAAACGCACAGCCTGCTGCTAGAGAATCTCAATGCTGTACAGAGAAAGGGGCTGAAAATTTTAAATAAAGACCAATTGAAAAAATGATTTTAGCACAAAATGAGAAAAATTCAATAATAAAAATAACGCCCCCAAAGGTGTCCATAGCTTTTAAAGTGTCACTGAGCTTTCATGTACCTTATGCTATAGTGACATATCAAAAGGTTTTGATTGGTGAGGTCTGTGTGATGAGACCCCCACTGATCCCTAGAACCAAGAAAGAGAAGTGTTCACACAGCGCTCTATCCTTGCTGCAGGAAAAAGCCTTAGTAGAAAGTTAATTGGCTCACCTCAATTCAGTCTCCTGGAGAAAGCGACAGTGTAGTGAGTGCTTCTTTCTCCTTACTCTAGACATCTGGTGGTCTCAGGGCTTAGACCCCCACAG
This sequence comes from Bufo bufo, assembly GCF_905171765.1. Taxonomy (NCBI): domain Eukaryota; kingdom Metazoa; phylum Chordata; class Amphibia; order Anura; family Bufonidae; genus Bufo; species Bufo bufo. The sequence continues at coordinate 77,916,956 of NC_053390.1, forward strand.
ATCTAAGCCTCTGATATATTAAACGTTTTATGAAAGCTCAGTGACCTTTTAACAGTTTATTCGAAGTCCAAATAAATACAAAAGAAAAATGGAAAACATCTTAAGAAGGTATCAGCATACAGAAGAACAAGGAGACGGCATTAGGAAGCTGCTGTACCTGTACATGTCCAGAGCGCAGCTCCACCAAGCAGTAGTCATGTTTCCCGGCTGCCAGAAAGAGGAGTCCATTCGCTTTGCTGGTTCGGAAACGTAACTGAAATGACGACTTGGAGAACAATTCCAGTTTTTTCAGTTCCACATAACTTTCACCAAAGAAAGAAGCTGCAAAATGGAATATTCAACCAAATTAAGCTACAGAGCAAAAAAATATGGAAATGTATTTTTACAGTGACCTGCATTGTAGATAAAGGAAATATTAAAGTGGCTTCCACACTTTATAAGGGTTAGAGTATTGTTTCTCTTATAGGGTTATTTCTATTTACCACATGTACGCTAGGTGCGGGTCCCATCTATAGAGAGGTGGCCACCCGTGCTTACTTGCCTATTTTTAAAACTTCCATCGAAGTACTGGTAAATGAAAAGTTGCACAGCCTCTTCATTAACAGCAGTGGTGAGAGGGGGTGAGGAGGCCCCCATTCTTGAGGTAAGTACGTGTCCTAAACTGTGAATATGCCATAAATGTTCGAGATGGGAATAACCCCTTAAATAATAAAATTCTGAGTCTGCAGCCACCACTAGGGAGAACTTACTACATACAGCCTAATTTTACATTCAGCATGCAAACCACTTGCAGTAAGCTTCTAAGCCCTCCCCCTAGTGGTGGCTGCAGGCAGCCAGAATTTTTCTCTTTTATATCTACAGTTCATATTTATACACCAGGTTATGCTAAATAGGCGGTTTCACACATAAGAGGGCATTTACCGCAAATATTGTGACTTTTTGGGGCGTTTAGAGCCCACACCTGCCACTTTTCCAAAAAGTGGGTGGAGCGGGGCAAAGGCTGCGTGGAGCAGGACAGAGACTGGGTGGAGCGCGGCAGACCACACCTGCCCAGCACATTTATTATAATCTACATCAGGAAACGGGCATAGATTATACCTGAAATCTACACTAGCTCCCTTTCTGGTATAGATTTCCGTTTTGGTGCACAGATGTGCTACAACTTAATAACTGGGGTGCACCTGATGCCAGCGGAGACAGATTAAAGCCAACATGTCTGCACCTGCGCAAAATTTAGATGCAGGAACAATGAATTTGGAAGAAGAGGGAAAAGACACAATGGGGATAAAAACACTAAAAAAAGGGAAGCAAAGGTATATTTTTAAATGGTGTTTAAGGGTGCGACAGTCTTAAAATCGAGGTGACAGATCCCTTTAAGAAAGTGCAAAATGCGCCAAACAGGAATTTAGTTGCAATTCATTTCAGCAATTTTGTTTTTAAACCGGAGTGTGGAACCCCAGTGTTAATAAATGTGGGCCTATGACAACACCTGTATATCCAGTGCCGATCACACATGGATCCTGTAATGCAGTCTGAAAAACCCAGACTAATGCAAAAAAAAATACAAAAAAATAAGCGCGACTTAAACTAGAATTGTGACAATCCAGCGACTGGAGAAATTTGTTAAATTTGATACCCAAATCCCTCTGTTAAGAAAAGACAGTCATAAAACCAACAGGATAAATCCAGCGGTTTCCTGCATTCCAGGTGCTGCGTGCTGAGACGTGCCGCTACTTCTAGCTATTTCCGTCATTAGGACACCTTTATGAGAGCAGTTAAAGGGCCTCTCATTAGACAGAAGTGCTGCACACAGAGGTGCCAGCCCGGAGTGGGGGAGAACACTCTGCTTCTGGTCTCCTGCAGAAAGGTTTCACAAAAATGTACACTTTTTTGTTAAAAAAACTGACACAAATGTATTGAAACATATGCACATCCGTCAAATGTATACGTAGACAAAATTGCATACATTTGTATATGTTTTTTTTTACTATACGTCTAAACGGATCTGCTTGGCGTACAGCAAAAAACGAGATGTGAACAGGCCCTTAGACGCATAGTACAGCATTGTATGGATGAGTATAAATGTGGCGATGATATATGATGAGCTCAGAGCACTACACTAATAAAATGGCAGATCGAAGTCGGCCACGTTCCTCACAGGGGGGCGCATAGGCATTCAATCCTAAATATTCCTGCAACTGTATCTTGTGCTGACTGTACTGGTGGCCATGCACATAATGGCGGGTTTACACAGCCCAACTGTCGGGCCGACTAATGGAAACAAACGCACATTCCCTATAATAGGCTCATGTAAATGAGCCGCTAAACGCTCGTTCATCAGATGAAATGATAATCTTTCATGCAGTCCAGTAAATTATCATTTCTGGCCAGCAGATTGCGCTGTGTGAACAGGGATCTGCTGCCCAGAAACAAGGAATACATATGAGGACGAACGATGGCAGTAGCCATGGCTCATCCTAAGGGCTCATTAAGAGGACCGTAGTGTTTTGCGGATCCGCAAAATACGGATGCCTGCCAGTGTGCGGACAGCACATGGCCGGCACCATCATAAAAATGTCTATCCTTGTCTGCAATTGCGTACAAGAATAGGACATGTTCTATCTTTTTTGCGGAGCCGCTGAATGGAACTACGGATGCAGACCCATTGAAATGAATGTGCTAAATTGCAGAACGGGTGCGGACCCGTTCATACGGCCGTCTGAATGGCCCCTATTACAGTGGAAGTGATTGCTACATGTAAAGGAAGCTCTTACCTGCACTAACAAGCAGGCAATTATCAGGAAGGAACGGTCTGTTCCCCATAATTGCCGGCTCCATCGGGCAGCAGTCTAAATGCGCCTTTAAAGGGTTTATCAGAGGAAAACAGTCCCCCTTGGGGGGATGTTACTACAGGGCTGTTCGGGGTCTGCATAGCTACTTCCGCTAGTCACTGCATAGGGCCGACTGAAAGGAGAAGGAAAAAGCCGGTGAACGGACCAGCTGTGGCTTGATTGTAAGAGATATAAACCCGAGCCATATATGTACAGCTCTTAGTCATTAGGAGGTTAAAGATTTTAAAATAAAACAAATCTCTTAAAAAAATAAAATAAAATTCCTCAAAATGAAAAAAATAAAATTAATGTATACAAAAAAAAAAGAAAGAGGGGTGGCTGCTGCTCTTATTTTCCAACGAGACTACAAAAATCTGAATTGGACTGGTTGCCATCTAATGTTTGAGATAAATGAAAAAACTGAGGCATTAAAATCCCACATTCTGTAAAGTGCATCCATCAGCATGATCAATCCTATTAATTCAGCCCTGTTTAATGGAGCACTAAGGGCAGACATAGCCCTTCAGAGCTGCGATTCGCCACCAACTTCCCCCCTCCCCTTGAGTGACAGGACCAGGCATCCTCACTGTCTTCCTCCCTGGTCCAATAATCCTGCTCATGCGCCAGTGAATCTTGAACCAGCGCATGTGCATTTTAGATCTAAGCATCAGGAAAGATCCAAACTCCACATGCGCCGGTTCTGCATTCCCTGGTGCAGGAGTAGAATTATAGAACCAGCCAGGACAGTGAGGAGGCCGGGTCCTGTCACTCACGGAGAAGGGGGGAGTGGTGAAGGCGGAAAGGCAGTTGTGAAAAGGTGCTCTAAGGTGCTAGGCCTGCCCTTTAGTGCTCCAAACGCCTAATTATCACATTGAATAAAGTGCACAGTTCTCTAAAATGGAGTTAGGCCTCTTTCACACTACCGTTTTTTTTTTTTTCGTTTTGCGGGCCGTAATTTGCGTTCCGTATATGGTCCGTATGCGGAACCATTCATTTCAATGGTACCGCAAAAAAAAGAAAAACGGAATGTACTCCGTATGCCTTCCGTTTCCGTATTTCCGTTTTTCTGTTCCCTTGAAAGATAGAACATGTCCTATTATTGCCCGCAAATCACGTTCTGTCGCACCATTCAAGTCAATGGGTCCGCAAAAAAAAAAAAACAGAACACATACGGAAATGCATCCGTATGTCTTTCGTATCCATTCCGTTTTTGCGGAACCATCTATTGAAAATGTTATGCCCAGCCAAATTTTTTCTATGTAATTACTGTATACTGTATATGCCATATGGAAAAACGGAACGGTAAAACGGAACGGAAATGGAAACACAACGGAAACAAAAAAACTGAATGGATCCGTGAAAAACGGACCGCAAAACACTGAAATAGCCATACGGTAGTGTGAAAGAGGCCTTACAGATTTGAAATACTAAGGCCCCTTTCATAAGGGCGAGTATTCCGTGCGGGTGCCATGCGTGAGTTGAACGCATTGCACCCGCACTGAATCCTGACCCATTCATTTCTATGGGGCTGTTCACACGAGCTGTGATTTTCACGCATCACTTGTGCGTTGCGTGAAAATCGCAGCATGCTCCTCTTTGTGCGTTTTTCACGTAACGCAGGCCCCATAGAAATGAATGGGGTTGCGTGAAAATCGCAAGCATCAGCAAGCAAGTGTGGATGCGGTGCGATTTTCACGCACGGTTGCTAGGTGACGATCGGGATGGGGACCCGATCATTATTATTTCCCCTTATAACATGATTATAAGGGAAAATAATAGCATTCTGAATACAGAATGCATAGTAAAATAGGGCTGGAGGGGTTAAAAAAAAAAAAAAATTTAACTCACCTTAATCCACTTGTTCGCGCAGCCGGCATCTCTTCTGTCTTCATCTTTGCTGTGAGCAATAGGACCTTTGATGACGTCACTACGCTCATCACATGATCCATCACCATGGTGATGGATCATGTGATGGACCATGTGATGAACGCAGTGACGTCATCAAAGGTCCTATTGCTCACAGATGAAGACATAAGAGAAGCCGGCTGCGCGAACAAGTGGATTAAGGTGAGTTAAAAAAAAAAAAATGTAACCCCTCCAGCGCTATTTTACTATGCATTCTGTATTCAGAATGCTATTATTTTCCCTTATAACCATGTTATAAGGGGAAATAATAACATCTACACTACAACTAACCCAAACCTGAACTTCGGTAAAGAAGTTCGGGTCTGGGTCGGTTTTTTATCATGCGCGTGCAAAACACATTGCACCCGCGCGATAAAAACTGAACATCGGAACGCAATCGCAGTCAAAACTGACTGCAATTGCGTTCCTACTCGCGCGGGTTTGCCGCAATGCACGGGGACGCATCCAGACCTAATCCGGACACGCCCGTGTGAAAGAGGCCTTAGGGATTGTTTATCTCAGCATAATCAACCTAGCTTAGGCGCTGGCCATGCAACTTGCTCAAATCTACGCCAGCTCCCTCGCTGGCGTAGATTTAAGTCGTTTTCTACGCCAAAAACAGGCGTAGAAAACAATAAATGAGATGGGCTGGCCTGCCCCCTTCTGCTGCCACCAAGGAAAAGTGGCGTGAGCGGGTAAAAATCCCAGATTCGGCCACAAATCCCCTTTGCGACAGAATCTGTGACAAAAGTTTGCCAAAAGTGGCGTACGTCTCATAATAAATTTCCCCCTTAGTTTTTAGCTAACATTTGCGCCCGTTTCCGCCCCGCCCCTATCACGCCCAACCGGCCGTGCAACTCAATATTGTCTCACGGAAAAGGACACTTGCAACATTTTTTATGTCTAAAAGTGTCGCAAGTCCCTTTGTAAATGTCACGCAGGCGGTTTTACGTCGTATCCACGGGAAGGGCGGGCGAGTGTCGGGGGCCTGCTGGGGTTGGAGTCAAATTTACTAACATTTACGCCTGGCGCAAAAACTGCCACAGATGCACTTCATTTATGATAAGGCGCACTCCTAGTCATAAATTAGACAACCCTAATGGCAGCGTTAAAAGACGTGCCCCATTGACACTGCACTCCCAGCTGCGTCCCTGTCTGGTACTGAATGGGTTACAGATCTCCAGGGCGTGTGGAGGGCTGTAGATGGCCTCCTGTATATTTTCGGAGGGTGACACTCTCAGCTGTTGGGCCTTTAAAGTGGCAGATGACATCTGTTACTCCTCCGCAGATTACAAGCTGGAGAAACGTAGATGACAGAGGAGAGACACGGCCGCCACAGGGTGACACTGAAAGGAGTCACTGAATGTAAGGATGGACATACTGCAGGGGCCCAGGACAGAAGGGGGCCCGCTGCCACCCTGAAAGTACCTGAGATTGCATGTGAGGGGCTGTTCTAATGGATTTCGTGGCTCACAGTGAAGTGTTAAAAATAGATAAGAGACTCTATGATGAGCCATTGGAGAGCAGGGGCCCCATACTGTTCTTGTGCAGGGGCCCCTGGCGGTCTTTGTCGGGCACGGATTACACATGTATACAACATGAAGGAGAATACAGGGCAATAAAGAGACCTATGGTGGGGTGAGAACCTATTATGTGCGGCCTCTTCTCTCGACCACTGTGTAGACCCTATTCTCATGATTAGCGGGGGCCAGTGTGGGCCTCATTTATTAAAGCCGTCAAGCTATAAAACTAAGCGTTGTTGTCTGTAGCAACCAATCAGAGCTCAGCCTTCATTTTTCCAAAGCTGTTTAAAGGGGCTCTCCAGGAATTAAGAAAATAAAAATACTTAAATATTCCTGGAAGAAAACAGAGAACCTAGAGAAGATCCACGCAAACGTCATACAGATGGTTCCTTTTGTCAAATTTGAACCCAGAACCCCAGAGCTGCAAGGAACAGCTGAGAACCACTGAGCCACCAGACCAAGTGGTTAAGGGGACAGTCATACAGGGCAGATTTGTGTAACTCTCCCGTTTAGCTACATGGGGCTTGTAGATATCCACACATGCTGCAGAAATCGCCTCGTTCAGACGTCTGGAATGGATTTCTTTTCTTTAGGCCTCATGCACACGACCGTTGTTTTTCCGTTTACGGGCCATTTTTCGCGTTCTGTATACGGTACCAATCATTTCAATGGTCCCGCAAAAAAAACAGAATGTACTCCATATGCATTCCGTTTCCGTATTTCTGTTCCGTTGAAAGATAGAACATGTCCTATTATTGACCGCAAGTCACGTTCCGTGGCTCCATTCAAGTCAATGAATGTAAGTGATTTCCAGCCACCGGTAATGGACTCTATGATTAAGGGTGCTACAAGCGTGTACCCGAAACGCGTCAGAGAAATGTGAGGCCTGTTTCATATTTATCTTTTGTAACTGCTTTTAATGGGAGAAAAAATAAAGTTGAATGGATTTTACCAATACCGGTGGCTGGAAATCACTTACATTCATTGCTGTGGGACTGCAGTCCTGCACCATCCGTGCCCCGGAGGTCCGAGCAGAAGCTGGCGTTTGTTACTATATTTTATTCAAGTCAATGGGTCCGCAAAAAAAACGGTACACATACGGAAATGCATCCGTATGTCTTCCGTATCCGTTCTGTTTTTGCGGAACCATCTATTGAAAATGTTATGCCCAGCCCAATTTTTTCTATGTAATTACTGTATACTGTATATGCCAAACGGAAAAACGGAACAGAAACGGAAACACAACGGAAATAAAAAACGGAAAAACAGATCAGTGAAAGACTGCAAAACACTGAAAAAGCCATACGGTCGTGTGAAAGAGGCCTTAAAGGGGTTCTCCAGGATTTGAAGGGGTGGTGCAGTGCTATCCCCAGGACAGGTCATCAGATTGCCGTTTGAAGAGATACCTCTCCTCTGTAGAGTCGGCGCCATGTAATTACACCTACTCGTCCCATTCCTATGAACGTACTGTAATTACACCGCCGCTGCAAAGGAGGCGACAGCTGGTAATTGTGAAGAGGACGCAGCGCTCTGTGCCAGGAGTCGGACCCCCGCTGATATGATATTGATGCACTGACTGCACAACCACTTTTAGGGTGGGTTCACATCACCGTTATGGATTCCGTCATTGTTTTCTGTTATAACATGGTTATCCATAAGACGGAAGTCAAAACGGAAGCCTTTAAGAGGCACTTCCGATTTGGTCCGTCATAATAGAAGTCTATAGGCAGCATAATGGATCCGTCTGGTTCCCGTTATGCAAGATGGAAAACAAAGTCCTGTCGACATAATGGAGCCCAGACGGATCCGTTATGATTCCCATAGACTTCTATTATGACGGATCAAAACGGAAGTGCCTCTTAAAGGCTTCCGTTTTGACTTCCGTCTTATGGATTCCCTTATTTTCCGTTATAACGGAAAACAATGACGGAATCCATAACGGTGATGTGAACCCACCCTAACAATTAATAAACTATCCCAATATCTGATTGGCGGCGGGGGTCTGTCACTCTGCATCCCCCCCCCCACATCACCTGTTCAGGAGCGCAGCTCCGTCCATCGTGTAGTGGACGGCGCTGGTAACCATTGACGTAAATGGGAGCAGCGCTGCAGTTTCCGATACCATCCAGTGCACAATGGACGGGGTTGTGTAGTTTAGGCACCAAAACTACCCAAAAAAAAAACTGATTGTGGGGGTGTGGAGTGTCCGAGCCCACGCTGATCTAATACTGGGGGAGAAGGGCAGACCTGCAAAGGAAAGCCTACTGACCTGCCTTCTGCATTGTTCTCTCCCCAGTTCCCAGCAGGTAAGCTTCTGTTTTGACGCCGCTGCAGCCAATCGCCAGCTGCAGCGGTGACCTGCTCCCCTTCCGTCACGTGATCGCATGCTGCAGCGGCGTGAAAAGCGAAGTTGACATCCTGGGAGTGAAGGTGCGGAATAAGCAGTCTTCCCTTCGTAGGTCTGCCCATGAGGGGATTCGAACCTAGGACACCGGTGCTAACCACTGAGCCACCCACCTGCCCTGTACAGTATTTAGCTCTCATAACAGACCAGGGGTCAGCAGCCTCAACATGCTCCATAGGAGTTCTGAGAACAGCAGAGCAAGTATGCATGCTGGGAGTTGTAGTTTCACATCAGCTGGGGTGACAGAAGTTGCCTACCCCTGGCCTAGACTGTGTCCAACTGTAAAAAAAGGCGTATTAAAGGGGTATTCTGGTTCTGGAAAGTTATCCTCTATCCCTCAGATCGGTGGAGATTGGTGGGACCCCATACCCCGCGGAGCCCTCCCTGAAATGGATGTAACTATCACCGGCGCTCCCATAGAAGTCAATAGAGAAGCGGTGTGCTTTTTCCACCGCCCGCTCCGTCCATTTCAGGGGGCTCCACCGGGTATGGGGCATCGTTCTCGGGATCAGTAGCACCCCACTAATCGGATAGATAAACCCTAATAACTTTGTATACATTTTAACCCCTGGATATAAATAACGAAGGAAATGGTAAAAGGCAACCAAAACAATGGCGCGACTGGCGCAGGTGTCACATTTAACCAATTTCTTATCAGAACCTTGCGCCCACTTTAAGGGTAGGACCACACGGGTGATTAATTGCCACAGTAGTCACATACAGCATTATAAATACATGAGCAGCAGGGTTCCAGTTGGGGCAGCAAGCAGAGATCTTGACAGCGGTGCAGCACTGACACCAGCAGTGTGCTGCATTAAACCGGAAACCCCTCAGCTTTAGCGGAGTTAACCCCTCACACAATGGTGGGCTCAGTGCCAGGAGGGCGCGGGCACAGCCGCCTCTTACCTGGTGCGGGGCGGGCACAGGAGCTGCAGCACAGCAGCACGGCTCCCAGGACGAGCACAGCCCGGGGGACGCTCATTCTTCCTGCGGGGGGTCATGGACTCCACTCTGACCCGAGTTCCCGAACTTCAGTGCCCCCCTGGGAGCCGCTCCGACCCGGTTCCCTCTTCTGGAGCACGCACGGCGGCGGCCTGACGTCAGGAACTTGTCCCGAGCAGTGAGCAGCAGAGAGTGCGGCCGAGGGGGGGCGCAGGGGGGTAGTATTCCCTCAGGTAGGAGGGGACAGGTCTGCAGCCAGCTGGGGAGGGGACTACGACTCCCAACATGTCCTGATGCATACAAGTGCAAATGGTAACCCTGTTCAGAGGGGTCTAGGACCCCTAACAACAATGAAGGGGCTGCACTGACACACTAAACACCCGGGACTGGACTGCAGTTATTCAACCAACAGCCGGGGGTGGCGCTGTTTTATAAAAAGCATCAAGCGCTCTCTGTCCTCAGCATTGGTGGGGCTCCCATGGAATCAATGTCATATGTGCAGGTGGGGGTGTTCTCTCATTAGAGGGGCAGCCGCAGTGAGGGGTGTTCACTCATTAGAGGGGCAGCAGCCGTGAGGGGCGATCACTCATTAGAGGGGCAGCCGCAAATGTGTAGAAATCTGAGTCTCATTTCCTTCTGGGATTCGCGCCCCCACCCCTCCCTTGGCTGAACTTGATGGACTTATGTCTTTTTTCAACCGTATTAACCATGTACATAAGGCTACTTTCACATTAGCGTTATTCTTTTCCGGTATTGAAATCGGAAAAGGGGCTCAATACCGGGAAAAACGCATCAGTTTTGGCCCAGTGCAGTCTGAATGGAAAGCAATCCGTTCAGTATGCATCAGGATGTCTTCCGTTCCGTCCCTTGTACGGTATTTTTTCCAGCCCAAATCCTGTAACACTGCCGCTCTTGCTGGATCCGGCATTCATTTCCATTGAAATTTATTAATGCCGGATCCGGTACCAAGTGTTCCGGAAATTGGCACATTGCCGGAACACTCCGGTCTGCGCATGTGCAGTTCTTTCTAGCTTTGAAAAAATTACTGAATCCGTTATTCCGGATGATACCGGAAAGACAGATCCAGTATTTCAATGAATAAGTCTAACAGATCCGGGGGAAAAAGATATCCGTTTGCATACGGATTTCCGGATCTGGCAGGCAGTTGCGGCAACGGAAATGCCTGCTGGATCCTCAACGCTTGTGTGAAAGGACCCGAAGTTGGGGGTACTTAAGTAGTGAGTGGTGTTCACTCATTAGAGGGGCAGCCGCAGTGAGGGGCGCTCATGCATTAGAGGGGCAGCAGCATTGAGGGGCTTCACTCATTAACGGGGCAGCTGCAGTGAGGGATGTTCACTCGTTAGAGGGGCAGCTGTAGCTTTTGGCATTTTTTTTCCCGGTGTTTTCTCTATAGGAAAAAAGGCTCATCACACGTGCATTTGGACCTTTTGCTTTTCGGGGTCCTATAAAAGGCAATTGGTCACACTGGATTTTATTTAGGGGTGTCAGAGTACAGGGGGCTGAATACAAATGCACGACAGACTTATTGGATTTTTATTTATTAAAGATTTTGAAAACCATGTATCATTTTCTTTTTACTTCACACAAACTTGCTAAAATCCCATTAAAATGTTTGTGGGTGTAATGTGAAAAAAATGTGGAAAAGTTCAAGGAGTATGAATACTTTTTCAAGGCACTGTATATACTGTAGGTGTATCTTTGGACAGAGTTCATGCTACGGAGCCAATGGTACTCGATGTGCCGCCATATGGTGCTCCGTGCTCCATGCAAAGCTATATTACAAGGATATTCTCTCCAGAAGCAATGCATCCAGGGAAGGCTAGCTGTATACCGTAATATACAATACCTGATATGCCAAACTTCTGTCTGTAGTATATGCAACTAAAATTCTATGGTTACCGTATTAAGGTGGTGTAAGAGGCCTAAATATACATGATATGTAAACCCTCACCCGTCTTCCATAGATAACATGGTACATACCGTAGTTATACCGCCATACATTATATCAGGGGTAGGCAACCTCCGGCACTCCAGCTGTTGTGAAACTACAACTCCTAGCATGCATACTTCCTCTGCTCTTCTCAGAACTCTCACAGAAATAAATGGAGCACGCTGGGAATTGTAGTTTCACAACAGCTGGAGTGCCGAAGGTTGCTGATCCCTGCATTATATCAAAACCACCAGAGAAGACATTAACACTATAGATCCGTCTTTCTCCTCCATAAACAGCGATCTGATTTCTGCTGACCAGTGTTATACCTCGTCCTGAGCATTCGTCTCTGTAATGTGTCCATTCTGCTCATTTTTCAGAACTGAAGAAGCTGCAGACCTTGTATCTCTAAATCCCAAATATGGGGTAATCCATAATATACACAGCTTGTCACAGACAGCGTCTCCTCCTACTCTAATGCCTGGAAACATACGATGATGCAGAGAATAAGCAGATCTCCCTGGTATGTGGTAGATGTTTCTAGGGCTATGTTATCTCAGAATGGTGGTGTGGCAGGCGCAGCACTATGAAGTGCCGTCTGCGCTGTGGCATTAGAAGAATTTTGATATCTCAGATTTTTTAGTCTAACCAGACTGTCTATATTACTCTGTAATTCATCTAGCGCCGTTTTATGGAAGCAGTAGGTTTAACCCCTTAAGGACTTAGGACGTACCGGTACGGCATGGGTCCCGAATCCTTAAGGACCCATGACGTACCGGTACGTCATGGCTTTAATTTGCTATTCCGGCGCCGCGGGGGTTAATCGGAATGTGAATTCGGCTGAAATCATTCAGCCGGCATCCCGTAACAATGCAGGGGGGGTCATTTGACACCCCCCCCCCCCCCCCCGTATCGACGATCACAGAAAACCGCAGGTCAATTCAGACCTGCGGTTTTCTGCGTTTCCGGTCCATTCGGGTGTCCTGTGACCCGATGAACCGGAAAAAGACTGCGATCGGTGGCGTAATTATACACCACCTATCGCAGTCCGAGGATTTGGAGAGGCGGTGCTGGCCCTGGTGCTGAACGCCGCTGTCCAGGGTGCTGATTGGTGCAGGGGAGAGAGGCGCGAGATTCAAACTTCCTGCGCTCCTCTCTCCCCTCCTCTTCCTGTCCAGCACCCTGACCGTGCAGCACCGTCCAGCGTCCAGCTCCTGAGTCCCCCTAATCGTAATCCATCACCCTCCTGCACCCATCGCCACCCAGGTAGGTTAGGGTCAGTGAGGGAGAGGCACCGTTAGGAAGGGAAAGAAGGGAAAAGTTAGGGAAAAAAAAAAACTTTTACACTAAACTTTCTTTTCTTTCTTTCTGATCCATCTATCAGACCCCAGACCCCCCCCTGCCACTTGCCCCCCCCCCCCCACCAGCCCCCACCTCACCAGCCCCCCCCCCCCCTTTCACCACCAGCCCCCTTACCACCACTTTTTTTTTTTTCTGCGTGCGCTGACTTTCCGGCACTTTTTTTGTCCGGCCACTGTTAGCGCATCGCCCGCCCCACCGCTGATCAGCGTTGTACCGCTGATCAGCAACTTTGAACTTTTTTTTTTTTTTCTAACACTTGCCCCTTTTTTTTCCTTTTTTAGTACGCGAAGACCCGTTGCCCCCACACACACGCACATATAATAAAGTTTGCCATACACGCACACACACCCATGGCCCGCCGGATGTTCTCGGCTGAGGAGGCATACGCCCAGATTGCCTCCGACTCCGAGAGCCCCAGTGAGGATGAGGATGACCCCAATTTCCTTTTATCATCCGCATCCTCCTCATCATCATCGGATGACGATGAGCCACCAAGGCGGCGGAGACGCCGCCAGGCGGAGCCAGGGGCCCCACATGCTAGGGATCCTGTGGCCCACCCTAGTACGAGCCGCCCTGGGGTTCGTACTGGTTTCCCGGCCCACCAAATAAGTCCACCGGAGCCCCCTGCCGATGAACTTAGCTGGTGTCCCCCAGTGGACTTTGAGCCTGAGATTCCGGATTTTGCTGGCAATCCTGGAATCCAGATTCCCACAGTGGGGTTTACTGAAATTGACTATTTTAGGTTTTTTTTCAGTAACCCACTGGTGAATCTGATGGTGGAGCAGACGAATCTGTACGCCCAACATTTCGTCGCTCAAAACCCAGGCTCATTTTTGGCTAGACCCGGTGGCTGGACGCCGGTCAGTGCAGCCGAGATGAGGACATTTTGGGGCCTCGTGCTGCATATGGGTCTAGTCCAAAAACCCAGTGTCAGGCAATACTGGAGTGGGGACGTTCTATACCAGACCCCACTGTACAGTATGGTCATGACACGTCCCCGGTTTGAGGCCATCCGGAAATGTCTGCATTATTCCGATAATGCAGCATGTCCACCCCGAGGTGATCCTGCCTATGACCGGCTGTATAAGATACGGCCGGTCATCGATCACTCCTGGAAGGGAGGTCGCGGTTGATGAGTCTCTCGTTGCGTTCAAGGGGAGACTCAGTTTCCGCCAATATATTCCCACAAAGCGGGCGAGGTATGGCGTGAAGCTATACAAAATTTGTGAGAGTACCTCAGGGTACACTTACAAATTTCGTGTGTACGAGGGGCGAGATTCCCGGATTCAACCCCCAGAATGTCCCCCCACTCTGGGTGTTACCGGGAAACTCGTGTGGGACCTTATGTACCCACTGCTGGATAACGGTTACCACTTGTACGTGGACAACTTTTATACCAGCATTCCCTTGTTCAGGTCCCTTGCCGCCAGATCCACGTTCGCTTGTGGGACCGTGCGGAAAAATCAACGCGGCCTCCCTGCCCACCCCCTCCAGGTACCTATCCCCAGGGGTGAGACCCGTGCACTTACCAGTGGAAACCTGTTGCTGGTCAGATATAAGGACAAGAGGGATGTCCTTATGCTGTCCACAATCCACGGTAACAGCACCACCCCAGTCCCTGTGCGAGGTACCGCGGCAACGGTCCTCAAGCCCGATTGTATCGTCGATTACAATCAGTATATGGGAGGAGTTGATCTCTCTGATCAAGTCCTCAAGCCATATAATGCCATGCGCAAAACCCGGGCATGGTACAAAAAAGTTGCGGTCTACTTGGTACAGGTTGCCATGTACAACTCTTTTGTACTATCCCGAAGCGCTGGCAGCACAGGGACATTCCTCCAATTCTATGAGGCAGTCCTCAAAGACCTGATCTTTTCGGACCGGGAAAGAGCAGGCCGGAGTACCTCGGGAATTGGAGGCGCCCGGATCGTCCCTGGCCAACACTTTCCAGGTGTGGTCCCCCATACTGGAAAGAAGGGACGAACCCAAAAAAGATGCAGAGTGTGTCACAAGAGGGGGATACGGAAGGACACCACCACTCAATGTGACACTTGCCCCGATCATCCGGGCCTCTGCGTTATCGATTGCTTCAGGGAGTATCACACTTCCATGGAGTACTAAATTTTTATAATCCCCAACAGTCCACTAGAGAACATAAAAAACTATGGCTCTCAGACTTTGGAGACACGGAAACAATTTTTTTTCCCCCAAAAAATATTAGTTTTAGAGCAGGCATCCTCAAACTGCGGCCCTCCAGATGTTGTAAAACTATAACTCCCAGCATGCCCAGACAACCTACAGCCATCAGCAGGGCATGGTGGGAATTGTAGTTTTACAACATCTGGATGGCCGCAGTTTTTAGGATGCCTGCTTAGTGTCTCCAAATTCTGAGAGCCATACATATTGGGCATCGTCGCGTGCGTAAAAGTCGTCGCTATAAAAATAACTTTTGACCAAACGCCTCGGATGAACGGTGTTAAAAATATAAAATAAAAACGGTGCCAAAACACCCATTTTTGGGCAAAATTTCCATTTGAATCCTTTTTGCCGGTAATAAAGCA
Organism: Bufo bufo; assembly: GCF_905171765.1. Lineage (NCBI taxonomy): Eukaryota > Metazoa > Chordata > Amphibia > Anura > Bufonidae > Bufo > Bufo bufo. The sequence continues at coordinate 77,932,435 of NC_053390.1, forward strand.
AGGGTTAACAGCCAAACAAAACTCAATATTTATGGCCCTGATTCTGTAGTTTGCAGAAACACCCCATATGTGGTCGTAAATGGCTATATAGCCGCACGGCAGGGCATAGAACGAAGGGAACTCCATACGGTTTCTGGAAGGCAGATTTTGATGGATAGTTTTTTTTTTGACACCATGTCCCATTAGAAGCCCCCCCTGATGTAGCCTAGACTAGAAACTCCAAAAAAGTGACCCCATCTAAGAAACTACACCCCTCAAGGTATTCAAAAGTTACTTTACAAACTATGTTAACCCTTTAGGTGTTCCACAAAACTAAATAGCGAATGTAGAAACAATTTTAGAATTTTTTTTTTTGTTACATTGCCTCAAAAAAGAGTAATATAGAGCAACCAAAAATCATATTTACCCCTAAAATAGTCCCAAAACAACAACCACCTTATCCCGTAGTTTTCTAGATGGGGTCACTTTTATGGAGTTTCTACTCTAGGGGTGCATCAGGGGGCTTGAAAGGGTACATGGTGTAAATAAACCAGTCCAGCAAAATCTGCCTTCCAAAAACCATATGACGTTCCCCTTCTTCTATGTCCTGCCGTTTAGCCAAATAGTAGTTTACGACCACATATGGGGTGTTTCTGCAAACTACAGAATCAGGGCAACCCATTTTGAGTTTTGTTTGGCAGTTAACCCTTGTTTTACTCCTGGAATAAATTGATTATATTGGAAAATTTTCCAAAAAATAGAAATTTCTAAATTGTTTCTCCATCTGTCAATAACTCTTGTGGAACACCTAAAGGGTTAACAAAGTTTGTAAACCCAGTTTTGAATACCTTGAGGGGTGTACTTTCTTAGATGGAGTCACTTTTTTGAAATTTCTATTCTAGGGGTGCAACAGGGGGCTTCAAATGGGACATGGTATAAACAAAACCAGTCCTGCAAAATCTGCCTTCCAAAACCCATATGGTGTTCCCCTCCTTCTATGTGCTCCCGTTTGGCCAAACAGTAGTTTACGACCACATATGGGGTGTTTTTGCAAACTACAGAATCAGGGCAACCCATTTTGAGTTTTGTTTGGCAGTTAACCCCTGTTTTACTCCTGGAAAAAATTGATTATATTGGAAAATTTTCCAAAAAATTGAAATTTCTAAATTGTTTCTCCATCTGCCAATAACTCTTGTGGAGCACCTAAAGGGTTAACAAAGTTTGTAAACCCAGTTTTGAATACCTTGAGGGGTATAATTTCTTAGATGGAGTCACTTTTTTGAAATTTCTATTCTAGGGGTGCAACAAGGGGCTTCAAATGGGACATGGTATAAACAAAACCAGTCCTGCAAAATCTGCCTTCCAAAACCCATATGGTGTTCCCCTCCTTCTATGTGCTCCCGTTTGGCCAAACAGTCGTTTACGACCACATATGGGGTGTTTTTGCAAACTACAGAATCAGGGCAACCCATTTTGAGTTTTGTTTGGCAGTTAACCCCTGTTTTACTCCTGGAAAAAATTGATTATATTGGAAAATTTTCCAAAAAATTGAAATTTCTAAATTGTTTCTCCATCTGCCAATAACTCTTGTGGGGCACCTAAAGGGTTAACAAAGTTTGTAAACCCAGTTTTGAATACCTTGAGGGGTGTACTTTCTTAGATGGAGTCACTTTTTTGAAATTTCTATTCTAGGGGTGCAACAGGGGGCTTCAAATGGGACATGGTATAAACAAAACCAGTCCTGCAAAATCTGCCTTCCAAAACCCATATGGTGTTCCCCTCCTTCTATGTGCTCCCGTTTGGCCAAACAGTGGTTTACGACCACATATGGGGTGTTTCTGCAAACTACAGAATCAGGGCAACCCATTTTGAGTTTTGTTTGGCAGTTAACCCTTGTTTTACTTCTGGAAAAAATTGATTATATTGGAAAATTTTCAAAAAAATAGAAATTTCTAAATTGTTTCTCAATCTGCCATTAACTCTTGTGGAAGACCTAAAGGGTTAATACAGTTTGAAAAAACAGTTTTGAATACCTTGAGGGGTGTAGTTTCTAGAATGGGGTCATTTTTGGGAGGTTTCTATTATCTAAGCCTCACAATATGACTTCAAACCTGAACTGGTCCATAAAAAGTGGGATTTTGAAGATTTCTGAAAAATTTCAAAATTTGCTTCTAAACTTCTAAGCCTTGTAACATCCCCAAAAAATAAAATATCATTCCCAAAATGCTACAAACATGAAGTAGATATATGGGGAATGTAAAGTCATCACAATTTTTGGGGGTATTACTATGTATTACAGAGGTAGAGAAACTGAAACTTTGTAATTTGCTAATTTTTCAAAATTTTTGGTAAAAATTGTATTTTTTTATGCAAAAAAAATAACTTTTTTGACCCAATTTTAGCAGTGTCATGAAGTACAATATGTGACGAAAAAACAATCTCAGAACAGCCTGGGTAAGTCAAAGCGTTTTAAAGTTATAAGCACTTAAAGTGACACTGGTCAGATTTGCAAAAAATGGCCAAGTCCTTAAGGTGAAATAGGGCTGAGTCCTTAAGGGGTTAACGAGCACACCAAATGCTTCAAATAACTTCTTTATTAACTTCAACTTTTCTTCATATATAATACTGCCGCCTCCGCAGCAGAGAGTCCATGTACAAAACATGTGTTGAAAAGATATCCCAAAATGGCGGTATGCATAAGATGGTGGTTCAACTGTCCAATCTTATCATTCAACATAAAATGGTGGATATATTTCTCTCTTGAGTATCTGTACTCTACCTTTTAAGTTACTTAAGCACTGTATGATCTCTCTGAGAGGTATATCTGAGGTCTAACTAATAGTTCTACTGATCTGTATGCAATTTGTATGGATTGCTATTTGTATAATATTTGTAGTTTGCAATTGCATGGTTGCAATTGAATTTGCAATTTGGTGGAACTGTAAGTAAACACCAAAAAACGAGGATGCTATTAATGTAAAAATAATTACTTTTATTGAAATACATAGAAGAATCAGTACAAATGTTGGTCAAAAGGGAGAGGACATGAGAAAACGAGCCTCTAAAATAGGGCTCAACAATGTGGAGAATCACACCTGAGGAAAATTGCACCCTGAGCAGCCACAGTTGCAACAAATAAAGGGAGTCGGATGACGATGGAATGAGTAGTGGGTAGTGATGACAATACCATCTCCCCACAAACATATAACATGACTATCCAAACTGTCCTGGCATCCTCCTCATTTGAAAGGAACTGTAAGTAAAAACACATAACTGGTTCAGTATATAGTTCTAATCACAATACTAACAATATGAACATTATATAACTGTTTTAACTACCTATTTTGGCCTCTTGTTCCCATAAAACTCAGCTCTCAGTGGAGTGAATATCTCTTCAGCTCCTGTCTCTGGTGAATAATGATTCTAGCAGCAGGAGCTGGGGGAATTCCCAGACAGACTGTTTGTGAGGCTGGCTGTGATTGGTGAAAACTCTTGCTTTGTGAGAAACTGGCTGTGATTGGTCTAGACTTCTGCGCAGTAACAACATGGGGCAAATGACACACTTTAATACTAACTAGGTCGTTAAATAAATAATTGACACTAACAACATAGTGGAAAAAAAGGCCGCTGTGCTTTATTAAGGGTCACTTAAAATATTTTACAACCATAAATAAATAAATTAATTAATTTAAAATACCATAATAACCAATACCAGAAGACCAATGATAAATTAACCATATAAGGACCAAGATCCACTCAGCATGAGCTGAGCGACACTACCCCTCTAATAAAGCCCAGCGACAGATGATACAGTGAAAAAATAAGGGAAGGGGGGGTGGGACGCTGGTCAGCTCTTCAGGCACTTCTGAGCCAGCTCCGCCGAACCTGGGAATATAAAGGGGAACAGATTCCCGCCGCTAAACAAACAACAAATCAGGGAGCTGGAAATCTCCCCCAGCAACCAGCAGCAACCAATCAGCTGCCCTCTTGACTCTCAGCAGCTGGATTCTTCTAGAATGCAGGTGAGACGATTTCTGAGGTGATTTTACCTGAAATAGAAAAAAGGGCGGGAAAAGAGGTACAGGGAAGAGAAACAAGGCCCCTAAACAACCCCAACTTTAAGCCTACCTAAGATGTCATAGCCCCCATGTCTCCCCCCAAGCTAAACGCTCTGGAGGGGTTAATTCATGGGGGCAAATGACACACTTTAATACTAACTAGGTCGTTAAATAAATAATTGACACTAACAACATAGTGGAAGAAATGGCCGCTGTGCTTTATTAAGGGTCACTTAAAATATTTTACAACCATAAATAAATTAATTAATTAATTTAAAATACCATAATAACCAATACCAGAAGACCAATGATAAATTAACCATATAAGGACCAAGATCCACTCAGCATGAGCTGAGCGACACTACCCCACAAGCCACGCCTAACAAAGGCGAGGCCCCCCACAACACCGCAGCCATTTCTCCACTATATTCTGAAGGCCCAAATTAAAAATATCAATCCCTACCTCAGAAAGATGAACGTTATCGGACCTAAAAAGGCCAGGCAAAAACCCCTCCAGATCTAAATGCCTATAACTAAACCCACCCACCAAAGGAAGAAATTTGTCAAAGGCCCTATTCACTCTTTTACAAATTTTTTCTAAAAATTTACCATCCTTTCCTGACCAGACTAAACGAGGGACAATTTCCGAAAAAACTAAATCAGTACTAGGAAGACTATGACGTAATAAGGCCAGATCCCTCTTCATAACCCACAATAGTTCACAGGTTCTTAACCTACCTAAATCATTACCCCCAAGGTGGATAACTATCAAATGCGGAACAGGCTATTTTTTCATAAGCCTATTAATTTCCACCATTAACCCTTTCCAACACATTCCTCTAACTCCCTGCCAAAGAATAAGAACTTCAGATGTATTAAACGACAAATTCTCTGAGTATATTCTTTTTTCAGCTCGCTTCTGAGCCCAAAACACAAATGAATGTCCCACAATCCAAATCACAAACTGACTCCCTGTAAAAATAAAAAGGCATTCAGACTGGTAGCATTAACTCTGGTCTAACATAAATTTTAAATCTATTAGATTCCCATCTCCCAATTCTTTTAACTACTGAATCATCAAACCCAAACCTAGAAGCCTCCGTCGCAGCACCTATCCTAAAAGAATGCGACGAGAATTTCACAGAGCTAAGCCCCAATTTCCCCAAACATTTCTTCAGAATTGCGCTAAGCTGAAATTTAGTGAGAGGGGAGAAATCCTGATGCATTAAAAAAGAGCCACTTTTAGAAGGATGAATCTCAAGAAAACAACTTACCAATTTAACCGGACAAAAATCAGAACCTAACCAAGAACATAATCTAACTACCTGACCCCTACCATACTGATCAGTTTTGGACCTTCTGATAAAAATCTCCACTTTATTATCAAAAACAACAACATCTGAAAACTCCAAACCCGATAAATTATTACGGCTCGCCGCCACCAACTCACTAATCCTAAAAGCCCCGAAAAAAGCTAACACAAAGGCTGTACGAAAAAGCAATACCTCAAATTGATCCCTACACACGTCACCCAAAACTCTACAAAGGTCACCCAATAAAGAGATAGAAATTGGCCTCCTAGTATCCAGCTTGCAAACACTTTTCTTGTAACCCTTTAACGACTGTTTAATCTGAAAAAAGGAAGATAACGGCCTCTCACCTCGCAGTTTCTGAAAAAACAAAACACCTGCCACCACTCTAGCAACAGACGAAGCCGCCAATTTTCTATTAAACAAACTAGTAACAAACAATAAACCATAACTTAACACATCCCCTTTAATATCCACTGAACATGCATTTATGAAATAACACCAATCCCTCCATGCGGCAGAGTAAGCTGCCCAGGTTTTTGGGGCTAAAGACCTCTCAATAGCTGCAGACATCAGTCCCAAATCAACCCCCACAGATGTTGAGGACACGGGCTCCCATCCAGATCCGCCTCCGGAGCTAACTCCCGGAATCTCAGGAACTGTGAACGAGACAAAGAATCAGCCAGCACGTTAGAAGACCCTACAATATATTTCGCTTTGATCCATATATTAAACTTCATACAAAAAAGAACTAAATGCCTTAATAACTTTACTATTACATCACATTTAGACGAGAGAGTATTGACCGCAAAACAAACCCCTTTGTTATCCGTTTGTAATAAGATCCTCCTATCCTTAAACTCATACCCCCAAAGAACAACTGCAACAATAACCGGAAACAGTTCTAATAAAACAATATTCCTAGTGAGACCATTCTCCACCCATGAAGCTGGCCATTTTTCAGCTGACCATTTTCCGTTCCAGAAAGCCCCATATCCACAACTACCGGCTGCATCTGTAAATAACCCTAAAGCGTCTGAACTCAAAAATTCTTCCTGCCAGCAACTAGAACCATTAAATTCCTGGAGGAACTCTAACCAAACACCCAAATCTTCTTTCAGACATCTAGTCAACCGAATATGAGAATTAGGCGACTTAAGACCCCTAGTCGAAAAATACAACCGACTAGAAAAAACCCTACCTATGGGAATAACCTTACAAGCAAAATTAAGTGAACCAAGAAGAGATTGCATTTCTCTCAGCGTACATTTCTTCTTACCCAACAAAGACAACAGCAACATCCGAATTTTGACCAATTTCGCCTAAGACAGGCGGAATCCCATGCGACTAGAGTCGATAACTATCCCCAAAAACTCTAAACAAACACAGGGACCAACAGTCTTCTCCTCTGCTACTGGAATCCCAAAACAAGAACAAATATCTAAAAACCTAACTAACAGATCTGAACAAGCACTAGAATGAGAAGAACCGACAAACAAAAAATCATCTAAATAATGAAGAACACCATTAAAATTTAAATCACAATGTCACGGAACCATGAACCAGACGTACAACAAGAGATAAGTGAAAATAAGAAGGCTTTATTGAAAATAAAGCTGTAAAGCAAAAGTCCAAACGGATGGTGAAACCGAGCAGAGTCTTTGCGAAGCCAGAGGTCAGGAACCAGAAGGGTAGTCAGACAAAGCCAGGATCAGGAACCAGCAGGGTAGTCAGACGAAGCCAGGATCAGGAACCAGCAGGGTAGTCAGACGAAGCCAGGATCAGGAACCAGCAGGGTAGTCAGACGAAGCCAGGATCAGGAACCAGAAGCAGCAGCAGTCTTAGAAGCATGTGAACACAAGAGGACCAAGCAAGGAACTGAAGCCACAGACCTCCTATATATATGAGCTAGGCATCCAGCTCCTCCCAGGGGAAGGAGGAGCCGCAGGGTGGAAGGCTACAAGAAACCCAGAAACCAAGATGGCCGCCAGCACATGTCAAACGAAGGAGAGCAGCAAGCAGGTAAGACCATGACAGTACCTCCCCCTCAAGGGCCCCTCCTCCGCGGAGCACAAAACGGTTTCTGAGGGAAGCGTGCGTGGAAGGCTCGGAGCAAGGCAGGAGCATGGACATCTGCGGAGGGAACCCAGGAACGCTCCTCTGGACCATAACCACGCCAATGGACCAAAAACTGCAACCGACCGCGGACCAGGCGTGAGTCCAGGATATTGCTCACCTCATATTCCTCACGATTGCCCACTTGGACCGGACGAGGCCGAGGAACCGAGGAAGTGAAACGATTACACACCAGTGGCTTCAACAGGGAGACATGAAACACGTTGGAGATCCGCATGCCAGGAGGAAGCGCAAGGGCATAGGCTACCGGGTTTACCCTGCGAAGCACTCGGAAGGGACCAACAAAGCGAGGCGCCAGCTTGGGAGTGGGCACTCGAAGGTTGAGGTTGCGGGTGGACAACCATACACGGTCTCCGACCTGGTAGGAAGGAGCAGGCGCTCGTCTGCGATCAGCCTGGAGTCTCTGGCGCTGCGCAGAGACCTCAAGGGACTTCTGGATCTGTACCCAAGAAGCACGTAGGACGGAAAGGTGATCCTCCACAGCCGGAATATCCTGGGGAGAGAATACCTCCGGTAACACGGCAGGTTGGAACCCATAATTGGCCATGAAGGGAGACGTCCCAGAGGAAGAGTTCACCGCCGTGTTCCTGGCAAACTCAGCCCAAGGCAGGAGGTCAACCCAATTGTCTTGGTGATCGGAGACATAGCAACGAAGGAATTGCTCCAAGGCCTGATTGGATCGTTCTGCGGCCCCATTGGACTGAGGGTGGTAGGCCGAGGAGAAGGAGAGATGAATCCCCAACTGGGAGCAAAAGGCGCGCCAGAACCTGGACACAAACTGACTCCCCCGATCCGACACAATCTCCTTAGGCAAACCGTGCAACCGGAAGACCTCCCTGGCAAAAATCGTGGCCAACTCTTGTGCAGAGGGTAACTTCTTGAGAGGAACACAGTGGCACATTTTGGAAAACCGATCCACAATCATGAGAATGACCGTATGGCCTCGGGATGCAGGGAGGTCCACAATGAAATCCATCCCCAGGTGTGACCATGGGCGCTCCCCGGTGGCTATGGGTTGCAGAAGGCCCAACGGAAGGTGCCGAGGGGACTTACTCTGGGCACAAACGGAGCATGCCGCTACATATGCGGCGATGTCGGAACGTAGGGAAGGCCACCAGAACAGACGTGAAACAGCCCAGGACAGCTGATTCTTTCCAGGATGCCCCGCGGTCTTGGAGTTATGGTAGGCTCGCAACAACCGAGTGCGCAACTCCTCAGGCACAAAACATCTGCCGTTGGGTCTCCCAGAGGGAGCACCAGATTGAGCCGCCAAAATCTGCTCACCCAGGGGAGAGGTCAGGCTGGTGCGAATGGCGGCCAGGATCTGATTCGGAGGTATGACCGAAGTCGGAATCGACTCCTCCCTGGACAGCTCGGAGTACTGCCGTGATAAGGCATCCGCCCTGATGTTCTTGGAACCGGGTAGGTAGGAGACCACGTAATTAAAACGTGACAAGAACAGAGCCCATCTGGCCTGACGTGGTGTCAATCTCTTGGCCTCAGAAAGGTAGGTCAGATTCTTGTGGTCCGTCAGGATGAGAACCGGAACCACCGAACCCTCGAGCAAGTGCCTCCATTCTTTAAGGGCCTGCACGATGGCCAATAACTCCCTGTCACCAATCTGATAGTTGCACTCCGCGGAAGACAGTTTCCGGGAGTAAAACCCACAAGGAAGCAGAGGACCCTCTGGTGTTCTACGCTGAGACAGAAGGGCGCCTACTCCCGTCTCAGACGCGTCCACCTCGAGGACAAAGGGCAACCCAGGGTTGGGATGCGACAGAATCGGAGCCGACACAAAGGCGGACTTTAGGGCCTCAAAAGCTCGGATGGCCTCGAGCGGCCAGACCTGGGAATTACTGCCCTTCCTGGTCAGATCCGTGAGAGGCTTGGCCAGCATGGAAAAGTCCCTGATGAACTTCCGATAATAATTGGCGAAGCCCAAAAAGCGCTGCAGGGAACGAAGACCACTGGGCTGGGGCCACTGTAAGACAGCCGAAACCTTCTCAGGATCCATGGAGAACCCCTCAGCGGAAATGATGTAACCTAAGAAGGTTACCTGGGATCGGTGAAATTCGCATTTCTCAAGCTTACCGAACAGCTTGTTCTCTCGTAACCGTTGCAACACTCGTCTGACATCCAGAATGTGGGCCTCCATGGATTCAGAATATACCAAGATGTCATCCAAATAGACTACCACACACTGCTGCAACAGGTCACGGAAAACATCGTTGATGAATTCCTGAAAGACTGCGGGCGCATTGCACAACCCAAAGGGCATAACCAAGGATTCGTAATGACCGGTCCTGGTGTTAAACGCGGTCTTCCACTCATCGCCCGCCTTGATCCTTACCAGGTTATATGCCGCCCTCAGGTCGAGTTTGGTAAAGACCGTGGCCCCTTTAAGGCGATCGAACAGCTCGGAAATCAAGGGTATCGGGTAAGCGTTCTTGATCGTGATGCGATTGAGACCCCTGTAATCGATGCAAGGCCTCAACTCACCGCCCTTCTTTTTCACAAAGAAAAATCCAGCCCCTGCCGGGGACGAAGATTTGCGAATGTGTCCACGTGAAAGCGCCTCCCTCACGTACTCCTCCATGGCCTCATTCTCCGCTACCGACAGTGGATAGACTTTGCCACGAGGAGGAACGGCACCAGATTGTAACTCTATGGCACAATCGTATGGGCGGTGCGGAGGTAGGGCAACCGCGCGCACCTTATCGAATACATCCCGGTACTCCTCGTATTCAGGAGGCAACAGAGAGTCCGAGGAAGTACACAGCAACTTGACAGACCCATGGATGCAACTAGCCCCACACTGCGGTGACCACGAGAGGATCTCGACCGATCTCCAATCGAAAGTCGGATTATGCTTCTGGAGCCAGGGGTACCCCAAGACCATCGAGTAGTGTGGAGACGAAATAACCTGGAGGCAGACCGACTCTCTGTGAACGGCACCAATGGCTATCCCCACTGGAAGGGTCTCATGAGTCACGTGTGGCGGCAGAAGGGGTCTGCCGTCTATCGCCTCAAGAGCCAGTGGGGAACCTCGAGCCTGCAGAGGAATGGAATTGGCGGCAGCGAACACACTATCAATGAACAAACCACCAGCACCAGAGTCCACCAACGCCTGGGTCGTCACCGAGCCCCCGACCCAGGAGAGGACAACAGTGATCAGTGGTTTGTCAACACGGGAAACCGGGGACGAGGAGACTCCACCCAAGATCTGCCCCCGACAGGATCTCAGGGTACGAGCGTTTCCCGGACGGTTCGGACATGCCAACCGAAAATGCCCACCGAGACCACAGTACATGCATCGGCCCTCGCGTCTCCGGAGTGCCCTCTCCCCCTCGGACAGGCGAGCAAACCCCAGCTGCATGGGTTCACCCCCAGACAAGTCATCCCCAGGAGGCGTGGGAGGAGAGGGAGGCACGGGTGGGACAGCAAACGTAGGCACCAATCTGTTAGAAGACCTCCGCAGGTTCTCCTTAAAGGAAGGTCTCTCCCTGAGTCTGGTATCAATCAAAATCAGGAAAGAAATAAGAGACTCGAGCTCAACTGGTAGGTCCTTAGCTGCAACCTCATCCTTCAAGGCATCCGAGAGACCATGAGAGAAAGCAGCGACCAGAGCCTCATTATTCCAGCCCACCTCTGCTGCCAGGGTACGAAACTCAATGGCGTATTCAGCTACGGATCGTGAACCCTGTCTGATGGACATAAGGAGCTTCGCAGCAGAGGCAGCACGAGCCGGCACATCGAATACCTTCTGAAGAGAAGCAACAAAACCGGAAAACTCGGCAACCACCGGATTGTTGTTCTCCCATAAAGGGCTGGCCCAGGCCAAGGCCTTGTCCGAGAGCAGCGAGATCAAGAAGCCCACCTTTGATCTCTCAGTAGGAAAGGCATGTGGCAGCAACTCGAAATAAATGCCCACCTGGTTAAGGAAACCTCGGCACTGAGTTGGCTCTCCCCCAAAGTGCTGTGGAAGAGGGGCAGAACCGGTCATACCCCGAAACACCGCAGGCGCAACAACAGGTGTCGGGGTAGACTCTGGCGCAACAACCGGAGCGGCAGTAGGAGCGAGCCCAGGAGCGACAACCGACCCATCGGCAACGGGAGCGAAATGAGCCGTGCGTTCAAGCAGGGTTTGCAACGCCACAGCGAACCGACCCAACAGGTGATCCTGCTGATCAAGTCTGGCAACCAGCGTGGGTAGCGAGGATGGCCCTGTACCGTCAGAATTCATGGCTTGGTCCTAATGTCACGGAACCATGAACCAGACGTACAACAAGAGATAAGTGAAAATAAGAAGGCTTTATTGAAAATAAAGCTGTAAAGCAAAAGTCCAAACGGATGGTGAAACCGAGCAGAGTCTTTGCGAAGCCAGAGGTCAGGAACCAGAAGGGTAGTCAGACGAAGCCAGGATCAGGAACCAGCAGGGTAGTCAGACGAAGCCAGGATCAGGAACCAGCAGGGTAGTCAGACGAAGCCAGGATCAGGAACCAGCAGGGTAGTCAGACGAAGCCAGGATCAGGAACCAGAAGCAGCAGCAGTCTTAGAAGCATGTGAACACAAGAGGACCAAGCAAGGAACTGAAGCCACAGACCTCCTATATATATGAGCTAGGCATCCAGCTCCTCCCAGGGGAAGGAGGAGCCGCAGGGTGGAAGGCTACAAGAAACCCAGAAACCAAGATGGCCGCCAGCACATGTCAAACGAAGGAGAGCAGCAAGCAGGTAAGACCATGACACACACTCAACAACCCACTGAATAAAAGAAGAAAATGCTTCAAAGTAATAACAGGACAACGAAAAACCCATCGGCAGGCATTTATCAAAATAAAAATAACTGTCAAAATGAAAACCTAATGAGTTGAAGCCATCTGGACAAACAGGTAGTAGACGGAACGCAGATTTAATGTCCGCTTTCGCTAACAGGGCAGCCTTGCCGAAAGACCTAACTACAGCTAGTGCACTATCAAACGAGGCATATGACACAGAAGCCTTAGATTTATCCACCATATCGTTCAAAGAACTTTTTTCCGGGAACGACAGGTGATGAATCAGTCTAAAATCCCCAGGCTCCTTCTTTGGCACAACGCCCAAAGGAGAAAGCCTAAAATTAACAAACGGCGGCTCTGAAAAGGGGCCCTCAATCATCCCCAAGTCCAGCTCTTTCTGAATCTTAATACGGACCACCTCCTTATGCAAATTTACGGATTTTAAGTTCTCAACCCAACAGCAGCCAACACCAGAAAAATGTGGAACTTCAAAACCATACAGAAAACCGTTAAAAATCAAATCAGCTTTCTGACTATTCAACCATTTACATGAAGCCTCGTTATAAGCAAAACATACACCCTTTCTCATAACCGTATGAGACGACACCGGCGGCTTTGCCGGAATAGCTTTTTGCAGCAACATCAAATTTACCCAAAGCCCAATGTCCTTCACACCCCATTTAAGGGATGGATGGACAGCTAACTTTTGGCGGAACGTCTCGTCGTATTGAAACCAAGCCATCCCGCCAAAATTCCTGTAGGCTTCAGTAACAATATCCAAATGCTGGAACAATCCCGAACACAGCTCAGAATGCTTCTCCCCCAAAACCGCAGCATAAACACAAAATGCCTGAAGCCAATTGTTAAATGATCTAGGGGGAAAGCGTTTCTTTTCATCATCAAATTTTTCATCCTTTTTAAAAGCACTATCTTTGGCGGATGGCAATAACGCCATTAATTCAACGTACTCCATTCGCCAAATACGCTCTTTCATATTAACACTAAGATGATATCCTAAAGGAGACACTTCACAGGCTAGAGCCTCCTTTAAACAAGTCTCCTTAACCCCTGAGCTTCTCTCCATCACAGGCACAACATTGCCAACATTATTAACACCAGACGGCATAACAACCGTACCTAGACCATTGCTCCAGACATCTGAAGCAGCATTAACCGTTCGCCTGCTAGAGAACTCAGCTAGCAGCTTAACCAGATCATTTAAAACAGAAGACTCAGACACAGGGACAACATTCATGTTCTCACCCACTGGTAGACCCTCCTGGCGTGGACCAGAGGCTGAAGATGATAGGTGTGGTAGTCTTCCCAGGGGGCCCGGAGACGGCTCAACCAACAAAGGTGGGAGCCTCTCAACAGGCCGCCCCTGTAACTCATTCAGGACGCTTCGCTGATCCACTTCATGCTGCAGCTCCTCACTGGCAGCACCTTGATGACGCTCCCCACTAGTGAGATCACATGCTGTATAGATTGTAAGACCGCTCTGCCCTCCAGACTCGCTGCTCCTGGAGGACCGATGGCCTCTCTGCAAAGCCACTCCTCTCTGGCTGCTGCTACGTCGGCGCCCCGCCCCGGGGGAGGAGTATAAGCGCTCCTTGCTTTTCTAGCTCTTTTGCCTGGTAGCGCTGCTGACTCCTCCTCCCGGAAACGGCCCATAGATCCTCTAGCTGAGCGCCGCTCCGGCAAGCTTCTAACAGCTGGAACCGGTCCTTCATCTTCCTCCACAGGCGGCGGTGGCAGCTCCAGCGATGGCGGCGGTAACATCGGGGTTCCCAGCAGAGGTCCAGACGAACTCGGCGGCGGTGACATCACTTGAGGTGAGCTTGATAGGAGCGGCGCCGGCATATTCAAACAGCTCCTCAGCCAGTCTTCTCCGCCGGCGGACCCCGCTCTCTTCATCAGCTGCTGCAGGAGTTCTTCCATGTCCCACGCTGGTCAGCTCTTCAGGCACTTCTGAGCCAGCTCCGCCGAACCTGGGAATATAAAGGGGAACAGATTCCCGCCGCTAAACAAACAACAAATCAGGGAGCTGGAAATCTCCCCCAGCAACCAGCAGCAACCAATCAGCTGCCCTCTTGACTCTCAGCAGCTGGAATCTTCTAGAATGCAGGTAAGACGATTTCTGAGGTGATTTTACCTGAAATAGAAAAAAGGGCGGGAAAAGAGGTACAGGGAAGAGAAACAAGGCCCCTAAACAACCCCAACTTTAAGCCTACTTAAGGTGTCATAGCCCCCATGTCTCCCCCCAAGCTAAACGCTCTGGAGGGGTTAATTCAGATTAACACTATGCTTTCTGTTGTTTCTGCTGTGTCACTGAGCTTACCTTACATTACAAAATAAATCTTAAAGGCATATAATCTTTTTATACTTCTGTGAACACAAAATATAACAGTTATATGACATCCAAAACATGATGTCACAGTAAATAACTCTGCTTTTGCCTTTAACACATAAACATAGGAACTGTATTAAGGCTACTGGCAGGTCTCGCTGAATACACATATAAGCTATACTAGCAACCTAGGACAGGTCTTAGCTGGCCTCTTAATTTTTAACACACAGCACTGTGAAATCTCTTAAAGAGCCACTAACCCTTTAATGTATAGCTTCTAAAACAACGGCTTATGAAAATATCTGCTAATATCTGTTATGGAGTTAGGTAGCGGATCCTGTATTCCTACGATCAGATTTGAGCAGGATAGGTTTGGGGTGCAGAGTCTACGGATGAACAGTGAGATATCTGATGCAGGATACACCACAGTTTGCGGTCTTTTTTTATCCTATTCTATCGAGAGAGAAAAAAAACTGGAACCTGGTTGCTTGTGACACTTTTTTTTAATGCTTCTGAGCATTTATAATAAGGTGGCATTGGACAATGTGTTCCCAGGTATGGATGGAGTTTTGGTGGCAAAGTCCATTTATGGTGGGGTGATGGAAAAGTGTCGTCTCGCTGAGGATGCTGTACATACCTGTAAATATAGATGATTAAAAGTAATAGCCTGAAGCCTTTAAATCTATTACAACATGGCGATCTTTAATAAAACTGATTGCTTTTGTAGTATAGGACCTATTGCCCAGTCACTGTATTGCTATTTTCAGCAGAACTGAGGCAATTTCTATATCCTGGCACCAACCTTACTATATAAGCATTGAACGGCTCGGTCTGGTTTATCCTCTTGTTGGACTTTTCCTCTTCGGTCTCTGGTCTTTTGTTTTTAATCCCTTCAGCACCTTGCAATTTTCCTTTTTTATTTTTTCCATTTACATAGCCTTATGAAGGCTTGTTTTTTTGCACGACAAGCTGTAATTTCTATTGGCACCAGTTAATATTGCATCTGATAAAGTGGGAAGCTGGAAAGAAAATTGCAAATGGGATGGAATTGGAAAAAGAAAAAACCCTCAATTCCGCCATAGTTTAATGGGTTTTGTTTTCATGGCGTTCCCTGTGTTGTAAAAATGACCTGAGTATGATTATAGCAACACCACATTTACTGTATTTTTCGGACTAAAAGTGGCACTGCATCATATAGTGGGAATACTAATGAGTGCTGTTCAGTACCCTCCGTGCTCTTCTTCCGGATCCCCCTCTGCACTGTGTCCTGACGGCGTACAGTGTCAGGACGTAGCGCACATAGTCACGCACTATGACTTGACGCTGTGTGACCATGGAGCGGTGAGTGGCAGTGCTGTCTGAGGCTGATGGGGATCTGATCTGAGGATGATGGAGCTTGGAAGTCTGATCTGAGGTCTGATGAAAAACATATATATTTTTCTTATTTTCATCCTCCAAAAATCCTACGTGCGTCTTATAGTCTGAAAAATACGGTATATATTCTTTCAGTTTTAATACTGAAAAAATCAAAACACTGAAAAAAATTATTTTTTTCTTTTCATCGCCATATTCTCCCCCCCCAGAACTTTTTTTTTAGAGTTATGTTTAATGTCTAATATGTCTGATTCTTTTTAAATCAACTTTTATCCTTTTTAGGTAGGGGGAACGCTGAAAATAAAATGGCGAATAAGCCATTTAGATTTTTCTTCCCGTTACCCGTGATGCTAGGGAGGCTCGTTCCCTTCCGCGCCTGCCATCATGGAGGGGTCTGAAATTCACATTGTAGGTGCATTCCCACTCTGAGAGACAGAATAGAAATAAATAAATCAGGAAATCACATTGTATGATTTTCAAAGAATTTATTTGTCTTGCAGTGCTGAACATACGGTAAGTATTTGAACACCTAAGAAAATCAGTGTTAATATTTGGTACAGAAGCCTTTGTTTGCAATTACAGAGGTCAAACGTTTCCTGTAGTTCTTGACCAGGTTTGCACACACTGCTACAGGGATTGTGGCCCACTCCTCCACACAGATCTCCTCTAGATCTGTCAGGTTTTGGGGCTGTTACTGGGCAACACAGAGTTTCAGCTCCCTCCAAAGATGTTCTATTGGATTTAAGTCTTGAGACTGGCTAGGCCACTCCAGAACCTTGATATGCTTCTTACAGAGCCACTCCTTGGTTATCCTGGCTGTGTGCTTCGGGTCGTTGTCATGTTGGAAGACCCAGCCACGACCCATTTTCAATGGTCCGACTGAATGAAGGAGGTTGTTGCTCAAAATCTCACAATAAATGGCCCCATTCATCCTCTCCTTAATACAGTGCAGTCGTCCTATCCCCTTCGCAAAAAAGCACCCCCAAAGCATGATGCTACCACCCCCATTCACAGTAGGGATGGTGTTTGTGGGATGCAACTCATCCTTCTTTTTCCTCCAAACACGACGAGTGAAGTTTAGACCAAAAAGTTCTACTTTGGTCTCATCTGACCACATGACTTTCTCCCATTCCTCCTCTGGATCATCCAGATGGTCATTGGCAAACTTCAGACGGGCCTGGACATGTGATGACTTGAGCAGGGAACCTTCCGTGCAATGCATGATTTGAAACCATGACGGCGTAGTGTTCTACCGACAGTGACCTTTGGAACTTTGGTCCCAGCGCTCTTCATGTCATTGACCAGCTCCTCCCTTGTAGTTCTGGGCTGATTCCTCACCTTTCTTATCATCAGTGATACCCCACGAGGTAAGATCTTGCATGGAGCCCTAGTCCGAGGGAGACTGACAGTCGTCTTTAGCCTCTTCCATTTTCTAACAATTGTTCCAACAGTTGATCTATTTTCACCAAACTGATTGGCAATTGCCCCGTAGCCCTTTCCAGCCTTGTGGAGGTCCATAATTTTGTCTCTGGTGTCTTTTGACAGCTCTTTGGTCTTGCCCATGGTAGTAGTTGATGTCTGACTGTGGGGTGGAAAGGTGTCTTTAACCACCTCAGTCCCCCTAGCTTAAACACCCTTAATGACCAGACCACTTTTTACACTTCTGTACTACACTACTTTCACGGTTTATTGCTCGGTCATGCAACTTACCACCCAAATGAATTTTACCTCCTTTTCTTCTCACTAATAGAGCTTTCATTTGGTGGTATTTCATTGCTGCTGACATTTTGACTTTTTTTGTTATTAATCGAAATTTTTGCAAAAAAATGACATTTTTCACTTTCAGTTGTAAAATTTTTCAAAAAAAACGACATCTATATATAAATTTTTCTCTAAATTTTTTTTTCTACATGTCTTTGATAAAAAAAAAATGTTTGGGTAAAAAAAAAATTGTTTGGGTAAAAGTTATCTGGGTGAGATAAATATCTTGGTCAAATGTCAACTTTGTATAAAAAAAATGGGAAAAGTTGTCTTTTGCCGAGATATTTCTCTCACCCAGCATGGGTATATGTAAAAAGACACCCCAAAACACATTCCCCAACTTCCCCTGAGTACGGCGATACCAGATGTGTGGCACTTTTTTGCAGACTAGGTGGGCAAAGGGGCCCACATTCCAAAGAGCACCTTTAGGATTTCACAGGGCATTTTTTACACATTTTGATTTCAAACTACTTCTCACACATTAGGGCCCCTAAAATGCCAGGGCAGTATAGCTACCCCACAAGTGACCCCATTTTGGAAAGAAGACACCCCAAGGTATTTCGTGATGGGCATAGCGAGTTCATGGAAGTTTTTATTTTTTGTCACAAGTTAGTGGAATATGAGACTTTGTAAGAATAAATAAATAAATCATCATTCTCCGCTAACTTGTGACAAAAAATAAAAAATTCTAGGAACTCGCCATGCCCCTCACGGAATACCTTGGGGTGTCTTCTTTCCCAAATGGGATCACTTGTGGGGTAGTTATACTGCCCTGGCATTTTAGGGGCCCTAATGCGTGAGAAGTAGTTTGAAATCAAAATGTGTACAAAATGCCCTGTGAAATTCGAAAGGTGCTCTTTGGAATGTGGGCCCATTTGCCCACCTAGGCTGCAAAAAAGTGTCACACATCTGGTATCGCCGTACTCAGAAGAAGTAGGGCAATGTGTTTTGGGGTGTCTTTTTACATATACCCATGCTGGGTGAGAGAAATATCTCGGCAAAAGACAACTTTTCCCATTTTTTTATACAAAGTTGGCATTTGACCAAGATATTTATCTCACCCAGCATAGGTATATGTAAAATGACACCCCAAAACACATTGCCCAACTTCTCCTGAGTACGGCAATACCACATGTGTGACACTTTTTTGCAGTCTAGATGCGCAAAGGGGCCCAAATTCCTTTTAGGGCATTTTTAGACATTTGGATCCCAGACTTCTTCTCACGCTTTAGGTTACCCCACATACCCCATTTTGGAAAGAAGACACCCCAAGGTATTCAATGAGGGGCATGGCGAGTTCATAGTAAAAAAAAAATTTTGGCACAAGTTAGCGGAAATTGATTTTTTTTTGTTTTTTCTCACAAAGTCTCCCTTTCCGCTAACTTGGAACAAAAATTTCAATCTTTCATGGACTCAATATGCCCCTCAGTGAATACCTTGGGGTGTCTTCTTTCCGAAATGGGGTTACATGTGGGGTATTTATACTGCCCTGGCATTTTAGGGGCCCTAAAGCATGAGAAGAAGTCTGGAATATAAATGTCTAAAAATGTTTACATTTACGCATTTGGATTCCGTGAGGGGTATGGGGAGTTCATGTGAGATTTTATTTTTTGTCACAAGTTAGTGGAATATGAGACTTTGTAAGAAAAAACAAAGAAAAAAAAAATCTATATCCACTAACTTGTGCCAAAAAAATGTCTGAATGGAGCCTTACAGGGGGGTGATCAATGACAGGGGGGTGATCAGGGAGTCTATATGGGGTGATCACCCCCCTGTGATTGATCACCCCCCTGTAAGGCTCCATTCAGACGTCCGTATGTGTTTTGCGGATCCACGGATCGTATCCGCAAAACACAAACGGACGTCTGAATGGAGCCTTACAGGGGGGTGATCAATCACAGGGGGGTGATTAATGACAGGGGGGTGATCAGGGAGTCTATATGGGGTGATCACCCCCCTGTGATTGATCACCCCCCTGTAAGGCTCCATTCAGAGGTCCGTATGTGTTTTGCGGATCGACGGATCGTATCCGCAAAACACAAACGGACATCTGAATGGAGCCTTACAGGGGGGTGATCAGGCAGTCTATATGAGGTGATCACCCCCCTGTCAATGATCACCCACCTGTAAGGCTCCATTCAGACGTCCGTATGTGTTTTGCGGATCCGATCCGTGGATCCGTAAAGCGGGGTGATCAATGACAGGGGGGTGATCAGGGAGTCTATATGGGGTGATCACCCCCCTGTAAGGCTCCATTCAGAGGTCCGTATGTGTTTTGCGGATCCACGGATCGGATCTCTGAATGGAGCCAGCATACGGACCTCTGAATGGAGCCAGCCTTACAAGGGGGTGATCAATGACAGGGGGGTGATCAGGGAGTCTATATGGGGTGATCACCCCCCTGTAAGGCTCCATTCAGACGTCCGTATGTGTTTTGCGGATCCGTAAAACACATACGGACGTATGAATGGAGCCTTACAGGGGGGTGATCAATGACAGGGGGGTGATCAGGGAGTCTATATGGGGTGATCACCCCCGTCATTGATCACCCCCCTGTAAGGCTCCATTCAGACGTCCGTATGTGTTTTGCGGATCCGATCCGTGGATCCGCAAAACACATACGGACCTCTGAATGGAGCCAGCCTTACAAGGGGGTGATCAATGACAGGGGGGTGATCACCCCCCTGTAAGGCTCCATTCAGACGTCCGTATGTGTTTTGCGGATCCGATCCATGTATCCGTGGATCCGTAAAACACATATGGACATCTGAATGGAGCCTTATAGGGGGGTGATCAATGACAGGGGGGTGATCAATGACAGGGGGGTGATCAGGGAGTCTATATGGGGTGATCAGGGGTTAATAAGGGGTTAATAAGTGAGGGGGGGTGTAGTGTAGTGCTTGGTGCTACTTATTACAGAGCTGCCTGTGTCCTCTGGTGGTCGATCCAAGCAAAGGGGACCACCAGAGGACCAGGTAGCTGGTATATTAGACGCTGTTATCAAAACAGCGTCTAATATACCTGTTAGGGGTTAAAAAAATCGCATCTACAGCCTGCCAGCGAACGATCGCCGCTGGCAGGCTGTAGATCCACTCGCTTACCTGCAGTTCCTGTGAACGCGCGCGCCTGTGTGCGCGCGTTCACAGGAAATCTCGCGTCTCGCGAGATGACGCGTATATGCGTGACTCTGCCTGGAGCTGTCGCCTCCGGAACGCGATCCTGTGTTAGGCGGTCCGGAGGCAGTTAAAGAGCTCAGACAGGTGCCACTAAGATTAATGAGTGGAGTAGAGGTGGACTTTTTAAAGGCACAGTAACAGGTCTTTGAGAGCCAGAATTCTTGCTGTTTTTCAGATGTTCAAATACTTATGTTCAGCAGTGCAAGACAAATAAATTCTTTAAAAATCATACAATGTGATTTCCTTATTTTTTTTTTTATTATTCTGTCTCTGAGTGGGAATGCACCTACAATGTGAATTTCAGAACCCTCCATGATTTCTAAGTGGAAGAACTTGCAAAATCGCAGAGTGTTTAAATACTTCTGTTCCTCACTGTAGTTTATTCTTTGAACCATTTCCTATGGATATTTTTATGGTATGCTCCCCTCTAGTGGCCTTTTTTTTGGTAATGCACTTGTTTTTCCATGTTCCCTTCCCTGAGATCTATGACTCATTTCCTTTGTGTGATGCTTCACCCTTCTTCTGGAGTACAGCACTTCCTGTGTCATGGATGCAGCTAACAAGCCTCATGTAACAGGGACACATGTATTCTGCATTGTACGCTAAAGAAAGTATCTTCTTTTGACCACATAAAACTGAGATCCATTCATTCTGCTGTATCCTGTTATCTGATGTACAGAATAAAGCAACTTGTGGATGAACACGGTATTGGTGAGTTCAGCTATATGATGAGGATTGTCCACAGTGATTATATCTGCTTATACAGGCCAGGCATAGAGGTCTAACAAGGGATAGATCGCTATCACAACAATCGGAGTCAGAATAGTCAAAAGATGCATAGAATTCCTACAGCCTGCTGTGTATATGTGTGTGCCTAATTTGCAATCAAGCTCAGTGCCATCCACCATCTTGTGAAAGCACATGGTCGCTCACGCTTACTGCACTTCATGTGAATGTTGAAAAACAGTTTCTCTACATTGAAATGTGTTACCCCACCTGTCTAAGCTGCTGTTCGTCTTCTTATAGAGACAGTACCATATATTTTTTTCGCAAAACCCTTAAAAATGTCTAGACAACACTCTTTTATGGCCGAACCAACGCAGATACATCATGCCTCTAAACCCACAGACGTACAGGGAGCAGATTCTGCAGATATTACCAAACAGAGTGTAAGACCCAAATGTACAATAAAACCGACACAGAAACTCAGAGACGTAAGACCCAAATGTACTAGAAAACCGATACAGAAACTCAAAGAAAACTATGAAGCCACTAGAGATGAGTTCTCCAGTAATCTGTCAGACCTCTGGGACAGAACCTCACACTGCATGTCAGTTTTGTCTCACTTTAATGATCAACCAGCTGAATTAAGAAACTCTATAAATCGCATATTTGCTGCGTATGAACGCTACCAGCGCCTGTCTGCAAAATACTCAGCTTTCTTGCAGGACTCTGATATAGAGGATTCTTCAGAAGAACTGACCAGGACTGATGCACTGAACCAACAAAGGGATCTCGCAGTGCAAATGCTAAGCTTAAAGAGGACCTTTCACCGATTTTGACCCTATGAACTAACTATACAGACATGTGGAGCGGCGCCCGGGGATCTCACTGCACTTACTATTATCCCCGGGCGCCGCTCCGTTCTGCCGCTATGCCCTCCGGTATCTCCGCTCACTAAGTTATAGTAGGCGGAGATACCAGTCCCTAAGTTATGGTAGGCGGAGTCTGCCCTAGCGCTGGCCAATCGCAGCGCAGAGCTCACAGCCTGGGAGGTTATTTTCTCCCAGGCTGTGAGCTCTGCAATGCGATTGGCCAGCGTTAGGGCAGACTCCGCCTACCATAACTTAGGGAACGGAGATACCGGAGGACATAGCAGGAGAACGGAGCGGCGCCCGGGGATAATAGTAAGTGCAGTGAGATCCCCGGGCGCCGCTCCACATGTATGTATACTTAGTTCATAGGGTCAAAATCGGTGAAAGGTCCTCTTTAAGGCAGAACTCCGCATTAATCAACTGCAGGAGACCAGATCTCACAGATCCACCTCAACCAAGCGCACTGCACTTTCTTCTAGATCCTCTTGCTCCAGAAGTTCTACATTAAGCGACAAGCTAATAGAGGCCCACGCTGATGCTGAATCAAAAAAGGCGCAAAGCTCTTTTACCAAAAAGCAAGCAGGGGTAGAAGCACGCAAGGTAGTTATACAAGCAAAGATGGAAGCTCAAAGGGTAGCTCAACAAGCAGAGATGGTAGCACAAATGGTAGCTTAACAAGCAGAGGCAGATTCGCAAATAAAGATTCTGCAAATGGGAGGGAAGGAAGCAGCTTCCATAGCAAGGCTGAAAGTCCTTGAACAAGCAATGGGACAAAGTACTAATTCAGACTGCCTTATCCCAGCAGAACTGAAAGATCCAGTTGAACGCACCAGTGAATACGTACTAAAGCATAACATTTGCAAAGATACAGAGTTATCTCCTGTACTTCCTACTAACAACACTATTCTGACTCTCAACACAGAGACTTCTCAGCTCGATATGCCTAAGCCTCTTCAAGTCTACAACACAAGTACATCTACGCAGCAAACCACGTCAACTCATGCCAACAAGGTGACTTCCAGTGATAAGCCGCAGCTCAAGCCACAGCCAGCATAAGCCTTAGAGACACCACAGTTAAACGCTCATGCAACATCATTTTACCCTGGTAAACCTCACCCTACATCACCAGAGAACTTTCACACCTAAGGGGTTCCACAAGTTACTTTGGCATCAAAGAATGAGAGATGAGACTTGAACGACTTTGCCAGATATATGGTGTGATAGGCGCAGCACTTCGAAGTGCCTTTTGCGCTGTGGCATCAGAAAATTTTTGATATCTCTGGCTTTTAGTCTAACCAGACTGTCTATTACTCTGTAATTCCTCTAGCGCCGTTCTATAGAAACAGCAGGTTTAAAGAGCACACCAAATGCTTCAAATAACTTCTTTATTAACTTCAACTTTTCTTCATATATAATACTGCCGCCTCCGCAGCAGATAGTCCATGTACATAACACGTTGAAAAGATATCACACAATGGCGGTATGCATAAGATGGTGGTTCAACTGTTCAATCTTGTCATTCAACATAAAATGGTGGATATATTTCTCTCTTGAGTATCTGTACTCTCACTTTAAGCACTTTATGATCTCTCTGCGAGGTATATCTGAGGTCTAAGTAATAGTTCACTTGCAGTATGCAGTTATCAGTGACTATTTGCAGATTGGTGTACAGAGTATGATCTGGTATGGTTGTATGCAATTTGGATTGAAATATGTTTGTATGGTATTTGTAATAGTTCACAGTTTGCAACTGTAGCTTGCAATTTGTATTTGTACTTTGCAATTGAATTTGTATGATTGGAATTGGTGGAACTGTAAGTAAACACTATATATCTAGTTCAGTATACAGTTCTAAACACAATACTAACAATATGTACATTATCTAACTTGTTTTAAATACCTATATTGGCCTCTTGTTCCCATAAAACTCAGCTCTCAGTGGAGTGAATGTCTCTTCAGCTCCTGTCTCTGGTGAATAATGATTCTAGCAGCAGGAGCTGAGGGAATTCCCAGATAGGCTGGATGTGATTGGTGAAAACTCTTGCTGTATGAGAAGCTGGCTGTGATTGGTTTAGACTTCTGCCCAGTAACAACAGATTAACACTATGCTTTATGTTGTTTCTGCTGTGTCACTGAGTTTACCTTACGTTACAAAATGAATCTTAAAGGCATATTATCATTTTCTGCTTCTGTGAACACAAAATATAACAGTTATATGACATCAAAGACACAGTGTCACAGTAAATAACTCTGCTTTTGTCTCTAACACACACAAATGGGAACTGTATCAAGGCTACTGGCAGGTCCAGCTGCATAAACATACAAGCTATATTAGCAAGCTAGGACAGGTCCTAACTGGCTAGCTACACTCCCACCAAAATTACCTATAATTTTATGTTCTTAGTGGTAGGACTTGAACATGAATTTGAGGAATTTTCCATCAGGTTTTCAACTTCCAAGTGTCTTTTATCATTCTCAAGTAGAACAACTAACTTCTGTATAGGACGTTCCAACCTGAGTGGAGTAGTGAGACGTTTTCCAATTTTGTCAAGTTTTGAGTCTCCTAATTGTAACAACACTCTTCTTACTAATTTGTCTTCATCCTTTTGAACCTCTAGAACTTTGGCCAATTTCCATTGACTTCTAGGTAAATCTTCTTTCATTAACATTATGTCACCAACTTGGACATTTCTTCTGGGTGTTTGCCATAAAAAAATAGAATGTGTCGGCAGATTAGAACCATTTGGCCCAAAATACTGAATGCTATGAATAGCCCCTGGCCCTATCTAATATGAAGGATGGCCTTATGCCTATCCCATGCATGCTTAAACTCCTTCACTGCATCCACTACTCTCTCAGTAAAGTAATACTTCCTGATATTACTTTTAAACCTTTGCCCCTCTAATTTAAAACTATGTCCTCTTATAGCAGTTTTTCTTCTTTTAAATATTCTCTCCTGTTTTACCTTGTTGATTCCCTTTATGTATTTAAAAGTTTCTATCATATCCCCTCTGTCTCGCCTTTATTCCAAGCTATACATGTTAAGGTCCTTTAATCTTTCCTGGTAAGTTTTATCCTGCAATCTATGTACTAGTTTAGTAGCTCTTCTCTGAACTCTCTCCAAAGTATCAATATCCTTCTGGAGATATGGTCTCCAGTACTGCGCACAATACTCCAAATGAGGTCTCACTAGTGCTCTGTAGAGCGGCATAAGCACCTCCCTCTTTCTACTGTTCTACTGTTAATGCCTCTCCCTATACACCCAAGCATTTACTTCTTAGCATAAGATTGGCTAAGTACTCTTTCCTCCATCTATTCCAAAACTGTTCTGATAGATATTGAACTCTTCGCCATCTCCTTTTAGCATATAAATCCTCTTTGGTGAACTTGCCAGGCGGTGGCTGTATGTAATGCGACTTAAGGTGAAGTAGATGGTTGGGAGTTAAAGGGTCCAAACTTGTTGGATCATTGATGTTATCAACTGTAAGTGGACGACTGTTAACAATAGACATTACTTCATAAAATAGGGTCCTAAGTGAAGCATCATCTATTCTTGCAGCGTTCTTTTTCAACACTGAACTTAACACATTTCTCACAGTTCTGATTTGTCTTCCCCAAACTTCTCCTGTATGGCTTGCATGTGGAGCATTCATATGAAAATCACACTGTTTCTCTAATAAATACTCAGTTACTTTTTCTTTATCGATCTCTTTTAGAGCTTTCTTCAATTCATTCTTTGCTCCGACAAAATTAGATCCTTAGTCAGATCTAAGCTCTTTGACGGTATCTCTAATGGCTATGAAACGTCTTAAGGCGTTGATGAATGCGTCAGTTGACATATCCTCTAACATTTCCAGGTTAATTGCTCTGGAGCTCAGACATGTAAATATTAGTCCATATCTCTTGTATTCCTTGCGGTTTTGTTTGGTGATGAATGGGCCAAAACAATCCATTCCGCTATAAAGAAATGGTGGTGATGGGTTTACACGATCTGCCATTCTTTGCTCTTCGGTAGGTCTACGTGCCTTTCTGCAGACTCCACATTTACTTATATACTTTGCTATAACTTTGGTTCCTTTCACAATCCAGTAACCACCTTCTCTCAAACAGCTTTGGGTAAAGCTTCTTCCTTGATGCAAGGATATGTTGTGGTAGTGATCAATAATCAATCTTGTGAAGGTAGAGTTTTTGGGTAGAATTGCTGGATGCTTCACTCTGCTAGGTAATGATGCATTTTCCAGTCTCCCTCCCACCTTCAGTATACCATCCTGCAGAACAAGATTAAGCTTGTACAATGGGTGGTTGTTTGGAAGCCTTTTCGGTTCTTGACTAAGTCTCTTCAACTCTTCACTGTAGAATCTCTGTTGAATGAGTCTTATGACTGTTTCTTTAGCTTTCATTCTTTTTTCTACATTCAACAATTTCTTCTTTCAGATTCCCTTTGCCAAACGTTGAATTCGAGCTACTACGTTTATGACTGTATTCCATTTTGAACATCTGGCTAGTCTTTGAAGTATGTCATCTTGACACTTGGAAGCAGTGCTCAATGTTTGTACAACTTTTACTTCTGGATCACCCGTAGACAATTCTGTGTAACCTTTACTGGGTATGATTTCCTTTTCCCAAAGGAACTCTGGACCGGTGAACCAGTTAGAATTTTTTAATTCCGTTATATTCAGGCCTCTTGAAGCATGATCTGCTGGGTTATGTTTTGTGTCAATTTGATGCCAATGTTCCCGGATTTGTTATTTCCCAAATTTTCTCAACTCTGTTGGCGATAAAGATATGAAATCTTCTAGCTTGGTCGTTTATGTATCCTAGGACAACTTGTGAGTCTGTCCAAAAATATTCTTCATCTTTTTTCAATTCCAATTCTTCTCTCAGAAACTTGCTTACTGATGCTGAAACAACAGCTGCTGTCAGTTCAATTCTTGGTATTGTCTGCATATTGGTAGTGCAACTCTGGCCTTCCCCATAAGCAGGGCACAGTGTATCTTTTCTTCTCCTATTACTCTGATGTAGGAGCACTGACCATAACCATAACTACTGGCATCTGAAAAGTGATGAAGTTCTATTTCCTTGTACTTTCCGAAATCATGAGGTACAAAACATCTGGGTATCTGAACTTCTCTCAAGTTTTGCCAGTCTCTTATCCAACTCTCCCATCTTGGCCTCAAATTTTCAGGTATGGGCTCATCCCATCCCAACTTCTGCCTACATAATTCTTGCAGTATTTGTTTTGCTCTGAGGATTACTGGGGCTAAGAATCCCAATGGATCAAATATAGAAGCCACAGCGGAAAGAATGGTTCGTCTAGTTGCAACTTTCTCTTCAATAGATACTTCAAAGAAGAACTTGTCGTTCTCTACATTCCATCCCAATCCAAGTACGTACTGAACTGGAAGATGATCATAATTGAGATCTACATTTTTCATTGTTGCTGCACGTTCAGAGTCACTGATGGATTCCAGTACCTCTCTGTTGTTTGAGATGAATTTGTGAAGGCGCAGGTTTCCTCTTGCGCATAACTCTTGGCTTTCTTTCACTAGTTTGATTGCAGATTCTGTAGACTCTAGACTTATGAGACCATCATCTACATAAAAGTTTTTCTTCAGAAAACTTGCTGCTGATGGGCAATCCTTTTCATTCTGATTAACCAGATACTTTATACCATAATTGGCACAACCTGGAGATGATGCTGCTCCAAACAAGTGTACTTTCATTCTGTATTCTGCTTGCTCTGTATCTGTATCTCCATCCTCCCACCATAGAAACCTCAGGAAGTCTCTATCTTCATTTTTCACATAAAAATTAGTAGAAACACCACTACGGGATACTTTTTGAATCTACAGAGTACTCCAGGAAGAGCGTTTGTAAGATCGGGTCCTTTTAGTAGATGGTCATTCAATGCAACACCATATACCATGTACTTTGCTGAGCAATCAAATACTACTCTAATCTTATCTGGTTTCTTTGAGTGGTAAACACCTTGATGTGGGATGTACCACACTTCTCCTTCTTTAGGCTGATTATTAACTTTCTCTGCATGTCCTTCTTCAAGGATGCCTTCCATGAATTTCTAATAATCCTGCTTGAATTTGGGATCTCTTCCCATCTTTTTCTTAAAACATTTCAATCTTGCTAGGACAAAATTTCTGTTATTTGGCAGATGAGGTCGTTCTCTAAAAGGTAAGGGCATTTCAAGATGACTTTGTTGATTCTGCTGAATATTTTCTTCTAGAGTGTGTACGAACTTTATGTCTTCTTGGGATACACTCTTTTCTTTAGAACTTATGTCTGCAAAGTCGGATTCAAGGATCTTGATGACTTTCGCTGGACTTATAGTTGGTAACTCTTGGACAGATATTCGATGACACAATCCTGTCACCTGTCTTGAGTTTGTGATCTGCTGTTTTCCTCCAACAACACCCCATCGTAGATTAGTTTGAACAGCGTAGGGTTCACCCCTTCCTCCTGTGACCACCCTTCGTGGCACCAAGGCCTCGGGACAACTGCAGCCAATCAACAGTCCAACACCAAACTCCTGGTACAACCATTGATGTGCCATTGCTTTCTCCTTCCCTCACTCTGCAAGAGAATACCGATACTTTCTTTCTTTCCTCAGTATCTTTAGGTATTAAGGATTTATCCTTCTTTGGACGTTCTTCATGTAGTGGTGTAGGATGGCGTCCTTTGCAAATGCTGCATGTGGCCTTTTTCTTACATTCCTTAGTAACATGGACTTTTCTTAGGCATCCGAAAAACAGTTAGTTATCCATCACAAATTTTTTCATTTCTTCTGGGGACTTTGCCTTCAATTGTTGGCACTTGGTTTTGGAGTGGTTCTCTCCACAGAACATACACTTGAAGGGGTAGTCTGAATATTTGTCAGTTCTGTCTCTCTACTGATCCCAGTAGTGACCTTGAACTTGCTCTTGTAGGTATCTGGACCTTTAGCTGCTGTGTTGGTTGCAAAGCTAGTTGCTCTTGCGCGTCTTATGTCTCTTGCAGGCTTTTCTTTGAAGGATTTTAAGATGTAAGATGCTGTTACTGGATTACATGCTATCCGTGCTTCCTTATTTATGAACTCAGAGAACTCTTTAAAACTTGGGAAGTCCTTACCTAGATCTAACTGTTCAGTCACATAGCGATTCCATCTAGAAGCCACTTCTTCAGGTAGCTTAGTTAGCAACCTGTGGTTTTCTAGATAGTCGTTCAGTACTTCCAGTCCTTTAACATGTGGGATGGCATTGTTGCATGCTTGCAGGAAGTCGCCATACTTTTGGAGTCTGAAGTGTTCTTTAGGACCAGTCATTCTTTTAGGCCAGTCATTCAGTTTCTCTCTAAAGGCTCTTTGTACTAAGAAAGGATGACCATATCTTGCATTGTGCCTCGATTTCAGCTTCCATTTGATGGCGCTGTGCCTCGATTTCAGCTTTCATCTGATGGCGTTGTGCATCCCTTTCAGCTATCCGTTGGCACTGCGCTTCGATGGCAGCATCCATCTCAATGTCTGCTTTTTTGACAGCAAGTTGTTCAGCTAATTCCTTTCTTTTGGCTGATATATGGGTGAGGACTCTGATATATGGGTGGCACTTCTGCTAGCGAAGGAAGTCACACTTGAGATTGTGGTTCCCCCTAATGACCTAGCATAGTCTCTCATAAAAAGCTCATTCATTCTACTTCTTGATTTAACTTCATCATAGTTTTTTGCAGATGATAGTTCTCTCATGAGCTATACTAAATCTTTAGTGAACACAGTACATGTGTCTATGTTCCTTCCAATGTCCTGGGAAGGTGTTGTAAGCGACCGCAGGTTGACATATGCTGCCATAAGCTCTGATTCAAATTCTTCTACCGTCTCTACCATAACACTCAAGTTCCCTTTTATACTTTCTTGTTTTAATTTTCCACGAATGCCTTTAATGTACAATTTCCACTTCTCATACAATCTGGCAAACTTTTTTCCTTTTAATGCTGCTTCTTGCTCCAAATTTTCCAGTATCTTTGGGTTCGGTTTTCTGGCACGTGATGAACGTTTTAGTTCATTTGTTTGGGCTATATTTGTTTGAGGCAAGACTAATGCTGCATCAGACTCTTCTACCTCAGACAGGTTCCCTTGCTCTTCCCCCTCTACTCTATCTATCTTTGTATCCTCTAACAATGGCATGGTAATACTAGGTTCAGACATTTTACTTTAAATGCTATAACAATCAATACGAATATTAAGAGTCCTTTCACTTTAAATGCAGTACTGACAAATATATCTGTAAAGAATAAATCAAAGCAACTGGACTTACTGTAGATTTCTTGAAAACATTTCACTCGTTCTTCCAACAAGCTTTCTCAATTCTGAGTGACTGTACAAGAATTCTCTGGGAATAAATATGTAACTGAATCAACATCTAGTAATTATACCCAGCATGGGGTCAAAGGTCATTATACCCAGCATGGGGTCAAAGGTGTTGATTCCATTATCCTAATTGGAGTCAGTAGGTGATAAAGAACACAAAGTATGCTTTCTTAGGCTAACCTCAGACTACAAGAGATTGCCTCAAATAGTGTTGCTATTATGAAAGCCTTTCAACCTGGCGATCATGCCACAGGGTTTAAAGACTTAAATCTGGGAATAGACATGCCACCTATACAGAGAAGTCTGGGCCTATGGTGGGACTTATTATAAAAGACACCTTCGGCTTTCAAGTCAGCTCTGCTGGCAAGCCATTTACCAAACGTTGGGTTCTGTCAGTGAACAGCCTTATACGATCCAATGAGATTTGTGGCTCCCATCACCATACAAGGTAAAGCCTTACTTAGACAGCTCTCAGAGCTTATTAAAAGATTGGGACGCTCCACTGCCAACAGACAAGCTTTCAAAGTGGGAGTCCTGGAAACAATTTCTGCATGCCTTAGATGGAATCTGTATACCACGCTGCTACACCTCAGCTTCCCTTGCTACAAGTCAGAGAAAAGAACTTCACATCTTCTCAGACGCATCTACTGAGGCCATAGCGGCTGTTGCCTACCTCAAGGTGAGAGACACCTCTAATCAAACCCACATAGGGTTTCTGTTCGGGAAAGCTAAGTTAGCATCTAAGCCTGAGCACACAATTCCTAGGCTTGAACTTTGTGGGACTGTGCTAGCTGTAGAAATTGCAGATTTCAAACTGCCTGAGCTAGACATTCAGATAGATGATGTCAAATTCTACACAGACAGTAAGGTTATTCTGGGCTACATATACAACCAGACTAAACGTTTCTATGTGTATGTCAGCAACCGTGTAGAAAGAATCAGGAAATCATCTAAAGCTGAACAATGGCATTATGTCCCATCTGAAATTAATCCTGCAGATCATGCCACCAGGCCAGTGTCCACAGATCCAGAGACCCCCAACTATCCTTACTCCAGCTACCCTGCTTGGGTCCGTTCCTGTTCCACCTGGAAACTTTAAAGCAGGAAATCTGTGCTACGACCAGTGGAAGCGAGCACAACACCTCGCCAACTGCTTCTGGAATCGGAAGATGGAGTATCTTTCTACTCTGCAAGGACGCAGGAAATGGCAATGCCTGAACCCTAACATACAAAAGAAAGTCCAAAGAACAAAACAATCACCTTGTTAGCAGGTTTTTCCAGCGATCCACAACAGGCTTTAGGGGGCCTGTTTCCCCGCATGCTGCTCTCAGCCCTCTATCACAGCACCATGCCTCAGATCCCAAAACAGAGACCACTTGCTGCTGAGGCCAGCTGTCTTTTAAGGACAGCTAGGTGTTGTCAAAAACCCAGACCGGCACTTAAAATCCAGTCCAGTGTTTGACCCCACCTGGCTGCAAATCAGCCCAGCAGCACACACTGGGAGGAAAATACCTGTCCGCCCAGACCATACCCTTCACTGTGTCACAAGACCTATCATGGAACTTATTCTGCTCTTGCCCTTTGGAGAATGAACTTGCTTGCGTATGTTTCTGGATCCTACCTGTGACTTCAAGAAGGAAGTGTCTTGAACTTTAATTGATACAACTTGAAGCCTTACATTACAGTTGTTGCATTATACACATTTTCTTTTATGTCTTTCAGGTCTTCAAGACATCAAAGCAAATTGCACTGTTGTTTATTTGCAATTGTATAACTACCGTTGTGGTGTAATAGTGACATTTACAATGCCAGACGGGGAGTATGATGTTACACAGTTAATATTTACATTAATGTAGATAGGAATTTATATAGTTTATTCTTTGAACCATTTGCTATGGATATTTCTATGGTTAGTTATATGCTTTTCTTTTTGTAATGCACTTGTTTTTCCATGTTCCCTTCCCTGATATCTATGACTCATTTCCTTTGTGTGATGCTCCACCCTTCTTCTGGAGTACAGCATTTCCTGTGTCATGGATGCAGGTAACAAACCTCATGTAACAGGGACACATGTATTCTGCATTGTACGCTAAAGAAAGTATCATCTTTTGACTGCATAATACTGAGATCCATTCATTCTGCTGTATCCTGTTATCTGATGTACATAATAAAGCAACTTGTGGATGAACACAGTATTGGTGAGTTCAGCTATCTGATAAGGATTGTCCGCAGTGATTATATCTGCTTATACAGGCCAGGCATAGAGGTGTTACAAGAGATAGATCGCTATCACAACAATCAGAGTCAGAATACTCCCCAACACCGGATGTTTTCATCCACATACGGGAGAAGCTACAGCGGTGGTGCGGGGACCAGGAGCGGAGTGGGGAGCCAGGTAAGTATATTCATTGTGAGGGACCTGGCATATGGGGGGGGGGCTTTTTATAATCTTGGATAACCCCTTTAAGGCAGTTTATCCTGTTTCTAGAGGATAGTGAAGAAGTGTCTGATCTGTGGGGGACTGACCATTGGGGCCACTGTCGATCTTGAGAACAGGGGTCCTTGCTCTCCATTTGAATGGAGCAGTAGACAAGCATGTGTGTCCGCCACTCCATTCAACTCTATGGGACTGCCAGACATAGCCACGTACCAGGGCTCTCTCCGGCAGCCCCATAGAGCTGAATGCAGCAGCAGTGCGCTTGTATGACCGCTGCTTCATTAAAACACGCATGAGCAGCTGGGCCCCTGCGGTCGGGCATCCACTAATCAGACACTTATTTCTTATTCTGTGGGTAGGAGATAAGCTGTCTTAATGGGGCAACCCCTTTAATATACAAGCATACAAAGGTTTTTTATGCCCTGCTCCATTGGATGCCTAAGGGTATGGTGACACAAATAAAATCCTTTACAAATCTCACGACCGTTCTCCACTGTGAAATTCGCCATCAATAGTTTTTCATTGATTTCAATGGAAAAAACGGTACCATGTGCACATGGTGGCGTTTTTTCTGCTGCTGAATTGAGATCTGCATCTGAAGTGGCATGTTACATGTTAGAAGCAGGTTGACAGAAAATTTTGTATTAAAGTCAATGGGGAAGTGGAAAAACATACTAGCAGTTTTAGGAACGGTTTTAGAATCCCAGCGAAGGACTGGATAATAAAAACGCTGACAAAACTTCTTCTAAATACTCTTCCAAATCCGCCACCAAAAACGACCAGTTTTCAGCTACTAATCTGCTACAGATTTTTCTGCCGTGTATTTTGCCGTGTGAACTTAGCCTTATAGGCTCCTGCACATGACCATATCCATTTTTGCGGTCCGCAAATCGCGAATCCCAGCCGGGTGCTTGCCGCCATGTTTTCTTTTCTCCTGCAGAAATGTTCTATTCTTGTCAGCAAAACAGACATGAATAGGACATCTATTTTTTTCAAAGGGCTGTGTAACGGATTTACAGATATGGACAGCACACGGTGTGCTGTCCACATCTTTTGCGGCTCCATTGAGATGAATGGGTCCACATCCGTTCCACAAAAAACGCACATTGGATGCGGAGCAAAACTACGGCCGCGTGCGTGAGCCCTGAAGATATAGCAGTGCTTCTGGTGGAGACTATCCCTCTTAGGTTATGTTCAGATGGTGCTGAAATTGACGTTAAATAAAATTAAAATCCATCACCGATTGTTGTCAATGGGAGATGTGTGCCATAGTGCGGCTGCATGTCACTTCTGGGCGCCTTAGCTAAATCCACAACTGCACATCTGCAGCAGAAATCAGGGCTCGGCCTCGGATTTCTGCTATATTATTCTATACTTTTCTATATTCTGGACAATTTATCCAAAAATTATGGGCAGTCAACATTTTTTACAAACTGCAAAACCATCATGAATGATAAAAATAATACAAATCACATCCATGTGCTGCAAGCATTTTACGGCAGGATATTGTAACCTTATTAAACCCGCAGCAAGTCAATTGTGGTTGCAGATTTCTGCCACGGATTTGCAATGCAGAGGGTGAAATCTGCAGGGTTTCCGCACTGAACTCCACAATAAATTCCGCTCTATTTGGTACAGATTTTGGGGAGGACTGTGGAGGTTCTGCTGGGGGTCAGAGCCAGTTACCTGTCCCGACAACCAATATACAGTGGATATAAAAAGTCTACACACCCCTGTTAAAATGTCAGGTTTCTGTGATGTAAAAAAATGAGACAAAGATAAATCATTTCAGAACTTTTTCCACCTTTAATGTCACCTATAAACTGTACAACTCAATTAAAAAACAAACTGAAATCTTTTAGGTGGAGGGAAGAAAACAAAAAAAATAAAACTAAAATAATGTGGTTGCATAAGTGTGCACACCCTCTTATAACTGGGGATGTAGCTTTGTTCAGAATTAAGCAATCACATTCAAAATCATGTTAAATAGAAGTCAGCATACAGCTGCCATCATTTAAAGTGCCTCTGATTAACCCCAAATAAACTCCAGCTGCTCTAGTTGGTCTTTCCTGAAATGTTCTTAGTCGCATCCCACTGCAAAAGCTATGGTCCACAGAGAGCTTCCAAAGCATCAGAGGGATCTCATTGTTAAAAGGTATCAGTCAGGAGAAGGGTACAAAATAATTTCCAAGGCATTAGATATACCATGGAACACAGTGAAGACAGTCATCATCAAGTGGAGAAAATTATGGCACAAAAGTGACATTACCAAGAACTGGACGTCACTCCAAAATTCATGAAAAGACGAGAAGAAAACTGGTCTGGAAGGCTACCAAGAGGCCTACAGCAACATTAAAGGAGCTGCAGGAATATCTAGCAAGTACTGGCTGTGTGGTACATGTGACAACAATCTCCTGTATTCTTCATATGTCTATGGGGTAGAGTGGCAAGACGAAAGCCTTTTCTTAAGAAGAAAAACATCCAAGCCAGGTTACATTTTGCAAAAACACATCTGAAGTCTCCCAAAAAGCATGTGGGAAAAGGTGTTATGGTCTGATGAAACCAAGGTGGAACTTTTTGCCATAATTCCAAAAGATATGTTTGGCGCAAAAACAACAGTGCACATCACCAAAAGAAGCATAGTGATGGCAGCATCATGCTTTGGGGCTGTTTTTCTTCAGCTGGAACGGTGGCCTTAGTTAAGCTAAAGGGAATTATGAACAGTTCCAAATACCAGTCAATATTGGCACAAAACCATCAGGCTTCTGCTAGAAAGCTGAACATGAAGAGGAACTTCATCTTTCAGCATGACAACGACCCAAAGCATACATCCAAATCAACAAAGGAATGGCTTCACCAGAAGATTAAAGTTTGGGAATGGCCCAGACAGAGCCCAGACCTGAAATCTGTGGGGTGATCTGAAGAGGGCTGTGAACAGGAGATGCCCTCGCAATCTGACAGATTTTGAGTGTTTTTGCAAAGAAGAGTGGGCAAATCTTGCCAAGTCAAAATGTGCCATGCTGATAGACTCATACCCAAAAAGACTGAGTGCTGTAATAAAATCAAAAGGTGCTTCAACAAAGTATTAGTTTAAGGGTGTGCACACTTATGCAACAATATTATTTAATTTTTATATTTTTTCTTCCCTCTACCTTAAAGATTTCAGTTTGTTTTTTATTTGAGTTGTACAGTTTATAGGTCACATTAAAGGTGGAAAAAGTTCTGAAATGATTTATCTTTGTCTCATTTTTTTACATCACAGAAACCTGACATTTAGTGATAGACGAACATCTGCCAGGACGGTTCGCGAACGCGATCATGCGAACGTGATCAAATGTTCGCAAACCGCAAGTTTGCGGCGGGTCCCATTCATTTTAATGGCAGGCGAACCTGAAAAACCTTCAGCTCATATTTGCAGCAAAGAAATTATTACTAGAAGTGCACAAATAGTCCCACAACATGGATAGTGACATACCAGATGTATTATTCGAATTTGCGATCTCCATTTATTATTTTTTTCAATGTGAAATATCGGCAATATAATTTTCGCGTACGCGCATGCGCAAATGCAGTATACAGTACCCAAATGCACTATAAAGAAAGTATATTGGTATAAAACACCCCTGCTTCAATAAGTTTTTTTGGGGGGCGACTGGTATATCACACCAGTAGAAATGATTTGTTCCAATAATGCTTGTCCCTCTATATACTGCAGTATCGCAGCAGAACCGCACACAACTGCCGCACAATACAAATGCACTATAATATACTGTCTAACATAGAAAGTATATTATAACATTGTACAAGGAAGGCAATCCATTAGAATATACATAAAGATAAAACGTAACCTTTAATAATGTTACTATGAGGGTCCATTCACACGTCTGTAAGTGTTTTGCGGATCCGCAAAACATGGACACCGGTAATGTGCATTCCGCAATTTGAGGACCGCACATCGCCGGCACTATAATAGAAAATGCCTAATCTTGTCTGCAATTGCGGACAAGAATAGGACATGTTCTATTTTTTTGTGGAAACTGAAGCATGGATGCGGACAGCACATTCCGGCCCCATTGAAAATGAATGGGTCTGCACCCGTTCCGCAAAATTGCGGAATGGATTCTGACCCATTTTGCAGACATGTGAATGCAAAAGATATCCCTCAAAATGAAAATAAATAAAATTATTTAAGTTAAGCAAAAAGCATAGATGTGGTAGGCAATAACAAGTGCTCGGCGGCACTAAATCAGGTGCTCGGCGGCACGAAATGAGAAACCATATGTCCTACCACAATCCGAGGGGTTCCAGTGCACATCCATGAATCCCAGAGGGAAAGCAAAAAACATCTATCCCTGGGCTAGATGATAATGATGTGGTATTGAAGGACAGGGTGGGCAAAGAACTGTTCCTGATATTGCCCTACAGAGGGGTGCTATTTTGGCCCTGATAGCCTATCCACAGACCACCCGCCCTGATAAGAGCGACCCCGTCCGGAACCTTACCCTATATAAAAATGGCCCTAGTAAGTCCCTAGCCCCTAGGCCCCTGCCTTCCAGGTGATCACTATATAGAGCTATGTGTTTTCGACTCATTATAAAAGTATATTATAAGTATATCGCACCCCTCTGTGTATCACACCTATCGATAGTACACCTATACTAGTCCTTAAAAAGACTTTTGTGGCCCTATTAGCTAGCATTTGGTGTCCCTAACAGCCTGTCCCTGCTCCACACAGCAGCCTCTCCCTACACTGGCAAAACACTGAATGTAAAATGGCGGCCAGATCAGGTTTATTTATAAGGTAGGGGGTGTGTCCATGTGCTGAAACGTCTTAATTGGCTGTCCTGTACCACCTGATGGATGTGTCATGGGTCAAAGTTCTTTACAATGTAAAAGAATTTGGCGGTCTCGAATATCTCCATAAGTTTGCATGTTCGGCGAACACGCAAAGTTCGCCGCGAAACGACTGCCGGGCGAACCGCAAGGCCATCTCTACTGACATTTTAACAGGGGTGTGTAGACTTTTTATATCCACTGTATGTTATGTTCTTATATGACTTTGTCGGTGTGGTGTTTGTGTTCTGTATTATCCTGTTGTGTACGGTTGTGTTATGTGCTACTGGTGTATCAGGCTATATTTATTATTAATATTTATTATTAAAGTGCCATTCATTCCATGGCGCTGGTCATATGATAAGGGTGCACATACATAATGCAGACAATTGCACTTAGCATGAACAAGACGAGTTACAGACTGTTACAGAAGGAGAGAGGACCCTGAACCCGAGGGCTTACAATCTACAAGGTATGTAGGGAATCTATGGCACTTTTGATTGGGCACCATATGAGACCTCTTAATAATAGAAGTGATGACCTTTGTGTTCCAGGATATTTACAGGTGGGGTTGGTAAGGGTTATAGCCTGACTATGAGAAATCTGCCGTAGCTTTCTGCATGCACCACACTCTTGATATAGGAATGGTTCTTGTTACATGGAATTGGCATGTATGTTACATATAGATTACATGACTACATATAGATTACAGCTGATAATGATGAGTCCTGAATATTCATGAGCTCCTGACTCTCCCCGCCCACCTGCTGCTGAATGACAGTTATTTTCCATATGAATCAGCAGCAGGTGGGCAGGGGAGTGGCTATAGCTGTTAATTAAATATACGCTGGACTCAATGACATCACGCTGGACTCAAATCAGCTCATTAGCATGAGGCATGCGGCATCTTTGTGTGTATATTATGAGGTAACCATCTGTCACACCAGTAAGTGAATACATCTAAGGTACTTTTTAGTAGTTAATGGTTGTATATAATTAGTTAGCTTATAATTAAATATCCACATGACAGGTTCCCTTTAAGTCAGTTTAGTGTTTCTAGACTGGAAAAGTTCATTCCAGTTTAGCTCCCCCCTCTGTGAGCAGAAGTGGGCTCGCCCGGATCCTGCCTCATGGAGAGGGAAGGAAGTTAGAGTGAGTGTGCCAGCCACCCCTGCTTGGGGAGGCTCCTAGCCTTTCTGCTGCTTTAGGCAAAAATTTAAACAGCGTCCTCTCCATGCCAAATTCTCAACCTAACCCCTACCCTCCAGCCCTACTGTAAAGACATACTTGGAAAACATTATTTACAGCACTACACACCTCTTACATCCAGTGATGTCTTCCCTGATGTAGTTGTTTTCTTTCCTCATCTTCTCCTTTCAGACCAGACCGCCATGATGATTTCTTTCCGCCGTGTCTCGTCTCTGCAGAGTTTGACACCTGGACATCTTAGTCTCCTACTTTTCCATCATCCTTCCACCTTCTGAACACCCCATCCTGCCAGTCCCAATTCTGTGCCCACTGTGCTCCCCAATACTATACTGCTGAAACAGTCCCCCTGAAAATACTAGTACCACACAGACAATGTCCCCTTCAAAAATTATTGGCACGCAGCAAATAGTGCCCCTGACAGTAATAGTACTCTAAACATAGTGTCTCCAAAAAATAATTTTGCAAAGCTGATACTATGCCAGGGTGCCCCCCCCCCCAACACGGTAATAGTGCTCCCAAAAGACCCACCAATAGTTATAATTCTCTACTAGAGTGCAGTTAGTGTTAACAGTGCCCCCAAAATAATGTCCACATGTGGCCCAGAAGTAGTAATTTCCCTTATAATGTGTTCCAGTACAAAATACCCCCTTATAATGTGTACCAGTACAAAAAATACCCCCTTATAATGTCTTCCAGAACAAAAAACACTCCCTTGTAATGTCCGCCAGTACAGAAAATACCCCCTATAATGTACGGCAGTACAACAATTACTCTCCTATAATGTGTGCCAGTACACAAAATGCCCTATTAAAATGTGCGCCAGTACAAAACATACCCCCTCATAATGTGCGCCACTACAGAAAATGCTCCCTACTGTGTACCAGTAGAAAAAAATGTCCCTTAGGGCTCATGCACACAAACGTATTTTTTGTCCATGTCCGTTCTGTTTTTTTTGCGGTACTTCTGTGTGCCAGTACAAAAAATACCTCTTCTTAGTGCCCCTAGTAGAGCTAGTGTTCCCATAGTGCCCCCATAATGTGTCTCAGTACGAAATGCCCCTATTTAGTGCCCCCAGTAGAAACAATACCCCCATAGTGTTCCACCCAGTTATGCCCCCATAGTGGCCCAACAGCATTTTGCCAAATAAAAATAACAAAGACAAATACTTACCTCCTTGCGGCTGTCAGCGATGTGGTGCAGGACACAGGCCTCTTCCAGCCTGGGCCCCAAGCTGTATGCTGCCCGAATCAGGTGGTACAATGATGATGACATAATTGTGCCGCCTGAGCTGGCCTCTGATAGGCTACAGACACTAGGCATTTCCCACGGCCTTCTTGTGTCCCCAATTGTCTCGAGGTGGCACCGCCTGAGGCAATTGCATCGCCTAATCTCATTGGCAATGTGCCCCTGGGGGGTAAACCCCCTTAAATAAGTTGTTCAGGTTAACAGCAATGATTAGTTAAGCATTTATATGTTGACAATGTTATCTTTTCGCTGCAGCCGGTATACAAAGCGCAGCTGTGAGACCCGGAGCGGAACGGAATCAGTCAGCTATGTAATGATCTATTCTTTATTGCGGGTAGATTGCATGTGTTGTCCGGTTTCCTCCTGAAACTGAGCAACCCCTATAATTGGTCCTTAGTCATAACTGCTCCCCGACTTTGAACTTTGCTAAAGTCTTACTAGGGCTTGACCTCTAGAGGGAGACAGCGCTTCATAGCCTGACAATGTAGTTTAATGGCAACGTAATTTAGTTGAATAGTTATGTAAAAATAATCCACAGAGTAATACAGTACCAGATAAGTAGATGAGTTTTTCCAAATGTCATCACCACAATGTGCCGCGACTGTGACCCTAGGATAGAAAAATATCCATATATATTTTTACAATTCTGGGGTCACAGCAACTTTTGAGCCATGCTGCAACCCCATTCAGTTCAATGGCTGCACTAATACACATACACATAGGTGTCGCGGCCGAGATCACACCCATGTGACTTCAGAGGGAGTCTCATAGTTAATTTAAAGGTGTGCCTGTATTTTGGTCTAATAAAGTAGGGTGTTTCATTTTTTCCAAAGATGTGATTTTCATTAGTGATGAGCGGCAGGGGCAATATTCGAATTCGCGATATTTCGAGAATATTTGGGCGAATATTCGCCATATATTCGCGAATTCATGATCTCCAGGCATTATTTTCTTCATTGCAAAAATTTGCCTAAAATTCGCATAAAAATTCGCATGAACTGGTATTTAAAAATAAATCAAATATTCGCGATTACGAATATATTTTGCGATATTCTAAATATTCGCGAATTCTCGAAGTGCCGATATTCGCGATTAAAATTTGCAATTCGAATATTCTTGATCAACACTAATTTTCATATGACTTTGCTTACTCTCTGAGTCTCAGCGATGTAAAAGATCTATCTGCCAAATTTCGAGAAGATTGGATAATATTTAGGGGTTGCACACATTGATCACTTTTATTACTGCTCTCACTCCTGTACCTAGGAGGTTGGTCTAAAAACGACTTCAGTTTCAGGATCCCAGGGGCTCTGCATCAAGCAAGGTGGATGGCAAAGGCAATATATGAACTTACAATTCTCCTCTTCACTAAACAGTTGAATATTCCTGAACGAGAATTGAAAGGAATGAAACGGGTTGCACATTTTGTCAGCCTCATATATGTTCGCTTTTTTCACGAGGCAATTGTAAGTCAATGGGCTCCAAAGAATGATTTGGATATGCTACAGCTTCTGAGCACTTACCCAGATGCAGATGTCAAAAAAGTGCTCTCACAGTTCCTAAGAGACACCTTTGGTATCTGTCAGAAACAAACGTAGGATTGGCTTTTTTGGACGAATGTATTACTCAGGCTGTTAAGGAAAATATGACAAAAAATTTAGAAACCAAACCTGCAAAGAAAAAGGAAATGACACAATTAGAGGGAAAAAAACTAGTTTTTGAAGGAAAAGACCTGAGCCATTTTGTTACTAATAAAACAAAGACGTTCTTTGAATTGTTTGGAATCCACAACGACGTGACAGAATACTGCAGTGATTCTCTAAGAAGCCACGTGAACGCTCTTAAGGTGGTCAATGATACTGCTCTGATAAAAAAGTTTAATGAATCTGTCAGGGACGAACAACAAAAACAATTCTTTTTGAGGGTAGTTGAGCGTCACAGAAAAGTCATCATCAAGCTAACAAAAGAAGGGATTGCATCGTTCAAAGTTGATTAATACATGTTTTGCCCATCATACTACCTTTTAATATTATTTTAAGTTTGTGATTTCTAGTTTTCCCAATAAAAGTAATTAACATTGAAAAATCTTATTACTTATTATGACACATACTGCCCCCCCATGTCGCACGTCCCTGTGATGTTCACGATCCAATTGGATATCTTCTCTATCAACTTTCGATGTTCTTTTCTGCACCTACCATGTTGATGGCGAATCAGGGTTCCACGCAGGAGAGTGAGCGTGAGAAAGGGATACTACATCCAAGGGAGGTCAATGGATGAAATTAAATGTGATCGAGTGGGAAATGTGGGACAAAGTATTGAAGCAGAAGCTTCTAAGTTAAGGAGAAGGCGCGCGGCAATTACCCACTCCCGACTCGGGAAAGTAGTGACAATAAATAACAATACAGGACTCTTAAGATGCCCTGTTATTGGAATGATTATTAACAAATTATAGGGAATGTCACTGGGGTATTTAGGATTTGGAAACGTTAGACAGGAGAGGCCCTGCTGCCGCTTTGTTGACTCTAGATAACTTCTGCCTGATTGCACGTTCCCGTGACGTCCACGATCCATTTTGATATCTTCTCTATCAACTTTCGATGTTCTTTTCTGTGCCTACCATGTTGATCACGGTTATCGGCGAATCAGGGTTCCACTCCGGAGCGGGAGCGTGAGATACCACATCCAAGGGAGGTCAATAGATGAAATTAAATGTTGATCAAGCGTAAAAGTGGGACAAAGTATTGAAGTATTAAAAACATTTCACTAATTTG
The DNA here is from genome assembly GCF_905171765.1 of Bufo bufo. NCBI lineage: Eukaryota > Metazoa > Chordata > Amphibia > Anura > Bufonidae > Bufo > Bufo bufo. The sequence goes on from NC_053390.1 coordinate 77,975,799, forward strand.
TCTGTTACATTTTCGGGTGAAATACACCAATTTGTGGCTGTGATATACCACTGCTATACCTAGTAGACAGGTAAAAAAAATTACAAGTAAAGGAGGTGGCTCTCGTCAATTAAAGAAGAATTTTTGAAATGTAATTCCCTGTCACCTATGCAGAGCAGGGGTTTGTATACGTCAAAATTGGTAAAATGTCACCTGACAATGTAACATGACAATAAATGTCACCTGACAAATGTCCCCTGACAATAAATTTTATTTATTTCCCTGTCACCTATGCAGATCAGGGGTGTAATCACGGCAAAAATGGTCAAATGTCACCCAAGAATGTAACAGACAAATTTGTGAAATTGTAACGGTCGCGTTACACACACACACAGGGGGGAGGGAAGTGACCACTGCGCTCCACCCTTACCCCTGGCCCTGCCTACTTGCCTCGCGAGTCCTAATGACAGGGGACAACTGGACGGCAATCCCTAACTTGGAGTAAGTGCAGGGATGACAGACAGACAAACAACAGGACGTGAACGGACCGAGTCAATACCAGGAAAGCTGCAAAGTACAAATGGAGCAAGCAGAGAATTGTCAGGAGAAGCCGGGGTCATAAATACCAGGAGAGAAGAGAAGTACAAGAGGAGTCCTAAGAGAGTAGTCAGGTGGGAGCCGAGGTCACAATACCAGGATGGATGCGCAGTACAGGAGGATCAGGCAAAAGGATGGTCAAGGAACAGGATCAGGTAAGTTTTCAGCAGTCCAACAAATAGCCAGGAACCTAGAAATTAACAGGCAACCTGTAGCCAGCAGGCTGCCTGTATTTATAGTGGGGAGTGAGGGTCATGTGACGTGGCCAGCGTCACATGACCGACAGACCAACCAGTCGAGCACCGAGTGATCAGCTCGGCGCTCAAGGCAGACTTAGGAGCAAGGAGCCACCCAGCTAGTAAAGCCGCCCTGGGAATGAGGTCAAACACAGAACCTCATTCCAAAAGCTAAGCAACAGTTCTGCGGGCAATGGGGGACCGAGTGCACCTTCGGAACCCCGTGACAGTACCCCCCCTTTTACGAGGGGCCACCGGACCCAAGACTTCAGGCGATGGCTTTTCAGGGTGTTCTAAATGAAATTTACGAACAAGTCTAGGAGCATGAACCTCCCTGGCAGGTACCCAAGATCTCTCTTCAGGTCCATACCCCTTCCAGTGAATCAGGTACTGCAAGGAATTACGCACCTTCCTGACATCCACTATTTTAGACACCACATACTCGACAGCATCATTAACAAGAACCGGCGGAGGCGAGGCTTTTGATGGTACTACCGGTTCAAAATATTTTTTAAGCAGAGATTTATGGAACACATTATGAATGTGGAATGACTCAGGCAGCTCCAACCTAAAAGATACCGGGTTAATCACTTCCGTGATCTTATATGGTCCAATAAAACGAGGAGCAAATTTTTTAGAAGTTACCTTGAGAGATAGATTCTTGGAGGACAACCATACTTTATCCCCAACCTGAAAGTTTACCCCCCTTGAACGTCTCCTATCGGCCTTGAGTTTTTGAGAACATTGAGCCTTTTCTAGGTTCGATTGAACCCGGGCCCAAACTGTGCACAGTTCGGAGGAGAGTTTATCAGCTTCAGGGTTAGAGGAGGAGACGGACGACCCAGAATGAAAACGTGGATGAAAACCATGGTTACAAAAGAAAGGGGAGACCCCAGCAGAAGAATTGACACGGTTATTGAGAGCAAATTCAGCCAACGGAAGGAATTTGACCCATAATTGCTGGTCATCAGCAACATACAACCTCAGGAATTGTTCCACAGACTGATTAAGGCGTTCAGTCTGCCCATTACTCTCAGGATGGTAGACAGAAGAAAAAGACAACGAAATTTTACATCTTTGACAGAAGGCCCTCCAGAATTTGGACACAAACTGCACACCCCTGTCCGAAACAATATTTTCCGGGATACCATGCAATCGAACAATTTCTTTCACAAAAATAGACGCCAGGGTTTTGGCATTCGGGAGTTTAGACAGGGGAATGAAATGGACCATCTTGCTAAACCTATCCACCACTACCCACACTACAGTCTTACCCTCCACCAGCGGTAGGTCAGATATAAAGTCCATCGAGATATGGGACCAGGGTCTACTGGGAATGGGTAGGGGTCGTAGGTTACCAGCAGGGCGAGTCCTAGGTGTCTTGGACCTGGCACAAACCTCACAGGCTGACACATAGGACTTGACATCCCTAGTTAGAGTGGGCCACCAATAAGATCTAGAAACCAGATCCTTAGTGCCCTCAACACCCGGATGTCCACAAAAGGCAGAATCGTGACACTCACCCAACAGCTGGAGACGAAATTGTACGGGAACAAACAACTTATCTGTTGGGGTGGATACCGGTGCCAGATGTTGTTCCGACCTAATGCGAGCCGAGATATCCTGGGTAAGAGCTGCTAAGAAGATTTTTGCTGGTAGGATGGATTCAGGTGGTACCTCAGTAGGTTGAAAAGCCTGGAAGCTCTGAGATAATGCGTCCGCCTTCACATTTTTACTTCCCGGCCTGAACGTGATGAAAAAATCAAAACGAGTAAAAAACAGAGCCCATCTGGCTTGACGGGGATTCAACCTCTTAGCAGACTCGAGAAACATAAGGTTTTTATGGTCAGTGACAACAGTTACACAATGCCTTGCCCCCTCCAGAAAATGCCTCCACTCCTCAAATGCCCATTTAATGGCCAGCAGCTCCCTATTCCCTATGTCGTAGTTTCTCTCCGTGGGAGAGAATTTCCTGGAGAAGAAGGCACATGGTCTCAGATTAGTGAGGCTGGCAGGACCTTGTGAAAGGAGTGCTCCTGCGCCGTCCTCGGACGCATCCACCTCCACAATAAAAGGTTTCTCCTGATCAGGCTGGATCAGAATGGGAGCGCTACTGAATGCCTTTTTTAATTTTTCAAATGAAGAAATGGCCTCAGTAGACCAATTCTCCAAATCCGCCCCTTTCTTAGTAAGGTCGGTCAATGGTTTAGCAATTACGGAAAAATTCATAATAAATTTACGATAGTAATTGGTGAAACCTAAGAACCGTTGTAAGGCCTTTAAGGATGAAGGTCTTACCCATTCCTTAATTGCTAGTACCTTACCAGGATCCATCTTGAAGGCGTGAGGAGTCAGAACATGCCATAGAAACAGAATCTCCTGCACACCAAAGACACATTTCTCTTGTTTAGCAGATAGCTGATTCTCCCTCAACACCTCTAATACTTGTCTAACATGAGACACATGGGATTCGAAGTCAGGAGAGAATATCAAAATGTCGTCAAGATAGACAATAACAAATTTACCTAAGAACTCCCTAAGAATGTCATTCATGAAGTTTTGGAACACAGCTGGGGCATTGCTGAGTCCAAAAGGCATCACCTGATATTCAAAGTGTCCTACCGGAGTATTGAACGCCGTCTTCCATTCGTCTCCCTCCTTGATTCGGATTAGATTGTATGCCCCTTTCAGGTCAATTTTGGAAAACCAGGTTGCCCCCAGGACCTGGTTAAATAAATCCGGAATCAATGGGAGGGAGTATCTATTCTGGACAGTGATTTTATTTAATCTCCGGTAATCGATACATGGCCTAAGACCACCATCTTTTTTCTTAACGAAGAAAAACCCCGCCCCCATAGGAGAGACAGAAGGTCTAATATGCCCTTTACCAAGGCTCTCCTTAATATAATCTTCCATGGCCTTGCGTTCGGGCATAGAAAGATTATAAATTCGTCCTTTAGGAAACTTGGCCCCCTCTACTAGCTCTATGGTACAATCATAAGGTCTATGGGGGGGTAGAACCTCCGGGGTTGGTGATGAGAATACATCAGAATATTCTCTAACAACAGAGGGTAAAGTATCAGACTTTACTGAGACCCCAGCCTGTACCACAGACAGGCACGAGTCACACTTAGGCCCCCATCTCACCAACTCCCTATTGGACCAATCTATAGTGGGGTTATGTAGTCGGAGCCAAGGCAACCCTAGTACCACCTCAGCCGGTAGGTTCTCCAGGACTAGAAGCGAACATCTCTCTGAGTGGCACACACCCACGGTTAGAGAAATCTCTGAGGTACATAAGCTCACCGTACCACCAATAAGAGGAGTAGCATCAATAGCCATGACATGGATAGGAGTTGGTAAGGCAAACATAGGAATACCCAATCTAACAGCATACTCAGAGTCAATAAAGCTAGCCGCTTAGCCAGAATCAATAAAGGCCTTACCCGGCCATTTATCTACTCCCAGAGAAATCGTAATGGGTACCGAAAGCTTACATTTAGAAAATTCAGGGTGTACCTGGTCTTTAGGTTGCCTTGCCTTAGGAGACTTGACAGAGAGGACCTTCTTAGGACACTGGTTGATCCAATGGTCAGAATCCCCACAGTAAAAGCATTCTCCACGTCTGCGGCGAAGATTCCCTCGGGTCATGCCAACCTGCATGGGTTCCTCGGTGGAGACCTCAGCATTGTCTCTGGGATAGGCCTCTGGCTGGACCACCATCTGGGAAGAGAACTGTTGTTCCTGTCGTCTCTCTCTAACCCGTCGGTCAAGTCGGACAACAAGGGTCATCATCTCCTCTAAGGTCTCTGGAAGTTGATAACTGACCAGAAGATCCTTTAATTTATCAGACAGACCTGACCTGAACTGACTCTTCAGGGCTGGTTCGTTCCATCCTGAGGGGACACACCACCTTCTGAATTGGGTGCAATAATCCTCCGCTGGTAAATTGCCCTGAACCAGTGCCTTTAGAGCCGTCTCGGCTACTAGAGCCCTGTCTGGTTCATCATAGAGGGTACCTAGGGCCTGAAAGAACCCCTCCACAGAATATAAACAACTGGCGCCAGCAGGTAAAGAGAACGCCCAGTCCTGGGGATCACCCTGTAATCGGGAAATGATAATGCCCATGCGTTGACTCTCGGGGCCAGAGGACACGGGGCGCAAACGGAAGTAAAGTTTGCAACTCTCCTTAAAAGAGAGAAACTTCTTCCGGTCTCCAGAAAAGTTTTCTGGGAGCTTAATCTGGGGCTCAAAATGCGGACTGGAGGCCTGAGGAGTGGAAGAGCCTTGCCCTAACTCAAAAGAGCTGAGTTTTTCCCCTAACTCCTGCACCATCTGCGTCAGATTAGAGACATAGTCAGTCAGGGTCACCAGAGGATTCATAATACAGTGGTTATTGGGCCTGTTATTCTGTAACGGTCACGTACACACACACACAGGGGGAGGGAAGTGACCACTGCGCTCCACCCTTACCCCTGGCCCTGCCTACTTGCCTCGCGAGTCCTAATGACAGGGGACAACTGGACGGCAATCCCTAACTTGGAGTAAGTGCAGGGATGACAGACAGACAAACAACAGGACGTGAACGGACCGAGTCAATACCAGGAAAGCTGCAAAGTACAAATGGAGCAAGCAGAGAATTGTCAGGAGAAGCCGGGGTCATAAATACCAGGAGAGCAGAGAAGTACAAGAGGAGTCCTAAGAGAGTAGTCAGGTGGGAGCCGAGGTCACAATACCAGGACGGATGCGCAGTACAGGAGGATCAGGCAAAAGGATGGTCAAGGAACAGGATCAGGTAAGTATTCAGCAGTCCAACAAATAGCCAGGAACCTAGAAATTAACAGGCAACCTGTAGCCAGCAGGCTGCCTGTATTTATAGTGGGGAGTGAGGGTCATGTGACGTGGCCAGCGTCACATGACCGATAGACCAACCAGTCGAGCACCGAGTGATCAGCTCGGCGCTCAAGGCAGACTTAGGAGCAAGGAGCCACCCAGCTAGTAAAGCCGCCCTGGGAATGAGGTCAAACACAGAACCTCATTCCAAAAGCTAAGCAACAGTTCTGCGGGCAATGGGGGACCGAGTGCACCTTCAGGACCCCGTGACAGAAATGTTTTTACCTGTCTACTAGGTAGAGCAGGGGTATATCACAGCCAAAAATTGGTGAAGTTCACCCGAATATGTAACAGACAAATTAGTGTTTTTTTTTTTTACCTGTCTACTAGGTAGAGCAGGGGTATATCACACCCAAAAATTGGTGAATTTCACCCAAATATGTAACAGACAAATTAGTGAATTTTTTTTACCTGTCTACTAGGTATAGCAGTGGTATATCACAGCCACAAATTGGTGAATTTCACCAGAAAATGTAACAGACAAATTAGTGAAATGGCATACAATAAAATACGTACAAATGAAAAAAAATAATCTTGATTTATATGGTGGAGGTTCAAATGGAGTAGGAGTTTGAGGAGGCGGTGGACGTAGCGGTGTAGGTGGAAGCAGCAGTGGAGGAGGATGAGGTAGTCAACACTGGTTTTTGGTTTAAAAATTTTTTTTAGATATTTTTTTTAATTAGGGTACACTCCAAAAGAGTGGGAAATATCCAAAATACAACAATGAGCAATTGTGCTGTAGTATAACAATGGCTGGGTAAGGCTGGTATACAAGTCTATTCTGCACAAGATACGAACAAGTCCTGTGGGATCCATGCCTGGTTCATTTTAATGAACGTGAGCTTGTCCACATTGGCTGTAGACAGGCGGCTGCGCTTGTCTGTGATAACGCCCCCTGCTGTGCTAAACACACGTTCAGATAATACACTGGCTGCAGGGCAGGCCAGCACCTCCAAGGCGTAAAGGGCAAGCTCAGGCCATGTGCCCAATTTGGAGACCCAGAAGTTGAAGGGGGCAGACCCATCATTCAGTACGTGTAGGCGTGTGCACACATACTTCTCCACCATGTTGCTGAAATACTGCCTCCTGCAAAGACGTTCCATATCAACTGGTGGTGCTGGTTGTTGTGGTGTGGTGTGCTGACAAAGCTTTTCCACATTTTGGCCATGCTAACCCTGCCTTCTGAGGTGCTGGTGGTGCCCCAGCTGCGTTGGCGACCTCTTCCTTGTCCTCTGCCTTCGCCTTGTGCTTCCACTGTGCCCCCCCCTGGCAGGTGGGAATGCCACCAGCAGCGCGTCTACCAGCGTGCGCTGGTACTCGTGCATCTTACGATCACGCTCCAGTGACGGAATTAAGGACGGTACGTTGTCCTTGTAACGGGGATCTAGCAGTGTGGCCACCCAGTAATCAGCACAAGTTAGAATGTGGGCAACTCGGCGGTCGTTGCGGAGACACTGCAGCATGTAATCGCTCATGTGTGCCAAGCTGCCCAGAGGCAACGAAAAGCTGTCCTCTGTGGGAGGTGTATCGTCTGTGTCCTCTGTATCCCCCAGTCACGCACCAGTGATGGCCATGAGCTGGTCTGGGTGCCACCCTGCTGTGAACAAGGTTCTTCCTCCTCCATCAACTCCTCCTCATCCTCCACCTCGTCATCCTCCAGAACTGTGCCCTGGCTGGACAATTGTGTACATGGCGTTTGTGGGTGCAGGAACCCACCCTCAGAGCCACTTGTGAATGACTGGCCTAAAACCCAATGAAATGATCCCTCTTCACCCTCCTCCTCCTGTGCCACATCCTCTTCCATCATCGCCAGCAGCGTTTTTTTCAAGGAGGCATAGAAGTGGGATAGTAACGCTGAGAACGGCGTTATCGGCACTGGCCATGTTGGTTTGAGTACTCGAAACAGCGCAACAAGGAACACAGGTCTCGCATGGAGGCCCAGTCATTGGTGGTGAAGTGGTGCTGTTCTGCCGAGCGACTCACCCGTGCGTGCTGCAGCTGAAACTTCACTATCGCCTGCTGCTGCTCGCACAGTCTGGCCAGCATGTGCAAGGTGGAGTTCCACCTTGTGCGCACGTCGCATATGAGGCGATGAGCGGGAAGGCCGAAGTTACGCTGCAGCGCTGACAGGCGAGCATCAGCAGGGTGAGAACGCCGAAAGCACGCACAGACGGCCCACACTTTATGCAGCAGCTCTGACATATCGGGGTAATTTTTAAGGAATCTCTGCACCACCAAATTCAGCACATGCGCCAGGCAAGGGATGTCCGTCAAACATAGCTGCTACGAGATTTCGCCCATTATCACACACCACCAGGCCGGGCTTGAGGCTGACTGGCACCAACCACTCATCGGTCTGTTGTTCAAGGCCCGTCCACAGCTCCTGCACGGTGTGGGGTTTGTCCCCCAAACAGATACGTTTTAAAACTGCCTGCTGTCTTTTACCCCTGGCTGTGCTGAAGTTGGTGGTGAAGGTGTTACGCTGACCGGATGAGGAGCTGGTAGAGGACGAGGAAGCGGAGTAGGAGGAGGAAGCAACAGGAGGCTAACTGAAGCGCCCTGGAATCCTCGGTGGTGGAAGGACATGCGCCAAACTACTATCCGCCTCAGGCGCAGCCGCCACTGCATTTACCCAGTGTGCTGTTAGGGAGATATAATGTCCCTGACCGTGATTACTGGTCCACGTATCCGTAGTGAGGTGCACCTTGCCACAGATGGCGTTGCGCAGTGCACACCTGATTTTGTCCCCCACTTGGTTGTGCAGGAAAGGGAAGGCACGCCTGGAAAAGTAGTGGTGGCTGGGCACGACATACTGTGGGACAACCACCGGCATAAGGCTTTTAAAGCTCTCCGTCTCCACCAGACGGAATGACAGCATTTCAAAGGATAGTAACATAGTAACATAGTAACATAGTACATAAGGCCGAAAAAAGACATTTGTCCATCCAGTTCGGCCTGTTATCCTGCAAGTTGATCCAGAGGAAGGCAAAAAACCCTGTGAGGTAGAAGCCAATTTTCTCCACTTTAGGGGAATAAAAAATTCCTTCCCGACTCCAATCATGCAATCAGAATAACTCCCTGGATCAACGACCCCTCTCTAGTAGCTATAGCCTGTAATATTATTACACTCCAGAAATACATCCAGGCCCCTCTTGAATTCCTTTATTGTACTCACCATCACCACCTCCTCAGGCAGAGAGTTCCATAGTCTCACTGCTCTTACCGTAAAGAATCCTCTTCTATGTTTGTGTACAAACCTTCTTTCCTCCAGACGCAGAGGATGTCCCCTCGTCACAGTCACAGTCCTGGGGATAAATAGCTGATGGGATAGATCTCTGTACTGACCCCTGATATATTTATACATATTAATTAGATCTCCCCTCAGTCGTCTTTTTTCTAAAGTGAATAACCCTAATTTTGATAATCTTTCAGGGTACTGTAGTTGCCCCATTCCAGTTATTACTTTAGTTGCCCTCCTCTGAACCCTCTCCAGCTCTGCTATGTCTGCCTTGTTTACAGGAGCCCAGAACTGTACACAGTACTCCATGTGTGGTCTGACTAGCGATTTGTAAAGTGGTAGGACTATGTTCATATCACGGGAATCAATGCCCCTTCTGATGCAACCCATTATCTTGTTGGCCTTGGCAGCAGCTGCCTGACACTGGTTTTTGCTGCTTAGTTTGCTGTTTATTAAAATTCCTAGATCCTTTTCCATGTCAGTGTTACCGAGTGTTTTACCATTTAGTATGTACGGGTGACTTGCATTTTTCCTTCCCATGTGCATAACTTTACATTTATCAGTGTTAAACCTCATCTGCCACTTATCTGCCCAAGCCTCCAATCTATCCAGATCCCTCTGTAGTAGTATACTGTCCTCATCAGTGTAAATTACTTTACACAGTTTAGTGTCATCTGCGAAAATTGATACTTTACTATGCAAGCCTTCTACAAGATCATTAATAAATATATTGAAGAGAATAGGGCCCAATACTGACCCCTGAGGTACTCCACTAGTGACAGTGACCCAATCTGAGTGTGTACCGTTAATAACCACCCTCTGTTTTCTATCACTCAGCCAGTAACTTACCCACATACAGATGTTTTCTCCCAGTCCGAGCATTCTCATTTTATATACTAACCTTTTATGTGGTACAGTGTCAAATGCTTTGGAGAAGTCCAGATATACGACATCCATTGATTCGCCGCTGTCAAGTCTAGAACTTACCTCCTCATAGAAACTGATTAAATTAGTCTGACATGACCGATCCCTCACGAAGCCATGCTGATATGGCGTTATTTGCTTATTTCCGTTGAGATGCTCTAATATAGCATCTCTCAGAAAACCTTCAAACAGTTTACCCACAACAGATGTTAAACTTACCGGCCTATAGTTTCCAGGCTCTGTTTTTGGCCCCTTTTTGAATATTGGCACCACATATTCCACGCGCCAATCCTGTGGGACATTCCCTGTCAGTATAGAGTCTGCAAATATCAGAAATAAGGGTCTGGCTATGACATTACTTAATTCCTTTAGGATACGGGAGTGTATGTCATCCGGTCCTGGCGATTTGTCTATTTTAATCTTTTTAAGTCGCTGATGTACTTCTTCCTGGGTCAGACAGGGCACTTTTAATGGGGAATTTATTTTTGCATTCTGCATGTCATCTGTCAATTTATTTTCCTCAGTGAATACATTGGAGAAAAAAATATTTAACAGCTTTGCTTTCTCCTCGTCGCTCTCTGCGACTCCCCCCTCATTACTCTTTAAAGGGCCAACACCTTCAGATTTATACTTTTTAACATTTATATAATTGAAGAACATTTTAGGGTTAGTTTTACTCTCTTTGGCAATTAATCTCTCGGTCTCTAGTTTGGCCGCTTTTATTTGTTTTTTACATGTTCTATTTTTTTCCTTATAGTTTTTCAGTGCTTCCGTGCTACCCTCCTGTTTTAGTGTTTTATATGCTTTCTTTTTGTCATTTATTGCTTTCTTTACAGTTCTATTTATCCACATTGGTTTCTTTTTGTTCCTTAACCTTTTATTACCATACGGTATGTACCTCTCACAATGAGATTTTAGGATGTTTTTAAAGATATCCCATTTTGTGTCTGTATTTGTGAGGACTTTGTCCCAGTTAGTTTGGCCTATGGCCTCTCTTAGTTGGCTAAATTTAGCTTTTTTGAAGTTTGGTATTTTTGTTCCTCCCTGTAGTAATTTTGTTCCTCCCTGTAGTAATTTTGAAATGCTGGCATTCAGGGCCAGGGATCGCGGGTGGGTAGGGGGGTACTTCCTCTTTTGCTCTAGTGTTTGGGAGTTGGAGAGCTGAACGCTTTCGTGGGACATTGTGGAGATGCTTGGTGATGTTGGCAGATCCTCTGTTTGCGGGGTGGCAGGTGCCACTCTCACTACAGAGGTAGATGAAGAGGACGAGACTGCAGCAGAAGAGGAAGCAGGAGGAGCCAGAGAACTTTCTTTGTTTTTGAGGTGTCTACTCCACTGCAGCTCATGCTTTGCACTTAGATGCCTGGTCATGCAAGTTGTGCTCAGGTTGAGAACGTTTATGCCTTGCTTCAGGCTTTGATTGCACAGCGTGCAAACCACTCGTGTCTTGTCGTCAGCACATTGTCTGAAGAACTGCCACACCAGGGAACTCCTTGGAGCTGGCTTTGGTGTGCCCGGTCCCTTGCTGCGGTGGGCAGTAGCAGGCGTACTCTCTAGGGGACGGCCGCTCCGCTTTTGCACCCTGTTCCCTCTTCTGCTGTGCTGGTGGCTCTGTGCGACCACCGCCTCTTCCTCCAAACTACACAGGTCACTTGCATGACCTTGATTCCATGTGGGGTCGAGGACCTCATCGTCCTCCACATCATCTTCCACCCAGTCTTCACCCCTGCCCTCCTTCGAAAGCCCCAGCAGTTAGCACCTGTGTTTCGTCATCAACCGAGACGTGCTGCGATGGTCCTCCCATGTACTCATCTTGAAACATAAGTGGTTGGGCATCGGTGCACTCAATCTCTTCCACTTCTGGGGCAGGGCTAGGTGGATGGCCCTGGGAAACCCTGCTAACAGAGTCATCAAAAAGCAGAAGAGACTGCTGCATGACTTGGGGCTCAGACTGCTTGGCTGATTTGCAAAGGGGTGAGGTGAAAGACTGATGGACATCGGCTGCAGGTGCCAACTCTGATCTTTCAGCAGGAGACTGGGTGGGAGACAATGTGAAGGAACTGGAGGCACTGTCAGCAACCCAATCTACTATCGCCTGTACTTGTTCTGGCCTTACCATTCGTAGAGCCGCATTAGGCCCGACCAAATACCGCTGCAGGTTCTGTCGCCTACTCGCACCTGAGGAAAGTATTTCACTTGTGCGTGTAGCTGGCACAGATCGACCAGGTCCTCTCCCTGCAACAGTAGCTCCACCAGCAGCACCACGACTAGGGCCACGTCCCTTATTTGACGCCCTCCTCATATTTCTCAAATTTAGGATCTTCCCCAAAATGGGTGTTTTTCTAATAGCAGAATAGAACCACAGTATCTAAAGTGTGTATCTCACACGTACAGATGCAGACTAGGCCGCAATTAAAGATTTTTGCCCAAAATGGGTGTTTTATTAATAGCAGAATATGACAGCTGTATATAACGCTTGAATTTCACATGTGTAGATGCAGCAAGGGCTGTAAAATTTTGTATTTTGCCTAAAAAGGGTGTTTTTTAAAACCCAGAAAATTATAGCTGTATTTCTAGCTTAAATTGCACACTGACTAATGCGGCAGAGGCCCAGGATGAAGGTTATTGCCAAAAATGTGTGTTTTTTCAAAGCCAGAGAATTATTGAAGTATTTCAAACTTGTTTTTAACAATCTCAGATGCAGCAAGGGCTGCAATATTAAGTACTTTGCCCAAAAAGGGTGTTTTTTTACTAACAGAATATTACAGCTGTATATAACGCTTGAATTTCACACGTGCAGATGCAGCAAGGGTGTTTTTAAAAACCCAGAAAATTATAGCTGTATTTCTAGCTTAAATGCACACTAACTAATGCTGCAAAGGCACCAGATGTAGGATATTGCCAAATTATTATTATTGCAGTATTTCAAGCTTGGATTTGAATGTCACAAAAGCACATATGCAGTGCTGGTGCACTGAGCTTGCATAAAATGGCTGCCGCCGCCCACCTAACTAACAGACAGATAAAAGTTATTTTTCTCTGTCACTGGGCTCAGGGCAGGGTAAAAAGATTGTGCACTGCACCCACAAAACTAAATCTAGGTAGATCGCTGAGTTCAATTGGAGTTCTGATTAAAGATTCTGTCCTATTCTCTCCCTCACAGCAGCAGCATCCTCTCCCTACACTAAGCACAGCAGAATGATGTGCAGCGCTACGTGACTCCAGCTTATATAGAGGCTGGGTCACATGCTGCACTGGCCAATCACAGCCATGCCATAGTGGCGCGTCACTTACTATGTCACATGCTGCACTGGCCAATCACAGCCATGCCATAGTGGCGCGTCACTTACTATGTCATAGTGGCGCGTCACTTACTATGTCACGCGCCCGTGCCGCCTGCTTAATTCATAAAGTGGGTGGCACAGGCGCATGACGTAGTGAGTGATGCGCTGCCCGCCCGCCCTTCCGGCGTGCCTCCTCCCTCCTCTCTGCTATGGAACTTAATGTTGTAAGTAATACAGATGGATTACACATAATTATTATATCTTAACAATGCAGGTTAGATAAGATTATACTACAGTGAGCGGGCCGGTGCATTAGAATACAGGGACTGCACCGGTCCCCGCTGTCATTCCTAATCCAGATGGCGGCCCCCAGCCCCTCTTCCCTCTGTGGATACACCCGCCCACTGCGCTGTGCGGCATGGTGGCGGATATCGGGATTCGTCGGATTCGAATTTGAGTAAATTACGTCAGGATTTGAGTACACGAATCCCACGGATCCAACAAGATTCGACAGATTCGTGGATTCGACGGATTCATCGTCCCACCTCTAATTTTTGGTGTTGCCCTAGTCTGGCGGGGGCTCATTCCTGGGAACACATTCCTGCTGCAAACAAAGAACCTGCTGCTGTCAGGAGGAGTCTAAGTTTATTTTTGGTGTTGTCCCGGTCTGGCGGGGAGGAACACATTCCTGCTGCAAACAAATAACCTGCTGCTATCTGTTCCTGCTGAGTTAGGCCGAGTTATGTGTAGACCTTATACTCCACCGTTAACTTTACCTGCTGCAGCTGTCTGTCCTGATACTGCTGAGTAATGTGTCGGCCTTATACTTCAGTGTTACCATTTACCTGCTGACTTAGACCCAGCTATGTGTAGGCCTTATACTACAGCATTACCATTTACCTGCTGCTGTCTGTCCTGATCCTGCTCAGTTAGGTCCAGCTGTGTATAGGCCTTATACTCCAGTGTTACCATTTACCTGCTGCTGTCTGTCCTGATCTGTCTGTCCATGCTGAGGACAACCAGCATAGACCACTTATTCGCCCTAGGACTTTGTCAACTATCGAGTATTAGAATTCTCTTAAACTGGTGCGCATGCTTAATTTTTGCGCATGTGCTCTGTTCATCATATGTTGTCAATATTTATATATATATATATATATATATATATATATATATATATACACCGCAGCACATCCGATAGGTGAAAAACAGTGGGATCCTTTATTCACCCTTGCAACATTTCGATCCGCTTGCTGGGACCATTTTCACGCTTGAAAATGGTCCCAGCAAGCGGATCGAAACGTTGCATGGGTGAATAAAGGATCCCACTGTTTTTCACCTATCGGATGTGCTGCGGTATATTTATTAATTTTTATGGACTATCACTTTGGTAAAGTGTAATACCGCCGGCACCCACCCATTAGCTGTGTCACAAGGTGTGCTGCCCTGAACTTTCTACTATATATATATATATATATATATATATATATATATATATATATATATATAAAGAATCATTTGAATAATATACAATCATGCGGTGTTACGCTTCATTCTCCAAAATACATTTTTTTACTTTATTTCATTTGATATGTTATAATTTTGCTTTACTTGGGTTTTGGGCGGCCCTGGTGGGGTTCTTACTAAAGCTAGGTGGGGATCGCATGTGGGCTTCCCTTGTCAAAAGGTCTTGTGCAGTTAACATTGTACAGGACTGATTGAGGAACCTAATTACATTTTATTATATTATTATTTTCTTGTTTGTTTTATTCAGGATTTAGGTTCGAACATGGTGTTGTTTGTCGTCCTGAACAGGATGCCTGACTTCCATGTTGACCTCTCTACATGGTTGGGTGTGACCGGCGTTATATTGATCCGTGTGGTAATCCAGTTTTGGGAATGGAGCGTAATTGTCACATGTACAGTACAGACCAAAAGTTTGGACACACCTTCTCATTCAAAGAGTTTTCTTTATTTTCATGACTATGAAGGCATCAAAACTATGAATTAACACATGTGGAATTATATCCATAACAATCAAGTGTGAAACAACTAAAAATATGTCATATTCTAGGTTCTTCAAAGTAGCCACCTTTTGCTTTGATTACTGCTTTGCACACTCTTGGCATTCTCTTGATGAGCTTCAAGAGGTAGTCCCCTGAAATGGTCTTCCAACAGTCTTGAAGGAGTTCCCAGAGATGCTTAGCACTTGTTGGCCCTTTTGCCTTCACTCTGCGGTCCAGCTCACCCCAAACCATCTCGATTGGGTTCAGGTCCGGTGACTGTGGAGGCCAGGTCATCTGGCGCAGCACCCCATCACTCTCCTTCATGGTCAAATAGCCCTTACTTTCAAAGTTTTCCCAATTTTTTGGCTGACTGACTGACCTTCATTTCTTAAAGTAATGATGGCCACTCGTTTTTCTTTACTTAGCTGCTTTTTTCTTGCCATAATACCAATTCTAACAGTCTATTCAGTAGGACTATCAGCTGTGTATCCACCTGACTTCTCTTCAACGCAACTGATGGTCCCAACCCCATTTATAAGGCAAGAAATTACCACTTATTAAACCTGACAGGGCACACCTGTGAAGTGAAAACCTTTTCAGGGGACTACCTCTTGAAGCTTATCAAGAGAATGCCAAGAGTGTGCAAAGCAGTAATCAAAGCAAAAGGTGGCTACTTTGAAGAACCTAGAATATGACATATTTTCAGTTGTTTCACACTTGTGTGTTATGTATATAATTCCACATGTGTTAATTCATAGTTTTGATGCCTTCAGTGTGAATCTACAATTTTCATAGTCATGAAAATAAAGAAAACTCTTTTAATGAGAAGGTGTGTCCAAACTTTTGGTCTGTACTGTATATATCTATATTATATATTTTGAGAATGACACAAATATTAGTTTTCACAAAGTTTGCTGCTAAACTGCTTTTAGATCTTTTTTTCAGTTGTTTCTGTGATGTAGTGAAATATAATTACACGCACTTCATACGTTTCAAAGGCTTTTATCGACAATTACATGACATTTATGCAAAGAGTCAGTATTTGCAGTGTTGGCCCTTCTTTTTCAGGACCTCTGCAATTCAACTGGGCATGCTCTCAATCAACTTCTGGGCCAATTCCTGACTTATAGCAACCCATTATTTCATAATCACTTCTTGGAGTTTGTCAGAATTAGTGGGTTTTTGTTTGTCCACCCGCCTCTTGAGGATTGACCACAAGTTCTCAATGGGATTAAGATCTGGAGAGTTTCCAGGCCATGGAACCAAAATGTCAACGTTTTGGTCCCCGAGCCACTTAGTTATCACTTTTACCTTATGGCACGGTGCTCCATCGTGCTGGAAAATGCATTGTTTTTCACCAAACTGTTGTTGGATTGTTGGAAGCAGTTGCTGTTGGAGGGTGTTTTGGTACCATTCTTTGTTTTTGGGCAAAATTGTGAGTGAGCCCACTTCCTTGGATGAGAAGCAACCCCACACATGAATGGTCTCAGGATGCTTTACTGTTGGCATGACACAGGACTGATGGTAGCGCTCACCTTTTCTTCTCCGGACAAGCCTTTTTCCAGATGCCCCAATCGGAAAGGCTTCATCTGAGAATATGACTTTGCCCCAGTCCTCAGCAGTCCATTCACCATACTTTCTGCAGAAGATCAATCTGTCCCTGATGTTTTTTTTGGAGAGAAGTGGCTTCTTTGCTGCCCTTCTTGACACCAGGCCATCTTCCAAAAGTCTTCGCCTCACTGTGCGTGCAGATGCGCTCACACCTGCCTGCTGCCATTCCTGAGCAAGCTCTGCACTGGTGGCACTCTGATCCCGCAGCTGAATCCTCTTTAGGAGGCGATCCTGGCGCTTGCTGGACTTTCTTGGACGCCCTGAAGCCTTCTTAACAAGAATTGAACCTCTTTCCTTGATGTTCTTGATGATCCTATAAATTGTTTATTGAGGTGCAATCTTAGTAGCCACAATATCCTTGCCTGTGAAGCCATTTTTATGCAACGCAATGATGGCTGCACGCGTTTCTTTGCAGGTCACCATGGTTAACAATGGAAGAACAATGATTTCAAGCATCACCCTCCTTTTAACATGTCAAGTCTGCCATTTTAACCCAATCAGCCTGACATAATGATCTCCAGCCTTGTGCTCGTCAACATTCTCACCTGAGTTAACAAGACGATTACTGAAATGATCTCAGCAGGTCCTTTAATGACAGCAATGAAATGCAGTGGAAAGTTTTTTTGGGGATTAAGTAAATTTTCATGGCAAAGAAGGACTATGCAATTCATCTCATCACTCTTCATAACATTCTAGAGTATATGCAAATTGCTATTATAAAAACTTAAGCAGCAACTTTTCCAATTTCCAATATTTATGTAATTCTCAAAACTTTTGGCCACGACTGTACATTTAGATTTTATGTTACTTCTTGACAACTATGTAATGATAAGTTGCACATGCTATTTTTATATATAATCACATATTTTCACTTTGCAATATAAACTGTTAAATATATAAATGTTCTTCAAGCAAGGTCACCAGTTTGCGAGTTGGTCTATTCATTTCCGTGGTTTCAATCATGTGATCGCATAGACATGAGGCGCTTGCGGCTCAGCGTGTGTTCCATTTCAGGTGCAAACACATGATCTGTTATCATGTGACTGCCCTGTCTATGGATGCTCGCGGCCTGTGTGCGTTCATCCTTCGATGCGATCACTTGATTGCATCACATGTTTCTTTATGTAATGCGGAAGCTATGCGCCGACATGCGCAGTTAACCAAACAGGACGCTATATCGGATCCATGCTGGTTAGTTCTTGGCCCCCTCCATTATGTTTTTCATCGGTACACTTGATATTTGAATGACGCAATTGGTTTTGGACATATTTTTTTAGTATGTAATTATGATGAATTAAGCACATATAGTCCTGATCAAAAGTTTAAGACCACTTGAAAAATGGCAAAAAATCATATTTTACATTGTTGGATCTTAACAAGGTTCGAAGTAGAGCTTCAACATGCAACAAGAAGAAATGAAAGTGAGACAAAACATTTTTTGAGCATTCAATTAATTGAAAATAACGATTAAACTGAAGCAGGCTGTTTTTCAGCTGATCCAAATTTTAGGACCACATACCTTTAACCCCTTAGGGACCCATGACGTACCGGTATGGCATGTTTCCCGAGTCCTGAAGGACCCATGACGTACCGGTACCTCATGGGTTTAAACCCCGATTGCGGTGCGGCGGGGGTTAATCGGAAAAGGATGCCCGCTGAAATCATTCAGCGGGCATCCTGTCACAACGCCGGGGGGGTCATGTGACCCCCCCGTATCGGCGATCACCGCAAACCACAGGTCAATTCAAACCTGCGGTTTGTGGCTTTACCTGCTGTTGCGGCGGCTGTGCGGCGGTGCCATCGGGTCCCCATGCGGCTGTGGGGGGGACCCGATGGCATGGAAGGCAACGCGATGTCTAAGTAAGGCATCGCGCTGCTTTCCGGTGAAGAGCCTGTGAGATCCAGCCCCCTGGATCTCACAGGCCCCGGAAGCTGTATGAGTAATACGCACAGTATTACTCATACAGCCAATGCATTCCAATACAGAAGTATTGGAATGCATTGTAAAGGAATAGACCCCCCAAAGTTCAAGTCCCAAAGTGGGACAAAAAAAAAAAGTGAAAAAAAATAAAGTTTTCCCCCCCAAAAATTAAAAGTTTCAAGTAAAAATAAACAAAAACTTAATTTTCCCCAAATAAAGTTAGAAAAAATTGGTAAAAAAATAGGGGGAAAAAAAAGTATACATATTAGGTATCGCCGCGTCCATATCGACCGGCTCTATAAACATATCACATGACCTAACCCCTCAGATGAACACCGTAAAAAAATAAAAAATAAAAACTCTGCTAAATAAACCATTTTTTGGTCACCTTACATCACAAAAAGTACAACAGCAAGCGATCAAAAAGGCGTTTGCCCACCAAAATAGTACCAATCTAACCGTCACCTCATCCCGCAAAAAATGAGCCCCTACCTGAGACAATCGCCCAAAAAATAAAAAAACTATGGCTCAGAATATGGAGACACAAAAACATAATTTTTTTGTTTGAAAAAAGCTGTTATTGTGTAAAACTTACATAAATAAAAAAAAAAAGTATACATATTTGGTATCGCCGCATTCGTATCAACCGGCTCTATAAAAATATCACATGACCTAACCTCTCAGATGAACACTGTAAAAAATAAAAAAATAAAAACTGTGCTAAATAAACAATTTTTTGTCACCTTACATCACAAAAAGTGTAATAGCAAGCGTTCAAAAAGTCATATGCACCCCAAATTAATGCCAATCAAACCGTCATCTCATCCCGCAAAAAATTAGCCCCTACCTAAGATAATCGCCCAAAAAGTGAAAAAACTATGGCTCTCAGAATATGGAGACACTAAAACATGTTTATTTTTTGTTTCAAAAATTATATTATTGTGTAAAACTTACATAAATTAAAAAAATATATACATATTAGGTATCGCCGCGTCCGTATTGACTGGCTATATAAAAATATCACATGACCTAACCTCTCAGATGAACACCGTAAAAAATAAAAAATAAAAACTGTGCTAAAAAAACCATTTTTTGTCACCTTACATCACCTTACATCACAAGCGATCAAAAAGTCACACGCACCCCAAAATAGTGCCAATAAAACCGTCATCTTATCCCGGAAAAATCATACCCTACCCAAGGTAATCGCTCAAAAACTGAAAAAAATTATGGCTCTCAGACCATGGAAACACTAAAACATGATTTTTTTTTGCTTCAAAAATGAAATCATTGTGTAAAACTTACATAAATAAAAAAAAGTATACATATTAGGTATCGTCGCGTCCGTATCGACCGGCTCTATAAAAATATCACATGATCTAACCTGTCAGATGAATGTTGTAAATAACAAAAAATAATAACGTTGCCAAAACAGCTATTTCTTGTTATCTTGCCTCACAAAAAGTGTAATATAGAGCAACCAAAAATCATACGTACCCTAAACTAGTACCAACAATACTGCCACCCTATCCCGTAGTTTCTAAAATGGGGCCACTTTTTTGGAGTTCATCAGGGGGGCTTCAAATGGGACATGGTGTCAAAAAAAACAGTCCAGCAAAACCTGCCTTCCAAAAACCGTATGGCATTCCTTTCCTTCTGCGCCCTGCTGTGTGCCCGTACAGCGGTTTACGACCACATATGGGGTGTTTCTGTAAACGAAAGAACAGGGCCATAAATATTGAGTTTGGTTTGGCTGTTAACCCTTGCTTTGTAACCGGAAGAAAATTATTAAAATAGTGAAATTTTGAAATTGTATCTCTATTTTCCATTAATTCTTGTGGAACACCTAAAGGGTTAACAAAGTTTGTAAAATCAGTTTTGAATACCTTGAGGGGTTTAGTTTATAGAATGGGGTCATTTTTGGGTGATTTCTATTATGTAAGCCTCGCAAAGTGACTTCAGACCTGAACTGGTTCCTAAAAATTGGGTTTTTGAAAATTTCTGAAAAATTTCAAGATTTGCTTCTAAACTTCTAAGCCTTGTAACATCCCCAAAAAATAAAATATCCTTCCCAAAATGATCCAAACATGAAGTAGACATATGGGAAATGTAAAGTAATAACAATTTTTGGAGGTATTACTATATATTATAGAAGTAGAGAAATTGAAATTGGACATTTTTTAAAAATTTGGGGTAAATTTGGTATTTTTTTATAAATAAAAAATAATTTTTTTGACTTCATTTTACCAGTGTCATGAATGGCCTGGATAAGTCAAAGCGTTTTAAAGTTATCAGCACTTAAAGTGACACTGGTCAGATTTGCAAAAAATGGCCTGGTCCTTAAGGTAAAATAGGGCTGAGTCCTTAAGGGGTTAAAGGCCAAATCTGTGCAAAGATGTGGATTCATTGTCATTTTCTGTCAGGTAGTCACACGTTGTGATGGCAAAGGCAAAAAAACTCTCCCTTTTTGAACGTTGTCAGGTTGTTGAACTGCATAAGCAGGGTCTCTCACAGCGCGCCATCGCTGCTGAGGTGGGACGCAGTAAGACAGTCATTTGGAATTTCTTAAATGATCCTGAGGGTTATGGAACAAAAAAGTCAAGTGGAAGACCCAAAAAAATGTCATCAGCACTGAGCCGGAGGATCGAATTGGCTGTCCGTCAAGACACTGGACGATCCTCGACCCAAATTAAGGCCCTTACTGGTGCTGACTGCAGCCCCATAACCTTCAGACGGCATCTAAGACTGAAGGGCTTCAAAAACAAAAAAGTCTTCAAAGACCTTATCTCCTTGAACGCCACAGAACTGCTCGTTTGAACTTTGCAAGAGAGCACCAAACATGGGACATTCAAAGGTGGAAGAAAGTTTTATTCTCTGATGAGAAAAAATGTAACCTTGATGGTCCTGATGGTTTCCAATGTTACTGGCATGACAAGCAGATCCCACCTAAGATGTTTTCTATGCGCCACAGTGGAGGGGGCGCCATAATGGTCTGGGGTGCTTTTTCCTTCAGTGGAACAATGGAGCTTCAGGAAGTGCAGGGGCATCAAACGGCCGCTGGCTATGTCCAGATGTTGCAGAGAGCATTCCTTATGACTGAGGGCCCTCGTCTGTGTGGTAACGACTGGGTTTTTCAACAGGACAACGCTACAGTACACAATGCCTGCAGGACAAGGGACTTCTTCCATGAGAATAACATCACTCTTTTGGCCCATCCTGCGTGTTCCCCTGATCTAAATCCAATTGAGAACCTTTTGGGATGGATGGCAAGGGAAGTTTACAAAAATGGACAACAGTTCCAGACAGTAGATGGCCTTCGTGCGGCCGTCTTCACCACTTGGAGAAATGTTCCCACTCACCTCATGGAAACGCTTGCATCAAGCATGCCGAAATGAATTTTGGAAGTGATAAACAATAACGGCGGAGCTACTAATTACTGAGTCCATGGTTGGAAGTTGGATTTCTGTTTTGGGGGGGGTTTAGTTTTTTTTTGGATGTGTGGTCCTAAACTTTTGATCAGCTGAAAAACAGCCTGTTTCAGTTTATTTGTTGTTTTCATTAAATTGAATGCTCAAAAAATGTTTTGTCTCACTCCCATTTCTTCTTGTATCATGTTAAAGCTCTACTTGGAACCTTATTAAGATCCAGCCATGCTAAATATGATTTTTTGCCATTTTTTAAGTGGTCTTAAACTTTTGATCAGGACTGTATTATGAATTCCATTATTAATAGTTTTCATTGAATAATAACCTGAGTTTGTATTTGTATTTGGCACCATTCACTTTTGTCACTGCTTGAGAAAGGTCCCATTGTGTGGACCGAAATGTCGCTTTTGGGTGAATAAACGAACATTTTCTGGAGGATGTGCCGTGGCATTTGTATATGTATATATATATATATATATATATATATTTTACAAATTTTTTGTGGGCTTTACAATCTAAAAAATCCTTTGAAATACAAATTGTCAAAGGAATATATAGCAATTTGTATGCATGGGAACACATTCCTGCCATAGACAAATAACCTGCTGCTGTCAGAGGTGTATAAGTTTATTTTTGGTGTTGCCCCGGTCTGGCGGGGGCCCATTCCTGGGAACATATTCCTACTACAAACAAAGAACCGGCTCCTGTCTGTTCTAGCTGAGTTTGGCCCAGCTATGTGTTGGCCTTATACTACACCGTTACCATTTACCTGCTTCTGTCTGTCCTGATGATTTTAGCCGAGCTATGGGTAGGCCTTATACTTCACCATTACAATTTACCTGCTGCTGTCTGTCCTGATGAGTTTGGCCGAGCTATTTGTAGGCCTTATACTACACCATTACCATTTACTTGCTGCTGTCTGTCCTGATGATTTTGGTCGAGCTATGTGTAGGCCTTATACTACACCATTACCATTTAACTGCTGCTGTCTGTCCTGATGATTTTGGCCGAGCTATTTGTAGGCCCTTATACTACACCATTACCATTTACCTGCTGCTGTCTGTCCTGATGATTTTGGCCGAGCTATGTGTAGACCTTATACTACCTTGTTACCATTTACATGCTGCTACTGCTGCTGTCTGTCCTGATTATTAGTGCCGAGCTATGTGTAGGCCTTATACTACACTGTTACCATTTACCTGCTGCTGCTGTCTGTCCTGATCCTGATGAGTTTGACCCTGGACTAAAGAGGCCTTACTGCAACCTTATCGTTTGAAATTACACGAAAAACAAAACAATATTAAAAAACGGAAGCACACGTTAGAACTGAAAAAAATTGTTTTCTTTACAAACATGGCTCTAAGGCATAGTTGGTCATGAAGGTCCAACATCTCCTGCATCCGTTTGTGGTGCAACGCCACATCTCGTGCATGCCGGCTTCGTGCTCCTGCTACATCTGCCTCATTTATTTTAAAATTAATCAGTACTGTTAGGATAAAAAAAAAAAGAAAATGACTTGCAATTCAGATTAAGAGGCATGGATGCAGAATTATATTGCTATGGGCACATATTTACCCTCCTGGCGTGGGCTGGTGACAACCTCCTCCCCTTCATCTTCATCAGGAGCGGGGGGGTGGAATCTGGCTTCACCACCTCTTCGCCCACATCAGGTGGGGGTGGCGCCTCATGCTGCTGCTGCTGGGAGGGTCCGTCCTGCACTCCCCCCTCTCCCTCCTCCTCCTCGGCGGACAACACCACTACCTCCAGATCCTCTGTCGAAGGACTTCGGCGGACGGAGGGAATGGGAACCCCTGTAATCGCAAAATGTTTATAATTTAGACAAACAACTCAGAACTCATAACAAATGCAAATGAAGTGGGGGATGTATCTAATTTAATGATAGACGGGGCCTTTTACTGGAATACAGAATGATGATTGCAGTTTATGTATATATACACACACACATATTAGAGGGCTGAGTTTTACATCTACCGCCTGTTACGTTACTCAGACCACGTAGTTCAAATTGATCAGGGCCAACCTGCCACATCGGCCAGGTTAAGTTTGTTAATGTTAACCGCCTGTCACGTTACTCAGGCCACGTAGTACAATTCTGTCACGGATCAAAGTGAGGGTAACTCTAATCCGTGTGATATTAAACGTAAAGGGAAGCTGCTTGACCAGGACAACAGAATTAGGGAGCAGGTCACCTCCTATGCGTCCCTAACTCTGACCCTGACTCCTAGCTGTATGAGCCAACCCAGATGGTAGGAGGGCTCATACTCAGGAACCTCGGGTCCCTACTAGCCCTCAAGGGATCCCTGAACTAGGAGCAGAGTAAGACAACCTGTTCCTCCTGGACACGGACGAACAGGAGTCTAAACTGGCCAAGCTGCAAAGGAAGAGAAACATAAACAGCCTATGGATATGGCAGGTGAGTGAAACGACTTCCACACCTACCTGCCACAGACACACTGACTGGATCCCGTGCTCAACTACGGATGTCCACACCAAACATAAAAGGACACAGCACACACACATAAACACACAGGAACCCAGATCCATAGCTGCAGTAAAAATAGACACCACATAAACATAAAATAACATCACGCATAACGTTTTATGACCACAAGGGTGGCCCTCACTGGCAGATGGTATAAGAAACCAGGAGGATGACTCCAGCTAGAACAAGGCTGGAGTACCCCTCAGCTACAGGTCTCAGCAGAGGCTAAATAGCCCAAATGGCCACACCCACACAGACACACACTGGAAAGGGAATTAACCCTTCCAACACCAACCAGGGAAGTGAAACCACTTAAAGGGGAAGTGCACACATACTTAAACCTCATGCACAACAAACAGGGAAAGTACACACATAAAAATCACACTCCACCTGTTACCGCCGGCAACGGCATGCGTATCAATCATGTCCTGGGAATCAGCCAGCAGGCCGAGACACTGCCACCACATGCACACAACACCACACGTTGCCGCGGACAACCGCAAGTGAAGGGAAAATGTCTGAGTGCACACCATACAGACCAGAGGCACACCTACATAGCCAGGTTGCCAGGTGTAACCGCATGCACTTGACAGCAAGCTGCCTAGCAACAGCTCAGGCTGCTATACTGTCAATACAATCATGTTGCCAGCGGCAACCACACGTGAGGCAACATACAAGCAGCCCTCACCATGTGGTTGACAAGAAAACCAAACCGCAGGCAACTGCATGCGGGTCCAGGAGTCACGACCATAACCATGGTCGTGACAAATTTGTTTAGGGCCAACCTGCCACGTCGGCCAGGTTTACGTTTATTAATGTTTACTGCCTGTCACGTTACTCAGGGCACATTGCATAAATTGTTTCAGGGCTAACCTGCCACATCGGCCAGGTTATGTTTGTTAATGTTAACCGCCTGCTACGTTACTCAGGCCACGTAGTACAATTCGTTTAGGGTCAACCTGCCACGTCAGCCAGGTTTACATTTTTAATCTTTACCGCCTGTCACGTTACTCAGGCCACGTAGTACAAATTAATTCAGGGCCAACCTGCCACATCGCCAGGTTTACGTTTCTAGGTCATTAGCCTGGTCCATCACCGAGACCACATACTGTAGCTCATAACACAACCGGGCCTCCGTCCGGCAGGTCATTATTCAAGTTCCACTGTCTATTACGCTGATGCCTGTACTTGTGTTCACGCCAATCAGGTTTTGCTCATCTCGCTTGCTAATCATGTCATCACAAGATCCCGTCATTCAATTCCTTCTACAGTTATTTGCATTCATGGTTTTTCTCCAGGTTTACAGCTAATCTCGACCCAGGTAACAGTGCACCTAACAGACGGACACTTCCCTCACATTGCCTTTATTTTCCTACTTCCACGTCCTAACGAGTTGCTCTCCCACAGTCTCATGGGCTCGCTGCCGTCTGCTCTCAGCTATCCAACCAATTCATCTTCTATTCTGTTGCACATTTCGGGGTTGTACTGGTTCGTTCGAGGTCACGCCAAGGCTTAATCATTTCCTTGCTTCACAGTTGCAGTCATGTCGCACTTGTCTGATATCAGTGCCGGAATCTCAAGCCTCCGAGCATGCTAGCTGCATGTCCCTGCGAAGCTAGACCGTACCTAAGTTAATTGCGGAATTAAACCATCGAGGCATTCGCCATCCAACCTCCACTCGGAAGGCTGAACTATATAGACTTTTGGTTACCAGCACATCAGCTCCTGCTGAGGATCAAGTGTTCATGTTTACTATCCAACTCTCCCTGCAACAGTTGCACGCATCCGTTAATAGCATCTCCAGCGCTGTGTCAGATATACAGTCTCGGCTGCTTGCTGTCGAGTCCCGAACCTCCACGGCCGGTACTCCAGTCCCACCTGTTCCAGTCCCCTCCACTTACCGCTGCCCCTCTCCAGGTAGGGTTCCCTGTACCCCCGACATCACGCCTTCCCATTTACTCCCCGAGAACATTAGGAGGGATATTTTGGCAGGGAAGGATGTCAATCTAGCCTCCATACTTATCGCTACTCACGATACCATGGAGAATAAGACAATCGCCTGCGGCGATGTGTCCATAATCCTCAAGTCCAAAGACGCCCGTCTAAATAAGAAACTGCCTATACCAGAATTCATTCTGGCTTTCAGTCTCTTCAGGGACATCATTTGCTCTGCCCAGCCAGAAAGACGGAAGGAACTGGAAATTTATCTCTACAGGGTCACGACCTGGGGTGGTTTCACTTTTATGACTACCACTGCTCCTTCTCAGCCAAAGCCGCCAAAGCCGCCCTAGCCCAGTTTAAGCACGTCACCAACTTGGCTGTATTAGATATGGAGCTTTTCTGCCGGCACTTCGCAGGTCTCAAGGCTCTATCCTGCGCATCTTGCCAGTCCATTCTCCATTCGTCCGAATGGTGCCCCAATTTAGCTTCCACTTCTCAAGATAGGCACGTCCCTGGTCCATCCGGCCTCAAAAGGCAGGCTCCAGCAGTGGATAAATTGGGTAGACCCATAGTTTTGCTAGGCAAAAGTCAAATCTGAAATAACTATAACCTCGCGGTTTGCAATTATAATAAGTGTCGAGCTCTCCATATCTGCTCAGTTTGCTTCAGGGCCCACCCCCAAACCACCTGCCCTCATAGATCTTCAAAGCACTCATGACTTGTCGGGGTCAATGTAGAGCTGTTAGCATCCCTTCTGCTGGATCACCATGATCCCTCCTTCGTCCAATTTTTGGTTTCTGGCTTTTCAGGGGGTTTTCACACGGGGCTCGTAGCCCTCCTCAGTCCACCTGGGAGGGAGATAATCTTCTGTCTGCAGTTAGGGATCCTGATTCTGTAAGCACCCTGCTCCAGTCTGAGCTTCAAAAGGGCTTTCTCATCGGTCCTTTTTCTACAGTTCCCTTCGACTACCAGGTACTAAGTAATTATTTGTAAAGGGATGAAATACTTATTTGCATAACTATATACAGTTGCAAGAAAAAGTATGTGAACCCTTTGGAATGATATGGATTTCTGCACAAATTGGTCATAAAATGTGATCTGATCTTCATCTAAGTCACAACAATAGACAATCACAGTCTGCTTAAACTAATAACACACAAAGAATTAAACGTTACCATGTTTTTATTGAACACACCATGTAAACATTCACAGTGCAGGTGGAAAAAGTATGTGAACCTTTGAATTTAATAACTGGTTGAACCTCCTTTGGCAGCAATAACTTCAACCAAACGTTTCCTGTAGTTGCAGATCAGACGTGCACAACAGTCAGGAGTAATTCTTGACCATTCCTCTTTACAGAACTGTTTCAGTTCAGCAATATTCTTGGGATGTCTGGTGTGAATCGCTTTCTTGAGGTCATGCCACAGCATCTCAATCGGATTGAGGTCAGGACTCTGACTGGGCCACTCCAGAAGGCGCATTTTCTTCTGTTTAAGCCATTTTGTTGTTGATTTACTTCTATGCTTTGGGTCGTTGTCCTGTTGCAACACCCATCTTCTGTTGAGTTTCAGATGGTGGACAGATGGCCTTAAGTTCTCCTGCAAAATGTCTAGATAAACTTGGGAATTCATTTTTCCTTCGATGATAGCAATCCGCCCAGGCCCTGATGCAGCAAAGCAGCCCCAAACCATGATGCCCCCACCACCATACTTCACAGTTGGGATGAGGTTTTGATGTTGGTGTGCTGTGCCTCTTTTTCTCCACACATAGTGTTGTGTGTTTCTTCCAAACAACTCAACTTTGGTTTCATCTGTCCACAGAATATTTTGCCAGTACTGCTGTGGAACATCTAGGTGCTCTTGTGCAAACTGTAAACGTGCAGCAATGTTATTTTTGGACAGCAGTGGCTTCCTCTGTGGTATCCTCCCATGAAATCCATTCTTGTTTAGTGTTTTACGTATCGTAGATTTGCTAACAGGAATGTTAGCATATGCCAGAGACTTTTGTAAGTCTTTAGCTGACACTCTAGGATTCTTCTTCACCTCATTGAGAAGTCTGCGCTGTGCTCTTGAAGTCATCTTTACAGGACGGCCACTCCTAGGGAGAGTAGGAGCAGTGCTGAACTTTCTCCATTTATAGACAATTTGTCTTACCGTGGACTGATGAACAGCAAGGCTTTTGGAGATACTTTTATAACCCTTTCCAGCTTTATGCAAGTCAACAATTCTTAATCGTAGGTCTTCTGAGAGCTCTTTTGTGTGAGGCATCATTCACATCAGGCAATGCTTCTTGTGAAAAGCAAACCCAGAACTGGTGTGTGTTTTTTATAGGGCAGGGCAGCTGTAACCAACACCTCCAATCTCATCTCATTGATTGGACTCCAGTTGGCTGACACCTCACTCCAATTAGCTCTTGGAGATGTCATTAGTCTAGGGGTTCACATACTTTTCCCACCTGCACTGTGAATGTTTACATGGTGTGTTCAATAAAAACATGGTAACATTTAATTCTTTGTGTGTTATTAGTTTAAGCAGACTGTGATTGTCTATTGTTATGACTTAGATGAAGATCAGATCACATTTTATGACCAATTTGTGCAGAAATCCATATCATTCCAAAGGGTTCACATACTTTTTCTTGCAACTTGTATATACATTACAGAGTGTTGGCGAGAGATACAAAAGTAATGTAAGCATTGTACCTGGGCATATTCTGTCACGGATCTCTCTGATCCGCTCCCAGTTCCTCCTCTTCAGATCGGACAATTTCTTTAGTATGGCCATCTTAGTGTGCCTGCCATTGAACTTCCTCCATAGCTCGAAACTGATCCCCCTCATAATCCTCTGCTTCTCAGACTGGACCCGGGTCCTATCATAGCCCCACTCCAACATGCTCTGCAGGATAAAGATGCAAGCATATAATCCCAATTTTTTTAAATACAAGTATTGAAAATAATGTCCTCAACAAAACAGCAAAAAGTATTTAAGTCTTTGAAGGAGAAATATTAGATTTACTGTTACCACTATAAGATCGGATTGTATTGCGATTGTATGTGTGTGGGGTCTGAGCAATCGGATATTGGCCAGCTGAGCCGAGATATACCTGTCTAGTGAAGTGACGGTATGGTATGGGGTGTAAAGCTGGAAAGCTTTTCCTGAGTCCTGACCAACAGGACACAAACTCTAATCTATACACTGTGTGTATGTATGTGTATGTGTGTGGTATATAGTGTGTGGCAGGAAAATAGAGAGAGTTCAGAGAAGAGCTACTAAACTAGTACATGATGCAGGATAAAACTTACCAGGAATGGTTAAAGGACCTTAACATGTATAGCTTGGAAGAAAGACGAGACAGAGGGGATATGATAAAAAACTTTAAATACATAAAGGGAATCAACTCGGTAAAGGAGGAGAGCATATTTAAAAGAAGAAAAACTACCACAAGAGGACACAGTTTTAAATTAGAGGGGCAAAGGTTTAAAAGTAATATAAGGAAGTATTACTTTACTGAGAGAGTAGTGGATGCATGGAATAGCCTTCCTGCAGAAGTGGTAGCTGCAAATACAGTGAAGGGGTTTAAGCGTGCATGGGATAGGCATATGGCCATCCTTCATATAAGATAGGGCCAGGGCTATCCATAGTACTCAGTGCATCATTAGTGATGATTTCACAATCGCGAATATTTTGAAACACACTCTTCTGCATATAAAGTGAATGGTCTGACATGCATGTGAAATGTAATCAAATTACACTGCTGTTAATGTTAAATTACTTACAGTGATCAGGAGTTTCTTCCTCACTGTCGCAAAAATTGCTGCCAACCATGTTTTCTAATCTCATCAAACTTCAGGTAGTTTGAAAACAGTTGCTAAACTAGGCCACACCCGTTTTGCGCATGCGCAATACGCGAATATTACATTGCTGATTTTCGCATGAAGAGAATAATGAATGGAGATTGCGAATTCTCGAATTTGCCGAATGATATGATTAATATTCGCCAAATATTCGCGAATATCACAAATTCAAATATAGCCTTAGCCGCTCATCGCTTAATGCCACACTTGCATCACTCGCACATAGGACACATCAACACTTGTGCAGTACCCCAGATACTACTGAAAAGGGTTAACTATAGTTAAAAGAGTTAATGCTATGTTCTTAAGTTAAATATTGTGATTTATCGTGTTTTATGTGAACTCAGTAGCAATGTATTGATAAACTAATGCCTAACAATTGGCAGACTGGTGTTTAGGTTGCTGGGTGATGGACTGGTTCCACCCCCTGGTTAGGAGTTTAGTGTAGAGTCTAGTCTGAGGAGAAGCTACAGGTGAGATGTGTGTGTTGAGGGTTCCTGCATGGACTAGGCCTAAGCTCAGAGAACCTCTGTCTCCGAGACTACAGCTGCCAAGGAAGCGTCTCCGGCATTCATCGGCTCCGATAATTGCCTGCTCAGTTGGCGCAGTGTTAATGCGCCTTTATTCTTGACCTCCTGAGTGTGCATTCATTGAAGTCAACTACAGGGATAACGGATTACACTAAACAGCACAACTCATCAAAGTCACTTTAATTATCGCTCAACTCTGAAATGTTTGATGATTCATGTAATCACTTCAGCTAGAAATCCCGTGATTTCTCGTTCCAGGTTCGGTAATAGGCGCTAAGAAAGGATATAATGAGCACAGCACATTTGTCGACAAAAATATTGTGAATACATTTCCCTCTCTCTTCATATATTATCTGCCTGATGGTGGGATTATTCCGTGCGAGACGTTATCCCAGCCTCGCTCTCTGTAATTAATGCCAGTCCTAAAATAGACTGTAACAGCTAAGACTGATGAGAGAAGATGTACAATGCAAAAATAAACTGTTACTGAGGAATTCAGCCTGGAAACCACTGACAAGTCATGTACCCCACCATGTTCTGGAATTTGGAAAAGATTCCGTAAAAATCCTTTTATTGGCATCTGATAGTCCTGGAATTCTTGCCGGTCCAGCGTCCCTCATAATAAAATAGGATTCAAAAGTCTCCAGCCATGACTAGTGCCATGAGTTACAGTTTGTATTCTGGTCCAGAACTGCATTAATATTTCTGAAGGCTTCAGAGCTGAAATCTCCCACATGTAACCATAAAACAAAAAGATAAACCTAGGGGGTACTCATATATACCATGGGAGAAATGATTCCTGGAGGGGGCCGGTTATCAACCAGCGTTCCCCCCCAGAAGCCGGTTGTGATACATTACATATGTGAAAAGTGCAATATGTGATACTATTGATAGGAGTATATTTCTATGATATATACACCTCATAGGTGTGGTCTTAACTCACTTACAGGGGTTGTCTCACTTCAGCAAAAGCATTTATTATGTAGAGAAATTAATGCACGACACTTATTAATGTATTGTTATCATTCACATTGCTTCCTTTGCTGGCTTGATTCATTTTTCCATCACATTATACGCTGCTCATTTCCATGGTTATGACCACCCTGCAATCCAGCAGCGGTGGCCGTGCTTTCACACTATAGGAAAAAAGCACCAGACTATGTGCATTCCCACAGTCCTGGTCACCAGAGAGGCCGGCCCTTTTTCCTATAGTGTGCAAGCACGACCACCCCTGATGGATTCCAGGGCGGAATGTTATGGCAAAATGAATCAAGCCAGCAAAG
Source organism: Bufo bufo (assembly GCF_905171765.1). NCBI lineage: Eukaryota > Metazoa > Chordata > Amphibia > Anura > Bufonidae > Bufo > Bufo bufo. Next base: position 78,008,023 of record NC_053390.1, read on the forward strand.
GAAGCAATATGACAATCACAATACAGTAGTAAGTGCCTTGTATTAACTTGCTGTACGTGATAAATGCCACTTGCTGAATTGAGACAATCCCTTTAATAAAAGTTAGATTTAAGTAGTCCATTAGGTGGGGGGCTTGCTTAGCTGGGGGGGGGGCGTTGCTGTTACACCTAGAGGCTCAGATCTCTCTGCCGATCATGCTATCACTGCCTGGCCCTGCCAATCACAGTGCAGAGGGTGCAGCAGTTGCAGAGAGAGCAGAGCCTTAGGTGTATCCGCAACGCCCCCATTGCATATATTAAATATGCTCATTTGCATATCTTGAAACATCATTTTTAGCTTTTTTTTGTCCTTTAAACCAAAGAGTCTACAAAAAACAATAGGTCAACTATACTGATGTCATTGCACTTAGATCTTATAAAATGCACCAAACTTTGACATGTCTCTGGGGTGTAATGACCCATCAAGTTTTAGTCCTATTTATAAAGCAAGTGCATCAAAAAGAATAATTCACCACACCCTCGTTCGCTTCTTTTGTTTTTCTAACTGCGTGTGCACAAAATTGTGCCCAAATCGACAGTATAGCCATAGAGTCTGATAGCTGCAGATCGCTGACTGCTGCATGTGAATGGAAAAATGAATGGAGAGGCGGCCATGCGTGTGCCTGGCTCTCTTCATTCACTTCACTTATGGCACTTAAAGGGGTTGTGCCAAATTCTGAATGTATTTCTATCCACATAATAGGGATAAGATTTTGACTGGTAAGAGTCCTGAAAGCCAACGCCATCATGCTCCCATGTCAAGGCAGAGGCAGGTCGTGCATGTTCTGCGCTTTCATTCATTCTCTTTGGACTGCTGGAAATAGCCAAAACGATGTAATCAGTTATCTCCAAAAGTACTATAGTGAAGGCCTGCCACTCCATTCATATAGTAAGCACCCTGTGGATGGGGATACATTGATGAGAAAAAAGGGTAACATGTTTTGAGCTTGTGACATTCAGGCTCCATATCTCACCATCCACTACAGCTTTGAACGTGAGACCGCCATCATTTTATAGACAATCATCTTGGCTATCTCATACATAAATTGGACTTGTAACAATTTAGCATTAGATTAGTTATGCAGATTCTTGTCATGTAATTGCATTGTTACTGTTTTTGCTCCTGGTGGTGGAACAATCTTTTTCTTCTTGTATACTACAAATCCAACCTTTTCTCACATCCCTAATAGCTCAGTGTGTTATTAGGTTGATTCCCAAGTGAAAGATCACTGGTTCGAATCCCGGAGCAGCTATGAAAAAGATTTCCAAGAAAAGAGAAACATCATCATCCAGATCATCAATAGCGGTATCTCGGCCAAGAAAATTGCCAAATTGCATCATGTAGTGCCTGACAGTTAGAAGAATATGAAATGAAGTCCGTTTATTCCATTCCAAAGCCATGAGGTGGACGTCCAGGCAAAATATTTGGAGTCAACAAGTTGGCTCATCACAAGGTCTATCAGTTCTGGTGCAACAAACACGGCAGTTGAGGTTTGCTCGTAATGCTTGGTAAAAGTGAGACCACAGACATTCATGCAAGTACTGCGCAACATGCATTACACAGTCTGGAATGGTGGCCCAAAAAAAGCATTGGCTCGGGTTTGCAATAAAGCATGGAACAGTGAAAGATTTGGAGAGATGTAACGAAAGTCCATAGACTGAGCTCTGATGGGTGCAAAATGGGTCTGGAAGAAACAAGAGAAAAGGTGGGCTAATGGATCCAGGAATTGATAGAACTGTCAAGTTCGGTTGTGGAAGTCCAATGATATGGGTTGTTTCACAGCCAAAGGTGTTGGATACTTGAACAGGCTTGATGGTGGTCTCAATGCTGAGCTATGTGTAAGTATCCTACAAGACAAGTTACTTTGTATGGGTATGAAAAGGATGACATAGTGTTCCAGCAGGACAACAACCCGAAGTATATATTGATTTTGATGAGAAATGGTTCAGTGACAATGAAATAGAGGTGCTGGATTAGCCCCCAGACCTCAACCCCAAGTGAACACTTGTGGGTAGAGTTGAAGAAAAAGCTGGATTCGTACCCAAGTGAGTCGACCAGTATGCACCAACATTGGGAACGGGTAGAAGACACATGGGAACAGATTTCGGTCAGGACATGCTTGACTTCGATGGAGAGCATGCCCAGAAGGATAACTAATCTAATGCTGAATAGTTGCAAGTCCAATTTATGTTATGAGATAGCCAAGATGATTGTCCAAGATGCATCCAGCGCTACTCACTACAGGGAGCCAGCTACAGATTATAGATCGCTGAAGAAGGCCCTGACAGGCCGAACCGTCCGGTCGCCATATTGATTTGTATATGCCTGCTTTATATACCCTGTAACTGCACTGGATCATGATGATCATATGATGATACAAGATTAAAACATAACTGTCACGAGGGTGTCGAGGACCGTTAATACCCGGGTCAGGGAAGTCGCAGCGGTTGGCTGCACGCTCTATTTAAGATAGGGCTGTTTTCCTTATGGTAGCTTTCTGGGTTTGCTTAGCAAACCCTTTTGGCTCACTCAGGGATCCGTAGCTCCTTCTCCTCAGCTGTTCTTGTCCAGCACTCCCAGACCTCCTTATATTTCTCTCTCACACTTCTCTGGTTGCCAGAGATAGAGCTTCCTGCCTGGACATCTATTCTGACCTTCTGGAGCTGTGTTGCTGCGTTCGCTGGTAGTTTGGTCCAGTACGCTACCCTCCAGATCCCTGTTGGACCTTTTTGGTTTTATTGTGGTCGCCCACCTGGGTGTATGTGTTTGTATGTTTTGTCTGTCCTCTCCCTGGTGTTTCCCTCTTAGTGATAGTGGTGTGACTAGCGATCCCACCGTCCTGTTCACTATCCAGGGCTCATATTAGGGAAAGCCAGGGTTTTAGGCACGTGATCGCCGCACGGGTGAGGAACACGTCCAGGGACGTCAGGGCAGTCAGGTGCCAGCCGCAAGGTGAGTTAGGGGTCACCACCTTTCCCTCTCCCTTGGCAGGGCTTTCCCTGTTTTCCTCCCTGTGCGTGACGTCGGTCATTACATTATCTCTGGCCAATATTTTGTGTAGGTAAAAAAAAAAAATATATATTTTTTTTTTACCTACTTAGAATCCAGTATGGATCAAATTGCTGCTCTGTCCAAACAATTTCATGGCCTGTCTTGGAGGTGGTAGGATTGAAGGCGTCGGTCCTCCAGCAACAGCAGCAATTACAACTGACTGCAAGCCCAGCGGTTGCTACTGGTAACCAGGTTGTTGCGGAACCCAAGGTCCCTCTCCCTGACAGATTTTCTGGGGGGAAGGGACAAGTTTTTGACATTCCGTGAGGCCTGTAAGTTATATTTTAAACTGCGCCCTTACTCCTCTGGTAATGAAGATCAGCGGGTGGGGGTTGTTATTTCCCTGCTGCAGGGGGATCCGCAGTCCCTGGGCGTTCTCTTTACCTACTGATTCCCAGGCTCTTCGGTCAGTGGATGAGTTTTTCGGGGCCTTGGGTCTCATATATGATGACCCTGACCGAGTCGCCCTGGCTGAATCAAGATTACGGAGACTCTAACAAGGAGAGCGGCCGGTAGAGGAGTATTGCTCTGAATTCCGTAGGTGGGCTACGGATACCCAATGGAACGACCCGGCTCTCAGGAGTCAGTTCTGCTCTGGGTTATCCGAAAGGGTTAAGGATGCGCTTGCATTATATGAGACCCCCTTTTCCCTTGATGCGGTTATGTCCCTTTCTATCCGAATAGATAGACGCCTTAGGGTCAGGTTGAAAAAACCGGAGCAATTGGTAACCCCTCCCAAGCAGCAGTTAGTCTGGACGGACTTAGACGAGCCTATGCAGCTAGGAGGAACTACTCGTCAGGTCCGTCCTCCTGAGGCTCGCCGTAGGCGTGGGGTTTGTTTTTTTTGTGGGGAGAGGGGTCATTTCATTAATGTCTGTCCTTCTTTCCTCAGAAACAAAAGACCGTCGGAAAAACTACTAACCCCAGGCTGTGGTGGAGGATGTCAGCCGGGGGGTATACGTTTCCTCCATACGTACATCGCAATTTGTGTTGCCAAGCGGTTATTATTTTTGGTGATAAGACGGAGACTATTTCTTTCTTTCTACACAGTGGAGCAGGGGTAAAGTTGATAGATGCCCATTTTGCCCGCACTTTGGGTTTGTCTCTCTGTACTTAACAGAGACCCATTCCCATATTCGCTATTGATTCTGCTCCCCTGTCTCAGAAAACCTCACGCACATTGTTCATAATTTACACCTTCGTGTAGGGACCACCATAACGAGATGCTTTCAGGTTATGTCTTGAGGGCTTCCCACTCCGGTAGTGCTGGTCTTCCCTGTTGGTAGCGCACAATCCAGTGGTGGATTGGCAGGCCAGGGAGATATGGAGTGGAGTGAGCAGTGCAGAGAAAATTGCTTAAATAGCAATTGCTTAGTCGCCTCCATAACTACCTACCTACATTTATTTCGGACTTTGAGGATGTTTTTTCTGAAAAGGGTTGTCAGAAGTTACCACCTCATCGCCTTATGATTGCCCGGTTAACCTTATTCCCGGCGCAAAATTACCCAAGACCAGGTTATATAAATCTTTCGGGTCCAGAGAGACAAGCCATGAAAGATTATATCTCTGCTCTGAGAGCTTGGCTAAGGGACACATCAGACCCTCTTCTTCACCCGTGGCTGCAGGGTTTTTCTTCGTTAAAAAGAAAGATGGGGGCCTGCGTCCTTGCTTAGATTTTTCGCGAATTAAATCAGATAACCATCCGAGACCCATACCCTCTTCCTCTCATTCCTGACCTGTTTAATCAGATTGCGGGGAGCTAGGTGGTTCTCCAAACTTGATCTTAGGGGGGGGCCTACAATCTGAATCGTATTAAGGAGGGGGATGAGTGGAAGACAGCGTTTAACACCCCTGAGGGGGCATTATGAAAATCTAGTTATGCCTTTCGGTCTGACCAATGCTCCTGCCGCCTTTCAACATTTCGTTAATGACATTGTTTAGTCATCTTATCGGCAGGTTTTGTGGTAATATACCTAGATGATATTTTAATTTATTCGTCTGATCTGAAAACACATGAGGTGCATGTCAGACAAGTACTGCAGGTCCTACGGACGAATGAATTATATGCTAAAATTGAAAAATGTGTCTTCGCCGTTCAGGAGATACAACTTCCTGGGTATTTTTTATCTGCGTCAGGTTTCCGTATGGATCCTAGGAAGGTCCAGGCAATTTTAGAATTGGGATCTTCCTGAGAACCTCAAAGCACTACAACGGTCTTGGGCTTCGCGAATTTCTATAGAAATTCATTAAAAATTATTCACTTATTGTAAAACCGCTTACTGACATGACTAGGAAGGGGACTGATTTTTCTAAATGGTCTGACGCCGCTAAAGTTGCTTTTTCCTCTCTAAAAGAGAGGTTTACCTCAGCACCTGTACTGGTCCAACCTGATGTCTCTCTGCTTTATTGTTGAAGTCGATGCGTCAGAGGTGGGAGTGGGGGGCGGTGCTGTCTCAGGGTCCGTCTCCTGGCAAATGGCGTCCTTGTGCTTTCTTTTCTAAAAAACTATCTGCAGCAGAAAAGAACTACGATATTGGCAATAGGGAACTATTAGCTATTAAACTTGCGTTTGAGGAGTGGCGTCATTTCTTAGAGGGGCAGTCCACCCCGTCCACTGTGATTACGGACCACAAAAAAACTTCTGTACCTCGAATCAGCTAAGCGTCTCACCCCTAGACAGGCTAGGTGGTCGCTATTTTTTACCAGGTTTAACTTTGTGATTACCTATCGTCCTGGGGCAAAGAACACCAAGGCTGATGCACTATCTCGTTGTTTCCCTGGAGGGGGTAATGTGAGTGATCCGGTACCCATTCTTCAAAGAGGAGTGGTGTTTCTGCGGTAAACTCTGCTCTGGAGGGGAAGGTGTTAGAGGCCCAGGGGACGCCCCGGTCTCTTGCCCATCAGAGAAATTGTTTGTACCGTTAAACTTACGTTTCGAATTATTAAAGGGAACATCATAATTCGGCACTCGCTGGGCCACCCGGTAGTAAAGCAACCTTGGAACTATTGTCTCGTCGTTTTTGGGTGGCCAGGTTGCGTCAGGATGTATTGGATTTTGTGTCTTCTTGTTCTACTGTGCGCGTGCAAAAGTTTCACATACACGTCCTGCAGGGTCTCTATTACCACTCGTCATTCCAATAGACCGTGGACACATCTGTCAATGGATTTTATCACTGACTTACCTTGTCTGCGGGTAAAACAGTTATTTTGGTAGTAGTGGACAGGTTTAGCAAAATGGTACACCTTCTTTGCGTTACCCCCCGCACTACCTAATTGCTAAGACTCTTGCTCAGGTATCTCGTCAGTGAAATCGTGAAGCTTCACGGGGTCCCCTCCGATGTTGTATTCGGATCGGGGTACCCAGTTTATTTTCTAAATTTTGGAAAGCTTTTTGTTCCCGTTTGGGGGTACACTTGTCCTTTTCCTCTGCTTTCCATCCTCAGTCGAATGGACAGACTGAGCGTACCAACCAAAACCTTGAGACATATCTAAGATGTTTTGTAGGGTCTGAAAACCAAGAGTTGTGTCATCATATTTACCGTTAGCTGAGTTTGCCATAAATAATCGTCGTCAGGAATCCACTGGCAAGTCACCATTTCTTGGTGCATATGGTTTTCATCCCCAATTCTGTACTTTCAAAGAGGGGGGGGTTTCTGGGGTCCCGAAGAGGAACGGTTTTCGTCATCTCTTTCATCGTATGGCAGAAGGTGCAAGCTAACTTGAAAAATATGGGAGGTAAATACAAATGCATGGCTGATAAGAGACGGTCGCCAGGTCCGGACCTAGGAGTGAATGACTATGTGTGGTTGTCTACTAGGAATATTAAATTGAAGGTTCCCTCTTGGAAAACTGGGGGTCCTAGGTTTATTGGCCCTTACAAATTGTAGCCATCATCAACCCCGTGGCTTTTCGCCTGGAGTTACCTCAGACTTTTAAAATTCATAATGTTTTTCATAAGTCGTTACTCAAAAAAAATATGTTTCCACCTCTAGAACCATCACCGCTGCCACCCCCTCCTGTTGTCGTGGATGGTAACTAGAATTTCAGATATCCAAAATTGTTAATTCTCGTCGGGTCCGCCGCTCTCTTCAATATCTGGTGCATTGGAGAGGTTACGGTCCCGAGTAAAGAATGTGGGTTCCTGCGTCTGAGGTAAACGCCGACAGGTTAGTTCGGGTTTTTCATGCCTCACATCCTGAGAGACCTGGTCCTGAGTGTCCGGAGGCCCCTCGTAGAGAGGGGGGGTACTGTCACGAGGGTGTCGAGGACCACGCCTGACTTCCGTTATACCCGGGTCAGGTAGTCGCAGCGGTTTGGCTGCACGCTCTAATTTAAGATAGGGCTGTTTTCCTTATGGTAGCTTTCTGGGTTTGCTTAGCAAACCCTTTTGGCCACTCAGGGATCCGTAGCTCCTTCTCCTCAGCTGTTCCTTGTCCAGCACTCCCAGACCTCCTTATATTCCTCTCTCACACTTCTCTGGTTGCCATGAGATAGAGCTTCCTGCCTGGACATCTATTCTGACCTTCTGGAGCTGTGTTGCTGCGTTCGCTGGTAGTTGGTCCAGTACGCTACCCTCCAGATCCCTGTTGGACCTTTTTGTTTATTGTGGTCGCCCCACCTGGGTGTATGTGTTTGTATGTTTGTCTGTCCTCTCCCTGGTGTTTCCCTCTTAGTGATAGTGGTGTGGACTAGCGATCCCACCGGCCTGTTCACTATCCAGGGCTCATATTAGGGAAAGCCAGGTTTAGGCACGTGATCGCCGCACGGGTGAGGAACCCGTCTAGGGACGTCAGGGCAGTCAGGGTGCCAGCCGCAAGGTGAGTTAGGGGTCACCACCTTTCCCTCTTCCTTGGGCAGGGCTTTCCCTGTTTTCCTTCCTCCTGTGCGTGACGTCGGTCATTACAATAACCTAATGGCAAAGAAAAATACTGTGTGCTGCAATTTTCTACTACTATAAAATGATGGTAGTCTCACATTCGCAGCTGTAGTGGATGGTGAGAGATGAAGCTTGAAAGTCAAAAGTTCAAAACATTGTTACTGTTTTGCTGATCAGTGAATGTCTGGAGCTTGACAGAACCCCTTTAAGGAAACAGCTGAGCAACTCAAGCACCAGGGATTTTCCATATGGGTGTGGGTCCCAAAGGTGGTATCCATATCTGTCAGACATTTATGTCATAGCCCTTGGTTCCTAAGTTCACAAATTCAGGAGCCATAAGTTTTTGGTCACAATTGTGACCCTTTTGAGCCCTAAAACTGAATCACAGAATTTGCAATCGAAATTCTGAAACAAAAATATGGTGTGTGAACCTGGCCTATGGAAAGCTACCAGATGCTCGTAATTTATGATAGATCTCATAGGGACTGTGGAGTACAAGGTCTGCTCTTACCTAATGACACGTCAGGGTGAAATGCAATATGTTTAACTGTAACCTGAATTAACCCAACTAAGGTGATCCTGTTCGTGATAAATATTCCTCTCATTGCTCAGAGATGTCATAAAATCAGTTTATCCAAGTGAAAAAAAATGCTGGAATAATTTCCAGCTCCCTTCAGTCATTTCATAAGCTGCGCGTGTGTTTTATCCTGGCAATTTATACATTGCAAATATGATTGCTCATAGATCATTGTGTCAGTGGAGGTTTAGACTCCACATGTTTGACCATAACAAAAGAGGGAAAGTTCTAAGATGAAAGATAAATTGTACAGGGAAGAAATGAGGGGCAAAAAAACACATTCCACATATGCCCATAAAATCACTTCTTACTTTAATTTTAAGGAAATAATGCTGAAGAAACGTGCAAGTAACTGAAACCCCTCAATATTATGTGCGCTATTACTTAAATGTGGTTATCCCATGACTGGATGTGAAAAAATGAAAATCAGACTTCATATAGTACATGACAGTCTTTTTCTAACAAAGCTAGAACCAGCCCTGTACCTCACATGGATCCAGAGATCTCCCCATTCATTGCTCTGCGAGATTTATATCAAGCTCTAGGGGAGTGTCCTTTTCTGCTGCAGCTAAGGGGGCGTGTCCATGCTCTACCTATCACAGCTCAGGAGGGCAGTTGAAGGATGAACTAAGCATGTGCGACCTTCTCAGTGAGCAGGACAAAGAAAATAAGAATAAAACTAACAGCAGGTGGCGCTATACAGATAGATTTCAGTGAATAACTCAGTGGCTATACTAATTTTTAATTACATGCAATACAAAAGTATTCAGATCCAGGTGCTGGTTTGAAAACTGTAGAATATTTAATAAAAGGGGTATTCCAGCTAGAGGCAGTATCAATTATCTATATGGGAGTCTGACTGCCGGGGACCCCCATTGACAGATTCACTGTAATTAACATAATACAGAAGTATTGCAGTGTATTACAGTATATTGGCAATTAGAGAATCGCAGGTTGAAGTTGCCTAATGGGACTTAAAAAGTTAAAAGAAAAAAGTCTGAAGCAAAAAAAAACATCAAGTTAAAAATATTGCCATAGTTCACTTACAAAGGCAATGGCCCATACAATAAAATGAACACATTGGGGCACATTTATTGAGACCAGCGTTTTAGACCCTCTTATGTACCCAAAATGGCCCTAATGAAAAGTATTTATCATTCGCCCTATGGCTGCAGCTATCAATTATTTTAGTAATCAAGTATTTTACTGATTAACCTAACATTTACTCTAGTACTCGAGTACTCTAATAAGAAAAAACTAATTAAAAGAAATGTTTTCCCCCAGTGCCATCAGCTCCCCCAAGTGCCTTCAGTTGCTCCCCCCAGTTCCCCCTTCCAAGGTCATCAGTTCCCCCTCCAATGCAATTATTTCCTCCAGCAGTGCCACCAGTTCCCCCTCCAATGCCACCAGTCTTCCCCCAATGCCACCAGGTCCTCCCCCAGTGCCACCACCTGCCCTCACTTCGATCAGTTCCCCCACTCCCCCTCCTAGCCATCAGTGACCAGCCGCAGCGCCAGTGAACTAAAATACTTAACTTTCCTGTAGGGGCACTGCCGACACTCCACAGCTCTTCCGTCCTTTTCTTCACGCGCTGCACTGGGACCTGACCTCACACAGCATCAGGTCCATAGTGCGTGCTTACATGCATGTGTCCTGACGTTGTGTGTACGTCAGGATCCAGTGCAGCACTGTGCGGGCAGGTGGGTGACAACGGAGCGTGAGTAATAGCAAACTCTTCACTCACATCTTCGTAGTCACATGGCACAAACGATCATTGATGCAAAAAATTTGAATCGAGGATTTTTTTTTGTGTCCAGTTAATCGAATAAGTCGAGTAATCGTTTCAGCTCTAATTCACCCCTCTCTTTGCCCCCACTCACACAGGCCCCATTGATGAAAAAGTAAAAATGTTCTCAGTCTTTGAAGGCAGATACGCAGTAAATAATATAAAAACAATTGTGTTTATTTTGCAAGAGTTTAAAAAAAAAAAACTGTAAAAAAGTACATAAACAATATAAAAAAAGCTATAAAAAACTACAAACCGGATTCCCAAAAAGTTGGGACACTAAACAAATTGTGAATAAAAACAGAGAATGCAATGATGTGGAGATGGCAAATGTCAATATTTTATTTGTAATAGAACGTAGATGACAGATCAAACGTTTAATCCGAGTAAATGTATCATTTTAAAGGAAAAATACGTTGATTCCAATTTTCACGGAGTCAACAAATCCCAAAAAGTTGGGACAAGTAGCAATAAGAGGCTGGAAAAAGTAAATTTGAGCATAAACGAAGAGCTGGAAGACCAATTAACACTAATTAGGTCAATTGGCAACATGATTGGTATAAAAAGAGCTTCTCAGAGTGGCAGTGTCTCTCAAAGCCAAGATGGGTAGAGGATCACCAATTCCCACAATGTTGCGCAGAAAGATAGTGGACCAATATCAGAAGGTGTTACCCAGCGAAAAATTGCAAAGACTTTGCATCTATTCATCATCAACTGTGCCTAACATCATCCGAAGATCAGAGAATCTGGAAACAATCTCTGTGCGTAAGGTCAAGGCCGTAAAACCATACTGGATGCCCGTGATCTCCGGGCCCTTAAACGACACTGCACCACAAACAGGAATGCTACTGTAAAGGAAATCACAGAATGGGCTCAGGAATACTTCCAGAAACCAGTGTCAGTGAACACAATCCACCGTGCATCCGCCGTTTGCCAGCTGAACTCTACAGTGCAAAGAAGAAGCCATTTCTAAGCAAGATCCACAAGTCTCAGAGGCGTTTCACTGGGCCAGGGATCTTTTAAAATGGAAGTGTGGCAAAATGGAAGACTGGTTCTGTGGTCAGACGAGTCACGATCAAAGTTCTTTTTGGGAAATCTGGAACGCCATGTCATCCGGACCAAAGAGGACAAGGACAACCCAAGTTGTTATCAACGCTCAGTTCAGAAGCCTGCATCTCTGATGGTTATGGGGTTGCATGAGTGCGTGTGGCATGGGCAGCTTGCATGTCTGGAAAGGCAACCATCAATGCAGAAAAATATATTCAGGTTTCTAGAACAAATATGCTCCCATCCAGACGTCATCTCTTTCAGGGAAGACCCTGCATTTTTCAACAAGATAATGCCAGAACCACATTCTGCATCAATCACAACATCATGGCTGCGTAGGAGAAGGATTCGGGTACTGAAATGGCCAGTCTTCCAGTCCAGATCTTGCACCTATAGAGAACATTTGGCGCATCATAAAGAGGAGGGTGCAACAAAGAATGCCCAAGACGATTGAACAGTTAGAGGCCTGTATTAGACAAGAATGGGAGAGCATTCCTATTTCTAAACTTGAGAAACTGGTCTCCTCGGCCCCCAGACGTCTGTTGAGTGTTGTAAGAAGAAGGGGAGATGCCACACAGTGGTGAAAATGGCCATGTCCCAACTTTTTGGGGATTTGTTGACACCATGAAATTCTGATTCAACATATTTTTCCCTTAAAATGGTACATTTTCTCAGTTTAAACTTTTGTTCCGTGATTTATGTTCTATTCTGAATAAAATATTAGAAGTTGGCACCTCCACATCATTGCATTCAGTTTTTATTCACGATTTGTATAGTGCCCCAACTTTTTGGAATCCGGTTTGTATAAAAAAAAGTGATGTAAACCTGGTATCCTTGAAATCATACTGATGGCAGAATAAAGTCATGTTATTTATACCATACAATGAATGCCATCAGAACAAAACTCAATGGCAGAGTTGCTGTGTTTGTTCATGGCAACTTTCCACCCCCCAACCCTACAGCTTTTGTAATGTGAAGATGAAAATACAAAAAATCATCACGTCCGGAAGTTTAAAAAAGGAATTAATCTGCAGCACATGAATTTATTCACTTTGCCTTGCATAGGGTGAAATCCACGGCAAATCTGCTGTGTGAAAAAAGTTCACGGCCTATGTAAACGTTAAAATAAAACAAAAAAGTATTTCTTGATTATTAGTTAGCTTAGAGCAATCACACGTAGCTAGGTTACCACCAGTAACTAATGAATTGGAACAGTACCGTGCGGCCAAAAGAACAATACCAATACTGACAGCGAAACAGGGGGGTCAGGACCAAAGGCCCTGAAGTAGATTTTCCCTTGGGCATACTCTGTGCCACTGACCCAGTGTCCAATTCATTTTTAGAATAGGACAGACAGTAAATTCAGTCATTCACTTTGGCGCTGGTGGAGATGTTGGGCGGTACATGCGCAGAGTGAATGGCTTTCCAACTAATCACAAGACTGGGCTGTTCCATCAATCAGGGGCTCTGGCAGACCGGCCACACACATGCACATCTATCCTGCTTGAGTACCACCAACTTCCTGCTCTTTGAAAAACTCTTTCCCTGGGAGCCAACTCCTCTTGTTCTGTACCTTGTACTGCAGGTTACTGTTCTCCAATCTCTCAGGTCCGCTGCGTGGGGATAACATTTGATCCTGCCCTGTCCTTCATGCCACACATCCAAATCCTTACCTCCACCTGCTGATTTCAACTCAAGAACATCTCTCGTATTTGCTCCTTCCTCACCCTGAGTCTACTAAAATGCTATTGCATGCCCTCATCATCTCCCGCCTAGACTACTACAACATCCCCTCTGTGGCCTCCATCTAGCACTCTGACTATCCCTCCAATCTATCTTCACTCGGCTGCCCGACTAATACACCTCTCTCCAGTTTCTCCTTTGCTGCTCCCCTCTGCCAGTCCCTTTACTGGCTCCCCATTGCCAGAAAATTGAGTTTAAAATACTAAGAACATATAAGGCCGTCCACAGGTCTGACCCCCTTACATCTCTGACTTGCTTTCCAGATACATCCTCACAGGACTTCCTTCTTTGTTCTCACTCTCATCTTCTTCACCACCCAAAAGTAAACTAAAAACCCAACTCATCAGGAAAGCCTACCAATAAGCATTCTGCATCCCAGATGGAATCGTTTACCCTCACCTACTGTGTCCTTACATTGTAGCTTATAAGCTCTCACTTTCAGAATCCCCTCTCTCTCTCTCTCTCTCTCTCTCCCTGTACCAGTCTGTTAACAGTTTCATGCTTATTGTATTTGTATTTTTTATATTATGTATGTTTAAACCCTCTTGATGTACAGTGCCATGGAATTAAATGTGTCTTCAAATAAATAATAACGCTTAGGCAGCAGACCCTTTGTCGTGGCATCCAGAAGAGAGAAGCAGCACGTCAGAGGAACCATTAAAAATATTAACATATCCACCCACATTTGTAAATTTTGCTTTCATAGTGCTGCTACTTGATTTTGGGTTGCATAGTGTCTTGGGCCCATGTTCCACTCAGATCTTTCCTTATATTAAATCACCTGCATGCTCATGTGACCTTCTTCACTTTAAAATATTTCCAGAATTCGCCATTTTCTTACTGTGGAAAGAGCTAAATATCTTATTGCTGCTCTCGTTCATTCTTGTCTTGATTACTGTAACTAATCACTCTGCCCCTCTCCAAACTCTCCCCTCCATCAGACAGGCTCATATTTCTGCCCACCACTACAATGATATCTAGAATTCAATCTTAACTTATCACTGTCACCAACAAAGCTCTCCTGTATCTCCTTTCGCATCTCTACAGTACCCATGCTCTGCCAACGATCTAAGATTAACTTGCTCTATAAACCACACATCCAACTCCTCATCTTCAAAGATTTTTCTTGTGCTGCCATGGTTCTCCGTATGTCCTACCCCGTATAATTACATCTAAATTAGTACAGCATTCCCCTAAAAAAAAACATATTTTTTAGGCTGGCTGCCGGTTCACATTTGTAAATAGATTTCTGTCCTGTTATCTCCTTATTCCTCAGAACCTTTCCCTTCAATGTAACTCCCACATCCCCTCAAGATGTGTTTTTTTTTCTGTAGGAATGATCAATATGTGGTCCTCAGAAACTGGATTTGCAGCAGTAGTGCCAATGCAGTAGTAAGTGTAGTCAGGAACGTAAACAAATGTTATCAGTCAGGATGCAACAAGACGTTAGCATAGTCAGAAATGTAGTCAAAGGTCAAAGCTAGGAGTCAGACAGCAAGTAGCAGGCAGACAATCCAGAGAACGAGGCTGGATTGAGGTCAGAAACAAAGCCATAGTCAGGAACAGGAACAAGCTGTAGTCAACAGCAATGTACAGGAACAGGAGCTAGAAAAGACATGTACCTGACGACCAAGCAATGTGTGGTAGGATGAGGCCCCTTTAAATAGTCCTTCGGGCCTGACATTTTTGGGTTCTAGTTGCTTTGGCATCCGGTTGCTGCTGTGTAGCACAATCGGCAGTGCTGTAGCCCGAACTCGCAGTGCAGTAGTGGAAGAAGGAGACAAAGCATTAGTCATTGGCTGCTCGCTGGGAAGCAGCACTGGAAATGGACGAGTTGAGTAACACTCTATAGTAGATATGACTAAGGTTAATGAGGATTTTCCATCTCAACCTTTGTGACATATCCCCTGGACATGCCCCAAATGTCCCATGGGTGTGGGTCTCATTGCAGGAATATTCTCCTATCTCCTGTCTCCCCAAAGTGAAGGGGAGCACACGTGCATGCGCAGCCACCTCTCCAACTGCAGCACTTTGGGCTTCAGGGGGGAGACATGGTGGCTGGAGATGAAGAGGAGGGTGGTGGCATTGAGGGTGGTTTGAGTTCTAACAGTGGCTAATCCCTCTTTCCAGCACTCTCTGGTGAAACTTGCATGCAGTGAGTGGAGAGCACACCCTTTTTTCCCTTGGGACACACCCTGGACTTTTTGCGGCTCTCTTCTGTTGGTGGCTGGGGTGCCCTTGATGTTAGGTAGATGGGTGCAAGGCAGGACGGCAGACAAAAGGACCAGGGTACATGAACAGGCCTGTTTGGTTGCAATAAATAAAGTCTCTTTCTTTACTGAGCAGATGTTCAGAGTTGTAGTACATATAGCAACAAAAGGCACATTTGATATACAGTATATTACAGAGTAGGCTTTTCTCAATAGCTGTGTATAGACAGTAGCAATGATGGTACTAATCTTCCCTGTCTCTCTCTGAATACACTTAGCAATTTTTGCAAATAACCACAGGCATGCAATTCTGTTCTCATTAACACTTTTTTCAATACCCAGCCTGACGGTTGCAGATCCAGATGGACAGTGAGTCTCAAAAGTGTTTGTGGGCCCTCAAGCAATATACCCGTTCCTCTGCAGTGAAGTAGTTTGCCATAAACAAATGTTACATAACTGTCTTTATCAAAGCACGGCCTTGAAAGTGGTCCTAAACCATCTAAAATGACTGTTCTCGTTCAGTTCAGTAGTTTGTATGGCAGTCTCAGGAATGGTGTTTATCTAGATTAGGCCTATATTGGGGAGCTCACAAAAGCAAGTCTTGCCTCAACACCCCGGCAACTGCACTAAAACTGACAGTTTTAACTATTTGCTGCCCATAGACAACATTAGAGAAACATAGTGTATAAGGAAATGAGTACCGGTACTTTAACAATAGCTCTCAACATTAGCTCTTTAGCATAGGATCAGCTCTTAAGCAGTGCTCTTTGATGACTTTAACCTTTTTGCAGTGATCTGCTGGGTTACTGCACATTCGCCACTTTGGGAAAACTGGAAATAGCCAAGCAAATGTTGTTCACCTTGTCCATTTCTAGTGCCACTTTCTGGCAAGCAGCCGATGACTGATGGTTCTTCTCCTTGTTCCTCTGCTGACCTCTCCATAACAACTGTTTTAGAAGTGATCTTTAATGAGTAAGTACAATTTACTATGCAAATAGACCGCTCCCCTCCGGAGTGGGCCCATTCATACTCTCAGGCTGTTTCACCATGCCTGGCACTACCAAAAAAAAAAACGGCAGTATCATTAGATCTCGTGGCTGTGAATAAAGGAACAATGTTGAATTTTACCCAAATAATTGAGATTTAACAACCCTCATTGATTGGCAGTGGTTTAAAGGCCTTCTGTCACCCCACTAAACTAATTAGTATTTTTTGTGTACTTATAATCCCTATCCTGCCATATTGCCATACATTATGTTATTAATAATTTTCGTTCAGTAGATTTCTACCAGCAAGTAGGGCGTCTACTTGCTGGTAGCAACCTCAGAAAACCGCCCCCTCCTCTTGTTGATTGACAGGGCCAGCCGCGATCTCCTCCTCCGGCCAGCCCTGTCAGCATTTCAAAAATCGCGCGCCTGTGTTGATTCGGCGCAGGCGCTCTGAGATAAGGAGGCTCGCCTCCTCAGCACTCCCTTAGTGCGCCTGCGCCGATGACGTCACCGAAAGAGAAGACGTCATCGGCGCAGGCGCACTGAGGGAGTGCTGAGGAGGCGAGCCTCCTTATCTCAGAGCGCCTGTGCCGAATCAACACAGGCGCGCGATTTTGCTGGTAGAAAGGTAATTAGCATATCATAAAAGTAAGTTTTTCGCTAAATCTACTGAACGAAAATTATTAATAACATAATGTATGGCAATATGGCAGGATAGGGATTATAAATACAAAAAAAAAAAAAAAGAGTTTAGTGGGGTGACAGAAGCCCTTTAACCACTTTCCGTCCGCCCATAGGATATAAACGTCCTATGGGTGGACCTCTATTTCTGAAAGCACGTTTTAAAACGTCCGTTCAGAAAGTGCAGCTGCACGCTAATCGTGCAGCTGCTGATCGGGTTGCCCGCTGTCAGTGACAGCAGGGCAACCCAGAGAGAAGGCAGGGACAGTGCCCAGGTGTCCCTGCCTTCTGGATCGCTGCATACACAGCGCTCACCGAGCGCTGTGTATGCAGAGCAGGAAGCACTATGCGCTTCCTGTTTCGGCCCGGCGGTCATGTGGCCGCCGTGACCGGAGAGTGCAGGAGCTGTGTGAGGTCTTTCACAGAGCTCGATCAGCCCTGCTCTGAGGCTGTACAGCGCAGAATTGCGCTGTACAGCCTCTCTGGGGGGTGCATTTCTTCTGTAACTGGGGCTACTATGTCAGCCCCAGTTACAGGAGAAATCAAAAGTGAAAAAAAAATAAAAGAAAAAGTGAAAGCAAATGTCCCCCAGAGGTCTTGTATGACCTTATGGGGGACGAAAAGTGAAAATAAAATAAAATAAAAAAAAGAGGTTGAAAAAATAAAATAAAAAAAAGTTTCACATGTAAAAAAAAAAGTCCCAAGTAAGGAAGAAAAAAAAAATTGTTAAAAATAGAAAAAATAAAATAAAATAAACATATTGGTATTGCCGCGTCCGAAAAAACCAGCTCTATAAAAATATCACATGACCTAACCCCTCGTAGTGAACACCGTAAAAAAATAAATAAAATAAACTGGTTCAAAACAAGCAATTTTTGTCACCTTACATCCCAAAAGTGCAACACAAGTGATCAAAAATGCGTATGTCCCACAAAATGGTACCAATAAAACCGTCACCTCATCCCGCAAAAAATGAGGCCCCTACATAAGAAAATCTCTCAAAAAATAAAAAAACTATAGCTCTTAGAACATGGAGACACTAAAACATCATTTTTTTGGTTTCAAAAATGCTATTATTTGTTTAAAGTGAAACAAATAAAAAAAGTATACATATTAGGTATTGCCGCGTCCGTAAAAAACCAGCTCTATAAAAATATCACATAGCTAACCCCTCAGATGAACACCGTAAAAAAAAAAAAAAAACTGTCAAAAGAAGAAATTTTGTCATCTTGCATCACAAAAGGTGCAACACCAATGATCAAAAAACGCGTATGTCCCACAAATGGTACCAATAAAACCGTCACCTCATCCCGCAAAAATGAGGCCCCTACATAAGAAAATCTCTCAAAAAATGAAAAAAACTATAGCTCTCAGAACATGGACACATTAAAACATAATTTTTTTGTTTCAAAAATGCTATTATGTGTAAAACTTTAATAAATGAGAAAAAGTATACATATTAGTATCGCCACATCGTAACAATCTGCTCTATAAAAATGTCTCTTGACGTGAACCCCCTCAGGTGAACCGCTGTAAAAATAAATAAATAGAAACTGTGCTAAAACAATCCATTTTTTGGTCACCTTGCCCCAAAAAGTGTTATAATGAATGATCAAAAAATCATATGTACCCAAAAATAGTACTAATAAAACTGGCACCTTATCCCCTAGTTTCCAAAATGGGGTCACTTCTTGGGAGTTTCTACTGTAAGGGTGCATCAGGGGGCTTCAAATGGGACATGGCATATAAAAACCATGTGGAGTTCCTTTTCTTCTGCGCCCTGCCGTGTGCCCATACAGCAGTTTATGACCACATGTGGGGTGTTTCTGTAAACCGCAGAATCTGAGTAATAAATATTGAGTTTTGTTTGGCTGTTAACCATCGATGTGTTAAAGAAAAAATTGGATTAAAATGGAAAATCTGCCAAAAAAGTGAAATTTTAAAATTTGATCTCCATTTTCCTTTAATTCTTGTGGAACGCATAAAGGGTTAACAAAGTTTGTAAAATCTGTTTTGAATACCTTGAGGGGTGTAGTTTCTACAATAGGGTCATTTATGGGGTATCCACTATGTAGACCCCAAAAGTGACTTCAGACCTGAACTGGTCCTTAAAAGGGGTTTTGGCAATTTTCTTAAAAATTTGAAGAATTGCTTCTAAACTTCTAAGCCTTTTAACGTCCTAAAAAAATAAAATGAAATTTCCAAAATGATGTCAACATAAAGTAGACATATGGGGAATGTTAAGTAATAAATATTTTATGAGGGTATCACTTTTCGGTTTTAAAAGCAGAGAAATTGAAATTTAGAAAGTTGCAAATTTTTAAAATTTGGGGGTAAATTTGGATTTTTTCATAAAATAAAGGTGAAATATTTTGACTCAAATTTAGACTATCATGAAGTACAATGTGTCACGAGAAAACAATCTCTGAATGACTTGGATAAATAAAGGCGTTCCAAAGTTATTACCACATAAAGGGAGATATGTCAGTTTTGCAAAATTAGACCTGGTCAGGAAGGGGGCAAAGGGCCCAGATGGGAAGTGGTTAAGTCTATGTTGCTGGAATGTTGGTATCACTGGGCATGATGGAAGTGGTCATGGAGCAGTGATGGCTAACCTCCGGCACTTCAGCTATGGTGAAACTACAACTCCCAGCATGCTCCATTCATTTATATGGAGTTCTGAGAACAGCCAAGCGAGTGTACATCTTGGGAATTGTAGTTTTTCGACAGCTGGAGTGCCGGAGGTTAGCCATCACAGACTTAGAGGATATACTTGCCAACTCCAGAGGTAAGTCATCTATTTTCATAATAGGCAGGCTCTGTAAAAAGTAATATATTATATATATGTATTTTATTAGTCGTATTTAAAGATTTTTTTTAGTGGAGGCTAACCCTTTTTTAATGACAACGGTGACCATCTCTTGTTGATAAGTCCTCTTTAAGTGCTGAGGAGATTATTTCCTGTATGTCCTCAGGACAAGACGGTTTTGAAATGGATGAGGAAAGGAAGCAGATAATTTGGATTTATCTTCCTAGGACGCCATAGTGTGACCATAGAATGCAGTCCTTTGCAGATCAAGAGGGTTTTCAGTAAGTGGCTCAGACATGACGTCACTTCCTGATTAGATTGATATATGCTTCTATTATTTGCTTATTTGCTCCACAAGGAACAATTACTTTTTGTTGTTTTGCTGTAAACAATGTTGCAAGGTCTTCTATTAAATTCCAATTATTTTGCAAGCAGTTCACGCACCTTTGTCTCCTGAGAATCCGGTGACGTGAATTTACAGGAAGATTGGGTATTTCTCACCATCAGTATCCTGTTATTTAAAAGCTTTTGTTAAGTTGCAATTTTTTTTCTTTTACCCTTGATGTTCTCAGGAGAAAAACAGGCAACTGGAGCACAGCCCCTGAGCATTGAAAGGCATGCCTTAAATACTTGGATTTGGAATTTCTCAGTTATGCTGTGCTGGACGATGTCCAAAAGGCAGGTTGTTTTATTTCTGTCCTGTCATGCAGGTCAAATTTAATGGTTTTCCTGCTCTTATTTTTAATGTGATTTTCACACAACATTTCCATATTCTTTTTTATTTTTTTTTAGTTAATGTGAGACAAACCGTCTGGTGCTTCTGACTAGCCTGTGGGTTTGAATCACGGTTATATATGTCAGGAGTCAGGTATTTAAAGATGGCGCCTGCTTGAGAGCGCAGCGGACTTCATAGCCGCCGGGTGCCTGCAGACACCAGGGGCTAATGTATGCAATAGACGATAACGATCACGCACATTTAACCCCTCAGATGCCATGATCAAATGTGACCACGGCATCTGAGGGCTCAAAAATCGTGAGCAATGGCTCCGCCTAGCAGGGATCAGGGGAGCCAGATGGTGTGTGTGGCAGCCTCTGTCCTCCTGAGTGATCTGAGGCTGCCGCAGCTACGTTCCTATAAAGACCCTGTGGCAGGGCTCCATAGGAACATAGAGACATTTTCATAGACTCCAATGCTAATGTATTGGAGTCTATGACAGAAGCAATCTAATGATTTCTTGTTCAAGTTCACTAGGGCAACTATTAAACAATGTAAAAAATAAATAAATAAAGTATTTTTTTTAAATAAAAAAATATATAAATTCAAATCATTCCCGCTTTACCCAGAATAAAAATAAAAATAAAGAAACAATTTAAAGAATAAACATCATGGGCATCGCCTCCTGTGAAAATGCCCCTACTATTGATATATAAAAATATTTATCCCAATGGCGTAATGAAAAAACATCAAAATTGCAGATTTACCATTTATTGTCACTTTAACTCCCCCAAAAAATTGAATAAAAAGTGATTAAATAGTTGTACACACTCCAATCAATATTGATATAATTTGTATCAATAAAAACGAATAGTCCTGCAAAAAATAAGCCCTCACACATCTCCATACACATAAAAAAAAAAAGTTATGTGGTCTTAATATGGCAATGAAAAGAAAAAACATTTTTTTCCAAAGGTTTTACGTTTTTCAGTAATAAAAAACTATATAAATGTGGTATCGTTGTAGTCGTATTGACCCAGAGGACGAAGGTAACAGGTCAATTTTACCGCAAAACACTGTACAAACAAAACCCACAAAACTGTGGTGGATAGTAGATTATAAGCCCTCATGGACACGGTCCTCTCACCTTCTGTACCAATTTGTCAGTCATCTTGTTCATGCTTACTGCAATTGTCTGTATTATGTACGTGCACCGCTTATCATATGTACAGCGCCATGGAATGAATAGCGCTTTAATAATAAATAATAACAATAATTGTATTGTATTTTTTTACAATTCCACCCCATTTGAAATTTTTCCCGCTTCTCACTACATTGTGTGCTATTAGAAAGTACAACTTGCGCTGCCTGGGAAGGCTGGAAGTAAATCATGTAGAAAGGTCATCGTTGCTGCAGCATCAGCACAAGAGTATCAGAGGGGGCAGATAAGTGAGTAAAGGCATATTTTTACTCTACACAATTGTCGGGCTGGTTATTGTGAACGAACATTACTACGAACGCTTGTTCATGATAATAGACCTGTGTAATTGTGCTGCCGATCACCTGATGAGAGAGCAAAACCCTCTATCATTGGGTGAAATTACCTTCCATGCAGCACATTAAATAATCTTTTCTGGGCAGCAGATCATTCTGTGTGAACAGCTATCTGCTGCCCAGAAACAATGACTCTATATGTGGACAAGCGATGGTAGTAGCCATTGGTCCTTCCCATACAGAGGTGATTCCTGCATGTTAATGCAGCTCTTTACCTCCACTGACCACCAGGCAATTGGGAAGAATTAGGATAGGTCACCAATATCATATCAGTGAGTACCCCCAACTCCTATTAACCCCACCAATCAGCTGTTTGTAGGAGCTCCAGTGGTAGACCCTGGAACACAGCTCTGTCCACTGTGTGTGTCCATGTCTGAATACTACAACGCTGCCCCCATTAATGTTATGCAGGACTTGTAGGAGCATAGTATCAACAGTTATAAAACCAGAGGGGAGGAGTACAGAGATTGTGAGGAAAACCAAAGATTATAAATAGGCGATCAGCTAACAATGATAATGGCATAATGGTGGAAGAAACTCTTAGCTTGGAGGGCAACAATGATAATTGTCATACTCGTATACTGTACTTTGTGCTTAAAATAACTGTCAAATCTACCATCAGAAAGCAGCATAGCATTGTGGGGGAGATGCTAAGCTTGGGGATATATAACTTTGATTAATTTCAGATGTTCAGATTTGGTTCAGAATAGGTTCAGATGTTTAAATGCTGCCAGGGCTCGTACAGAGTCTGTGAGTCCTACTTCCTCCCACCACACATAGAAAAAGTCTGTGAGTCCTGCTTCCTCCCACCCACACATAGAGAAAGTCTGTGAGTCCTGCTTCCTCCCGTCCACACAGAAAGAAAGTATGTGAGCCCTTCTTCCTCCCGTCCACACATAGAGAAAGTCTGTGAGTCCTTCTTCCTCCTGTCCACACATAGAGAAAGTCTGTGAGTCCTTCTTCCTCCTGTCCACACATAGAGAAAGTCTGTGAGTCCTGCTTCCTCCCATCCACACATAGAGATAGTCTGTGAGTCCTGCTTCCTCCTGTGCACACAGAGAGAAAGTCTGTGAGTCCTGCTTCCTCCTGTGCACACATAGAGAAAGTCTGTGAGTCCTGCTTCCTCCCATCCACACATAGAGATAGTCTGTGAGTCCTGCTTCCTCCTGTGCACACAGAGAGAAAGTCTGTGAGTCCTGCTTCCTCCTGTCCACACATAGAGAAAGTCTGTGAGTCCTGCTTCCTCCTGTCCACACATAGAGAAAGTCTGTGAGTCCTTCTTCCTCCTGTCCACACATAGAGAAAGTCTGTGAGTCCTGCTTCCTCCCATCCACACATAGAGATAGTCTGTGAGTCCTGCTTCCTCCTGTGCACACAGAGAGAAAGTCTGTGAGTCCTGCTTCCTCCCGTCCACACATAGAGATAGTCTGTGAGTCCTGCTACCTTCTATCCACAAATAGAGAAAGTCTGAGTCCTTCTTCCTCCCATCCACACATAGAGAGAATCTGTGAGTCCTGCTACCTCCTATCCACAAATAGAGAAAGTCTGTGAGTCCTGCTTCCTCCTGTGCACACACACTGATTGACAGCTGAATATGTATACTAATTTATAGATAAATACACTGTGCACAAAAGAAGCACGACTCAGGCTTTCTCTGTGTGTGGTTGGGGAAGCAGGACTCACAGGCTTTCTATATGTGTGGGCTGGAGAAAGCAGGACAGGCTTTCTCTATGTGTGGATAGGAAAGCAAAACTGAGAATTTCTCTATGTGAGAAGAAGCAGAACTCATAGGTTTTCTCTGTGTGTTATTGGGGAAACAGGATTTGCAGGCTCTCTCTATGTGTGGTGGAGAAAGCAGGACTCACTAGTGATGAGCGGCAGGTGTCATATTCGTTATATTCTACGATTTTTTTTACCCAAAAAATCGGCAAGGTAATGATCGTGTAATATGCGAATTTTCGTATTCTAATTTTTGAATTTTTATTGCGAATTTTTCAACTTTTAGACAAAGAAGATTATAGCACTATATTAGCTAAATTGCTCTATATTCGTTTTATTTCGAATATTCGCTATATTGCTATAACTTTGTTTTTTTGAATATTCGTAATATTCTAAAACAAGAATATATAGCAATATAGCGAATATTCGGAAAAAAAAAACGAATATAGAGCAATTTAGCTAATATAGTGCTATAATCTTCTTTGTCTAATAGTTGTAATTTTTTTCTCATCTGAAGTTCAGATCTTTATAGTTCAGAACTTTAAAAAAAAAAGATTATAGCACTATATTAGCTAAATTGCTCTATATTCGTTTTTTTTTAAATATTCTCTATATTGCTAAAACAAGAATATTTAGCAATATAGCGAATATTCGAAAAAAAAAGAATATAGAGCAAAATTCGCAAACAACACTACTCCTAAAGTCAAGTATATTGCAGCCTTCTTATTGGCTCACAAGCTAGAGGCAGGGAGGGATCATGTGTACTGATTAAAAAAAAAAAAATCTAATATAAAAATAAATAAAAATAATCGAATATTCGAAATTACGAATATATATCACTATATTCGAAATATTCAAGAATTTTCGAAGTACCTATATTCGCGATAAAAATTCGAAATTCGAATATTCGTGATCAACACTAGGACTCACAGGCTTTATGTGTGGTGGAGAAGGCAGGATTCACAGGCTTTCTCTATGTCTGGTTGGAGGAAGCAGGGCTCTCAGGCTTTTTCTATGTGCGGTTGGCGAAACCAGGGCTTACAGGCTTTCTCTATGTGTTTCTCGAGGAAGCAGACTCACAGGCTTTCTCTATGTGCAGGCAGAAGAAGCAGGGCTCACAGACTTTGTGTGTTTGGAGGAAGCAGGACTCACAGGCTTTCTCTGTGTATGGTTGGACAAAGCAGGGCACACGTGCTTTCTCTATGTGTGGTTGGCAAGCAAGATTCACAGGCTTTCTGTATGTGAGGTTGGAGAAGCAGGACTCACAGGCTTTCTCTTTGTGTGGACTGGGAAGTAGAACTCCCAGACTTTCTCTATGAGCCCTAACAGCATTTAGAAGTTTTAAACATGAAAACTAATGCATCAAATATATCCCCGAGCTCAGCATCTTCCCATCTATTATACGCTGTAATCAGATAAGAGATGGCTTGCAGGTTGCTATGTTTTAGATCCAGTATTGGGTAAGTAACCTTGCAGGTATTTTTTCTGTACATACTGTATATATATGTGTGTTATCTTTTATTGTGGGAATTCTCACACTCCATCTGTAAAATATAAGTCCCTGGGAGCAAACATATTTTTTTTCGCTGGTATGTGAGACATCAAACTATTTCAGATCTGTGAATAGGAAACACAAAGCATAAACCACACATTCCAAGCTGAAGAATCTATTTATGTGGGTTTCATTGTTTTTCCATTTCATTTTAATTTAATTTGCCTGACGTGTCATTGTGAGACATGAATCTTTTTGTTTATTCCTCTGACATATTAAGAAAAGTATGCCCGGAGTTATTTTTACCTGGTTGGGCGGAAGCTGATCAAGTCAACAATGCAATGCACTTCAAAGCATTTTCACACCTAAACTTCAAGTATGTTCATAGAAATCATAGCTGTGATTATTCCCCTCCTTTCAGCTTTCCCAGTGGTCGGGGTCTAGAAATCTGGAAATACTTTTGCATTTGAAAGAGGGCTAAGGTACATAATAGCATTAGAGGACTCGGATGTTACCTCCTGTCCATTGTAATAAAGCATTTCAATGAATTTCATACTTGTAAACAAAAAAAAGTTAAATAAAAAATCCACCCAAAAAGTATTTTAAAATATACAGTAGGTCTAGGTCATAGGTGTTCTATCAAGTGATCACCTTCTTCTTGGAAACTTGGGTGACAACTGATAAATCAACCATTTTAGGGTTGTCACCAAGCTCTTCTACTTTTTTGCATTATAACGAAGCAGACCTATCGTTCAGTAATGACATCAATTACAATATGTGTATCATTCCCCTTGTAAACATAGGGGCACATTTATTAAGACCGGCGTTTTAGACGCCGGTCTTAATAAGGCCATGCGCTGGCGGTGGATCCGCAGGAGTTATGTAGAGGTGCCGGCCTTTACATAACTTTGGTGCATCCACCACCGCTTCTAAATGTAAGCATCTTTCTAGGGGTAAAGAGAGGAGTGATTAGGGAAGGTGATAGACCGGCCTAAAAGATGTGTTTTTAAATGGTTAAACTGTGGATATTGTGAATTAATCTGATTGTCTGTGGTAGTGTAAAAACACTGGCTGTTTACAAGACCACAAAACTGGAGTTGAGCTATAGCAGTCACCTTTTACAAGTATTACCAGTGGCTCTTGTAACAGATATTCCCAGAACGTACCGTAGGGCTGAAATGCACAACAAGCACAACAATCACAAGAAACATATAGGAAGCATGTATCAACACTTGCAGGAAACAAGGCACTAAAATAAACTCATCAATACATTAGCGGAACCAAATAATAATGGCCATGGATGGAGATAGGATCCCTGCAGTGGAGTAGATTGGACATGTTATGGCATACAGATACAGTGCCCCAGAACAGAGTACCTTCAAATGGTTAATTGTTAAAGTGTTGTTTGGTTAGTCAAAATGTGCTTATTTACTGTATTTTCTTGCTCAATAGTATTGTAAGGATAGGCCAGGTTTAACAACCTTGACTCAGCCCCTTTGGTTGCTAGGAGATGGACCTGGGTCTGACCCTCATCAGGAGAGAAAGAGAGCCTAGCTGTGCTACTGAGATGACATGTCTGCTTGCTCCTCAGTCCTAGGCCTGAGTCCCAGAGAATCACCATCTTTGGAACAATTACAGTTATCCAAAGTGCTCCAGAGAGAGAGAGAGAGAGAAGGAAGATTAGAAGGTCCAGAATCTGCAAAGCAGTGCATTGGAGAGAGCCAACAACGTACTGTGCTTGTTAAAAGGATGATATAGACATTGCTGATGGTGAGAGGGAATATTGCCAGCACACCTTTCAATCTTCGAGATGGTTTGGCCAGCTGTATATTATAATCTGTACCTCTGAGCTGGGAATTACAGAAGCCATACTAAACCTTCAATTCATGCCTGGAGGTTCTGCATAGCAAACTTTAGAAAGACAGGAGAAGTGGAGTACCACAACCCCCATAATTGCTGCTATCCATCCATACATTGTTATTGGGAAGGAATTTGCACTGTAAACTGCTGTTGGAATTGTGCCTTGAGTATTGTTGGATGATACTATCTACTCCTATTCTGTACTTTAGTAAAGAGAGACCTTTTTATTTGCACCAACTGGTCTGGCACTGATTTTCAACACCTTCGCCGGCCATTTGCACCGTGCAGTCTACACTTCACCACATCGGCCATAGGGGGATTACAATGTGAGGATTGTCACTGTGATCCATAGTCAGAGTTAAGGATGAGCAAACCAGTTCGGACTGAACTTTGCTATTTCAATATAATTAAGCAGCATAAATATATCTCTCATATATATTTAAAAATGAGTTTCTGTCTGTCTGGACGTTCTTTATGCGCTCCAAAACGACTGGACCAATCTTCACCAATTTTGGCACACAGGTACATCAGGTGTACGGGAAGGTTTTAGACTCTCTAGGACGTACCGTTTCTGAGATATTGCCAAAAAATGACCCACATTAACCAATACAAGCCTGCAAGTCTTTCTCTTCAAATCCCAACTGCCATAAACACAGTTTACTCCAGGTTTCCATAACAACCCAGCCATTTTTCTTTACTGCTTAAAGGGGCAGGCACTGTGGAGGTCACTGTTTTTCAAGGGGCGGGCACTGTGGAGGTCACTGTTATAAATTGGGTGGGCACTGTGGAGGTCACTATTATTAAAGAGCGGGCACTATGAAGGTCACTGTTAAAGGGGCGGGCGCTGTGAAAGTCACTGTTAAAGGGGCGGTCACTGTAATAGTCACTGTTAAAGGGTCGGTCACTGAAAGTCACTGTTAAAGGGTCGGTCACTGAAAGTCACTGTTAAAGGGGCGGCCACTGTTAAAGGGCGGATCACTGTGAAAGTCACTGTTAAAGGGGCGGTCACTGTGAAAGTCACTGTTAAAGGGGTGGCCACTGTGAAAGTTACTGCTAAAGGGGCAATCACTTTTAAAGGGTGCGGGTCACTGTGAAAGTCACTTTTAAAGGGGCGGGCACTGTGGAGGGCTCTGTTAAAGGGGCGGGCACTGTGAAGGTCACTGTTAAAGGGGCGGCCACTATGAAGGCCACTGTTAAAGGGGCGGCCACTATGAAGGCCACTGTTAAAGGGGTGGTCAATGCTAAAGGGGCGATCACTGTTAAAGGGTCGGGCATTATGGAGGTCACTGTAAAAGGGGCAGGCACTGTTAAAGGGGGGGCACTGGAAGGTCATTATTAAAGGGACGGGCACTGTGGTGGTCAATGTTAAAGGGGCGGCACTGTGGAGGTCAATGTTAAAGGGGCGGCCACTGTGGAGGTCAATGTTAAAGGGGCGGGTATTGTAGAGGTCACTGTTATGGGGGAAACGGTCGATATCTTTTTACAACACACGGAAACATTAATGAATAAAATACAGATGTAACAGAGGTAACACACACACTCTTAACTCAAATTTCTTAACTCATCGCGTAAAGCCATTGAAAGCAATTGCTTAACGCATTTAGTTGCATTTAGTTTAGATAACATGTCTCATAAAGCATGTGTGTTACCCTGCTACTTCCGTAGATGAATTATACCCGTGTTTATCTTCAATTTCTTATTGCTTCATGTAAAGTGCAATCGTGCTTCACCCAATAGTGATAGTAGTTAAAACTTCCATGGCTTGCTCAATCACAATCCACACCTGTAGAAAACCGCAGATCACAGGAATCCATAAGCTTCAGTTACCTTGTGCTCTCGCCGCGCTATAGCAAAGATGGAGCATCGCTCCATCTCTGCGTGTCACTCTGCTTACTGCGCCTGCGTTACCCTCGTGGCGTAGTGCATCATGAACCCGGCGCTCGGGGCGGGTCAGTATCGCAACATGCGAATGTTTGACTCCGCCTCCCACCCTGTGTGTTTCTGTATATCACAGGACGAATCATTAGAGAGGCATATAGGTCGCCGCATGTGGACATCTGGCCAATTGCCAGTGTCCCATCATGTAGCGACTCCATGCCATCCATCACTATATACATTAAAAACTACGCAGCCAGGCGCTACTTTCACTTAAGACAACAGTAACTACCTTTGCAAAGACACAAGCCTAGGAAGACTCTCCCATTTTTTCCCAAGGCTCTATTTAAATGTTCTTCCTCATCCACAATCCTTTTAACACGTAGCATCTGACTATATGGAGCGAATTAATCATCCTAGTCGGGTGACAACTTGTAAATTGTAGCAAAGTATTTTTATCGGTTTCCTTGACGTGCAAATCTATATGTAGCTGCCCATCCTTCATGTATACCTGTGTGTCCAGAAATTGTACTCTTTCACTGGATGCCACCAATGTGAACTTGATATGCTCATCCATACTATTAAGGAACGAATGGAACTCCTCCACCAGAGCCTGGGGACTCCTTCCTGGAAAGGGGATATCCCACATCATTAGTAAAGGGACACATTAATAAAGTAAAATCAATCCCTCATGAGGAGGTGAAAAATCACGCCTAAGCAAAGCTCCACCGGATACCTTTTGTATCCACATACAATGAAGATAGCTCTAAGGCGGAACAATTAATGTCCTATAGAAGGACGCGTAACATTAAAGATAGAGTGGTGAGGACTAGTGTTCCAGTACAAGCACGCATACGACAGACTTTCTTTAAGACCAAAAATAACAGCAGTTATCCCTGCCTCAATTGTGTAAATTGTAAACTGATGCAAAAAGGGAAGGAATTTGTACACCCAGTAACAGGAGAAAAATGTACAATTTAGACATTACCTCACCCTGTGATTCTTCATGGGTGATCTACGTCTTGTGGTGCCCCTGCAAGCTGCAGTATGTGGGGGAGACAAACCACAGACGTAATGACGCGATTGAACAACCACAGATTCAATATTAGAATGAGAGGAAAGACCTTCCGTATCCAAACATTTTAGTGAGTATAAACATAAAGAACAAGAACTGAGGTTTATGATACTTGATCATGTTGCCATGCCGAGGAGGGAGGGGGGGGGGGAAGATAGTGTGTCCCTCCTAAAGAAAAATGCGAACTTAGGTGGATCACTCGTTTGGAAACACTTAAACCCAAAGGGTTAAATTATAGAATTTAGGGTGACACTCTGGAATGATAAATTGAGGGATGCAGGAGGTGGGCCCGCAGATGCCGCGACCCAGGCTTCTGGCGACATTAGAGTAGTGTATATGATACTTATGATATAAGGATTGTGGTATCTTCATTTGGATTTTTATATCCGCAGTTACTCATTGTGAGTTTTGGGACCTACCTACAGGAGAGATTCGCTTATCCAGGTTTTAAACCTTTTCAGTTCCCTTATAATATTAATCGTTACCATTATTACAGAGAGACTTTAATGATGTGAGTATATGGATGCAAGTGCCTATTTGCTAAATACACTGGGAAATAATCCGGGTGGTGGATATAGATAGTGATTAAGATTATTTTTAGTCCTCAATATGAATATAGGTAACGATTACAGTGATTACATACCCTAGGCTTGTAGTCTTTGCAAAGTTGTCTGTTGTCTTCAGTGCAAGTAGCGCCTGGCTGCGTAGATTTAATGTATATAGTGATGGGATGGCATGGAGTCGCTACAGGATGGGACACTGGCAATTGGCCAGATGTCCACAGGCGGCGTCTATAATGCCTCGCTAATGTTTCGTCCTGTGATATACAGAAAACACACAGGGTGGGAGGGCGGAGTCAAACATTCGCATGTTGCGATACTGACCCGCCCCGAGCTCCGGGTTCATGATGCACTACGCCACGAGGGTAACGCAGGCGCAGTAAGCAGAGTGACACGCCGAGATGGAGCGATGCTCCATCTTTGATATAGCGCGGCGAGAGCACAAGGTAACTGAAGCTTATGGATTCCTGTGATCTGCGGTTTTCTTACAAGTGTGAATTGTGATTGAGCAAGCCATGGATGTTTTAACTACTATCACTATTGGGTGAAGCACGATTGCACTTTACATGAAGCAATAAGAAATTGAAGATATCACGGATATGTGATGCACTTTACCTGAGAGCGTCAGAAGGCTGCTACACCATGAATTGTCACATGAGAATGAATTGTCTTTCTACTGAGTTTTTATATGCACAGTGTGTAACTAATCAGGAAATTAGCACTGATTACCGTATATACTCGAGTATAAGCCGACCCGAATATAAGCCGAGGCCCCTAATTTTTATCCCCAAAAAATGGGAAAAATTATTGACTCGAGTATAAGACTAGGGTACATATAGCATCTTATGCTGGTCCCCCTCATGGCCCTATGTGTCCCCTCATGTGTCCTAAACTGCGCACATAACTGGCTTTGTGTGTAAAGTATTTTACTACAGGGAGTGCAGAATTATTAGGCAAATGAGTATTTTGACCACATCATCCTCTTTATGCATGTTGTCTTACTCCAAGCTGTATAGGCTCGAAAGCCTACTACCAATTAAGCATATTAGGTGATGTGCATCTCTGTAATGAGAAGGGTGTGGTCTAATGACATCAACACCCTATATTAGGTGTGCATAATTATTAGGCAACTTCCTTTCCTTTGGCAAAATGGGTCAAAAGAAGGACTTGACAGGCTCAGAAAAGTCAAAAATAGTGAGATATCTTGCAGAGGGATGCAGCACTCTTAAAATTGCAAAGCTTCTGAAGCGTGATCATCGAACAATCAAGCGTTTCATTCAAATAGTCAACAGGGTCGCAAGAAGCGTGTGGAAAAACCAAGGCGCAAAATAACTGCCCATGAACTGATAAAGTCAAGCGTGCAGCTGCCAAGATGCCACTTGCCACCAGTTTGGCCATATTTCAGAGCTGCAACATCACTGGAGTGCCCAAAAGCACAAGGTGTGCAATACTCAGAGACATGGCCAAGGTAAGAAAGGCTGAAAGACGACCACCACTGAACAAGACACACAAGCTGAAACGTCAAGACTGGGCCAAGAAATATCTCAAGACTGATTTTTCTAAGGTTTTATGGACTGATGAAATGAGAGTGAGTCTTGATGGGCCAGATGGATGGGCCCGTGGCTGGATTGGTAAAGAGAGCTCCAGTCCGACTCAGACGCCAGCAAGATGGAGGTGGAGTACTGGTTTGGGCTGGTATCATCAAAGATGAGCTTGTGGGGCCTTTTCGGGTTGAGGATGAGTCAAGCTCAACTCCCAGTCCCTACTGCCAATTTCTGGAAGACACCTTCTTCAAGCAGTGGTACAGGAAGAAGTCTGCATCCTTCAAGAAAAACATGATTTTCATGCAGGACAATGCTCCATCACACGCGTCCAAGTACTCCACAGCGTGGCTGGCAAGAAAGGGTATAAAAGAAGAAAATCTAATGACATGGCCTCCTTGTTCACCTGATCTGAACCCCATTGAGAACCTGTGGTCCATCATCAAATGTGAGATTTACAAGGAGGGAAAACAGTACACCTCTCTGAACAGTGTCTGGGAGGCTGTGGTTGCTGCTGCACGCAATGTTGATGGTGAACAGATCAAAACACTGACAGAATCCATGGATGGCAGGCTTTGAGTGTCCTTGCAAAGAAAGGTGGCTATATTGGTCACTGATTTGTTTTTGTTTTGTTTTTGAATGTCAGAAATGTATATTTGTGAATGTTGAGATGTTATATTGGTTTCACTGGTAAAAATAAATAATTGAAATGGGTATATATTTGTTTTTTTGTTAAGTTGCCTAATAATTATGCACAGTAATAGTCACCTGCACACACAGATATCCCCCTAAAATAGCTAAAACTAAAAACAAACTAAAAACTGCTTCCAAAAATATTCAGCTTTGATATTAATGAGTTTTTTTGGGTTCATTGAGAACATGGTTGTTGTTAAATAATAAAATTAATCTTCAAAAATACAACTTGCCTAATAATTCTGCACTCCCTGTAGTGTGTAAAACAAGCTCTCTCCTATTGATAAAATGGCCAGCCTCGGTACTCACTGTCACTATGAATGCACTGCAGCGAGCGGGAGCGCGCTGGCCAGCCGGCGCGTGACTGACGTCACTTAGTAACGCTCCTCCCGCCTTCAGGAAGCAGGAGCGTTACTAAGTGATGTCAGTCACGCGCAGGCCGGCCCGCTCGCTCCCGCTCGCTGCAGTGCATTCATCGTGAAGTGAGTACAGAGGCTGACCTGTTATCAATAGGAGAGAGATTGTTTCACACACTAGTAAAATACTTTACACACAAAGCAGTTATGTGAGCGGGGCCCCTTTCATATATAATCGCGGCATTTTCGGGTCGGCCAAATCGCTCCTACTGGGGAGCCTTAACAGAGGCCGTGCTGGGAGCTGACTGGAGCAGCTGTAAAGGTAAGTAACAGCTTCTCCGGCCCCCAACATGTCATGGTCTGTATTATGGCAATGTAAGTTGCCATAATACAGACCTAGACTCGAGTATAAGACGAGGGGGGTTTTTGAGCACAAAAATATGTGCCAAAAAACTCGTCTTATACTCGAGTATATACGGTACTTCCTGCAATGTCTCTATATATGCACAGTCACTTTATTGTATGTTTCACTTGGCTTGATAATGGCTCTGTGAGAGAGCTGAAACGTTGCCTGTATCAACATGTGGTGAATAAATATCAAATTTTTTCACTTTTTTATCCAAGGAGTGCTGCGTTATATTTATCTGGATTATATATATATATATATATATTTGTGATTACTGCAGCAATACCCATGGTGTGGCAGCAATTTACCTGTGTTTATTAAGTTAAAATTGAGCATCCAGCCTCAGTCATCCATTTACGTATTTTCAGTTTACACATGGTCGCAATTACATTTTTTGTGGATTGTTAAATGTAATTAAACCAGCATATATCTGTGATTACTACAAGACACAAGGTATATCAGCAATCTACCTGTGTGTTTTAATGAGAAATTGAGCATATTTGGGACTTGTTCCATTGAATTAAACCAGCATATAGGTGATCAACACTAATACATAGGCCAGCACACAAAAGTATCTGTGAGGGATAAAGAATTTTGGCTTAAATCAGTTTCCCTATATTCGCACGTTTTTAATCAAATTTTTTTCTTTGGACGTCGTTAATTGTATTCCAACTAACGGCATATATACGTGATTACTTTACCAATACACAGGGTAGTGCACAACATTATCTGAGAGGCCCAAAAATGTCCAGGCTAAGGAAGGGTTCCAAACGAAAGACCCAGAGCCAGAATGTGGGTAGTAGCAGCACCAACTATCCGGACGGAAATGGAAGTAGTAGTAGGCCACAGTTGTCCCTGTTGGCTTTAGAAAGGCGCAACATTATAGATGAGGAAAAGAGGATGAGATTGCGGATTGGATGGCTCAGTCACAGCAGAATGACGTGGATGTGACCAGAGTCGTGGAGCCAGGGGTCAAAGTGTTCCCTCCTGATCCTCCTTGCAGCTCCAAAGTCCTCCCAGTCTTCACTACCCTTCTAGAGGGGCACCTTCCTTTTTGCTAAGAAGTGGGAAGAAAACCCCACCACTCCTTACGGCAGATAGTCATGGGAGTCTCCCTGTTGATGACTTGTGTGAGACCCCTCATAGTTTTGGCTGCCCTGAGGAGGTTGGGGAGGAGGCTGGTGACCCCATGCATACCTGTGTTAATGGTGGTGGCAATAGTGGCACCTATAGCCATGGCATTGGTGGTGGGGACACTGACAGTGGCAGTCGGGGAAAATGCAGAGCAGGGGGACCAGGACCCCACTATGATATCCCACAGTCTGATAAAAGAGGCAGGGGGGTGAAGACTCAGGTTATGATTGTATGCTGCGCAGGACCTGAAGCTGGATTGGGTTGCTAAGGAGGAGGGAACATCAGTGGAGAAGGTCGGTGGCGGCAGCAACATACCTCCCAGCCAGAGCTATGTCTGCTTCGGGATATGGTGATATATCTTCTCTATATCTTCGTGTTTGCTGACTTGCCAATTTTATACGACTTTGAAGGTCGCACTTGGAAAAACGTTCAAACTGTGAGATTTCAGTTTCACCTTTGCCTCCACAGAGGTATTAAGTGTAACTACAATGGCCTTGATTTCCTTATCGGACTCCAGATGGATACGTTTAAAGGTAAACTCTACAGGGCTTGAAAAGAATGTGTCATTTAAGAGTACTGATGTATCCAGAAAAGAAGCAGCAGGTAATGCAGGGTTAAGATCAGTGGGTACATAGTGCCATTGCTCGGGAATGGAGAATTTCCTAATGCGTTCCACTCCATTGCGGACATACACATGGAACTGTCTTGTTTGATTGTGTATGTATCCTAGCACGATTTTGCTGTCTGTGTAAAAGTCAAAGGAGTCAATATTGAAGTCTGTTTCATGCTTTATAAGCTCAGCAATTTCAACAGCTAACATGGCTGCACAGAGTTCGAGCCTTGGAATAGTATGTGCAGGCTTTGTTGGATGTCCTCCATAATGGCAATTGGTTCTTGTCTAAAGCGGAGTAAGACTCCTAGGAGGTTGTTGTTTAGGTTAGGTCCAGTGAGAAGATTGTCATTGAGAGAAACGCCTTCATGACGAGCACTTGAGTCGAAGACCACCCTAATCTGGTCAGGCTTGCGAGGATGGTAGACACCAAAACCCGGGAGGTACCAGCATTCTTCTCCTTGTGTAAGAGAGGGTGCAGGCTCAGCATGATCTCTCTCAAACACCTTCTGCATAAAGTCTACAAAATGTTTCTTCATCTCAGGTTTCCAATTCAGGTTGCGCTCTAAAGAGATGAACCGTAAATCTGCATGTTGTCTATTATTTGGAATTCTCTTACTTGGGGTGCAAAATGGTAGCGATGCCACCCAGCTGTTGGAATCATCTTGGTAGAACTCTTTACTCATGGTTCTCAAGAATTCTTTGTCTTCCATCGTGGCTGCTAACTCGTTGTCTCTTGTGGTTACCTCAAACACTGTGTTTACAATGTTGTCATCCCAGAAGATAAATGCTTTCCTATTATCTAGTATGATGTGCTCTTGCGTACCTTTGTCACACAGCTTTTCTTTCACACTGTAGTGATGTTGTTGTCGTGGAAAACAAGTAGTGTGTCCATTTGGCAGAACGTGTGTTTTAAAGGAAGAAACTGAGAAAGGTTTCCTGGCGTTGTTAAGGCAGACATTGCCTATGATGACCCAGCCTAGATCCAGACGCTGGGCGTAAGGTACATCATGTGGGCCATTGATTGGATGGCGAACCTTGTGCACCCTTAAAATGTCTCTCCCAAGTAACAGCAGGATATCAGCATTTTCATCAAAGGCTGGTATTTGGTTAGCTATGTCCTTCAAGTGAGAATGGTGCAAGGCAGCTTCAGGAGTGGGGATCTCATCCTAGTTAGTTGGGATTTGATTACACTCGATGATAGTAGGCAAGGGTATTTCCATTTTGCTATTGAGAGGAGCAACTATGAGGCCACTGGCTCTTCTACACAAGACTTCTGTAATGCCTGCACAACTACCCAGGGTATAAGGTACAAAGAACCTTGAACTTGCAAGAGATCAGTTACTCTGATCGTCAAGAATGGTATACATTCTTATGGCCCTTTCAGGTTGGCCCTTTGTGTATACACGAACCAAACATATCTTTGCACGGGATTTCTCACAAAGTCCTTCCCCTCAGACTTCAGTGCATGTAGAGAATACTGGGGTGAAGGCAGCTGTTTGTTCAGTGTGCTCCCCGCCATGCTTTGCTCCGGGAGTGATGTCTGTGGATGGAACATGGTTCCTCCTCCTCCATCTCCTCCTCCTCATCCTCCACCTCCTCATCCTCCAGAACTGTGCCCTGGCTGGACAATTGATAGAGGATGACGAAGCAGAGTAGGAGGAGGAAGCAACAGGAGGCAAACTGAAGCGCCCTGCAATCCTCAGTGGTGGAAGGACATGCGCCAAACTGCTATCCGCCTCAGGCCCAGCCGCCACTGCATTTACCCAGTGTTCTGTTATGGAGATATAACGGCCCTGACCGTAATTACTGGTCCACATATCCGTAGTCAGGTGCACCTTGCCACAGATGGCGTTGCGCAGTGCACACCTGATTTTGTCCCCTACTTGGTTGTGAAGGGAAGGGATGGCTCGCCTTGAAAAGTAGTGGCGGCTGGGCACGACGTACTGTGGGACTGTGCCATAAGGCCTTTAAAACTATCCGTCCCCACCAGACGGAATGACAGCATTTCAAAGGCAAGTCATTTAGAAATGCTGGCATTCAGGGCTAGGGATCGTGGGTGGGTAGGGGGGTACTTCCTTTTCCTCTCCAGCTTTTGGGATATGGAGAGCTGAACGCTTCGGTGGGACATTGTGTTGATGCTTGGTGACCCAGGTGTTGGTGTTGCTGGCAGATCCTCTGTTTGTGGGATGCCAGGTGGCACTGTCACTCCAGAGGTGGATGAAGAGGCCGCGACTGCAGAAGAGGAAGCAGGAGGAGCCAGAGACCTTTCTTGGTTTTTGAGGTGTCTACTTCACTGCAGCTCGTGCTTTGCTCTTAAATGCCTGGTCATGCAGGTTGTGCTCAGGTTGAGAACGTTTATGCCTCGCTTCAGGCTCTGATTGCACAGCGTGCAAACCACTCGTGTCTTGTCGTCAGCACATTGTCTGAAGAACTGCCACGCCAGGGAACTCCTTGGAGCTGGCTTTGGTGTGCTCGGTCCCTTACTGCGGTGGGCAGTAGGAGGCATACTGTCTAGAGGACGGCCGCTCCGCTTTTGCACCCGCTCCCTCTTCTGCTGTGCTGGTGGCTCTGTGCGACCACCGCCTCTTCCTCCGAACTACATAGGTCACTCGCATGAACT
This sequence comes from Bufo bufo, assembly GCF_905171765.1. NCBI lineage: Eukaryota > Metazoa > Chordata > Amphibia > Anura > Bufonidae > Bufo > Bufo bufo. Next base: position 78,046,044 of record NC_053390.1, read on the forward strand.
TGATTTCATGTGGGGTCGAGGACCTCATCGTCCTCCACATCATCTTCCACCCAGTCTTCACCCCTGACTTCCTTGTCGGTCTGCACACTATCGAAATCCCCAGCAGTTGGCACCTGTGTTTCGTCATCATCCGAGACGTGCTGCGATGGTCCTCCCATGTACTCATCTTGAAAAATAAGTGGTTGGGCATCGGTGCACTCAATTTCTTCCACTTCTGGGGCAGGGCTAGGTGGATGGCCCTGGGAAACCCTGCTAACAGAGTCATCAAAAAGCAGAAGAGACTGCTGCATGACTTGGGGCTCAGACTGCTTGGCTGATCTGGACATCGGCTGCAGGTGCCAACTGTGGTCTTTCAGCAGGAGACTGGGTGGGAGACAATGTGAAGGAACTGGATCCACTGTCAGCAACCCAATCTACTATCGCCTATACTTGTTCAGGACTCACCATTCGTAGAGCAGCATTAGGCCCGACCAAATACCGCTGCAGGTTTTGTCGCCTACTCGCACCTGAGGAAGGGGTTTCACTTCTGCGTGTAGCTGGCACAGATCGACCACGTCCTCTCCCTGCAACCGGAGCTCGACCAGCAGCACCATGACCTGGGCCACGTCCCTTATTTGACGCTCTCCTCATATTTTTCAAATTTAGGATCTTGCCCTAAATGGGTGTTAAATTTATAGTAGAAAAGAACGACAGTATGTAAAGGGTGTATCTCACACGGTCTGAACCAGTGTAGGTCTAAATTAAATATTTATTTGTCCAAAATGGCTGTATTTCAAATGGCTGTATTTCAAATTCCTGAATCAAACCCCTGTATGTAGAGGGAGTATCTCACAGGGCCTGAACCAGTGTAGGCCTGAAGTAAATATATCTTTGCACAAAATGGCTGTATTTCTAAGGCCTGATTCAAACCCCTGTATGTAGGGGGTATCTCACACGGTCTGAACCAATGTAGGCCTGAAGTAAATATATCTTTGCACAAAATGGCTGTATTTCAAATGGTTATATTTCAAATCCCTTAATCAAACCCCTGTATGTAGAGGGAGTATCTCGCAAGGCCTGAACCAGTGTAGGCCTGAAGTAAATATTTCTTTGCACAAATTGGCTGTATTTAAAATGGCTGTAATTCAAATCCCTGAATCAAACCCCTGTATGTAGAGGGATTATCTCACACGGTCTGAACCAGTGTAGGCCTGAATTTAATATTTCTTTGCCCAAAATGGCTGTATTTAAAATGGCTGTATTTCAAATCCCTGAATCAACCCCTGTATGTAGAGGGAGTATCTCACAGGGCCTGTGATAATTTAACTCACCTTAGTCCACTTGTGTCACAAGGGTGTCAAGAGCCACGTCTGACTCCGTTAAACCCGGGGTCAGGAAGTCGTAGCTTTCTGGGTTTGCCTTGCAATCCTTTTTGGCTCACTCAGGGATCCGTAGCTTCTTCTCCTCAGCTGTTTCTTGTCCAGCACTCCCAACCTCCTTATATTACCCTCTCCCACTTCTCTGGTTGCCAGATATAGAGCTTCCTGCCTGGACTTCTATACTGACCCACTGGAGCTGAGTTGCTGTTATTCCTGGTTGTCGTACCAGAGCGTTACCCTCCGGATCCCTGTTGGTTGTTTGTTGTCGCCCACCTGGGACTATATGTTTTGTCAGTATTGTCTGTCATCTCCCTAGTGTTTCCCTTTAGTGTTAGTGGTGCGGACTAGTGTTCCCACCGCCCTATTCACTACGTAGGGCTCATCTCAGGGAAAGCCAGGGTTTAGGCATGTGATCGGCGTACGGGTGAGGAACCCGTCTAGGGACGTCAGGTGCCAGCCTCAAGGTGAGTTAGGGGTCACCACCTTTCCCTCTCCCTTGGACAGGGCCTTCCCTCCCTTTGCGTTACGTATGTGATCGGCACGCCGGTCATGATATTATATCTGGCCCTTATTTTGTGTAGGTAGAAAGAAAGAAAAAAAATATATATATACTTTTTTTTTCCTGCCTATTTAGAATTCAGTATGGATCCTATTGCTGCTTTGACAAAGCAACTTCAAGGCCTGTCTTTGGAGGTGGCAGGATTGAAGGCGTCGGTCCTCCAGCAACAGCAGCAATTGCAACAGACCGCAAGCCCAGCGGTTGCTACAGGTAACCAGGTTGTTGCGGAACCCAAGGTTGCTCTTCCTGACAGATTTTCTGGGGGAAGGGACAAATTTGTGACGTTCCGTGAGCCCTGTAAGTTATATTTTAAGCTGCGCCCTTACTCCTCTGGTAATGAAGAACAGCGGGTGGGGATTGTTACTTCCCTGCTTCGGGGGGACCCGCAATCCTGGGCGTTCTCTTTACCCACTGATTCCCAGGCTCTCCGGTCAGTGGATGAATTTTTTGGGGCCTTCGGTCTCATATATGATGACCCTGACCGAGTCGCCCTGGCTGAGTCGAAATTACGGAGACTCCTACTGGGAGAGCGGCCAGCAGAGGAGTATTGCTCAGAGTTTCGTAGGTGGGCTACGGATACCCAGTGGAACGACCCGGCTCTCAGGAGTCAGTTCTGCTCTGGGTTATCCGAAAGGGTTAAGGATGCGCTTGCGCTGTATGAGACCCCCTTTTCCCTTGATGCTGTTATGTCACTCTCTATCAGAATAGATAGACGTCTTAGGGACAGATTGAAAAATCCTGAGCAATTGGTAACCCCTCCGAAGCAGCAGTTAGTCTGTACGAACCTAGAAGAGCCTATGCAGCTAGGAGGAACTACTCGTCAGGTCCATCCTCCTGAGGCTCGCCGTAGGCGTGGGGTTTGTTTTTTCTGTGGGGGGAGGGGTCATTTCATTAATGTCTGCCCTTCCTTTCTCAAAAACAAAAGACCATCGGAACTACTAACCCCAGGCTGTGTGGAGGATGTCAGCCGGGGGGGTATACGTTTCCTCCATACGAACATCTCAATTTGTGTTGCCAGCGGTTGTTGTTTTTGGTGTTAAGACGGAGACTATTTCTTTCTTTCTAGACAGTGGAGCAGGGGTAAATTTGATAGATGCCCATTTTACCAGCACTATGGGTTTGTCTCTCTGTACGCTACAGAGACCTATTCCAATATTCGCTATTGATTCTGCTCCTCTGTCTCAGAGAAACCTCACTCACATTGTCCATAACTTACACCTTCGGGTAGGGGACCACCATAATGAGTGTCGATGATGTTATGTTCTGGAGGGCCTTCCCACTCCTGTGGTATTGGGTCTTCCCTGGTTGGTAGCGCACAATCCAGTGGTGGATTGGCAGGCCAGGGAGATATTGGAGTGGATTGAGCATTTCAGAGAAAATTGCTTAAATAGCAATTGCTTAGTCGCTTCCATAGCTACTCTACCTACATTTTTTTCGGACTTTGAGGATGTTTTCTCTGAAAAGAGGTGTCAGAAGTTACCACCTCACCGTCCTTATGATTGCCCGGTTAACCTGATTCCCGGTGCGAAATTACCCAAGACCAGGTTATATAATCTTTCGGGTCCCGAGAGACAAGCCATGAAATATTATATCTCCGAGAGTCTGGCTAAGGGACACATCAGACCCTCTTCATCACCCGTGGCTGCAGGGCTTTTCCTTGTTAAAAAGAAAGATGGGGGCCTGCGTCCTTGCCTAGATTTCCACGAACTAAACCGGATAACCATCCGAGACCCATACCTCTTGCTCTCATTCCTGACCTGTTTAATCAGATTGCGGGTGCTAGGTGGTTCTCCAAACTTCATCTTAGGGGGGCCTACAATCTGATTCGTATCAAGGAAGGGGATGAGTGGAAGACAGCCTTAAACACCCCGGAGGGGCATTATAAAAATCTAGTCATGCCTTTCGGTCTGACCAATGCTCCTGCTGTCTTCCAACATTTCGTTAATGACATTTTTAGTCATCTTATCGGCAGGTTTGTGGTGATATACCTAGATGATATTTTAACTTATTCGTCTGATCTAAAAACACATGAGGTACATGTCAGACAGGTACTGCAGGTCCTATGGACGAATAAATTATATGCGAAAATTGAAAAGTGTGTCTTCGCCGTTCAGGAAATACAGTTCATGGGGATATCTATTATCTGCTTCAGGTTTCCGTATGGATCGTAGGAAGGTCCAGGCAATTTTAGATTGGGATCTTCCTGAGAACCTTAAAGCACTGCAACGGTTCTTGGGTTTCACAAATTTCTATAGAAAGTTCAGTAAAAATTATTTGGTGATTGTCAAACCCCTTACTGACATGACTAGGAAGGGGACTGATTTTTCTAAATGGTCTGACGCCGCTAAAACTGCATTTTCCTCTCTAAAAGAGAGGTTTACTTCGGCACCTGTACTAATCCAACCTGATGTCTCCCAGCCTTTTATTGTTGAAGTAGATGCGTCAGAGGTGGGAGTAGGGGCTGTACTGTCTCAGGGTCCGTCTCCTGACAAATGGCATCCTTGCACTTTCTTTTCTAAAAAACTATCTGCAGCAGAGAATTATGATATTGGCAATAGGGAACTATTAGCTATTAAACTAGCGTTTGAAGAATGGCGTCACTTTTTAGAGGGGGCAATCCACCGTCACTTTTTAGAGGGGGCAATTCACCCCGTCATGGTGATTACGGACCACAAAAACCTTCTGTACCTCGAATCAGCTAAGTGTCTCACCCCTAGACAAGCTAGGTGGTCGCTATTTTTTTCATCACCTATCGTCCTGGGGCAAAAAATACCAAGGCAGATGCATTATCTTGTAGTTTCCCTGGAGGGGGTAATGTGGGTGATTCGGTACCCATTTTACAAAGAGGAGTGGTTGTCTCTGCTGTACACTCTGTTCTGGAGGGGAAGGTGTTAGAGGCCCAGGGGGACGCCCCGGTCTCTTGCCCCTCAGAGAAATTGTTTGTACCGTTAAACCTGCGTCTCGAATTATTAAAGAAACATCATAATTCGGCACTTGCTGGGCACCCGGGTAGTAAAGCAACCTTGGAGCTATTGTCTCGTCGTTTTTGGTGGCCAAGGTTGCGTCAGGATGTAATGGATTTTGTGTCTACTTGCGCACGCGCGAAAGTCTTTCATACATGTCCTGCAGGGTCTTTATTGCCACTTGTCATTCCCAATAGGCCATGGACACATCTGTCAATGGATTTCATCACTGACTTACCTTTGTCTGCGAGTAAAACAGTTATCTTGGTAGTAGTAGACAGGTTTAGCAAAATGGTACACTTCATTGCGTTACCCGCACTACCTAATGCTAAGACTCTTGCTCAGGTATTCATCAGTGAAATTGTGAAGCTTCACGGGGTCCCTTCCGATGTTGTTTCGGATCGGGGAACCCAGTTTATTTCTAAGTTTTGGAAAGCTTTTTGTTCCCGTTTGGGGGTACACTTGTCCTTTTACTCAGCTTTCCATCCTCAGTCGAATGGACAGACTGAGCGTACCAACCAAAACCTTGAGACATATCTAAGGTGTTTTGTGTTTGAAAACCAAGAGGTGTGGTCACCATATTTACCGTTAGCCGAGTTTGCTATAAATAATCGCCGTCAGGAATCCACTGGCAAATCACCATTTCTTGGTGCATATGGTTTTCATCCCCAATTCTGTACTTTCAAAGAGGGGGGGTCTTCTGGGGTTCCTGAAGAGGAACGGTTTTCGTCATCTCTTTCATCTGTATGGCAGAAAGTGCAAGCTAACTTGAAAAATATGGGAGGTAAATATAAATGCATGGCTGATAAGAAACGGTCGCCAGGTCCGGACCTAGGAGTGAATGACTATGTGTGGTTATCTACTAGGAATATTAAGTTAAAGGTTCCCTCTTGAAAACTGGGTCCTAGGTTCATTGGTCCTTACAAGATAGTAGCCATCATTAACCCCGTGGCTTTTCGCCTGGAGTTACCTCAAACTTTTAAAATCCATAACGTCTTCCATAAGTCGTTACTCAAAAAATATGTTCCACCTCTAGAACCGTCACCGCTGCCACCCCATCCTGTTGTTGTGGATGGCAATCTAGAGTTTCAAATATCCAAAATTGTTGATTCTCGTCGGGTCCGCCGCTCTCTTCAATATCTGGTGCATTGGAGGGGTTACGGTCCCGAGGAAAGAATGTGGGTTCCAGCGTCTGAGGTAAACGACAACAGGTTAGTTTGGGCTTTTCATGCCTCTCATCCTGAGAGACCTAGTCCTGAGTGTCCGGAGGCCCCTCGTGGAAAGGGGGGTACTGTCACGAGGGTGTCAAGAGCCACGTCTGACTCCGTTATACCCGGGGTAGCAGCGGGTGGCTGCACGCTCTATGTCTAAAGATAGTGCTGTTTCTTAATGGTAGCTTTCTGGGTTTGCCTTGCAATCCTTTTTGGCTCACTCAGGGATCCGTAGCTTCTTCTCCTCAGCTGTTTCTTGTCCAGCAATCCCAACCTCCTTATATTCCCCTCTCCCACTTCTCTGGTTGCCAGATATAGAGCTTCCTGCCTGGACTTCTATACTGACCCACTGGAGCTGTGTAGCTGTGATTCCTGGTTGTTGTTCCAGAGCGTTACCCTCCGGATCCCTGTTGGGCTTTTGTTGTCCACTGTTGTCGCCCACCTGGGATTATATGTTTTGTCTGTATTGTCTGTCCTCTCCTTGGTGTTTTCCTTTAGTGTTAGTGGTGCGGACTAGTGTTCCCACCGCCCTATTCACTACGTAGGGCTCATCTCAGGGAAAGCCAGGGTTTAGGCACGTGATCGGCGTACGGGTGAGGAACCCGTCTAGGGACGTTAGGGCAGTCAGGTGCCAGCCTCAAGGTGAGTTAGGGGTCACCACCTTTCCCTCTCCCTTGGACAGGGCCTTCCCATTTCCCTCCCTTTGCGTCACTTATGTGATAGGCACGCCGGTCATGATAACTTGATCGCGCAGCCCGGCATCTCCTTCTGTCTCCTTTGCTGAACAGGACCTGTGGTGACGTCACTCCGGTCATCACATGATCCATCACATGATCTTTTACCATGGTGATGGATCATGTGATGGATCATGTGATGACCGGAGTGACGTCACCACAGGTCCTGTTCAGCAAAGGAGACAGAAGGAGATGCCGGGCTGCGCGATCAAGTGGACTAAGGTGAGTTTAAAAAAAATTAACCCCTCCAGCGCTATTTTACTATGCATTCTGTATTCAGAATGCTATTATTTTCCCTTATAACCATGTTATAAGGGAAAATAATACAATCTACACAACCCCGATCCCAATCCCGAACTTCTGTGAAGAAGTTCGGGTTTGGGTACCAAACATGCGCGATTTTTCTCACGCGAGTGCAAAACGCATTACAATGTTTTGCACTCGCGCGGAAAAATCGCGCGTGTTCCCGCAACGCACCCGCACCTTTTCCCGCAACGCCAGTCTGGAAGAGGCCTTAGTCTTGCCATGTCTTTGGCATGCTCACATTGTTTTTCCAAAACTTCCATCTGTGCTTTCTTCCATGCAGCTTCAGCGTCCATCTCTGCTTTCTTCCATGCAGCTTCAATCTCTGCTTTCTCTTGGGCGAAGGCTACCTGGATTTTAGAAGCTTCTGCATCAGCGCGGGCTTTGATGAGTTGTTGGCTGAGAGTAGAAGATGTTGATTGTAAGGATTTAGAAGATCTGACCAGATGACCATTCTGCCTCTTAAGTGTGGTAATGGACCTGAAGATTATCACCCCAAACACAATGCAGTGAAGTCCAAAAAAGCCTTATATGTCTTTTCAATGGCTTGTATTTTCCAGCATTCTCCCTTTGTAATGGCCACTCTGCTTCCTCTTATGTTCAGTTCCTCTTTAAGAGTCAGGTTTTTGCTAAAAGGCTGGTGTCTCTATTTTCTGTTTACTGCTTCCTCTGTCTGCTATTGCTCTCTCTCTCTCTCTCTCTCCAAAACTCCAGATTTACACACTGCTCACTCACTATCTACATAGCAGCTTTTGCAAGGACAAGGGTGGAGCCAGCCTACACTTAGAAACTAGGCGAGGAAGCTGGTTAGTTATTTGTTTCTATTTGTTTAACCACTCTCATGCAGTGGGCATTGATACACTGCACAGGTGATATGCAACTGCCTCAACAATGCTAGTAAATAGGTGAACAGGGAGCAACAGAAAAATCCCTGTTGCTTATAACATGTAATGCATTCCAGAGAAATGATGCAACACAAGAAAAGTCTTGGAGACGGGTGTGGGAGTTTCAGGTCAGTCTTGAACCACTGGCAGGATGTAAACCACATGTAGAATGGCAGACAGAGGTGAGGGAGGAGATGTAGGGGGGCAGCACTGTGGAGAGCTTTGTGGGTGAGAGTGATAATTGAAATTCTATACTGTGTAGGCAATCAGTGCAGCAACTGGCACAGGGTGGAGGAATCAGTGTAGCGGTTGATAGATGAGCCTGCCTTCTGCATTCAGAATAGACTGGAGATAGGAGAGTTTAATGAGGTGAAAGACCAAGTAGTAATGAGCTACAGTAATCAAGATGAGAATGAATCAGAGCAATAGTTAGTGTTTTGCCTATTTCTGAAGTCCAAAAGGGCGGATTCTGGAGATGTTTTTGAGAAGCAGGTAGCATCAGGAGGGCAAGTGATTGAATATAGGGAGTGAAGGAAAGATGATGTGTGTCTGTGTATGATGGACAAGGCTCTGTACTATGAAACAAGGCTGAGGTGGGGTAAGGCCTCTTCCACATCTGCAGCACAGCTTACTGCATGCCTGATGGCCCCATTGACTATAACGGGGTTCGGCCGCTACCCGGCAAATATACCAGGATTCAGACTGACAAAAACCGTTGTGTGCTGGGTAGCGGCTGGATCTCCTCCAGATCCCATTATAGTCAACAGTGCCAGTGGGTACATGGTAACATCCGGCTATGCTGGATCCAGAGAGCTGTGGCAGGTTGTTTTCTGCCAGGACAGCCTGCCGGAGAGCTTTAACTCTAGTGTGAAACTAGCCTAAGTCTGACTGGTCTATTTACCTCCTCCTGTGGTGTAAGTTGGAAATGTTGATACCTATGGTCGATTGAACAAATTTTTCACTGAATAAGCGCTGTTCCCCTGGTAATGTTTTTCTGCATGTTTCTGTATATCAGGACAATTGACAGGTCCCCTTTTAATGGGCTGGACTGATTATTTCCCTCTATTGAAGCTATCCGTTCCTCTATATTTGGCTGCATACAGTTATCCTTCCATATGTGCCATGGGCCAAGTGAAATAACTTACGTGATCTCCTTGGACAAAGTTATTGTTTTCAGTATGCATTTGTTTTATTTCAGACTCTCCCTGAGAGAATCCATAATGGGCAGGTCAACGCTAAAAGGCATGTGAAGCGTGATAATCCTGTTCTTTGCCTATCCTCACATGCGTTTCTTATGGAGCGGTAACTGGGAAATGCCAGGCTTGTGTAACATTGTATGAGTTATTACTTGCAAAATTCTTCAAAAATTATGTCATAGGAAAAGTTAATTTAAACTGTAATTAACAGCAGTGCACTCCAGGATATTATATGCCCAAATATAGAGCTACAGTCATAGATAAAAATTTTGGCTACATTAGCTGATACATACGTCATGCCTGTTAGCTTTATGCTATAGACACCTTCCAGTTTTTATTCAGTATTATTACTTTATTATTCTAGAGTAGTACCACACAATACACACCCTCTTTACAGTAGAGCTGCTGTGGCAGCTCCGTGCATCCCTGACAAACAGCTGAATATTCCAGGAAGCCACGGCCAGCCAGCCATCTAGTATTACATACCAGCCATTTAGATGGCTATGGACACAGAGGCTGTGCCAACATTAAAATTATTTTAATATAATTCAACATGAAAAACTAGATACTTTTATAATTTACTTTTTGTTACAAAAATGTATATTTTGTGAGATATTCTCTTTACTTTATTATAATGGTGCCCCCTGGTGTTTAATATGCATAGTAATGTGCACGTCCATCTACATAGCTGGATGACAATGGTCGCACATGCTCAGTAACATCATTCTTATCACATCTGATTAGGCAGGTCCCAGACGTGTGACGCAGAGTGGAGGGAAGAGGAGTACCTTTCCATTAGGGAGAGGGAGGAGTGGTGACGCTTCACTCACCTAACACTGGCCCTGGCTGCCGTGACGTCCCTAGACAGGCTGCTAACCCGTATGCCGATCACGTGCCTCATCCCTGGCTTGCCCTGAAATAAGCCCTAGGTAGTGGGTAGGGGGCTGGGAGCACTAGTCCTCACCAATGACACCTAGGGTAACAACAGGGAAAGGACAAACAACACAAACACTGCAAACAATCTCCAAAGGGAGACAACAAACAGGGGAGAACCAGATATCCGACAGCACCAGTTTTAACAGCTCCATAGTAACTCCAACTCCACCTGAGGTCAGAATAGAAGATCTGGAAAGAAGGTCTATATCTGGAAACAAGGTAAGTAGAAAGGAAAAATATATGGTAGCTGGGAATGGCTGACAGAGAACAGCTGAAAGGAAAATACAGATTCCTAAATGGGACAAAAAGGATCTCAAACCTAAGCAGGAAAACTTGCACCGGAATTAATTCCCACCGCTAGATCATGGAGTGATCTCTTGAGAAACCGAGCGAGTTGCCACCCGCCGTGACCTTCTGACCCCAGGCCCAACAGGGTCAGCGATAGGTGGTGACACCCTTTTCTACGAGGGGCCACCGGACACTCAGGGCTAGGTCTCGCAAGATGAGAAATGTGGAAGGAACAAATTAACCTTCTGGCGTTTACTTCCGAGGCTGGCACCCACATTCTTTTTTCCGGACCGTAACCCCTCCAATGCACCAGATATTGAAGGGAGCAATGGGCGAAACAAGAATCTACAATTCTTGCCATCTGAAACTCGAAATTGCCATCGACAATAATTGGAGGGGGCGGTAACGGTGATGGTTACGGAGGTGCGTCAAACTTTTTGAGCAATGATTTACAGTATGAAATACGGTACATTATGAATTTTCAAAGTTTGTGGCAGCTCCATGCGAAATGCCACGGGGTTAATGACGTGTATAAGGACCGATAAACCTAGGACTCAATTTCCAAGAGGGAACCTTTAACTACATATTTCCTTCTACAACCACACATAGTCATTCACCCCTTAGTCCAGACCTGGAGAACGTTTTTATCAGCCATACGTTTATATCTGCCTCCCATATTTTTCAAATTGCTTTGAACCTTTCGCCATACAGAAGAGAGTGATGACGTGAACCGTTCTTCAGGGGACCCAGAAGGCTCCCCCTTACTAAAAGAGCAAAATTGAGGATGAAAACCATATGAACCAAAA